>NC_069389.1:102820025-103441692 GCF_027475565.1 Acinonyx jubatus | reverse complement strand
AATGAATTTGCCTTTGGACAGAAGTCTTCCTTTCTACTGCAGCCTGCTTCCTCTTTGCATATCTACCACATTCTATCCCTCTTCCATGCCTGGTCCATGGCAAGCCTGCCCTCCAATCTCATAACTGAATGACTCCATCCCCATTCCTCACGAAACACCACTGTTAGTATAGGGGGCCAGAATGCAGACTGAAGAAGGTGCAGGGTGTATAGTAATGCCACTGTCAATTCCAGCACCTGGTCCACTGGGAGAGGCACAAGTCCTAGGGGAAGTCCATAGAAACCTGCCTTCTACTGCAGAAATGGGCTGGAACATTTAGTTTTTGGCTGGTCAGTCGGGGAGGTTTTTTCTAGGCCAGCGTGGGAGATGAAGTGTCTGCTCTTGAGCAGTACTAGCAAGCCCGCACGGCATTCTCCCCCACCCCTCAGGCCAGGTGGCCAATTAAAAGGCAGTCATCTGGAAGGCTTTCCATTGCTTTACAGTCTAGGTGGGCCCTAAAACATTACTGGAATAAGCCCGCAATATAGTGCCAGTTTATGCAGGTTTCCATATGCAATTTCACATTACTAGTGACATGCAAATTGTTTCTGCTCCTTCCAAAGTAGGCACCATCCTTGAGTGAAAATTAAAAAAAAAACAAACAAACAGCACCACCACAAACTTGCTTTACTATCATAGCTGAAATTCTGACACCCAATCACATATTTGATAGTGCTGATAATGGCAACAAAAGACTTATTAACTAAACTTTAAACCTTTTAATATGACTCTCAAGAAGTTGTTAGGTTCATAAATTTGCAAAGGAGAAAATGGAGAGCAAGAATGAAGCAGAAAACATGCTAAAATAGCTTTGGCCAGTGAGAGTAAATTAATAAATGACTCTTTTTAATAATAGAAAAATCCGTTTTACCCTACCCCCACTAAATTAATGTTAAGCAAATATTTGAAAAGTATGTCCAAAACATCCCCAAGGCTCAAGCCTTCTCTGCCCAGGTCTTCAGAAAGCATCTAAAAATGTACTGCACTCATTGACTCAGGGAATGAAGTGTAGCAGGATTCTTGCACAGAAAGTCGTGACGCCGAGGCTTTTCTTTCCAGGAAGAACTTTATTTGTGGTGGCACTGCTCAGTTGGGTTCTTACCCGAAGAACTGAGCCCCCAACACCACATGGCGTAGTTTTTAAAAATACATTTTCTACTTCTTTGTCTCCCATATACGGTAACACACAAACATGCAGTCTGATTAAGTGGTCTCATGTTACAAGGTCTTGAGGGATGTTGTCATGTACATGCATAGCCAGGTTGCCTTGAGGTGTTTTTTTTCTCCTTAGGGAGGGGGACCCTACCACAGAAGGCTCCTCCTACTTTCTCACTGCAGCACCATGCCTTGCTCTGTGTGCATCTGTGTTTTCAGATACCTTTGGACTCCTGTCTTGGCTCTCCCTTCTCATTTTGTTTTCTCTAGAACTGGTTGCCTGGTTCCCATAGAAGCTGCCAGTAGGAAATGCTCCACGCTCCCATCTTTAGAAATTCTGTTCATGTACACCTGCAGCAGCAATGAATCTCTGTCCCAAACTCAGGTGTACATAAAATGTAGCTTTCTTAATTTTCTATAAGTTGTGGACAAAGAGAATGCAGACTCAGAATTTGTAATTAAGATTTTTCTGTTTATAAGAAGTGTATTACAGAAAGGAAGTAGAGAAGTACTCACTAGCCTGAGTGAGCCACCACACCCCTGAACCTTACATCAAAATCTTAGGGTCTCTTTTTTATATGAGTACAATCTAAGACCCCTTCCTTAGAATTATCTTGTGATAGCGAGGGATGAGGATCCTCAATGTCCTCAGATGGAGGTATTGAGACCTTGTGACATTCAGCAGAGTATAAGTAGTTCTAAGTTATTGAACTTCCAAAAGTGTACTTAAAAGAGGTGCTGGTAACCTCAATTTGAAAGGTGGAGGTCACTGTGTTAGTCTAGTGGAATATTAGAGATTTATCATTTTGCTGGTACTTTTTTTCTTCTAATTACTGACATGGGACTGTGCCTTTTATTTTTATTTTTATTTTTTTTCAATATATGAAATTTATTGTCAAACTGGTTTCCATACAACACCCAGTGCTCATCCCAAAAGGTGCCCTCCTCAATATCCATCACCCACCCTCCCCTCCCTCCCGGGACTGTGCCTTTTAATGGAGGAGCTAATTTCTTTCTCCTATTTCGTCCTTTATGGATTCTGAGTCCACACAGTTTTACCTGTGCATTAACTTGGCTCTGAATATGCTTCGCCAAGGGTTATACTTGTTCTTTATCACCATAAGAAACATGCCAGGGAGAAAGACAAAGTGAGAGGCAGGAAAGCAAGCCCTTTTTGGTAGATGATGACAGACAACAGTGGTAAGCAAGGTGAATATGGTTAAGAAGACTCTGGATGGTATTAGTTAGCTCCATTGTTTCACAGTTCATACAATTAGTCATGAGGTTATCTGTCCTTGTGTTTCTTTGAGACTTCATTGTGCTCTTCCTCCTCAGTGAGTCATGGATCCCAAGAATGTTTCCTTTTCCCTCCTAGGCTAAACATGCCATGGGCTTTGGAAACCTAGGGGTTCCCATCTAGGCTTTGAGATATTTAAAAAAATTTTTTATTTTAGAAAGAGAAAGTGTGTGTGAGAGTGCATGTGTGAGTGGGAGAGGGGGCAGAGTGAGAGAGTGAGAGAGTGAGAGAGTGAGAGAGAATCCCAAGCAGTCAACATGCTCAGTGCATTGCCCAACATGGGGCTCAATCCCACGACCCTGGGATTATGACCTAAGCTGAAATCAAGAGTTGGATGCTCAACTGACTGAACCACCCAGCTACCCCTAGGCTTTGACATCTTAAGTTGTGTCTGTCTTGTAGAAGAGTTAGGTTTTCCCTGTTTCCATGGGCTCGTGGCTTGAGTCCTTGTCACTCTGGTTCACAGGTGGGGCAGACTTGCAATTAAATGTATGTTTCTATTGAGTGATCTGGAGCCCACACAACTGTGTGGATGTGCTATAGACTGAATGTGTCTTCCTCAAAATTTTTATGTTGAGACCTAACACCCAGGAGATATATGTGTATAAATACACACACACATACACACACACACACACACACACACACACAGATTTGGATATTAGCCCTTTGGAAGATGATTAGGTCATGAGGTTGGAGCCCCCACAAGGGATTAATATCTTTATAAGAGAGATCCCTGAGAGCTACCTTGCCTCTTTCCACAATGTGAGGACACAGTGAGAAGATGGCCATCTATGGACCAGGAAGTAGGCCTTCAACAGACACTGAATCTGCTGCCATCTTGATCTTAGACTTCCCAGCCTTCAGAATTGTAAGAAATAAATGTTTGTTATTTAAGCCACCTGTCCTATGATATTCTGTTATAACAGCCTGAACTGACTAAGACAGGGTGGATCTGTGGTAGGGTCCCCTCCCTAAGGAATGAAATAAAAAAAAAAAAACAAACTCAAGGCAACCTGGCTATATGTGTACATGACAACATCCCTCATGACCTTGTAACATGAGACCACTTAATCAGACTGCATGTTTGTGTGTTATCATTTATGGGAGATGAAGAAGTAGAGAATAAAAAAAAACTATGCCACATGGTGTTGGGGGCTCAGTTCTTTGGGTATGAACCCACTGAGCTGTGCTGACACAAAGTTCTTCCTGGAATGGAAAGCCTTGGTGTCACGACTCTCTATGCGAGAATCCTGCTACAGATCTAGTGACCTTCTTAGGACCTGACACCTCTGAGTTTGAGGTGGTTTTATCTCTGGAATCTCTTTATATAGACCTAGTCCCAGTCACTGGCATATCTTTTTATTCTTACTTTTGTTATTTAAAAAAATTTTAAATGCTTATTTAGTTTTGAGAGAGCAAGAGAGTGAGGCGGGGAGCACAGAGAGAGGGAGACACAGAATCCAAAGCAGGCTCCAGGCTCTCAGCTGTCAGCACAGAGCCCGATGAGGGGCTCAAACTCACAAACTGCAAGATCATGACCCACGCCGAGGTCGGACACTTAACCAACTGAGCCACACAGGTACCCCTTAATTTTTAAAGATTTTATTTTTAAGTAATCTCTGCATCTAACATGGGGCTTGAACTCACAACCCTGAGATCAAGAGTCACATACTCTACCAACAGAGCCAATCAGACAGGTGCTCCCTCACTGGCATATCCTGGTGTTGGTTTGGTAGCCTGGGTACATTCTGAAAGGAAATGTAGACATTTGTCCTTGACTTACAGGATTGCAATGTTGGGGCACCTGGGTGGCTCAATCAGTTGAAAGTCTGACTCTTAATTTCAGCTCAGGTCATGATCCCAAGGTCATGGGATCGAGCTCTATTTTGGGCTCCGCACTGAGCATGGAGCCTGCTTAAGATTTTTTCCCCTCTGCCTCTCTTTTTTTAATATGAAATTTATTGTCAAATTGGTTTCCATACAACACCCAGTGCTCATCCCAACAGGTGCCTTCCTCAATGCCCATCACCCACTTTCCCCTCCCTCCCACCCCCCATCAACCCTCAGTTTATTCTCAGTTTTTAAGAGTCTCTTAGGGTTTGCCTCCTTCCCTCTCTGTAACTGTTTTTTCCCCCTTCCCCTCCCTCCTGGTCTTCTGTTAAGTTTCACAAGATCCACATATGAGTGAAAACATATGGTATCTGTCTTTCTCTGACTGACTTATTTCACTTAGCGTAATACCCTCGTTTCATCCACATTGCTACAAATGACCAGATTTCATTCTTTTTCATTGCCAAGTAGTATTCCATTGTATATATTAACCACAACTTCTTTATCCATTCATCAGTTGATGGACATTTAGGCTTTCCATAACTTGGCTATTGTTGAAAGTGCTGCTATAAACATTGGGGTACATGTACCCCTAATGCATTAGCACTCCTGTATCCCTTGGGTAAACTCCTAGCAGTGCTATTCCTGGGTCACAGAGTAGTTGTATTTTTAATTTTTTGAGGAACCCTCCACACTGTTTTCCAGAGCCTCTGTACCAGTTTGCATTCCCACCAACAGTACAAGAGGGTTCCCATTTCTCCACATCCTCACCAGCATCTATAGTCTCCTGATTTGTTCATTTTAGACACTCTGACCAGCATGAGGTGGTATCTCAGTGTGGCTTTTATTTGTATTTCCCTGATGATGAGTGATGTTCAGCATCATTTCATGTGTCTGTTGGCCATCTAGATGTCTTCTTTGGAAAAGTGTCTATTCATGTCTTCTGCCCATTTCTACACTGGATTATTTGTTTTTTTTGGGTGTGGAGTTTGGCGAGTTCTTTGTAGATTTTGGATACTAGCCCTTTATCCGCAATGGTTATCTTTTTTAAATATCTCTATACCTAATTCTAAATCATCCAACAGAAAGAAGAATTACCATACCAAATAAATAAGGATATTTACTATCAGAGATTTAGGACTAGAGGCTGCCTGGATTCTCATTCATGACCCTGATAGGATATCTTGAACCCTATTTATGGTTGTTCTGTGAATAATCCATAACCTTAGGAGGTGAATGATCAGCTACATAGCCTACTCCCCTGGATTAAAGTTTTATACATTGCATAGTAAGTCTACAGCTTCCATTCCATTTGATAAATGTATTTCTTCTCACTCTAAAGATCGTGGAAATTGATGGGATCCTGAGATATGTTAATACTTTTCACATTAATTCATATTCCTAAAACCATATAAATCTTAGGAATACTTCAACTTAGGGGGCACCTGGAGGGTTTAGTCATTTAAGCATCCAATGTTGGCTCAGGTCATGATCTTGTACCTCGTGAGTTTGAGCCCCATGTCGGGCTCTGTGCTAACAGCTCATAGACTGGAGCCTGCTTCAGATTCTGTCTCCATCTCTCTGCACCTCCTCTGCTTGCTCTCTGTCTCCCTCAAATATAAAATAAAACAAAAAAATTATTAACAAATGAATACTTAAATTTATACTCACTTGAGTTCTAGATATTTCTCTTGGCTTTGTCTGATTTGAGACCACAGTTTATGGGCCATTCTGATATTCCCCTGGAGTCAGAAAATATCCTCCAGCTGATGTATTTACTATTTTAATTTCTATTTTTTCCATTGATACAATAATTTAATCGGTAATGCTTCATGAATGAGAAATAATACTCCATAGAAATGCATTCTATCCTAGTCACCTTCTTTTTATTTATTTATTTATTTATTTATTTATTTATTTATTTATTTATTTAAATGTTTGTTTATTTTTGAGACAGAGAGAGACAGAGCATGAATGGGGGAGGGTCAGAGAGAGAGGGAGACACAGAATCTGAAACAGGCTCCAGGCTCTGAGCTGTCAGCACAGAGCCCGACGCGGGGCTCGAACTCACAGACCGTGAGATCATGACCTGAGCCAAAGTCAGAAGCTTAACCGACCAAGCCACCCAGGCGCCCCCTAGTCACCTTCTTTTAAAATCACTTGTTATATTTTCTCTTTGTGTATCCTTATGGAAATATGGCTTCTCATATATTTAATGAAGTATGGTCACTATCCTCTTTTGTATTTTTTAAAATTTGTTTATTTTGAGAGAAAGAGAGCAAGCATGGGAGAGGTAGAGAGAGAGGGAGAGAGAGAATCCCAAGCAGGCACTGAGCTGTCAGCACAGAGCCTGACATAGGGCTCAAACTCACAAACAGTGAGATGGTTACCTAAGCTGAGATCGAGTTGGATGCTTAACCGACTGAGCCACCCAGGTGCCCCTTTTTCTCTCTCTTTAAAAAAAAAATCACTTTATTGAGGTATGATTGACATACAAAATTGTTACAACTTTGGCCAGTGGGAATCTTTTAAACTTGCTCCTATGTCTCACATTATTCACTAATCATCAAAAGCTTTGTTGCTTTCTGGAACAAGATTTTATCAGGCTTATTTTGTACATTTCTGCCCCAGACATGGATTCACTTATTTCTCCAAGGAGCTGTGGTTCCTTGTAGTGGAAAAATAGTATCAGAGACTAGAATCTGAGCACTAGAGGGCACTGTGGGGGTTTCATTGCTCTCGGGTCATTTCAATGAACAGAGCTGGAAAAGATTTTTGCTTTTTCTTGTTTCAAATTGATATTTCCAATTCTTTTCTAAAGGTAAAGAATTCCTTACTTTTTTATTTCTAATACAATAAATATAATTATTTGTTTAATCTGATAAAACAAAGAGTTCCAAAACAATGCACTGTTAAACAATAAAGCCATAGAATAAAGTTCAAGATTTTCAGTACAGATCCTTTTGATCTTAGCTGCATCCCACTAAGAATGTGCAGTCATATTTCTTCTAAAATAACTCTTAGCTCCTTGTTCTATGTGGTTAAATAAAATTTGTCTTATAGCTTCATTCAATTATTTTCTTTCAATTTGAAGGCCTTGACTTTTCACAGTTGATAATTCTTATGCTTTAGAAAGTGAAGGTGTCTTCTACTCCTCTGCTTGGTAGAGATAGGAATTAAAGGAGAGGGAGAGAATCCATTTATCTGTTTGCCTGAAGAGGATGGAAAATTTCAAATGCTCAGTTTACAAGGTTCTGTTCCATATACAATTGTACAAGATTAATGTGTATGATTTCTGGCTGAATAAACCAATTCTGACTCCTATTATATAATTTCTAGCAATATTAGAGCTTTACATTTTCAAATATTTTTTAACTCTACTGAATTCTGTTCTTCAAACTACTTAATTTTTTGTTCTCTGAGCTACATACTCTTCTTCTTTGTAACTTACCCATAATAATTACACATTCCATGGTAAGTACTACTAACCAAAGTTTACAGTTTATAAAATTTTTCCAATTAGTGGTATTTTAATACAGTAGCATTCATTATCTTTAACTTTTTATTGAGGATCAAGATAAAACCTAGAATATAGAATTCCATATGATTAAAAAAACAGTACTCTAAAGTTCTGAAGATTTTGCCCCAAACCTTCTTTTGATTCATGGCTCAAAATTTAAATATTACTTTGTATATATTACTGTATCATTATTTAGTTGTATATACTTGTGTTGAAGAATTTTAGTTTCTTACAGGCTCTTGGATAAATACATTAATGCTATATGAATTCAAACTTCTAAAAGCCAATTTAAAATGTTAGAAAATACAGCCCAAGTATATAAAAATAAAATATAGTGATTACTGGAAAACATGTCTTTAAAATTTACCCAGAAGCTTCAAGTAGATTTTTTTCTGTGGATTTGAAACACTTCCAGATAATCTGTCTCTGCTAGAATTTGTGAGACAAGTTTAGAATTAGAACAATTTTCATTGAAATCCTAAGGTTTAGATTACATTTATAATGCTCTAGATATTTTCATTTCAGTATAGAAATCCTAATCCTTGCATAGGATCAAAGATGCCATGGCCCTGATTCCTGATTTTGCATTCTGTAGGTGCTACAAAAGATTGCATTATTTACTATTAAGGCAAATGCAAAAGATTTTATATTTTCATTATATGATGTGCTTTTCAATCACCTTTTGGAATTTAAAAGGTATTCAATACTAAATTCCCACATAAATCATACATGTTTACAAAAATAAGACTCATAAATGAATATTTTATATCAAAAAAGAGATTTAAGATGAACTGACTCAATTAAGATGAGATTTTTGTCCATGTCCTGTAGCCTTTTCCAGCACTTCTAGTCAGGAAATTGGAGTATATATCTCTTCTTTTCCCTTGGACTGAGGAGCAGCCATAGGAAGTCCATCTAGTCTAGAGATGAGTTCATCCCAATTTTTTGAGGTCCTAATGGGGGAATATTCACAAAAGTGCACCAACAGGCTAGATTCCTACCTGAAATGGCAAAGCCTTTATGAGCTGAAAAGGGCTCTGATATAGAAGATTCCCAGGCAGCAGAGGAAAGATGAGAAAAAATAATGTCTTGCTACGTATGTACTCACCCTGCATCCTCTCATCCATCTTCACCTTTCATCAGGGTTTTGTATTGCTTTTTCTTATGTGGGGTCTTGCTGTCTCCTTGGACTGAAATCTGAAAGTTAGGGGCTCCGGACTCATTTATCTTGAAGAGCAACAGATATTGCTCTCTGGCATCTTGCTGTTGTCCTTCAGGCAGGGTCAGAAAGTGAGATAGGGAGCAACCTTCTCTCAGATTCTTACTTCCCCCAGCTGTGGGACAGCATGCCTCTCTTCATAGGTGGGAGAATTTGTGTTTTATCTTTACCAGAGAATCCTCTTCTAAGGGCTTCAGCTTTGGGAATGTAAAAGCCAGAATGATTGGCCAGCTAGTTGTGTTTCCTACTCTGCCATATGCTGCTTCTGAGACAATAATCAGAGCAACTACTTGCATTCTGAGTGAAGGGAAGGGAGGAGGGTAATGCCAGAGGTAATCCACCCCCACCTTCTAAATTAATAATTTAAAAAAATACTTGACAGTTATACATCCAGGCCCAGGCCCTTAGGAAATAAAGGCTGTAGGAAAGGATCACATCTCTGGAGGACAGTGCAAATCTAACTAAGATGCAAATGGGCCCTGACAATCCTGAAGAACAGTGTTAGAAGGAGTCCCTTAGATATGAAAAAGGAGGAAGCACAACAGAGGGCCATTTTAGGGAGAATTCAGAAAGACTCCTTGCTTCTAGATTTAGAGGTTGTATTTAGCATCTCATTGCTCCAAAAGACCATTTGTCTCTTCTGTTGTATTTTTTTCTTTTTGAGAAGGTTGGTGGAAAAAGAGAAAGAGGATTCCCTAGCTATTGGAGAATTTTTGAAAGAAAATAAACCAAGTTTTCAGTCTCACCTCACTCATCTGGTGACCTTGGGGGAGAAGGAAGGTGAATTATTTTCAACTAGTCGGGACCTCCCCACCCCTACCACTAACTCTCCCAATGTCCACTGTTATATCATGAACCTAGAGAGAGGACAGAAAAGTACCACTCTAGCAGATGACAAATGGTAGATGAGAGTTTTCTTTCCACCACAAACCTTTTCTTTCAGGTTTGTGATCAGGGCTGGGGAGGCTAGCAGACTGTGGCCCCATGGTGGAGGGAACTAAGCATCTGTAACCAAATCCTGTGGTGGGAGAAGAGGTATGATGACCTCAGAAAGGAAGGTGCGTGCAGAGTAACACAGGGGAGGAATGACCAATGGCTAGCCTGGTGAGAATGTGGACATCTGCTTGGTAATGGAACTGATTAGTGCATGGTACATTGCATGTCTCTCAGAAAAAATCCTAATGCTCAAGTATGGCCACATCCTAGAAGAACTATAAGCTGAAAGTGAATGAATTAAAACAAGAAAAAATCTACCCTCAATGCATTGAGGCAATAACTGCAGTATCCAAATAATATTAGGTAAGAGAATGATTCAAGGACATTTAGGCAAGTAAAGTTGCCAACTAACTGATTGTCTTCTGATAATTTTCTCAGAAAGACTCCAGAAGACTGATCCTATCAATAAGCCTATATTTTCTACTTTATTTTAAAAGATGGAGATAGACTGTCTCAGACTAGATACATGAACAACTGGTTAAGAAAGCTTGCTGTTGGTCTGATAGTGACCTCTATGAACCTATTACCTATTCCAAAGAAAAATAAGTAAAACCAATACCAGTGGCCTGACATAAAGAACAAAATTGGAAAAAGCTCCTCTAGAAGCTCTTGGTCACCATATGTGGAGTGCATTCACACTGGCTTACTAGTCCAAAAGCCTGTTAAAGTCACAAGCATTCACTGTGGGTTTAGCAATTATGGAGCACACTTATGCTAATGAGACCAGATTTACAGATTAGCAATGCATTTTAATGATTTAATTATAATCCTGACATGATATGCAAGGGACGAGATTGTACATTGCAATGGTGTTACTGATTGGAGCTGCTTTGCTTTCTTATTATTTTTAAAGGTGTGCACACATGCGTGGGGAGAGAGGGAAGAAATTTATAGGAGTTCTAAGAATGCTCACGTAATATATCCCTGGCTTATAATAAAATAACTAGAGCAGAAAAATTGCAGCATTGTAACTCAACAGAAGGGATTTCTAAGAAGTGTTTAGTTTCTGAAAGGATAAACTGAGTAAGGGGCCACCTACCTCTAAATGCCACCCCCTAGTAAGAGCCAGTCAATGAAAGATTTTGTTGAAATTAGTATTTAACCGGTGTTAAGGGGTAGTAAACCACTAAGAGTCAAAGACAATGTGTTGGTGAATAGCTTTTAAGAAAGTCATTTATCTAAATTGCTTATTTAGCATTTACTGTCATTTGGTTGAGAGCACAATCTCCAGGGGAGATAGAAAGCTTGATAGAGGTTTACCAGAGAGAAAAGGAGAAAGATTTGCAGGATGAGGTCCTGTTTAGTCCTTCCATGGCTTTGGAAGGGGCATTAGGGCCAGGGGACAGGATCAAAGGATAAACTTTATCCACTTCCAAATCTGACTGTGGTTAGTCCTATTATTTACTTCACCAGGAAACCTAAAACTAGAGAGATAAACCCTTTACATTTTTATAACACTTTCTAAGTTTGTAATGAGCTCTGTTATCACTTTTGATCTTCACAGAACCCTGTGAAGTTACCAGGGTCAGGTTTTATTATATCTATTTGGTAAATAGCCACCTGCATTTTCATCTTCTTTTTGTGGTGGCTCATTCTTCAGCAGAGAAGAGGCGCAAGGAATTGGTTAGGTACTAAAATAAACTGCCAACTGGAAACAAAGAGAACATTTTACTATACTATCTGGATTACATTAAAAAAAACCTGCTTTATTGAGGCATAATTGACATACATACTATGACCATACAATTTCAAGTGTCCTCTTTGGTAAATTTTTGGGTTTTATATGCTCCTCTTCTAGTTTCTTAAGATAGAAGCTGAGGTCAATGATTTGAGATCTTTTCTGACGTAGGCATTTAGTGTTGTAAATTGTCCTGCAAGTACTGCTTTGGTGGTAACCCCAAACTTGGATAGGTTGTTTCTCATTTTCATTTGGTTCAAAATACTTTGATTTCCCCTTTGAATTCTTCTTTGACCCATGGATTATATAGAGGGGTGGTATTTACTTTCCAGATACTAGGGAATTTTCCAGATATTTTTCTGTTACTTATTTATAATTTAATTCCATTGCAGACAGAATATAATTTTTATGACTTGAATCTTTCAAAATTTATCAAGACTTGTTTTATGGTCTATAATATGGTTTTCTTGGTAATCTTCTATTTGCACCTGAAAATAGTTTGTATTCTGCTATTGAGTGGACTGCTCTGTAAATATCAATTAGGTAAAGTTACTTGGCAGTGTTCTTAAAATATTTATATTTTGATTTTGTGCATAATTAATTATATCATTTGAGAGAGAGTCATTGAAATCTCCAAATACAATTGTGAATTTATCTATTTCTCCTTGTGGTTTTTTCAGTCTTCGTTTCATGTGTATTGAAGTTCTGTTATTGGGTGCTTAAATGTTCAGGGTTGTTAGGTCATCTTGATGAATTGATCCTGTTATCATTATGAAATAGCTTTCTATATTACTGGAAATATTCTGAAATCTGATTTTCCTGATAGTAATATAGACACTCAGATTTCTTTTGATTACTGTTAACATGATACATATTTTCTATCCTTTTACTTTTAAACTGCCTACATATTTAGATATGAAACGTGTTTTTCATTAGCAGCTCTAGTTCAATCGGATGATCTTGGCCTTTTAATTCAGGTATCTAAACCATTTATATATAATGTGACTATTGAGATGGTTAGGTTTAAATCTGTCATCTTGCTATTTGTTTTCTATTTGTCACATCTGTTCTCTGTTCCCCTTTCTTCTTTTTCTGCATTATTTTGGATAAATTGAATATATATATATATATATATATATATGTATATGTATATATATGTATATATATATATATATATTCAATTTTTATTAAATGAAATTTATTGTCAAATTGGTTTCCATACCACACCCAGTGCTCATCCCAACAGGTGCCCTCCTCAATGCCCATCACCCACCCTCCCCTCCCTCCTACTCCCCATCAACCCTCAGTTTATTCTCAGTTTTTAAGAGTCTCTTATGGTTTGCCTCCTTCCCCCTCTGTAACTTTTTTTCCCCCTTTCCCTCCCCCATTGTTTTCTGTTAAGTTTCTCAGGATCCACATAAGAGTGAAAACATAATGTATCTATCTTTCGCTGCTTGACTTATTTCACTTAGCATCACACTCTCCAGTTCCATCCACGTTGCTACAAAAGGCCATATTTCATTCTTTCTCATTTCCAAGTAGTATTCCATTGTGTATATAAACCACAACTTCTTTATCCATTCATCAGTTGATGGACATTTAGGCTCTTTCCATAATTTGGCTATTGTTGAAAATGCTGCTATAAACATTGGGCTACAAGTGCCCTTATGCATCAGCACTCCTGTATCCCTTGGGTAAATTCCTAGCAGTGCTATTGCTGGGTCATAGGGTAGATCCATTTTTAATTTTTGGAGGAACCTCCACACTGTTTTCCAGAGTATCTTCACCACTTTGCATTCCTACCAACAGTGCAAGAGGGTTCTCGTTTCTCCACATCCTCTCCAGCATCTATAGTCTCCTGATTTGTTGATTTTGGCCACTCTGACTGGCATGAGGTGACATCTAAGTGTGGTTAAATTGAATATTTTTATAATTCTGTTTTTATTTCCTTTGTTAGATTATTAGCTGTAATTCTTTGTCTTATCTTCATGGTTACTTTTGGGTTTATAGCAAACATCTTTAATCACAGTCTACCTTCAAGTTATACCACTTCATATATGGTATGAGAACTTTATAATATTTTATTTCTATTTCTCTCATTGTTACCATTATGCTTTTACTGTCATAAATTTTACTTTTATATGTTATAAACCTCACACTACCTTGTTATTTTTGTTTAAATAGTCCATTATCTTTTGAAGAGATTTTAAAGAGAAGAAAAACCCATATATTTACCATTTCCAGTATTCTTTATTCCTTTGTTTCAATCCAGATTTCCATATGGCATCATATTTTTATTTTCCTGACCCTAACCTATGGTAAGGAGGTTCTGTCAGTCTCAGAATAAGGCTCCTGATGAGGAGGAATAAATAATTCTTGAGATATATATATATCTCAAGGTTTTGGTTTCAGAGATAATAACCTTTAGGTATGGTCATAGATTTTGCTCTGGAGGAGTGGGAAAGTCTGAACTCTGTTCAGAGGAATCCAGATAGGATTCCCTTAATGGAACACAGCAAAAAGCCCTGGATGATATTGAGAGAAGAAATACCAAGTGGGTATACAATGACAACTTGGAAGTTTGCCTTCTGCTAGAAGATTTGGCCTATAATGGTTCTTTCTGACATGGCCCATCAGATTCAAACATGGCAAGATATTTCTGAACAGTTTAACAGATGGGCTTTTAAAAATTCAACTGGGTCACCAATATGGATAATATCCTGGGTGTATGGTATGGTGTGGAATAGGACAGAACAAATAGGAAGCAAGATCTCTGCTAACCTCTTACAGGTTGTTGCACTAATCCAGATTGAATAGGATGAGGTTTTGTTATGGCATTGGCAATGGAAAACAAATAAATTAATATAAAGGAGATAAAATTAAAAAAAAAAAAACCTTAGACACTAATGTGATATGAGGGAAAAAAACAGAATGTATGAGGATGTTTCTCAAACATTCCAATGTACGTGTATGCTCTAATTTCCAGGATCCCATTTCAATTTAGTAAGACTTTTGTAACAATAATGGTCTCCACAAAACCATAGGATTCTGATATGGTTACTTAGAGTCATCAGATTCAAACTATATCCTTGGCTTCTCCATACAGGCAAAGTTACCCCAATTTCCATTCTACCCTTCTTTGACAGTAATAGAATTACCAATTTCTTGGTGGGCTTAATACCATCCACGAAAAGAACTTCTTTATTGCATTTGGAGGTAGCCATAATTTGCCAATTGGATGACAATAGAATTTTGTGGCAGTTTGGGAGAACTTTTCTTAAAAGAAAATTGTCACACTCTTTTTTCTTTTTTTCCTTCCTCCCTTCCTCATTCAGTTCCTGGATGAATGTGAAGTCCCTGAGGACTCAGTGGACCACAGCTGCAATTGCAGGTTTTAGATTGCCTTCCTCCAGGCTTTGATGTAACAGAGAAATGAATTTCAGATATTTTGGGGTCTATATTACAGCTAAACTTAGTTTTAATTGATACATCTATGTTGCTGTATGTTAAGAACAGTCAACACACCCCTCTATCTTGTCTAGCTCAAAAAGCATTGGCCTATAAAAAAAAACTTTCTCAAGTTTGTTCCCATGTAAATACTCCTCCCCATCTCATGAAGATGGGGAAAAGAGAGACACTTATTTTTTCCACTAGAGTATGTATTTCTCTTCTGTCAGTGATTCTCCAGAATGAATTCATAGAAGGTGTTAAATGACTTATTGAAATAATACATGAGCTTTGGGAAATAACAGGCTTTGGAGGAGGACTTGATGCTGCTTGGACAATCCCTATAACCCTATTATTTGGCGTAATGGGATGAACAACATTTAGGAAAAGAGTGATTCCCATGATAGTTTTCTATTACAGCAAGTGGTTGGCAGAATAATGGCCTCCCAAAGATGTCTACATCCTAATCTTCAGAACCTGTGAATATGTTACCTTACATGGCAAAATGGACTTTGCAGATGTGATTAAATTAAGATAAGGAGGTAATTCTGAGTTAGCTGGATATGTTCATTGAAATCCTAAGGATTCTGATAAGAGGAAGGTGGGAAAGTCAGAGTCAGAGAAGCAAGCATGATGAAAAAAAAAAGAGGTCAGAGACAGACAAAATGTTGAAGATGGAGGGAAGGGGTCATGAACTAAGGAATCCAAGTGGGCCTCTAGAAGCTGAAAAAGGCAAGAAAACTGTCCCCTAAAGCCTCCAGAAGGAACACAGCTCTGCTAACACCTTAATTCTAGAATTTTTGACCTCTAGAATTGTAAGATAATAAAAATGTGTTGTTTTAAGTACTAAGTTTGTGGTGATGTTCTATAGCAGCAATAGGAAACTAATATACCATGTCACAAATTACCACAGAGTTAGTTAAAACACACATTTATTATCTCGGTTTCTGTAGGTCAGAAGTTTGGGCATCGTTTAAGTAGGTCTTTTGTACAGTTTCTCATAAAGCTGCAATCAAGGTGTCAGCCAACTTGTGTTTTCATCTGAAGTCCTGACTGGGAAAAATCCATTTCCAAGATCATTCAGTTTGTTGGTAGATGTAATCTTGCAGCTGTTGGACCTCAGATTTCTATTTTCTTGCTGGCTGTGGACCAGAAGCTGCTTTCAACAACTAGAAGCTATCTGCAGTTTCTTTTCTTTCTTTCTTTTAAAAAAATTTTTAACATTTTAATTTATTTTTGAGCGACAGAGACAGGCAGAGCATGAGCAGGGGAGGGGCAGAGATAGAGGGAGACATAGAATCTGAAGCAGGCTCCAGGCTCTGTGCTATCAGCACAGATATGGGGCTTGAACCCACAAACTGTGAGATCGTGACCTGAGCTGAAGTCAGATGCTCAACCGACTGAGCCACCCAGGCCCCCCTGCAGTTTCTTTTCAAGTGGCCTTTTCCATAGACCTTTTTACAATGGTGTGAGAGAGAGAGAGTGTGTGTGTGTGTGTGTGTGATCACAGGAGTAACATCCCATCGCCATTGTTATATAACTATATAACTGTGTGTGTATCTGTGTGTGTGTGTGTGTGTGTGTGTGTGTATAATATAGCCGAATCATAGAAGTGACAGCCCATCACCTTTGCCATTTTCTCGTATTGAGAAGCAAATTGTGAGTCTCACATTCAATGGGAGAGGATTATGAAGGGTGTGAACATGGGGGCTACTCTAATCTCTGCCATACTTGGCATTGGAAATCACAATAATGAATCAGTCCTGTTGACTGTTATCTATTGAGATTTGGAATTAGGTAGAGCTTTAAGCTTGGCAGAAGTGGGAAAGCTAAAGTCCATGAGAACATAAATATGTTCCTCAAAATACTTGTACTAGAATGTTTGTAGCAACCCTATTTGTGATAGTTAAAAATAGGGAAATTACCCAGTTCCTCTTAGTAGTGAAATGGATAAATAAATTAGTATTACTTTGGGTGTATACACAATTAACAGAAGTGAGAAGGAACACTATAAAACTATATTTGACCATCTGAATGAATCTCTAAAACATAGCAAAGAAACTAGACACAAGTACATACTGTAGGATTCAGTTTGTATGAAACATAAAAACACAAGAAATTAATCTATGCTGGTAGAAGTCAGCATAGTTGTCACCCTTGGGTGATAGTGGCTAGAGGGGAATTGGGGAGCTTTTAGAATGCTGGCAGTATTTTAATTTTTGCTCTGGGTATCAGTTACATGGATGGGTTTGTTTGTGAAAATTCACTCTGCTGGACAGTTAGGATTTGTGTATTATCGTGTGTGTGTGTGTGTGTGTGTGTGTGTGTGTGTGTGTGTGTGTGTATTAGGCCTCAATTTAAAGCTTCTCTTGGGGCACCTGGGTGGCTCAGTTGGTTAAGCATCCAACTTCAGCTCAGGTCATGATCTCATGGTTTGTGAATTTGAGGTCCACATCGGGCTCACTGCTGACAGCACAGAGCCTGCTTTGGGTCTTCTGTCCACCTCCCTGCCCTTCCCCCACTCACACACTCTCTCAAAAATAAATAAACATTAAAAAAATGTTGTCTTAAATCCAAAAGAAAAAAAAACAAGGTTTTGACTGGTAGGATCCAGTTAGAGGTGTGAGAATGGCCTAAGGGCAGCAGGAACTATAGTCGAGTGGACTGGCCAATACTTTCAGAAAAAAGTCATGGGATTACAGTCAGGGAGCTGTGTGGGGTAGGCACTGGGCACACAGTCCAGAGGTATACAGTGTTCCTCAAACCCTGCATTCAGTCCCCAGTAGAGGTGGCCTTGAGGGTGCTGCTGTTTACAGCTTCTTCCCTGTTACCAAGGATACTTTTTAAAGCAAGCTGTCTGTGGATGGGCAAAATAAGCCCCTCCCCCAGAGGCTCCTGATAAACTAGTAGTATGACTTCAAGGAGCCTTCTGTTCCTATGAGAAACCTATCATGGCTGGGTTCCTGAGTGGCCTTTTTGTGAGCTCACTATAATCTGTCAGCTGATGCTAGGGGAAAGCAGCAGGGCCTAAAATGGGAACAAAAACTCAAAAAGACTTTCTGAGGCAATTAGGTGCCCCAAAGGAGTATTCTGACTTGTGGCTTCAAGTCACAGGCTTCATCTTAGCCTTCATGGACCTTTTATTTACTTTTAGGACTCTACTTCCTACTGGAGTCCAGAGGAAACAGAAGGAGGATGGCAGAAAGCCAGAGTCCTCCACTAGTGAGCTCTTTATCTTCCTTCTACAGAAGCTCTGTGCAGCAACAGCAACTCAGTCTGTCCCTTAAGCAGCTTCATTGTCAAAGGCTCAATAGAATTCTCCTTCTGAACAAAGGGAGATACATTTCTTTATCTCTATAATTAATGTTTAGACTTAAAAATTGTGTTTAGTTTGCAGCCTAGAGGATGAACTACCTGAAAAAGAGTATTTTTCTTTGGAAGAAAAAATGTTGATATCGTCTCTGCTGTATGGCTTTTTGCATCAGTCAGGGAGCTTGATAAATAGAGATTCAGAAACAAAAATTCCAGGGGGTGTATTCTACCCCAGATTAGACATTCAGGCTCCAATTCCCATTGTCTAACAGTCCAGTGGGTTGAAATGGAGCAAATGCAGATCACTGTGAGCTACACTAAATGTGTGTTGCACCAACCACTGTTTAATATGTGCAATGCTTTCTGTCTTCACAGTTATGCATTTTGTAGTCTTGTGCTAAAAGACCAATCATCAAAATATAGTGTGCTGGTGGGGAGCAGAAACAGTATAGAATGCATTCATACTTTCTGTCTCCCAGATCAATTCTAAATTGACCCTGCCAGCTTAGGGAACTCAGCACATGGATCTTCTAAAGCTGATCTCTCTGAATAAATCTCTTCTCTCCCCGTTTTATCCTTCTCACCACATTCTGTCCATACTCTTTCTGCTTCTTTCTGTCTTGTTGCCTGTCTCCTCCCTTCTTCTTTCCAGGTGACTGGACTGTGATGTCTTCCTTGCCACATCTCAAAAGGTGATCATTTGAATATCTTGCAAGAGCCACAAAACAAGTAAAAATCAGGCTGTTGCACAACTAAATGATTAGCATTTTATCTTGATGAAACAATGTCACAAAATAGTTTAGCAAAAAGACATGAGATCTTTGTAACATGCATGACCAGAGAATATTCTAGAAATTGAATAGCTGACAGTTTGTATTCTGTATGTATTTTAAAGCTTAACTTTCAACTATGAGAGAGACTATGAACATAAAGTGATAGGTACAGAAGAAAGAGAAGCCAGGTAGCAGAGCAAATGTTTTCTATTCTGTTGCCTTGGAAAATAGGATAGATATTTCTATAATTATGTGAGTCTTGTATTCCCTAGACTATCTCCTGAAACCAAAAGATCTTGTCTGGAACCAGCAAATTCAGGTTTCATCCAGGGGCATTATTGTACTTTGTTGCCAGAAAGTCCAGTCTCCTTCCTTTAGATTTTAATCCCTTTTCTCTAGAGAACCTGGTCCAGTGTGGCCCTTCAACATCATTCTTGGTTAGATGCTAGTAGTTACCTCATGCACACTTTTGGCTTAGGCTTTCCTGATGGTGTCCATCACAAAACATCATCTGGTTGGCAGGCTTGGGGGCATGAAGCCTCATGATCTAACACAGCAACACTGACTTACCAAGACACATAATTCCAAGGAGGAAAGAGAAAGGAAGTTGACAGAGGAGTGAGGGACTTAGAAAAGAAGTTGCAGTGCATCAACCATGGAAGCACCTCCAGGGCCTGTGTACTGAGGTTCTGCCCCAGAAGAGCTGTTCTATTTTTCCTAACAGTTCCAGATCAACTCACTTTCTGTATTCACCCCTGTGGAATTTTGTGTGTTTGCTTTAAAAGACTTTCTCTTGCTTGAAGCTTCTAGTTGCAACTTTTTGGTTTGAATTTTATGGCAATCATCACACAGATTCTGCCACTCCAAGTCATCTCACTGGGGAATTCAAAGTTGTGAGGTTGCATGAAACCTCTATATAAAGACATTAGCACCAGAGTCTCAACTAATCGAAAGACAGCATTATAAAAAAGAAAAAAATTGAAGGGGCAGTTAAAGTAAACAATAGAGAAGATGGATGTGTGGACAAATATAGCCTTCCATCCTCTCCCTCTCCCCAGCCTTTCTATTTTTCTATCCGGCTGCAAGTCTTGAAATGATCACAGAGACTATAACCACAGGCTCCATTTCTGCAACCTCAGCTCTCCCTCCACCAATATATGTACATACAAAAATCTCCCTTTGATTCCCGTTCATTGTATGACCCCATTCCTGAAAGTTCCATCATCAGTCTTTCTCTCTGACAAACACTCAGGACAAGGGAGTATATCTCACTAGTCCCTAGTCAGCCCTAACTACTTCCATGAGGCTTTCTCTTGTAAGATATGCTCCAACTACTCCCATTCAGGCTTCTCTGTGCCCCACGGGCCCAGCCTTCTACTAGAATTCTCCTCTGGAAATTTTTAAAAGCAACCTCTATGCTCTGATAGACAATCTTGTATTTCTCCCCTTTATAGCCCTCCCCTTTATCATGGAGTCCCAACAAGATACACAGCCATAAATTTTTTCCTCATTAGCATATCTCTTTACTTTCAGGGCCAGCTGTAAATAAAACTGTGGAGTATTTATTGAGCACACACTATCTTCCAGCATTATACAAGTGTTATCTCATTTAAGCCCCGCAATGACCCTATGAAGTAAGCACCATTATCCCTGTTGCACAGGTGAGGAAATTGATACCCAGAAAGGTTAAATAACTTGTCTAAGATTAAGTGACAGAGTCAGGAGTTGAAGCTAAGGCTGCCTCTTAACCAGCTCTCTATAGAGGTGATTTGGCAGAGTCTGTCCCAAGTGATGCTTTCTATCCTATTCATTTCCCCTGTACCTCCTTTTCAACTCCACTCAAGGTGTCTGGCACTGTCAGGTTTCACCAGGACTATCCTGGCATTATGTGCAGTGATTTTTTAAAATCTATTTCACTTCTTCTGGGGGAATATGGGACCTGGAAAAAGGCATCAGGAAGATAAATCTCCATGTGTCATCTTAGTTTCCCAGCAGGGATGGACTTTGAGGCAAGGAGGTGTTCTTTGCTACTCAAATCATAGGATAGACCTGAATGCCTACTCTGCTCATATGTAAAAGCTAGGCTGGAAACCCCATTTGACTGTTAAAAAGCCTTACAAATTGGAGGATGAGTTCAGAAAGTAGAACAGGAGTACTGTATTGATGCTTCTTCTCATGCTTCTTAGCACTCTGCCACTTAGCAATGCTCTGAAATCCTAGGGGAGATTTCCACTGTGCTCTTCCATGTGGTGTCTATGCTCCCATATCTTCTATATCTTTGTGCTTCTGCTAGAGCAGCCATTCCATTCTCTGTATTTTCTAGTTAGTTTTGTCATTTCTCATTTACCCTCTGGGGACTGGGGTGCCTGGGTAGCCCAGTTGGTTAAGCATCTGACTCTTGGTTTCAGCACAGGTCATGATATCACAGTTGTGTGAGTTCAAGCCCTGTGTCAGGTTCTGGGATGGCAGCATGGAGCCTGCTTGGGATATTCTCTCTCTCCCTCTCTCTGCCCTTCCCCCACTTGTGCTGTCTCTTTCTCTCTCAAATAAATAAATAAAAAACTTTAAAAAAAGGCCTGGGGACCACATCCCATGTAGTTTAGAACAGTACCTCACTTTAAATGGAAGCCCCATACATCTTTGTAGAATTGAAGTCAAAAGGATGAATGCTGTTTGAAATTTCAGAGCTTGGTGCAGGCTAGAGGGAGCTTCTAAATGTGTCATAAGGCAGGCTCTTGCTACAAAAACAACATTGATTCTTCTTTCTTTTTTGTTCTTCCCTTTCTCTGACTCCTTGATTCTCCCCCCACCCTGCCACCTCCATATCAGACCATCTGATGTGAGGCACAGAGCAGGCTGCAAAAGATAAAGAAATCCAAAAGTGAAATCTTGGCATGGAAGCAGCATGCTTGGAATTAGCTCTATACATTAATAACGGGAACCAGTGAAGGGCTATTCTTCAGGCTGAAAGTCCTGAGATTAATAGCTTCTAGGTTCCTGATGGATACAACTGTCTCTCTTTGGGCCTTGGGGGGAGAAAACAGTCCCTGCATTCATCTGTGATCACGGACTCATGGAGATCACAACACAGGAAAAGCCTACAAGAGGAGCTGCCTTAGCATGTTTCCCTTTCCTGGGTGATGGAGCCCTTGAGTGATTGGGGGTTATGGTAGTTGAGGGCACACAGGTTTGTGAGAACTAGAGATTTAAGCCTCCATCAACTGTGCTTTTGTTTCCAACTGTCTGGGGACTAGTGCTAGTACAGCTGCAGTTGGGTCTTTTGTTTGTCTATGTGATAAAAATCCAGGAGGGAAAGCCTTATTGGGAGAATCACAGCTAACAAAGCAACCCTCAGCCAGCTCACAACATGATGGCTTAGGTTTGAATATCCATGGTATTTATAGAAATTTTAATGAGCATCTGAAATATAGGAGCAGGAAGAGATGCAAAGTGGACCTGGCTGCTGACATCACGTGCTCGTGAAATGAAGAAAGTAAATGCTGGCTCAGATTTTCAGTTGGCATCTGCTTTCGAAGCTGGATAGCAGGGTATGGCTGCAAAATGCCTGATGAGATGCATGCAATTCAGGGCACCACTTTTTGTTTTTGGTCAGGTACAACACTGGGGCCTATTTGATGGATAATATAAAGCCTGTACCAGTACCCTTTTTTCCTCTAGAATATCCATCATTCCTTTACTGATAAGTTAGAAAGTAAAAGCCAGGGTATAATCTCTCCAAAGACCACCACTGCATAATCATAAGAATAATATTAATAATGCTATTTTTATGAATCCCAGTATTATTCATAGAAAAGTTTAATATTAGGATAACAGTGAACTAGGATGAGGGTGCAGAAACCTTTTAGATTTTGCTTACAGTCCCATTCTCTGTCAGGATCCTGATTATCAGGAAGTCACAAAGGCTTTGCTTGTCCATAGATCTATGGCTTCCCTTTCTTTCCCTTCTAATTGGAAATAACTGTCACACACCCAGGGCTTGGACCCAGTTATATCTTCTCTGTAAATAAGGGTAAAGGTGGGAGAAGAGATGAATTTGTTTCTTCTATATGGTACATAAACATCAAGAATTTAGGATTTTTGTGGCTTGGCAAAGGTGACAATGATGAGTCCTGTCCCAGCCTACTGTGAAAATCAATGGATGAGATAAGACCTTGGAAAAGATGTTATCAGAGACAACCAAGGGCAAAAATTGAAAGTTGCAACACCAATGAATTTACATCATCTCCTGTGATCTTTCCTCCACCACTACCACTTGGTCATATGCCTGTTGCATCTGGGAGGGGCACATAGTGGAAGGGGACTGGGGAAATAGAGCTTATAAAATCTTTGTGAAAGCCTCTCTCTTTGAAACAGGCTTCATGTGTAGATGTTAACATTTATGATGTGGAGTTTGCATTGTGTTGATAATATTGCCATAGGTTCTTCCAGGTCAGTTTCTGTTCTCTGATTTAATTAGCTTTTCTTACCCCAGGATCCTGGATGCCGTGGCTATAGGGGCAATGGCTCCTGGTTGTGGTCAAACTAAATAAATCTGGATCATCGCCTTCTCTATCATTACTATTATTTAATTGGCCAGATTAATTTAACTATGGTAATTAATTTAATTATGATAAATCTAACCTAAGATTAGAATGGGATTGGTGGGATAAATGCCCCTGAAGAATTATTAGTACATTGTTTAGGTCTCTGTGCCTTACCTTGTAACACACAGGTTTTGTTTGAAGTGTCTGTTATTTCACCTGCAGGGCACAATGTCTTTCTGGAAGATAGATCCCTTCTGATCCCCTCTTTAATTTTTGATCTCTGTATGTTTATGGTTTTCTTGTTTATTCACGTTGCCCATGTAGATATCTTGCATTGCCCAAGTCTTCCCCAGCTAATCACTTTGACAGTCGAGGTTTAAGGCATTTCCTGACTGCCCAGAGTGAAAGTTTAATTAGATCCCTAATCAGCTTCTGTACATGTAGTCTGACATGTTGAAAATGTATACTCTACCATTATTATAAGGGTTGTCTAAACATAGATATTGCTTTGGACCTTTAAACTTTCTGATTGATCTACAAAAGAATTTTTTGTTTGGCATGAGTTTATTCCCAACAGATGGTTTATCAAGTAAAAATCAGCTTTTAAAAAAACATGTCACAATTATTTTATTCTCTGCAGTACAATTCCTACTGTTGATCAACCCCTAATTGGAATTTGGTTCTGGCAAGGAATGAAAAACAGAGGCATACTGTGAGGACAGAGTGCCAAAAATAGCACACTGAGCAATACAAAGGACCAGAGTGGTCCTACCTTGTGTTTTCTTTAGGCCCTTTTTCTTTCCTTTCATATGGAAGAGACCTTTTGCTGCGAGTATAATACCATTTTGTGGCTAAGAGATGGAAACACTAAGAAACATCCAAGCCACTGGTGAGGAAAGATCCAGGATGTCTGCTGAGTTCTATTTTAGGTGTGCTGGAATAAACCAGGTCCCCTTAACCACCTTTCCCTAATACCCAGAATTACCATTGCTAATGCATCTCTACAACATCCCTGCTGAAGCTCCAACTGTACTAGAGAGGAATGGTATCAGCAGTAACATCAAAATGGCTAAGAATTATTGGACATTTGCTATATGACAGGTTCTGTGCTAAATGGTATATATATATATCATCTGATTAAATACTAGCAAAACTTCTGTGAGATCTATACTATTATCTCCCTGGCTTGCACGTGAGAATAGAGGCACACAATGGGTAAATGACTCACTCAGGGTCAGGCACCTAATAGGTGACAGAGCCAGCATCAGAACCCAGCTCTGTTGGACTCCTAACCACTATGCTATTTATCCAACATACAAGTGTGTGATCATTCAGCCATTAGTACCCATTAATATATTAGGCTGGACTTTGTTATCAGATTAGCAATCACTCACCTCTGTGCCTGATTTAATGGCACACAGGACAGAGGAGTTTTAGAATGGGATTCGAGTGGTGTGTGTGTGTGTGTGTGTGGGTGTGTGTGTGTGTGTGTGTGAGAGAGAGAGAGAGAGAGAGAGAGAGAGAGAGAGAGACAGAGAACGAGAGAGAGAATAGAAAGATAAATCCACAGCAATGTTTTACTTCTCATTGATTGAAGTGTAATACTAGAAAATCCAAGGTGGTTGCAGTGAAAGACATTAGTAGTGGTGTTATGAATATTCTTGAAATTAGGTTTTGATGATGGTGATTTCTGATATATTAGCTGGAAGCAGTGCAGACTCTTTCCTATACGCATGTTGACTGCCTCATTTTGGCTGCACTGAAACCTGTACTTTGAAAAGTCTACCTATGCTAGATACAGATACCATTCCTTGCTGCGGGAAATAGTGCAGTCTCAGGTCCCAGGGGATGATGCAGTGAAAGAACCCCAGGTGGTCTGCAAAATTACCGGCTTCTGAAAGTTAGCCTTTTCTCTGAGCTAGGGCCACCAGGCACACTTGGCTTCTAACTGACCATATGGCATGCGTTATTGGGCCGGGCTGCTCTGCTCAGTCTCTGGTGTGATGTGGCACTTAATGCGGTGGAATTATTTCCTTACTCAATTAAAAAAAATGCTCTGCTCTAAATCCTCATCTGTTTCTCCCCACAAGCCCCCCTGTCAATCCCCTAGGTACTGCATGTATTTTCTGCTTTGCTCCTTGCTTGTTCTCTCTTTTTACTTTTCTTTTTCTAAACCTTTTCCCCTCTGACTTAAAAGTGTAGCAGGAGAATGGAGCATGGGCACACTAGGCCTGGATTCTCACAAAACCACTGATCTCTGAGATATGGCCATTCCTTTTCTGAGGAGGGCTTTTGGTTATTTCTCTCTGGCCATATTTTTCAGGATTCCACTCTGATTAGAGTTCTTGAAAGCAACAAACAAAACAAAAAACAAAAACAAAAAACTGAAACTAAGGTACTCTGGTAGGAGACCCATTGATTTTTATCTCTATAGCTCCTCGCCTTCTGCTTAGTTCTTCTGAGTCTCTAATCCCATCTGCTCTCTAGTTGTACTCACATGTTAGTTGTTCAAATAATCACTTTCAATGCTTTTATCACATTGCTTCCCTGCTCAGGAATCTGCAGAAATCTGCAGATTTCCTGAATCTCCCATATGCATCCACTATAAAGCTTGAAAGTCCTAAGAATTGAATGGTGTCTCCCGAAGGTCCCAGTGAACAATGCCAGTGGTTCCTGGGATGCATCCTGTATGAATTTATGAACACTGGTGTATCCAGAGTTTGCATTGGGATTATTTGGGGAGCTTGTTACAATGCTTGTTCCTGAACCCTATCCTAACTCTACAGAATTAAAGTTGCATGTGTGTGCATGCAGGTGTGCATGGGGGAGAAGGGTTCAGACCCGAGAATTTGCATTTTAAAAATAAGCTCCTAGGCAGTGCACATAGCAATTTGAGATCTTTTGTCTTAAGGTTCTTAAGCTGGGAAGAACCATGATCAGATTTTTTTTTAAAGTTTTCATTTATTATTTATTTTGAGAGAGTGAGCACCAGAGTGGGGGAGGAGCAGAGAGAGGAGAGAGAGGGAGAATCCCAAACAGGCTCCATGTAGTCAGCACAGAGTGTAATGCGGGGCTCAAACCCACAAACGCCTGAGATCATGACCTGAGCTGGAATCAACAGTTGGATGCTCAACTAACTGAGCCACCCAGGCAGTCCCATGATCAGATTTTTTTTTAAAAAAGAAGGGACTGTTAACAATGAGGAGGTTTTCTGGCCTGAGACAGAGTAAAGATTCAGATAGGAAAAGCAACTTAAGAAGCTGCTATAGAGTGAGCAAAATAACAGGCCACCTGTGGTATAAACCAATAGAAGGTTCTGCTTTTAGGTGTTAGGAAAGAAGTTGGAAGTCTGGAATAAATGGCTGCAGTTTCTGAAACTTCACCTTAGGCCTCTACTGTAGCAGTTTGTATCCCTATTTAAAACATATTTTAGAAGGCTGTTCATTCACTCTTGTTCATCACAAGGAAAGAGCTCACTTCTCCCATTTAAACCAGAGCTCAGAGGTATAACATTGCATCTGTGTGAATGATTGTGCTACTGAAGCAGTGGATCCAAACAGTACTTCTCAAAGTGTGATTCTCTGCTCACCCACATTAGAATCAGCTGAAATGCTGGTCAAAATGCAGTTTCTTGGGCCTCACCTCAAGCCTACTGAATCAGAATGGGAGCCCTCAAATCTGTTATAACCAGCTTTCCTGGTGACACTGATGCATAATAAAATTTTAAAAGAGGTATTCTACAACATTTGCATTCTTGCTCTTCCTGGGAAATTCTTTGCCTCTGTCTCTGCCTATGGCAATCTTGCTTCTCTGTATAGTCTCCATCTTCCCTGATCCACTTGCCCCAACCCCAAGAGATATAACCTCTCCTGTTGCTGTGGAGATGGGAAATATGGCGAGACATCATGGCTGGGGAACGATGAGTTGAGGTTGCAAAAAGGCAGGAAGCCCAGGGCAAACCAACAACAAAATTATCCAGGCCAGATATCTGTCTGGGCTCAGCCATGAATTCAATATCCTGTTTGGGTATGAAGATTTAAAGTCATACCAGGGCAGGGGTCTTGAGTGGAAAGTGAGACCAAATGTGACAACTGCAGATGGGAGAAGGTAGATAGGCCTGCCTGGATTCTCCTTACCCTCTGTCTTTACCTATGGGAACCCCACCGCATCTTCATCCTAGCGCTTTGCCCACACTACTTGGGTGACCCTACTCTGACAGTAATAACCCATCCCTGATGCTCTCCTGATGCTCTCCTGCCCCTTTTGTTTTGAGGAACATGGAGGTGAACTTTCCTGGGCAATTTGTTTAAAATCTCAGAGGCCTCTGTGATAGAAAATACCAAGGAACAGTCCATATTCCTTGGAGGCCCAGGCTACAAAGTATGTCCAAGGCACAGTGAAGACTGGGGACCACCTGCATTAGCTCAGGCTGCTATAACAACATTCCATACACTGGGTGGCTTAAGCATTTATTTTCTCACAATTCTAGAGGCTGGAAGTCTGAGCTCAGGATGCCAGCATGGTCAGGCTCTGGTAAGGATTCTCTTCCTGGCTTGTGCATGTCACTTTGCCCTCACATGGCCTTTCCTATGAGCAAGTGCAGAGAGAGATGAATCCCTCTCTCTTCCTCTTTTTATAAAACCACTAATCCTGTTGGATTAGAGAGAGACCTTATGACCTCCTGTAATTACCTTCTAAAGACCCTATCTCCAAATACAGTCACAGTGGAGGTTAGGGCTTCAACATATGAATTTTGGGGAGACATAATTCAATCTATAGCACTCAGCATCACCTCTGTGTGCTTGTTTGAAAGGCCCCAACCCATATCTCCTCAATCAAATTTCTTTACTAGAGTAGAGCCAGAGAATCAACAAGCAATTCAGGTAATTCTGATGAATACTGATAGTCAAGAATCACTGCTTTAAAGGTTACACTGTATTTAGTTCATATGACCTCAAAGTTTTGGAGCTGGTTTTATTTTCACAGTGTATTATCACTTGGTGGATTGCACAGTGTTTTTTTTTAATTTAATGTTTATTTATTTTTGAAAGAGAGTCAGACAGAGTGTGAGCAGGGTAGGGGCAAAGAGAGAGGGAGACACAGAATCCAAAGCAGGCTCCAGGCTCTGAGCTGTTAGCACAGAGCCTGAAGTTGGTCTCAAACCCATGAACTGTGAGATCATGACCTGAGCTGAAGTCAGAGGCTTAACCGACTGAGCCACCCAGGCACCCCGGATAGCACAGTGTTTTTAATTATTCATGGCTAAAGTAGGGTTTTCTCTCATGTGTCCTAAACCAGTAGTTTTCAAACTTAGTGTGCATACAAATCAGCTGAATAGTTTTTTAAAATTCAGATTGTGATTTAGTAGATGTGGAGTGGAGCCTGAGGTTCTGCATTTCTAATAAGCTCCCAAGTAATGTTGTTGCTCATGGCCCATGGACCACAAGTTTGAGTAGCAATAGCCTAAACTGTTTTTCCAAGTTTTAAAGATGTGCCTCTAATTCAAGGATAGTAAATTCCAATGTCTTCAGTGGCCAGGCCAGTTAGTAATTGTAAATATGTGAAACTACAAGAAGTGATATGAATAGGGCATGATAGAACCTGTAGGCATTCAAGTATGTATTTTTAAAACTCATTGAGCTGGCCAAATAGTCTACAAAGTGCTTCCATCTGGGGCAACTGATTTGCAACCCCTTTGCTAGTTCAACTATTTTCAGATTTGTCAATAAGAATTTATTTTCCCATCTACCCATTTTTTAGGTTTTGAGATTTTGACTGCAATCCATTTCACTCTTCTTCTCCCCACTCTTAATTGCCACTGCTTGATGTAATAATTTTTAAGGGTTATTATTTTAAAATGTGTGTCCTGTATAAGTAACCAGGTTACAACTCTTTAAGGGCAGGAACTGGGCCTTGTTCCTTTGTCTCCCCTCGGTAACGTTTAGTTCTGTGTTCAGCTCACACTGGGCACACTCAGTCACAGATGACTAATTGACTCACTGTCAGGACCAGGCCAGTACTTCAGAAAACAAGTGAGTTCACTAGGATGGCTGAGATTTGGAGATAAGGACCACATCCTATGTGATCAGCATACAGTTTCTCTTAGTTTGAAGAAGAGAAGGCAGGATTAAAAAAATAGGATTTTTCCATAGACTGGGCTTATTCAACTGCTATTGTTTTGAATTTAGCAGGATGTGTTATGTTTGCAGCTTCTGGACTTACTCGATCTGCTATTTTTGGTGTTCTTCATTAAATGGATTGTTGATATGTAAATACACAAGTTGCTATGCAAAATTGCCCTAATTTTCTCGTGAACTTTCTTCCTGCAGCTTGTGGAAAGACATTATGTTATTTCTCCACATTCAAGAATATTTTAAGGGCTAGCTGCTAAATTGTGCTAAACCAATTGTCAAAACTTGGGAGTGTACCATAAAAGAAAATTGATACAGATAAAATCAACTTGTTTTCATGGTCTCCTGTTTATTTATATGTATGCAAATATATTTGTATGTGATACAGATAAACACACACATTGTGTTATGACTTAAAGATTCAACTGGAGTTAATGACCATACACAGGGAAGAACTATTAGCAAATTAATTAAGAACCTGTCTGTCATGCTATTGTAAGTCATTTGTTAGCTTAAAGAAGAACTCTCCCTCACCGCAAATTGTGATTCTATAGACCATTAGCTGACTTCTGCTAGAAAAGAGACTTCTCTTCAAAAAACCAAAAAAGTTGTAGATGCGTAGTTAACCACAATAGTGTAAACATGAACTGAATTGAATACTTTTGATTATGATTTCCTATTTTTTCATTTGTTCAACAACTATTGATTGACCAAAAGCCTGCTATGTGTCAGACATAGTACTGGGCATAGATGAACAAGGGGTTATGATAGTGAACAAGACATCCATGGTCCTTGCCTTCTTGAAACTTAGATTAATTCCAAGTTATATCATCAATGTATATGTGTCTTAGTCCCTTTGGGCTGCTATAACAAAAATATCAAAGACTGAGTGGCCTAAACAAGGAATGTTTTTCATAGTTCTGGAGGCTGGAAAGTCCAAGATCAAGGTGCTGGCAGATTTAGTATCTGGTAAGAACACTCTTCCTGGTTCATAGATGGCTGTTTTCTTGCTGTAACTTCACATGACAGAAAGGGTGGAGGAGCTCTCTGGGGTGTCTTTTACAAGGGCACTAACCCAATTCATGAGGGTTCCACACTCATAACCTAATTTCAAATGCCCCACCTCCTAATACCATCACCTTGGGGGTTAGGTTTCAATACAAGAATTTTGGTGGGGGAGGACACAGTTCAGTGTATACCTATGTGTATTTGTATATTATAGTAATCATAACAATCATATATGTCTTCATTATATAATTAAAGAATTAGGCAGTTGTAGGATGCCCTAAAATGACATTTATTCCTTCATCCTTCAGGTGCCTGGAAGAAGTTGTGTGTGTGTTACAGCTATACTGGTTGATGAGCCCCACTCCTATCTCCTGGGCACTCATCATTTCTGTCCACACATATCTGACAGTTTGAACTATAAGCACCAGGAACCTGTCTGTATACTTTCTGTGGTGTCTGGAGCCAGCATGACCTATGCTGGCCAGTTAACACATCTCTCTCAACCAGTGAAGTCAGCCCTCAACCAAGAACTGATGGGAATTGGTGGATAATTACCCCAGTTCCCTTCCCTTCAGTTCGTATAACTCTGAGGCATGTCCAACATTATCCTGTAGAGGTTCCCGAGTAGGATTTTGAGCTCCCGTTACCCACAGTGGTGATCTGCTCAATAATCATTCTATATCAGCTTCCTTCTCTTCCCTGAAATAGTTTTCTATTGTCCTATTTAGTATTCCTAAATGCACCACTTACATCACATTCTTGTCTCGGTCAGCTTCTGGGGAACCCAACCTAAGTCACGTGTCAACCCTTCGCTATCCAAGGGGTTGTGTGATGGAATTGTGTATTCAAGGGAAAATTTATTTTGAAAATCATATATAATGTAAAATACATTGCTATTATTCATAGACAAGTATAAGTACATTGTTTATCTTTGTGAAACATTTAGATGCACATGATTAGCTAATTATGTGTATTTGGAGAAGCCTTTATCTTTAAGAAAAAGTAAATTTTGTTTGTAATTTGGGTAATAGAACCTTACTTTTGGTTGGGCAATCTCACTGAAATTTTCAGAAAGCCAGCTGGCACCTTTTAAGATTATTAAATCTTATTTTAGGATTTGGCTACCTCTTTTAATCTCTTCTCACCCCTTTCTACTGTCATTAACCCAAGTCTTCCTGGGATAGAGTGTTAAACTGGGTGGTTACAACATAACCAAAAGCTCACCTCTTCTTTGTTTCATTTTTTGTTGTCTTTTGTTGCTGTTTTCTGTCATCCACAGACTATTTCTGTTTCTACCTTGAGTGGAATCTTACCCCTAGTTTTATACACATGTTGTCCAGAATTTCCCTTTGCAGTCTCATAAACCCACTGCATATATTTTTAGCTTCCTTTCATTGGTGGTGATGAAGTGATCTGATTTTTATCAGACTTAGAGTTTTCCAGTCTATGAATAATATAATGTGGGAAACGAAAACAGACAAGCAACAAAGCTGTTGGGTTTATGGGCAGGACTGAAGACTTATAACATGAACTTTTTATACTTGTACATTTTATGTATATATAATGAGATATATTTACCCCTCTCATTTTAACTTAATTCCTCCCCCAATTCCCTACAACTGTTAATATTCTTTCATGTGTGAAGTTAGGGTGGCTATTCTCAGGGAAGGAATCATAGGAGAAGCCCCCTGATTAGATGTGAGGACTTTAGTTACTATGCCTTACTCCATGTTGCTTTCCCCAGGTGCTTATCTGCATTCTTGAACTCTTGCCTTTTCCTACATATGTCTTTGTTTATGATGTTTGCTTAGATTTTGGACTTTGGACCTCTGTATTGTCTTCATTTTCTATATCCAGTGTTTGTGCCTAACTTGCCACTTGTTATGAATTCTTGTACCTAGTAGGTATTATATAGATATTTCTTAAATATTGGCTATATTCCCTTACTCCTACTTGTGTTATCCTTCTAAGGCTTTTGTGGCTTCTAAGACCTGAGCCCTTTACTCTTGACTCTAAACTTTGTCCTGAACTCATACTTTTTGGGTAATTTCCCAGGGCTGGCAAGCTCTTCTCCCTGGATCTTTCCCTTTGCCCCCAGCCCTGCCTCAGTTTCTTAGAGTTCTAGTTCCTTATTCTGCACCATGACTTGCTATAATGCTGACTGTCTAATACAGATAATGTAACTAGAATGTTCACTATAAGGGAATAGGCTAACAAATCTGAGATACTCAATCCTGTTTACAGTTTTATTTTGAAGGATAATTATGTCTTTGCTTAAGTAAGACCCTATGCATTGAGTGCAGATGTCAGAGCAAGAAAGTGTTGACTAAGACTGGGTTCCTGCTGTGAAATGCAAGATGCATGAAATTCTAGCATATGTACAGAATTTTAAGCCCATCATTTACTGACAGGCAATAATTACTTTAATGAAGTCAAGAGACTATTTCAAATAAGCAATTAGAGTTAACAATAAAACTGTAAACAGGACCCTAATTAATGAATTTTCAAACTGCATTTCCCTCCTCTGTGAATGCTGTGGGCTATAAAAAGAATAAGAAAAATAACTCATATTATTACTTTTTGTCATGCTGGGCACTGTGCCAGGTACTTTACATATATTGCCTTATTTAATCCTCACAACGATCCTGTGAAGTAAATACTAGTATTACTCCTATTTTGCAGATGAAACCAAGGCTCAGGTGAAAAACATTGCCCAAAGTCATACAGGTTAGTAAATGCTAGGTAGACCTGTGATTTAAACATTGATTAGTGTGACTCTAGAACCCAAGCTCTTAACCATGACACCTAGACTATATAGTCTATATAGCACATATGTAAAACACACTTCCTTTTTAAATTAAATTTTTAATGTTTATTTATTTTGAGAGAGAGAGAGAGAAAGAGACTATGAGACTACGAGCAGGGGAAGGGCAGAGAGAGAGGGAGAGAGAGAATCCCAAGCAGGCTCCATGCTGTCAGTGCAGAGCCTGACATAGGGCTCGATCTCCCGAACTGTGAGATCATGACCTGAGCTGAAATTAAGAGTTGGATGCTTAACCAACTGAACCACTCAGGCATCCCTAAAACGCACTTCCTAATTTTGTTGGTCAATATGTGCTAATAGGAAACACATGTTACATTCAGATTAGGACAATTTAAAGAGGATCTATTAATAACTGGACTATTTACAGAGGTGTGGGAATAAGGGATCCACAAAGGGTAGCAGAATATCAAAGGAAGCTGTTAATATTTCTAAGTTGAAAGCATTAGTGGAGGAAGCAGTTACAGGCATCCAGAAGGACAGACACATTTTAAGAGGCTGTTATGATGGGGCCAGTTACATTTGTCTAGAGCACAATCAGACAAAGGTAACTTTGCAGGGAGGAAGCTAAGGAAGTAAATAACCTCACCTCACCTTCTTCTTTCCCTCCTTCCAATCACCTTTTTGTGCTCCCATTGGCCAAACCTAATCAGAGCTGGAGAGTAGTCTTATGGGTTATCTGATAAATGTGTTGTAGGCCCTAATGTACACACCCTAATGTAGGGTGTACACACCCTACTATAAAATATATTTGCTTCTAAAATCCAAAGAGACATGCCAAGCATTGTGCCTGTTTCTTCAGGGTGGGCATTACAAGGTATAGCAACTTGTCTCTTTAGAAAAGCTATCCAGACATATCTCAAACCACTGAACCTTCTAAAAATATCATCAATGTGGTAAGCCCCTGAACTTTTGCAGAATTTATTTTCTACTCTCTGGCATACATATATCTTACAGAGGCATATAGGATTCTTGCTACTTCTGCTCATTAGGTCATTGGCCATATGTTAGGTAATAAAGCAACAGGATATTAAGGGGCCTCTGGACTGGACTATGTTATGACAGAGAACAGGAGAATTGACACAACCCTGGGGTGTAGTGAAGATATACTATTGTTGGTATCATGTAAATTCAAACTGCTTGTAATTTTCCTTATTGATTGAGATGGAGAAGAAAGCATTTGTCCAGGTTAATAGCTGTATGCCAGCTGCCAAAGTGTCAGGGAATATCTTGATTTTATTTAGTAAAGATACCATATCTGGAACCACAGTTGTGATTTGTATTAGCATGTGATTAACTTTATGATACTTACTATCATTCACCAAGACCCACCTGACCCTTTACACCAGCTAAACAGGCAAGTTAATTGGGGATCTATGTGGCAAAAATCACCATCCTTGTATCTTTCAGGTCTTTGATGGTGGCACTAGTCTTCACAGTTTCCCCCAAGGATACATATTGCATTTGTTTGCTATTGTCTTGGGGGGAGAGGCAGTTCCAGGAGCTTGGATTTGGCCCACCTTACCATAATAGGCTTCATTGCTTGTGCCAGGGAACAAAAGAGGAGAATCTTCCAATTACTAATTATATTACTCCCATTCCGATTAACCTGATGCTGGGAAAATAGTCACATGATGGGCCTTCTGTCCCATTAGACTGATTATTAGACTCAGTCCAAGACTTCTACCACCGGACTTCCAAAAGCCCCTGTTCTGATAGGTGGGCCACAGTAGCATTTTGGTTTCTGGGGATCAGTGTGAGTTTAGAGTCTATATCTAATAATCTGCCAAAGACCCAGGTATTCTTTTTCCCCAGTATGTGTCCACAGGTACTTTTGGGAAAGGTCTGGAGAAGTTTTATAATTTATTCCTGTGGCCTCAATGGCTTGAAGTCTATGAATGGATTTACATATGGGAATTGTTTGAGAGGCTATGAATTGCTACTACAGTGAGTTGAGTTAGGTTTCTGCTTAGGAGACCAAGATTTTTTTCTGCCTATATATGCCAAGCACCATAGTGGTAGGCTTCATGTGTTTCCTGTTTAAACCTCCATGATCAATTCACCATCACCACAGTTCCCTGAAGGTCAAAACTCTGATTACCATTTTGTCCTTGTGTCTTACCATGTAAATTGCACTTACCATATCACTGATTGTTAAATGGCACCTTTCTGCCATTAACACTTCAGTATACCATTATTCCCATTGAGAACGGGAGCTTCCCCTACCATCATCTATAACCTGTACTTTTAAAGGTTGATGGTGCTCTCCCTCACCGGTGTTTGTTGTAATGCCTCAATAAGGAAATGTTGTCCAGGCCCTCATGGACTAATTGCTATGGCTATTTTATCTTCTAAGGCATTGCCGTCTATTTGCACTTCATTCCATAACAGGTGGTAATTCAAGTGTTTATAATGTCACTACATGCCATGAATTACTTATTCCTATTTTCCCCCAGAGGGGTGGTTATCCTGGTCTTCTTTGATAAGACCACATCAATCTCAGGATCTCATTTAAAAAGTATATTTCTTGGGGGCACTGTATAGGTAAAATTCCAACTGGAATAAAGTGGAAAAATTAGCATAATTCATGGAAGATTTATTTATGAAGGGATTTTTTATAGAGGTATAGGTGTAGAGAGACTGCAAGACATTGTCTAATAACCCAAGGATGGTAGCAGTGAAGACATTCCCACACCTAGACCCATGGAATAAAGGAAGGAACAGTTAGCAGCACGTAGAAGGAGAGAGTTGTGTAAAGGAGACTATCTGGAGAGGAGCAGCGACGTTTGGATTAGGGATGCAGCCAGGCCAGAGAAACCTTGCAGGGAGGAAGCCAGAGGATTATATACCCTGACCTTATTTTCTCCATTATTCTTATCTCCTATGGTATATCATGCTGGCCAAGTCCATTCAAGAAGCCAGAGGGAAAGGAGCCAATTGATAAGGTCCATATAGGTCACCTTCAAAAGGCAGAGAACATGATGAAGGCTGAAAAGTAGATGTAGAGGGGCAAGTAGAAGATATCTGCCATCTCATGTATTAGTAGAACATCCTCATCTATGTTCTGCTTAGATTCAGATAGCTTTTCACAGTTTCCAGTTAGGCAGAAAATATGAGCCCTTCACTAAGTGGGGGGTTATGCCTTTCTAATTGGTTATAGCAAAATTGTCATTTAATGTCTCATGAGCACCTATTAGTGCAGTCACTATTTCCTCTTCTTTTCTTTAAATTTTTTTAATGTTTATTTATATTTGAAGGAGAGACAGAGCATGAGTGGGGGAAGAGCAGAAAGAGAGGGAGACACAGAATCCGAAGCAGGCTCCAGGCTCTGAGCTGTCAGCACAGAGCGCGACACGGGGCTCGAGCGCACGAACTGTGAGATCATGACCTGAGCCAAAGTCAGATGCTTAACACACTGAGCCACCCAGGCGCCCCTCTTTTTTCTTTATTTTTTATTAATGTTTATTTATTTTTGAGACAGAGAGAGAGACAGAGTGTGAGTAGGGGAAAGGTAGAGAGAGGAAGGGAGACAGAATCTGAAGCAGGCTCCATGCTCTGAGCTGTCAGCACAGAGCCTGATGCAGGGCTCAAACCCACAAACTGTGAGATATGACCTGAGCCAAAGTCGGACACTTAACCGACTGAGCCATCCAGGCACCCCACTATTTTATTTATTCTGTTGAATTTAAGTCAGAGTTAACTTGACATTTATATTACTGTAGTCTTCTGAGGGTGAACTGAACTATCGTTCAGTTATTTATAAATGTGGTAAAGTTCTTCTATAACTTTTCATTTTTATCTCCCATTCCTCAAGACTTTTTTATTTCTGTCAAGAATATCCCAAACTTGAAAATGGGTCATTTTTGTCATATCCATCTTGTCATCTTTTTTAAAAAATACATTTATTTATTTTTGAGAGAGAGAGAGCAAGAGTGAGAGAGAGTGTGAGCGAGGGAGGGGCGGGGAATGGGGGCAGAAGATCCAAAGTGGGCTCTGCCCAGACAGCAGTGAGCCCTGCATGCTTGAACTCATGAACTATGAGATCATGACCTGAGCTGAAGTCAGACACGCAACCGACTGAACAACCCAGGCACCCCTCCATCTTGTCATCGAATGAACATTAAGCCAGTCACCAATTACTGTTATTTTTTCCTGTAATCTCTTTACTTGCCCCAATTTCTCTCTCTCCTATTGTAATCACACTAATACAAACCTTTACCATGGAACACCTGACTTTTAGTGATAGTCTCTTAATTGCCACATTAATCTTAGATGGTTATTTTGAAAATGATACTCTACTCTGAAAAAATGTCAGTGAATCCTCAATGTCTGCAGGAACAGGGCCACACTCCTTACCATGGCATTCAAAGCCCTCCACAGTTCATTTGCCATCTTCCTTTCCAAACTTGCCTCTTAACACTTTTACTAGGGAATTCTACTCTTAATGAAATTGCTTAACTCCTTGTGCCCTAAAACTGCTAAATGCATTTCCCTTTCAATGTGTTGCCTCAAGTTGTTCATTCTTCTTGAAATGGACTCCTTCTTCCTCTTCAGTTGTCTAAATCCCATTCTTCACTTGAAGCTCAGCTCAGCTCCTGTTTTTTCCCAAGACTGTATGTATGCAGTCCTCAGTGAGATCTTCTGCATCCAGTAGCACTTACTCTCTATAAGTCAAAGTAGTACCTGTTTACTAGGGCTTTAAAATATAGAACTTTTCTCATAGGTTTGTTGTGAGTCTTATATGACTGGATATGTATATGAAAATTTTAGAATAATACCTGGTATATGGTAAGCTCTCAATAAATTTTAGCTGCTATAAAAATTATTTTTTATCATTACTATGATTACAATCCATTTGGCAATTAGCATGGTGCTTTTGTATTATTACTTTGCTTTACATGTATGTGGAATATTTCCCTAGCTAAATTAGATTACCATCCCCATGAGAAAAGGGTATTTTTTTTCTTTTTATCAATTGCTGTATTGTAAACATACACAATAGAGTCTGGCAGAGTGGGCCTGAATAAATGCTTATTGTGTGGTAGATGATGGTAATGATGAGGATGGTGATTTTGCTTGGTACTCTATTCTCTGCTTGAATAGAAAGTGGAAAGTGGCTGTAATATATATCAATTTATAAAAGCATTTGTTGCATTATAAAGCTGGAAAGTACCTCACAGATAATTTGATTCCACACCATTATCTTTGGAATGGTAAAGCTGAGGTTTAAGGGACAGGAAAGGACTTGCTTAATGCCAGAGCTACCAGTTAGTGACAGAGACAGGGCTAGAACCCAGAAGGCATTCTAGACTGGTGAAGTGAACAAATATTTATTGAGTTCCTACTATGTGTCAGGTACTATACTGGTTGCTAGAAACATATCTGTGACCAGAACAGAGTCCTATCTTTTCATGCCACTTACATTTTAATAGTGAGGGGAGACCTAAACATGTATGCAAACAAAGCAAAATAAACAGTGATGACTACTATAAAGGAAATAAAAGAGGGCGATGTGAAAGACTAACAGAGTGAAGGAAGAGGTAGGTAACTTAGGTCTTCTGAGGTAATAGTTAAACTGAGTCCTGCCTGATGAGAAGGAGACAACCAAGGCAAGATATGGGCAAAGATGGTTTCAGGTACAAGTAAGAGTAATTGGATAGGCCCTGTGTGTGGGAATGAGTCTGTCAGTGTAGCCAAAACATAATGCATGAGTGAGAGAGTGTAGGATTTGAGGTCAGAAAGCGAGGCAAGGGTCCAATCATATAGCATTCTGTAGGCTATAGTAAGGAGTTTGTATTATAATTTTATGACCCTGTTTATGCTTTAACATGATCATTCGGGCTGTTGCATGGAATAATATTCTGTACTGAGAAGGACAAGGTTGTGTCAGAAAAATTAACCAAAATTTGGAAGTAGGTAAAATAGGTGACTGAGCCACCTTTCAGTACAGTTCAGGGGTTTGACTTTCTGTTGTCTAGGCTATTTTGCAAACCTAGAGGTTAACTTGTAGGTTGTTGCCCAGTAGAGAGGTAAATAGTTTTTTTGCTATTCTCATTGTAAATCATAACTGAAAATTATAGTCATGGTCTTGTTGGGTATTAAATAGTTTTATATCTAACCCATAAATAATATCCCAACATTACTTATAAATATTTAGCTTTTCAAATGGTCTATGGTGGATCACATTTAAAATCTTACTAGTTCCTGCATAAATTAATGAATTCACCCACATCTTTGACATGTGTTTATTTGAATCATGAGTTTACCTTTCTAAATATTAAACTCTAACAAGTGGAAGCAGGCAGAATAGTTAGAGGGCAATTGGAGTACTCCAGGTGAGCTGTGACAACATCTTCGACTAGGGTGGTAATAGTGGACATGTTTGGAAGTGATTAGATTCCTTATAGGTTGGACACAGAACCAACAGGACTTCTGATTGATGAAACTGGAAGATCAAGGAAAGAGTAATCAAGAAAGATTCCTAGGTTTTTGGCCTAAGGAACTGCTAGTGCCATTAACCGAAATGGGGGACATTGGGGTAGAAATGTTTGGCATAGCATGTGAGGTAGAAAATCAAAAGTGCAGTTTTAGATAGGCTAAGTCAAAGGCATCATTGAGTTTTTCATGTGGAAATGTGAAATATACTCTGGGATATATGTCTGGAACTTAAGAGAGAATTCTGGGGTAGAGAAAAATTTGGGTGTCTTTATAATTTAGGTGATGGTTAAAGCCTAGCACTGGATGGAGCTGGAGTTCTTAAGGGAATTAAAAAAAGTGGATATTATTAGGCTTTATTACATATTTGGTACATTTAGGGCAGAGCCTGGACATCTCTAATTCCACTACATGATCCAGGTGGTGATTTTGACACTGAGAGACAATGATCTAGACAGAATTGGGCAAACTTTTTTCCATTAGGGTCCAGCTAGTAAATAATCTAGGCTTCCTGGGCTATGCAGTCTATCTCAGCTCTGCCACTATAGCAGGAAAGCAACCACAGACAACACATAAATGCCTGAGCATGGCTGTCTTCCAGTAACATTTTATTTATGGACCTGAAATTTGAATTTCATATAATTGTCACAGGTCACAAAATGTTTTTCTTGTGATTTTTTTCCCATAAAAAAAATAAAAACCATTCTTAGCTTTTAGGCTGTACAAAAACTGGCTCTAATTTGCTTACACATGATCTAGATTAGTGGTCTGTCAAGAGATATCTGGGAATAGTTTTTTTAAATATTTAATCTCCATTAAAAATTTCTAGTTTTGCATCCCCTATTAAAATAACATCAGCATTCTTCACAGAGCTAGAACAAACAATCCTAAAATTTGTACGCAACCAGAAAAGACCCTGAATAGCCAAAGCGATCTTGAAAAAGAAAACCAAAGCTGGAGGGATCACAATCCCAGACTTCAAGCTGTATTACAAAGTTGTAATCATTAAAACAGCATGGTACTGGCACAAAAACAGACACATAGATCAATGGAACAGAATAGAGAACCCAGAAATGGACCCACAAACATATGGCCAACTAACCTTTGACAAGCAGGAAAGAATATCCAGTGGTAAAAAGACAGTCTGTTCAGCAAATGGTGCTGGGAAAACTGGACAGCAACATTCAGAAGAATGACACTGGACCGCTTTCTTACACCATACACAAAAATACACTCAAAATGGATGAAGGACCAAAATTTAAGACAGGAAGCCATCAAAATCCTAGAGGAGGAAACAGGCAGCAACCTCTCTGATCTTGACCGCAGCAACTTCTTATTTGACATGTCTCCAGAGGATTGGGAAACAAAAGCAAAAATGAATGATTGGGACTTGATCGATATAAAAAGCTTCTGCATGGTGATGGAAACAATCAGGTCACTCGCAAATATATTCTCCCATTCTGTCAGTTGCCTTTTAGTTTTCCTATCAGATAAAGGGTTAGTATCCAAAATCTATAAAGAACTTATCAAACTTACCCCAAAAACAAATAATCAGGTGAAGAAATGGGCAAAATACATGAATAGACACTTTTCCAAAGAAGACATCCAGATGGATAACAGACACCTGAAAAGATGCTCAACATCACTCATCATCAGGGAAATACAAATCAAAACCACAATGAGATATCACCTCACACCTGTTAGAGTGGCTAAAATGAACAACTCAGGCAACAACAGATGTTGGTGAGGATGTGGAGAAAGAAGATCTCTTTTGCACTGCTGGTGGGAATGCAAACTGTTGCAGCAACTCTGGAAAACAGTATGGAGTTTCCTCAAAAAATTAAAAACAGAATTACCTTATGAACCAAAAATTGCACTACTATGATTTATCCAAAGGATACAAGAGTGCTAGTTAGAATGGGCATATGCACACCTCAATGTTTATAGCAGCACTATTGACAATAGCCAAATTATGGAAGGAGCTCAAATGTTCACCGGCTGACAAATGGATAAAGAAGATGTAGTGTGTGTGTGTGTGTGTGTGTGTGTGTGTGTGTGTGTGTGTGTGTACATATACATACATACAATGGAATATTACTTGGCGACCAAAAAGAATGAAATCTTGCCATTTGCAACAACATGGATTGGACTAGTGTGTATTCTGCTAAGTGAAATAAATCAGTCAAAGACATATATTACTTCACTCATGTGTGGAATTTAAGATACAAAACAGATGAACATAAGGGAAAGGAAGCAAAAATAATACAAAAACAGAGATGGAGATAAACCATAAGAGACTCTTAAATACAGAGAACACACTAAGGGTTGCTGGTGGGGTGTTGGGTGGGGGAAAGGCCGAAAATGGTGAGGGGCATTAAAGAGGACTATTGTTGGGATGAGCACTGGGTGTTATATGTAAATGATTAATCACTAAATTCTATTCCTGAAATACTATCACACTATATGTTAACTAACTTGGATTTAAATTAAAAAATAGGACCTGGGAGGAAGATGGTGGTGTAGGAGGATGCTGGGCTCACTGCATCCTGAAGATCACTTAGATTCCACCCACACCTGCCTAAATAACCCAGAAAACAGCCAGAAGACTAGCAGAATGGATTCTCTGGAGCCAAGCAGAGACAAGAGGCCCACGGAAGAGGGTAGGAAGGGCAGAGAGGTGGTGCACGCTACACAGACTGGCGGGAGGGAGCCGGGGCAGAGGGGCAGCCTGCCAGCAAAGCAAAGCAGAGCCCCCGAGTCTGGCTTGCAATAGCGGAGGGGCCGGATGGAGTGTGTTCTGACAGCAAGCAGGACTTAACATCTGGAAGGTTATAAGTTAACAGCTCTGCTTGGAGAACGGGAGGGATAGAGGACAATGGGAAGGAGAGTTGTTGAGCCCTGGATGACAGAGCTCAGCTTGGCGGGGAATAAAGGCGCTCACCAGTGCCATCTCCCTCACCCATCCCCCAGCCAAAATCCCAAAGGGAACCAGTTCCTGTCAGGGAACTTGGTTGCACCATGCAAACACCCAATGCTGTGCTTCTGCGGATCCATCCCTCCAGCGGTGGTGGGTCTGACTCCCTCCTGCTGCCACAGGGCACCTCCCGAAGTGGATATCTGAAGGAAAAGTGAGCTGAACCTGCCCCATCCAGCCCCTGTGCACCTTGCCGATGCACCCCAGCCAATATGCCAGATCCCCAGCACCACAAGCCTGTCAGTGTGCAAGTACCCCAGACAGGGGCCACACTACCCCACAGTGAATCCCGCCCCCGGGAGAGGGGAAGAGAAGGTACACACCAGTCTGACTGTGGCCCAGCCATGGGCTGGGGCCAGATAGGTCTGACTGCGGCCCCGCCCACCAATGCAAGTTATTCAAGACAGCACAGGGGAAGTGCCCTGCACTTCTGCACCACTCCAGGGACTATCCAAAATGACGAAACGGAAGAATTCCCCTCAAAAGAAACTCCAGGAAGTAGCGACAGCTAACAAACTGATCAAATACGATTTAAACAATATAACGAAAGTGAATTTAAAATAATATTCAAAAAATTAATCGCTGGGCTTGAAAACCGTACAGAGGACAGCAGAGAATCTATTGCTACAGAGATCAAGGGACTAAGGAACAGCCAGGAGGAGGTAAAAATGCTATAAATGAGCTGCAAAATAAAATGGAGGCAACCACAGCTCAGATTGAAGAGGCAGAGGAGAGAATAGGTGAATTAGAAGATAAAATTATGGAAAAAGAGGAAGCTGAGAAAAAGATAAAAAAAACCCAGGAGTATGAGGGGAAAAATGAGAGAACTAAGTGATGCACTAAAGAGAAATAATCTATGCATAATTGGTATTCCAGAGGAGGAAGAGAGAGGGAAAAGTGCTGAAGGTGTACTTGAAGAAATCATAGCTGAGAACTTCCCTGATCTGGGGAAGGAAAAAGGCATTGAATTCCAAGAGACACAGATTATTCCCTTCAGATGTAACTTGAGTCGATCTTCTGCATGACATATCATAGTGAAACTGGCAAAATACAAGGATAAAGAGAAAATTCTGAAAGCAGCTAGGGATAAACGTGCTCTAACATATAAAGGGAGACTTATAAGAGTCGTGATGGATCTCTCTACTGAAACTTGGCAGGCCAGAAAGGAATGGCAAGAAATCTTCAATGTGATGAACGAAAAAAAAAATTTGCAGCCAATAATCCTTTATCCAGCAAGTCTGTCATTTAGAATAGAAGGAGAGATAAAGGTCTTCCCAAACAAACAAAAACTGAAGGAATTCGTCACCACTAAACCAGCCCTACAAGAGATCCTAAGGGGGATCCTGTGAGACAAGGTACCAGAGACATCATTACAAGCATGAAACCTACAGACATCACAATGACTCTAAACCCATATCTTTCTATAATAACACTGAAAGTAAATGGACTAAATGTGCCAACAAAAAGACATAAGGTATCAGAATGGATAAAAAAACAAGACCCATCTATTTGCTGTCTACATGAGACTCATTGTATACCTGAGGACACCTTCAGATTGAGAGTGAGGGGATGGAGAACTAAATATCATGCTACTGGAAGTCAAAAGAAAGCTGGAGTAGCCATACTTATATCAGACAAACTAGGCTTTAAATTAAAGGCTGTAACAATACATGAAGAAGTGCATTATATAATAATTACAGGGTCTATCCATCAGGAAGAGCTAACAATTATAAATGTCTATGTGCTGAATACAGGAGCCCCCAAATATATAAAACAATTGCTCACAAACATAAGCAACCTTATTGAGAAGAATGTGGTAATTGCAGGGGACTTTAATACCCCACTTACAACTATGGATAGATCATCCAGACACACGGTCAGTAAAGAAATAAGGGCCTTGAATGATACATTGGACCAGATGGACTTGACAGATATATTTAGAACTCTGCATCCCAAAGCAACAGAATATACTTTCTTTTCAAGTGCACATGGAACCTTCTACAAGATAGATCGCATACTGGGTCACAAAACAGCCCTTCATAAGTATAAAAGAATTGAGATCATACCATGCACACTTTCAGACCACAGTGCTATGAAACTTGAAATCAACCACAGGAAAAAGTCTGTAAAACCTCCAAAAGCATGGAGGTTAAAGAACACCCTACTAAAGAAGGAATGGGTCAACCAGGCAATTAGAGAAGAAATTAAAAAATATATGGAAACAAACGAAAATGAAAATACAGCAATCCAAATGCTTTGGGATGCAGCAAAAGCAGTCCTGAGAGGAAAATACATTGCAATCCAGGCCTATCGCAAGAAACAAGAAAAATCCCAAATACAAAATCTAACAGCACACCTAAAGGAACTAGAAGCAGAACAGCAAAGACACCCCAAAGCCAGCAGAAGAAAAGAAATAATAAAGATCAGAGCAGAAATAAACAATATAGAATCTGAAAAAACTGTAGAGCAGATCAATGAATCCAAGAGTAGGTTTTTGAAAAAATAAACAAAATTGATAAACATCTAGCCCGGCTTCTCAAAAAGAAAAGGGAGATGACCCAAATAGATAAAATCATGAATGAAAATGGAATTATTACAACCAATCCCTTAGAAACACAACCAATTATCAGGGAATACTTATGAAAAATTATATGCCAACATACTGGACAACCTGGAAGAAATGGACAAATTTGTAAACACCCACACACTTCCAAAACTCAAACAGAAGGAAATAGAAAACTTGATCAGAGCCATAACCAGCGAAGAAATTGAATTAGTTACCAAAAATCTCCCCAACAAATAAGAGTTCAGTACCAAATGGCTTCCCTGGGTAATTCTACCAGACATTTAAAGCAGAGATAATACCTGTCCTTCTCAATCTATTCCAAAAAATAGAAAGGGAAGGAAAACTTCCAGACTCATTCTGTGAAGCCAGTATTACTTTGATTCCTAAACCAGACAGAGACCCAGTAAAAAAAGAGAACTACAGGCCCATATTCCTGATGAATATGGATGCAAAAATTCTCAATAAGATACTAGCAAATCAAATTCAACAGCATATAAAAAGACTTATTCACCATGATCAAGTGGGATTCATTCCTGGGATGCAGGGCTGGTTCAACATTCACAAGTCAATCAACCTGATACATCACATTAATAAAAGAAAAGATAAGAACCATATGATCCTGTCAATCAATGAATAAAGGCATTTGACAAAATTCAGTGACATTTCTTAATAAAAACCCTCAAGAAAGTCGGGATAGAAGGAACATACTTAAACATCATAAAAGCCATTTATGAAAACCCCAGAGCTAACATCATCCTCAATGGGAAGAAACTGAAAGCTTTTTCCCTGAGATCAGGAACACGACAGGGATGTCCATTCTCACTGCTGTTGTTTAAGATAGTGTTGGAAGTGCTAGCATCAGCAATCAGACAACAGAAGGAAATCAAAGGCATCAAAATTGGCAAAGATGAAGTCAAGCTTTCACTTTTTGCAGATGACATGATATTATACATGGAAAAGCCGATAGACTCCACCAAAAGTCTGCTAGAACTGATACATGAATTCAGCAAAGTTGCAGGATACAAAATCAATGTACAGAAATCAGTTGCATTCTTATATGCTAATAATGAAGCAACGGAAAGACAAATAAAGAAACTGATACCATTCACAATTGCACCAAGAAGCATAAAATGCCTAGGAATAAATCTAACCAAAGATGTAAAAGATCTGTATGCTGAAAAATATAGAAAGCTTATGAACGAAATTGAAGAAGATATAAAGAAATGGAAAAACATTCCGTGCTCATGGATTGGAAGAATAAATAATGTTAAAATGTCAATACTACCCAAAGCTATGTACACATTCAATGCAATTCCAATCAAAATTGTACCAGCATTCTTCTCAAAGCTAGAAAAGCAATCGTAAAGTTCATATGGAGCCACAAAAGGCCCCAAATAGCCAAAGTAATTTTGAAGAAGACCAAAGCAGGAGGCATCACCATCCCAGACTTTAGCCTCTACTACAAAGCTGTAATCATCAAGACAGCATGGTATTGGCACAAAAACAGACACATACACCAATGGAATAGAAATGAAACCCCAGAACTAGACCCACAAACGTATGGCCAACTCATCTTTGACAAAGCAGGAAAGAACATCCAATGAAAAAAGACAGTCTCTTTAACAAATGGTGCTGGGAGAACTGGACAGCAACATGCAGAAGGTTGAAACTAGACCACTTTCTCACACCATTCACAAAAACAAACTCAAAATGGATAAAGGACCTGAATGTGAGACAGGAAACCATCAAAACCCTAGAGGAGAAAGCAGGAAAAGAACCTCTCTGACCTCAGCCGCAGCAATTTCTTACTTGACACATCCCCAAAGGCAAGGGAATTAAAAGAAAAAATGAACTATTGGGACCTCAGAAGATAAAAAGCTTCTGTGCAGCAAAGGAAACAATGAACAAAACTAAAAGGCAACCAACGGAATGGGAAAAGATATTTGCAAATGACATATCGGACAAAGGGCTACTATCCAAAATCTATAAAGAGCTCACCAAACTCCACATCTGAAAAACAAATAACCCAGTGAAGAAATGGGCAGAAAACATGAGTAGACACTTCTCTAAAGAAGACATCTAGATGGCCAACAGGCCATGAAATGATGCTCAACGTCGCTCCTCATCAGGGAAATATAAATCAAAACCACACTCAGATATCACGTCACATCAGTCAGAGTGGCCAAAATGAACAAATCAGGAGACTATAGATGCTGGAGAGGATGTGGAGAAACAGGAACCCTCTTGCACTGTTGGTGGGAGTGCAAACTGGTGTAGCCACTCTGGAAAACAGTGTGGAGGTTCCTCAAAAAATTAATAATAGACATACCCTATGACCTAGAACAGCACTGCTAGGAATTTACCCAAGGGATACAGGAGTGCTGATGCATAGGGGCACTTGTAGCCCCATGTTTATAGCAGCACTCTCAACAATAGCCAAATTATGGAAAGAGCCTAAATGTCCATCAACTGATGATTGGATAAAGAAATTGTGGTTTAAATACACTATGGAGTACTACGTGGCACTGAGAAAGAATGAAAAATGGCCCTTTGTAGCAATGTGGATGGAAGTGGCGAGTGTAATGCTAAGTGAAATAAGTCATACAAAGACAGATACCATATGTTTTCACTCTTATGTGGATCCTGAGAAACTTAACAGAAACCCATGGGGGAGGGGAAGGGTAAAAAAACAGGTTAGATTGGGAGAGAGCCAAAACATAAGAGACTCTTAAAAACTGAGAACAAACTGAGGGTTGATGGGGTGTGGGATGGAGGTGATGGTAGGTGATGGGTATTGAAGAGGGCATCTTTTGGGATGAGCACTGGGTGTTGTATGGAAACCAATTTGACAATAAATTTCATATATTAAAAAAAATTAAAAAATAAAAATTTCTAGTTTTGTAATCTCTCCCATGTGATCATGATAATGACTTTTATGTAGCTCTTTCCATGTGGAAGCACTTTACATATATTAAATCATTTAATCCTCACAGAACCCTTTGTGTTAATAATAATAGTCTGATAACATTTTTAGTATCCTCATGTTATAGATGAGGTAACTGAGGTAAGGAGAGGTTGAATAGGTTGTCCAAGATTACACAGCTGGCAAATAACAGAGTCAAAATTTGATTCCAGGCAGTTTGGTATCAAAGTCTATCTCAACATTTGCATAGTTATTCTCATAGGTAAGTATTTTTCTCCTCCCTTATCCTCTCTCTCTCTCTCTCTCTCTCTCTCTCTCTCTCTCTCTCTCTCTCATACATACATGCATTTATTTACAAATAAGTATCCACCTGCTGAGGAATGTACTAAAAAACATTTACCAATGAGGATGGGATTACAAAGTTTGGAGTTCAGTGATTTAAAACATAGGAACTCTATTAGAGTTCTCCAGAGAAACAGAACCAATAGAATGTATATTTATGAGGGGGGGAGGGGTAGAGGGAGAGGGAGGGAGGGAAAGGGACTTATTGTAAGGCTTTGGCTCACATGATTGTGGAGGCTGAGAAGTCCCAGATCTGGACTGGGTTGGCTGCAGAACCAGGAGAGCCAATGGTGTAGTTGTAGTTTGAATCTGAAGGTCTGGGCAGGAAGAGAACTGATAATGTAAGATCCAATCCAAAAGCTGGGAGGTTTGAGACCCAAGAATAGCCAATTTTTCAGTTCAAATCCTAAAGTAGGAAAATACCAATATCTCAGCTCAAGTGGTCAGACTGAGGAAGTTCCCCACTTCTCAGCGCAAAGATAAGTCTTTTGTTCCATTCAGGCCATCAACTGATTACATGAGGCCCAGTCATATTAGAGAGGACAGTCTGGTTTGGGCTATCAATTCAAATGTTAATCTTATCCAAATACACTTTCATAGACACATTCAGAATGATGTTTGACTAAATATCTGGGCACCTTGTGCCCCAATCAATACATAAAAGTAGCCATCATAGGGACTATCTTTATTAGTTAAATCTCTCTCTGTGCTATTGTGAAATTATATCCTTACCTTGAAGGTGAAGCCTAATTGTAGCCCTGAGATAATGGTAGACTTCCAGTAATTGAAACTGTGTAGATCTATCTGTTCATAGCATGCCCTAGACATACTATATGCCCTGATCTACCTCACCAAACTCCATAATGTTAAGTGCTTTTAGATCTTTAGCTTTATGGGTCTTCTTTGATACCAACCACCTTTTCTTATGTATGTATTTATGCATGTATTTATTTATTTAGAGACAGTGTGAGTAGGGGAGGGGCAGAGAGAGAAGGTGAGAGAGAGTCCCAAGCAGGCCCCATACCACCAGCACAGAGCCCAATGTGGGGCTTGAACTCATGAAACCAAGAGATCATGACCTGAGCTGAAACTAAGTCAGACACTTAATTGACTGAGCCACCCAGGTGCCCCCCAACCAACTTTTCTTATTAAGGCATTCTAGGTCTTTACATTTGTCAGTAATGCTTCTGTTTTTAAACACACTAAAACATTTTTGAAATTGGGGCGCCTGGGTGGCTCACTCGGTTAAGCGTCTGACTTTGGCTCAGGTCATCATCTTACAGTTTGTGAGTTTGAGCCCCACATTGGGCTCTGTGCTGACAGCTTGGAGTCTAGAACCTCCTTTGGGTTCTGTGTTTCCGTCTTTCTCTGCCCCTCCCCTGCTTGCTCGCTCACTCTCTCTCTCTCCAAAATAAGTAAACATGAAAAAAAAAATTAAAAGAGCCTAATCTTAAAAATTTTTTCTGTAATGATATGGAGCATCTGGCTCTGAGAGGAAAGCAATTTAGAAACCTGGATTTCTTTAATATATTTGCTTAAAGGGAACTGTACCTCAAGCTCCTTGCCTGCTCACCCTGATCAATGAAGATTTCTGTTTGTTAAGTAGTTGAAATTCCTAATTATATCTGTTTCTTGTGTGGTATTTTGTTGAAGCAGGGTGAGTTTCAAGGTTAAGCTATTTGGGGGTATATATTCTTTTAATTTTCCCCTAAATCCTTTTTTTTTAAACTCTGGCTCCAGATCTATTGTGTTTTCTATAAGATGCACAGATAAGAGAAACGAGAAAGATACTAGGTAAAGGTCAGTATGGGGGATGGGGAAGGAGGCTTCTGTGCAGAACTGACGTACTCAGTCTCTGGAGTATGGCAGATGAGGAAGGGTGCCATTGTTGCCAGGGCACAAGAAGAGCCACAAAGTTGTAAAGGTCAGTAGGAAGAGGCAGTGTCAATACCAGAGAAGCTAATTAGTCTCAGCCTGTAATCCTTCACCTTCACGGTCCCCTGTAGTCTGTTTCCTGTATATGAAATGGGTCTCAAGGGTGTGTGGGTGGCCGAGGATAGAGGAAGAAAGGCCTTGTACAATGTGTTTGGCCCTAGCTGGTCCAGAGGACAGCTCTGTGGAGGTTTGGCTAAAAATGAAGGAAGGGGAGAGAAGATGTCTGCAGAATGACAAGTAGTGGAACTGTGTCAGGGAAGCTAAAGTCACAGCAAAGGGGAGATCCTCAACTCCTTGAAATGCTCTGGACACATCTCATTTGATACAACCAACCCTCCCTACCCTTGACAAAGGCTACCTCTTGCTCTCATACCCTCAGTTTAAAGGCATTTCGGTTGCTTATACCCTGGAAGCCTATGGGGCCAGGGGGTAATGCTAAGAGGGTCTGCACTGGGTATCCTGCAAAGTAGAGTTGTTTGAATAATAAAAAGCAAAGAAAACCATAGGAGACCAATCACAAGACAGGGGCAGAGTATAGTATCCCAGTAACACTGGAAGAGAGAGATACAAAAAACAGCGTGTAAAGCAACTATGGTTCTCTAAAAGGGGCTTTTGCTTTATTTTTCACCTCTCAAAAGGTGTCAACTTAAGAAAACCTTACAGCTCTTGTGGGCTGCTTGCGCTCAAAGGGAAATGAATTATTTAGGAGTGTGATGAATAGTTTATCAAACCTCCCTCCAACAGGGTTGCCGCTTAGGCTCAGAGTAATTGGCCAGGAGCAGAAAGGGCTGGCCCATTCCTTTCTTCTCCCCCACCCCTTCCTGGGACCAAAAGTGAGAAGATGAGAGTGACTGCCTGGGGTGGATCTTTCATCCCAAATGGGAAGAACAAATGGGCTAAGCCAAAAACAGAGGTCATTCCTAGGACAGGCCTATAGGAGGAGCCAGCACCCTTCAGTGGAGCAAGCTCTCTTCCACAGGGAGGGCTCTTACCTGGGAGGACTCCAAGAAGCCTCAGATTCTGCCCTGAATCCCAGACTCCCATCAGGTGCAGAGGCAGCAGGTACTCCCAGGCCATTTCAATCTCCACTTTCCCTTCTTGCAGGCCCTGGAGGCTATTTGGGTCAAAGGTTGAAGGTTTTCTAACAGAGAAGTGCAGCGCAGCATCCAGCCACAAAGCTATGTATCCAAGCCTGCCTCTGAACAGCCTTGCTTCACCCGCAATCTTCCCTTGCTCATCGACTTCCTTTCTCTTCCAAACAACAAACACTCACCTACCCACACACACGCAGCCACACACTTAATGGAAGTGGCAAAGGGATAGGCCCAGCCTTATGAAAACAGATTCCATACTGAAGAAGCTTCATCTTTCTAAAGGCAAAGAAAGAAAGGACATGATCAGAGTTATAAAATCATATACAGGATTGGAGGAAGACAGGAACTGTAGCTGGCCTGATCAGTAGATGAGGTGAGATGCAATACAATGCAGTGCTTCTCTCTCTCTCTCTCTCTGTCTCTCTCTGTCTCTCTCTCTCTCTCTTTTGGCTGTCAAATATGGGTTCAAATCAGGACTGTGCTCTTGAACTCTTTGACCTTAGGTCTTTCACATAACCCCTTTGAGACTCAGTTTCCCTGTCTATAACTTGGGGATGGTAATGCTTCTCTCACAAGAATATTGTGAGGTTTAAATAGCTGTAAAGTGCTTGGCTTATAGAAAGCATTTGATAAATGCTATCTGTTGCTGTTATTATTTATTATTATTATCCTCCCCCCACATTTGTCATAGATCACATGGGGAACTGGGTAGAAGAATTTGAGTGGCTCTGGGAAAATTCACTTCTGACTGTTAGAGAAAAAAAAACTTCATGTCTAAATCAAACATCTTGTCCCCTCTAGGCACTGGATTGCTTTTCTCATCAAACCATTCTATTGCCATTCTTATTTACTCTTGCTCTTTCTCTCTTTCCTTCTCTCTGTCTGCCTTTTCCTTTCCTTTACCTTTCCTTCTGCCTCTTGTGTAATGGGAGGAATTTTCTGAAGTGTTGTGAAATGTCTGCTTTATAGTACTACATTCTATTATTAAAGGATTTGCATTATATTACTAAGCCTAATTGATCAAAACTTCTTTACCCACTGTTCTAAACCTAACTTTACTTTGCACAAAGAAGAATAATTTAACTACACACACACACACACACACACACACACACACACACACAAATAATTAGTGTCCTGGTTGACCCTCTTCTTCCAGAAGATTTGGAAAGTCATTTATTTCAATTATTCCTAATATGTTGCCCATCAGCTCTGAGACAGTTCCATGAAAAACAGCTGCAGTCATTTTGCTCAACATAATGGCTTAAGATGATAAATATGACAAGACCTGCCTAGCAAAGTTAGTGTTGAACTAACACAGTTCTTTTCCATAGTTTGGAATTGCCTCTGTTGACAGAAGAAATGTTCTGAGTAGGAGCATGTTATGTCTCACAATAGCTGAGGAATGTTGCAGACGTGGGGTAATTGTGCAGGAAGCTCATAAGCTCAGTTGATTAAGGAACCTGGCAATTATGGCTGGATGTTTACTGCTCAGTGCCAGAGTGTTCTCTGTGGTTGAGGTGCAGCAAGCTTGCTGTCACCTGAAGAGCCCCAGATAAGTGTGTATCATTCTCAGGCTTCTGTGTGTGAGGAGCAACGTCTCTGTGGCCAGGAGGCTCTCAAATGCCCACTAATAGGCATGGTTGTATGTTCATTCATTCATTAACCCAATGTTTACACCTAGCATTCATGATATTCTAGGCAATGGAACTGCAGAAAGGACTAAAACATGGTCTCTGCCCTCAGGGAGTTTATAGTGTATTCATGGAGACAGGCACATATAATGAGTTGAAATTAAGAGGCAAATAATGTATATGTCTGGGACACTGGTATGGTGGGTCCTCCATGCCATCGGTCTTTAATTATCTGACCAATTTCATGTGGAAAAAGGATTTGATTTGCTCTCCATAGCTGTTCAGGGCAGAACTAGGAACTAAGAATAAAAATTATTCCACTATTTGAGTGCCGCCTTTGTGCCTGGCACTTTATACATATTACCTAATTTAATCCTCATAGCAACTGTATTAGGCAGCTAGGACTGCCATAATTGGGTGGTTTAAACAGCAGAATTATTTTCTCACAGTTCTGGAGGCTGGAAAGTCCAAGGATCAAGGTACTGGTTGATTCTGTTCCTGGTGAGAGCTCTCTTCATGGCTTACAGATGGCTGCATTCTTGTATGCTCACATAGCCTTTCCTCAGTGTGTGCTTATTGAGAGATGAGGAGGAATGAGAGAGAGCTCTCTCTCTTGCTCTTCGTATAAAGTCACAGTTCTATTAGATTAGGACCCCACTCTGGTGACCTCACTTAAACTTAATTACCTCCTAAAGACACTATCTCCACATATAGTCACATTAGGGGTTAGGGTTTCAATATATGAATGTTGGTGGGGGATGGAGACACAATTCCATCCATAACAGTAAGCCTGTGTCTTAGATGATGTGATTATCTCCATTTTCCAAATGAGGAAACAGAGGCCCAGAGAGGTTAATTGACCTCCTAAGAGAGGTAACTTCTCTAAGGTTATACCCCTAAAACATGCCGAGATAGGATACTAGGTATATCTGATTAAAGGCCAACTGCTTTCTGCTATACCCTGTTGTCTTTTGGATCCATGACACCTCGCCTACCACTGGGTGGTAGATTTTGAGTGGCTTTGATATTTGGAATAATTAGGACTGGCAACACATTTTTAAGGTAATGAGGTCCTCATCACTGAAAGCATTAAGAAGAGGTCAGATGCTGTAGAAGAGAATCTTGGACTGAGTAGAAGATTGTACTAGAACAATGGTTTTCAGTGTGTCAAGTGAGGAGGTGGGCTCTGAGATGCTCATACCTACCCCTCCAATCAGAGCCACTCAGTATTCATCTTCTATGATAACAATAAAGAAACGTTTATTGAGCATTTTATAGGACTATTTTACAAGTTTCTGGTGTATTTATTCATTTAATCACTACAGCTGTACTCTGAAGTAGATACCATTATTACCCCCATTTTACAGGTGGCAAAAAAGCAGAGGCATGGAGAAGTGAAGAAACTTGCAGGTCATGCAGGTGAGGTAAACATTAGAGCTGGGATTTGAACCTAGGTGGTCTTGCATGTATTCCCTATGTAGTATGCCAATCAGCTTTTCTATTTTATTAGAAAGAATGAGTTTCTTTGAAAGAATTCATATGAATGATGAGTGATATGGATAAAAATTTTTGAAAATTACTATAATTATATCCTCACAGATTTCAAGCCTCATTGGTTCAATGCTTATCCTCCATCTTGGGTTGGTCAAGAAACTCCTATGATTTTTTCTACCCAAATAAGACCTTGGTCTCAATCTCTGACTGCAGACTTGAATCTTGTCCTTCACTGCTAAACAAGGACTTGCTGGATCTGACCCTACTTGTACTTGCAAACTGGCAAGGTGCTGCAACCTGACCTAGTCTTCTGATTTTGGACTTTACTCTTTGGCTCACAGCACTTGATGTCAGTCTATGATATTTCTATACACTGAAATTAGCTGCTCTACTGATCCCACTCAGTTTGAGCATCAGTGGAGACTAAAGTTCATTGGACCTATCTGGTAAACTGGTAGAGTACATAAGCCCAAGGAGCCTTCTGGGGGGTGACTTTACCTCAAAGAAGGAGCCAGGTGGGAGTGATGAGCCTGACCTAGTGAGAAAGCCCTAGTCATCACATTGGAGGGGAACAATCACTGTGCAGTATGGTTATTGGTCTCTCAGATTTGTCTCCTGGCAAAGACAGTGATGGACTCATACTTCATCGTTGTGGGGAGTTAGGAGGGTTGTACATAAAAAATTAAGAGCACTTGCTCATGTAAAGCTCCCTAAGACAATTGGGGACCAGCAGTGCTGCTTAAGTATGGCTCTAGCAGACTCAAACCTGAATGACAAAGTCATTTAGTTACCATTCAGTTACCAATGTGGATTAAACACCCATGGTGTTCAGAGTCCAATGTTTGGCTTTTCGCAGAGCAAGAAATTATTTATAATTATATATATATATATATATATATATATATATATATATATATATATATATGAAAAGGAATATAGAATAGGGGAAGAACGTGGTCTTAACTGGCAGTGTCAGCAGAGAAAGGTGATAAAAATACAGTACTAGAGTATGCATGACCAGAAAGTACTTAAATGTATATGAACTGCATATGTATATGACTCTGTTGTCAGAGATTCAGTTTCCATATCTTCCAAATAGGGCTATTAATATCTACCTTGCAGGATTGTTGGGTGAATAAGAAAATGTATATACATGGACGTAAAGTGCCTAGTTCAGTGCTTATCATATAAGGGCACTGAAAAATGGAAGACCTTATTTCATAGTAGTAGTAGTAGTAGCAGCAGTAGTAGTAGTAGTAGTAGTAGAGGTGTAATTATTGTTTTTTATTATTTTTAAAAATTATCAACACCCACAAAATATATTGTTCTCTAAGTAGCAAAGAACATGAATGTAGAAATAATCTGAATAATGGCTATGTTTTGTTTGTAAGTACTAGCCTAGCTTCAATAGTGTAATCTATGTGATTTTCTTATTGAATATGCTCTAGATGTTATTTCTGTCTCACTAGCTGGATAGGGAGTTCCCTGAAAACAGAAATTTCTCTTCATCAAATTAGAAACTTGCTACAGAAGAGAATAAATTGTACCCAGCTCTACTGAAATCTGGATACAAGTCTCCACCTTTGGATTTCAGGTTTCTCCAAGAAAATAAACACCATTAGCACCCTCTTTTTTGTTACTAGTGAGTTGGTATTATAAGTCATTTAGTATTATACATTACAAGAGACTTAGTATTACTGTTAGGCTGAACTGTAGTAAGAAGTCAGGAAAGGGATGGGATCAGACAGGGTTCAGAAGGTTAATAATAGTTCAATGGAATATCAAAAAAATATTTTATCTTTCAATATTTTGCAGCTAACAAATGTCTCCAGGTACTGCACTAAGATGTTTTCCTTCATTTTTTAGCCTGGGCACATTTTAGGACCTATTGAATCCATGTGCTTCCAATTGATTTACATTTAACACATCAAAATGTTGTTTTGTAAGAGATTTGATGTCCAAAAAGCCCAGTGAGCTGCTTTTATGAACATTTTAAAGCCTTTCTCTTTGAAGGGATTGAAACCTGGGCATGGCTCCCTGTTATTTCTGTTCTCTGAAGGCCAGAGGGTGTTGGAATTGTAGAGAGTCCTGGGATAGCCTATCTCATGTAGAGTGGCGATCTGAAGTAGACTGAATAGAGTTGTGGATCAAGCGTGGGTGGGGCACATTCTTTCTGCATCATGGCCAGACAAACATCTGAAATCCCAAATATCACCTGTTAAAACCTAGTTCAGGTCCTAGTTCTTTCAATGAGTCTTTCTTCTTTCTCCTTTAGACTTTGCCTTCCTCTATTTCTTAATCTTTAAGCTGGCCACAGAGAAGTTGCCTGACTGCATGTTACTTTTGTGCAGGGGTGTGGAGTGGGAGGTGACTGTTGGAAGAGTACAAGAATGCAAAAGGCATAAAAAGCCATTAGAATTGAATGAAGATTAGGTACAAAGCACCTGATATCTGATGGCCCTAAAAACGTACATGAGGGAAGCTGGTGGATGGAAGACACTAAGGAGTAGAGGGCACTTGGGGGAAGTAGAGCATATATTCTCCATCTATAATCACTTTTAAAAATTTGAATACTGAGAAAACCAAAGTATATTAATGGACTCAGTTCACCACATAGCTCTCCAGCTTACAGAATCTTGGTCTAATTCAATCCTCAGATTTATCAATGAAGAAACTAAGGCCCGAGAACTGTGATGTGACTTGTCAGAAGGTGCCCAGCTAGTAAATGGCAGAAAGAGACTTGAACTTTAAGTTTTTTGAGTATAAACATTTCAAGGCTAGTACTTTTTTTTTCATTGCACTATGCTGCTTCCTTAGGTTGAACCATATAAATTAGAGAAAATAGATATACACATGAAACCAATTATGGGAACTCATATGAATCATCACAGTGCCCAATGCTGGTACTTTTGTGGGGAGAAGACTTAAGAATTTACAGAGGAGAAAGAATAAGATTGTGGCTTGGGCATCAGAATTGAGGCAACAGTTGATGGCAATAGCAAGTCCTTCTAAAGAGTTAGGTAAGGGGAGGGGTACCTGGGTGGCTCAGTCGCTTAAGCATCCGACTTTGGCTCAGGTCATGATCTCATGGCTCGTGAGTTCGAGCCCTGTGTTGGGCTTTGTGCTGACAGCTCAGAGCCTGGAGTATGCTTTGGATTCTCTGTGTCCCTCTCTCTCTGCCCCTCTCCCACTCACACTCTGTCTCTCTCTCTCAAAAATAAATAAATATTAAAAAATTAAAAAAAAGGTAAGGGGAGTCTATCTGATGTAACCTCCATATATAGAGAGCTAAATTTTGACAGCTTCTCCTGGGGAAAATTGTGCCATCCAAAAATATCACAGTCCTCATTTAATTGCTGTCTAATTTTTACATGCAGTTAGAAGTTTATATTATGTGCACCTGTGAGGTATCATTTCAGGCCCTCTGTTTTCCTAACCACTGTGTGATATAATTTTGAGGGTTGACACTGTTAAATAACATCCCCCAAAGAATCAACTTTTAGATAAATTTAAGGAACCCATGAAGTGGATTACTTCAGGGACATAGTCATCTACATTTTGGGGTGGCAGGTTCAAATCTTAGTTCACAAGTTTAGGTTTCTATAGTACAACTTAATTTCTGTTTGGGCTGTTATACCCCTTGGGTGGCAGAACTCAATTTCATTCCATTCAAAGATATCCCTCTCTTTTCCTAGGGTCATGTACACTGGGGAGCCATCTGGTCCTTGATGTCATCTACCAGGCATATCACATGTTGACACTTCTCCATTCTGTCCCCTTCAACTCTTATGATACTTCTCTGACACTTTAATGATTCATTTGAGGGCTTGAAAATCATACTGTCCCTTCTAGTCCACAATCAGGCTCAAAAATTTCTTTTCCTCTCCATTTCCCAAGTTTTTCGCTAGGAATCAGGTTGCAAAGACACTTTTGCTAGGTTCCAGTCACATTTATAGTCTCAAATTTTTTCCATCTCTTCCCTTTTCATGGCAAAGAGTATTTTCTAGTCTGAGGAAATATGAAATACGTCCATCCTCCATAGACATGTAAATTTTACACTCTGTCCTATCTAGTGCCTACAGAACCTAAGCTTTTGGACACCAAAGCTGAACAACTCCTTTCTTCCTGCTTTTGTTCAGTCATATCCCTTTCTGCAGAAATGAAAATAGAACTGCTCAACTGATAGAGTTGGGAAAAGAGTGGTGGTCATTAGGGTAGAGACTGGAATACCAGGAGAAAAATAATTTCAAATACTATTATCCTGATCTAAAACCTAGATGATCTAAAAATCATCATAGAGGGTTGATGGAGGTTGGGAAGGAGGAGAGGGAAAGGGTGGGTGATGGGTATTGAGGAGGGCACCTTTTGGGATGAGCACTGGGTTGTATGGAAAACAATTTGACAATAAATTTCATATAAATAAAAACAAAAATCATAATCATCAGTATCACTATTTATTCTTTGTTACCTAAATACTCCTCTTGACCTATTATGTACACTTTGAGTAACTTCTCAAGGGCTCAAATCAAACTTTTTTGGAGTTACTCATATCATTCTTATTCCTAAGGAGCTGCTGGGATTCTGGGGTCGTGCATCAGGGGTGGTCTGTGGCCTGGGAACTAGGCAAAACAGCCCATAGGACAATTGAATGATGCCAAATATCCCTTGCACCTCTCACTTCAGTGTTTAAAGTCATTGCCTTCCTTAAAGATGTTTAATGAATTCCTTTTTGAAAGGGCTAAACTACTCTTTAACGATTCTGAAGACGCAGTGTGTGTACTTCTTGGTTTGCTTAAGATTTCTAGTTGGAAATCCAGATACCATTGCAAATATTTTCAAACCTTAACACTTCTGCTTGCAGAATATATGTGTGCACATGCATGCATTTACATAGGGAGTTAGGTCAGGAAGGAACACAAACATCAGAAAATAACCAATTAGGACAGTATACAATAAGGGGCAATAAAAGGCTTTTTGAATTTCAGAAAACCAGTAAGTACCTGAATTATGGGTAAGAGCAACAGAATAGAGCTAATGCATAGAGGAAGCTAATGCAAAATAGGAAGATTGGCTTTGTTTTCAATAAGAGACAAGAGGCTTGCAGGATAGGGGAGAAAAGAAGCTGCAAATGTTAATTCATGCTCATTGCCCCTTCTTTGCTCTCCTCTCACCCTACCTCCTCATCCCATGGTGAGAAATAATGATCATGTTCCGTACTTGGAAGATTGGGTAATGGGAAGTGTGGTGAGAGGAAATGACTTACACAGCTAATTGTTAGCAGAGGTTGAAGGACCCGTCAGTAGTGGCTCCTGAGGTGCTCTCTCATACACAGTTCCAAAGCAGACACTAGCTGGTTAATTTGGCTTGTCAGAGTCTTGTTCTAGTGAGACGATAGTTGTGGGTTTCTTTGAATTTGGGCCAGGTAGTTTTACTCTGTTGCCAGCTGCAGACTGAACCCAGGCCATGTTGTAACCCTAAGGGAAGTCTCAGTCTAAGACCCGAATACTGACCACAGGTTGAACTCTAACCCTTGTCAGGGGTTGAGTCCCTTACCTCAGCCATAGATTGAGCCCCTAACCCTGGCTAGCTACTTTGGATATATGCATTATGGGTCCTAAAAGGGACCAGGAAAGAAATATTATAGTTTGTCTCTATTACTCCTACTAAACAACAATAACAACAACAAACTTACCCTGCTAATAGGACAGAAATGTTCTGTTTCCATATGGTAACAAATGCTACATACATGCTTTTATTCTAGAAGCCATAGGGCTGGAGTGAGTATGAGAGCTGTTGTCCCTACCTCTGAGGATAGAAGCTAGGATAAAAGTGATAAGATCTCCTTGAAAATGTATCTGGCATTCCTTGTATTTGTTAAAGGGACAAATAACAAATGTTGTCTAGTTTACCTTATTCTACTTTCTTATGTTTAAGTTTCCAAGGCCAATAGCTATGACAGCCATTTGTGAAAATGGAACCTAGTACTGGAAGCCCCTTTTATTACTGAATCATTTACCCCCTGAATGTGCCAAAGCATCTGAAACCTCAAACATTAGAGTTGCTCTTTTGGTTTTGACATTAGTAGCCCCTGTTTAAGAATCATACTTGGGAAACTCCCCAAGTATATAGATGCTGAAAATTCAAATGCTTTTGGGAAAGGAGTCTATCCTGAGTAACCAAAATAAATTATTTCCAGAATTTAAGCCAGTGCAAAAGTTGTTGGGTAAAGTGTACAAGAGGTTTAAGTGTACAAGAGGTTGGAGAAAGAAGACTTAAAATGGAGTAAATCTCACTTGATAATTAAAAAAAAATTAATGCAAGTTTAAATCTTCCAACATTTGCACAAGTGTAAGGAAAACCTAATTTTAGACACCTAAAGAGCAGCCATGTCAAAAGTGGGTGGTGGGTGGTGGTGTGTGACCACTTCTAACCAATAGTTAAGGCCTAAGTGATAAATTGAAGTTTGCTAGAAAGTATTTTACATATGCTGTCCAGAGACAGGCTTTAGGCTTGTTTGAGATTTTTAGTTAGAAGCCTAGATATCATAGCATATATTTTCAAATATTAACACTTCTGATTATAAGAAGGCTCACATCTATTAGGGAAGTGTGGAATTTGGATTGCTGGAAAAGATGATGACACTATAAAAAGCTGTCTTCTGTATCTTCAGTCTCTTTCTCTCTTCTGTTTTTAATCAATCTCAAGTAACTTGACTCAACATAAACAAGACAAAAATTGGTCCTTCAATCCCATACTCCCATTCCTATCCAAAATGTATCCCAAAAAATAGAGTAATTTCAGTATCTCTAGTCCCTCACCTACATTTACTATTACATTTCAAATTTATTGAGGTATAATTTACACATAATAAAATACATACTTTTAAATCGTACATTGAGTTTTGGCAAATTTTTACACCTGTGGTGTGTAACCACCATCACAATCATATACAGAACATTTTGATCACCCCAAAAGTCAGTTGCTTCTTTCCAGTCAATGACTCATCTGTTTTTGTCATTATAGGTTATTCTTTTCTAGAATTTCATATCAATGGAATTAGACTGTAGCATGAACATTTTTGTATCTAACTTTGGCTAAGTATAACATTTTTGATATTTATCCACATCATAGCATGTATCAGGAGATTGTTAGTGGTAGGTTTTTAAAGTCATTTTATTTTATTTTCATCATGATAAGTGTATTCTTTAGTCTCTATCCCCTATTTCCCTCCCCCCCCCCCACCTACCTCTCCTCCTCTTCTTTTGATTTGTATTCCTCTGATGATGAGTGATGTTGAGCATCTTTTCATGTGTCTGTTAGCCATCTGGATGTCTTCTTTGGAAAAGTGTCTATGTCTTCTGCCCATTTCTTAACTGGATTATGTGTTTTTTTGGGTGTTGAGTTTGAGAAGTTCTTTGTAGATTTTGGATACTAACCCTTTATCTGCTATGTCATTTGCAAATATCTTTTCCATTCTGTAGATTGCCTTTTAATTTTATTGATTGTTTGCTTTAAAGCTTCTTATCTTTTTTTTAATGTTTATTTATTATTTTTGAGACAGAGAGAGAGCATGAACGGGGGAGGGTCAGAGAGAGAGGGAGACACAGAATCTGAAGCAGGCTCCAGGCTCTGAGCTGTCAGCACAGAACCTGATGCGGGGCTTGAACTCATGGACCCTGAGATCATGACCTGAGCCGAAGTTGGACGCTTAACCAACTGAGCCACCCGGGTGCCCCTAAAGCTTCTTATCTTGATGAGGTCCAATAGTCCATTTTTGCTTTTGTTTCCCTTGCCTCTGGAGACACGTCTGGTAAGAAGTTGCTGTGGCCAAGGTCGAAGAAGTTTCTGCCTTTTTTCTTCTGTAGGATTTTGATGGTTTCCTGCCTCACATTTAGGCTTTTTATCTATTTTGAATTTATTTTTGTGTGTGGTGTAAGAAAGTGGTCCAGTTTTATTCTTCTGAATGTTGCTGTCCAGTTTTCCCAATACTATTTGATGAAGAGACTGTGTTTTTTTTTCCATTGGATACCCTTTCCTGCTTTGTTGAAGATTAGTTAGCCATACATTTGAGCATTCATTTCTGGGTTCTCTATTCTGTTCTATTTGATCTATGTGTCTGTTTTTGTGCCAGTACCATACTGTCTCGAATGATTATAGCTTTGTAAAAGAGCTTGAAGTCTGGAACTGTGATGCCCCCTGCTTTGGTTTTCTTTTTCAACATTATTTTCGCTATTTCAGGTCTTTTCTGGTTCCGTATAAATTTTGGAATTGTGTTTTCTAGCTCTGTGAAAAATGCTGGCGTTATTTTGATAGGGATTGCATTGAATGTGTAGATTGCTTTGGGTAGTATTGACATTTTAACAGTATTTGTTCTGCCAGTCAATGAGCATGGAATGTTTTTCAATTTCTTGGTGTCTTCTTCAATTTCTTTCTTAAGCTTTATATAGCTTTCAGTGTACAGACCTTTTACCTCTTTGGTTAGGCTTATTCCTAGGTATTTTATGGTTTCTGGTGCAATTGTAAAGGGATCAATTCTTTGATTTCTCTTTCTGCTGCTTCATTATTGGTATATAGGAATACAACTGATTTCTGTACCCTGATTTTATATTCTGAAACTTTTATGAATTTATATATCAGTTCTAGCAGTTTCTTGATGAAGCTTTTCAGGCTTATCATGTCATCTGTGAAGAGTGAAAGTTTTTCTTCCTTGCCAGTTTGGATGCCATTTATTTCTTTTTGGTGTCTGATTGCTGAGGCTAAGGCTTCCAGTACTATGTTGAACAACAGTGGTGAGAGTGGATATCCTTATCGTGTTCCTGACTTGGGGGAGAAAACTCTCAGATTTTCCCCACTGAGGATGATATTAGCTTTGGGCTTTCATATATGGTCTTTATGATGTTAAGGAATGTTCCTTCTTTCCCTACTTTTTTGAGGGTTTTTATCAAGAAACTATGCTGTATTTTGTCAAATGCTTTTTTCTGCATCTATTGAGAGGATCATATGGTTCTTATCCTTTCTTTTATTAATGTGGTGTATCACGTTGATTGATTTGCAAATATTGAACCAGTCCTGCAGCCCAGGAATAAATCCCACTTGATCATGGTGAATAATTCTTTTAGTGTACGGTTGAATTTGATATGCTAGTATCTAATTGAGAATTTTACAACTAGGGTCATCTAGGATATTGGCCTGTAATTCCCCTTTTTAGTGAAGTCTTTGTCTGGTTTCAGAATCAAGGTAATGCGAGCTTCATACAATGAATTTGGAAGCTTTCCTTCCAGTTCTATTTTTGGGAACAGTTTGAGAGGAATAGGTATTAACTCTTCTTTAAATGTCTGGTAGAATTCTCACAGGAAGCCATCTGTCACAGGACTCTTGTTGCTTGGAAGATTTTTGATAACTGATTCAATTTCTTTGCTGGTTGTGCATATGTTCAAATTTTCTATTTCTTCCTGTTTCAGTTTTGGTAGCATTTGAGTGTCTAAGAATTTGTCCATTTCTTCCAGGTTGCTCAGTTTGCTGGCATATAATTTTTCATAATATTCCATTATAATGGTATTGCTGTGGTGTTGGTTGTGATCTCTCCTCTTTCATTCATGGTTGTATCTATTTGTGTCCTTTCTCTTTTCTTTGTGATAAGTCTGGTGAGGGGTTTATCAATTTTGTTTATTCGTTCAAAGAACAAACATCTAATTGATCTGTTCTATTGTGGGGTTTTTTTTTTGATTTCTATATCTTTTTTGTGTATGTGCTCTAATCTTTATTATTTCCCCCCTTCTACTGTATATAGGATTTATTTGATGCTGTTTTTCTACCTCCTTTAGGTGTAAGGTTGGGTTGTGTATTTGGGACCTTTCTTGCTTCTTGAGATAGGCTCAAATTGCAATGTTCTGTTCTCTTAGGACTGCCTTTTCTGCCTCCCAAAGGGTTTGGACTGTCATATTTTCATTTTTATTTGCTTCCATGTATTTTTTTATTTCTTCTTTAATTTCCTGGTTAACCCATTCTTTCTTCAATAGGATCTTCTTTAACCTCCATGTATTTGAGGGCTTTCCAAATTTTTTCTTGTGGTTGATTTCAAATGTCATAGCATTGTGATCTGAAAATATACATGATCTCGATCTTTTCATACTTATTGAGGGCTGATTTGTGACCCAGTATGTGATCTATTCTGGAGAATATTCCATGTGCACTCGAAAAAAATGTGTATTCTGCTGCTTTAGGATGAAATGTTCTCAATATATCTATTAAGTCCATCCGGTCAGGTGTGTCATTCAAAGACATTGTTTCCTTATTGATTTTCTGCGTAGACGATCTGTCAATTGGTGTAAATGGGGTATTAAAGTCCCCTACTATTATGCTATTATTATCAATGAGTTTATGTTTGTGATTGATTTATATATTTGGGAGTCTTATGTTGGGGATATAAATATTTACAATGTTAGATCTTCTTAATCAATAGACTCCTTAATTATGATATAATGCCCTTCTCCATCTCTTGATACAGTCTTTGGTTTAAAATCTAGTTTGTCGATATAAGTTTGGCTACTCTGGCTTTCATTTGACATCAATTCGCATGATAGATTGTCCTCTATCCCCTTACTTTTAATCTGCAGGTGCCTTAGGTCTAAAATGAGTCTCTTGTGGGCAGCATATAGATGGATCCTGTTTCTTTTGTAAGTTTATTTATTTTGAGAGAGAGGGAGACAGAGCACACAAGTGGAGGAGGGGGAGAGAGAGAGAGAGACAGAGAAAGAGAGAGACAGAGAATGAATCCCAAGCAGGCTTCACACTGCCAATGCAGAGTCTGATGTGGGGCTCAAACCCATGACCTGTAAGATCATGACCTGAGCTGAAATCAAGAGCTAGATGCTTAACTGACTGAGCCACCCAGGTGCCCCGATATGTATTTTTAAAATTCCTTTCTGATATCCTATGTCTTTTGATTGGAGCATTTAGTCCATTTAAATTAAGTGATTAAAAAAATTTTTACATTTATTTATTTTTGATAGGCAGAGAGAGACAGAGCACAAGTGTGGGAGGGGCAGAGAGAGAAGGAGACATAGAATCTGAAGCAGGCTCCAGGCTCTGAGCTGTCAGCACAGAGCCCGATGCGGGGCCTGAGCTCACAAACCATGAGATCATGACATGAGCCAAAGTTAGACGCTCAACCAATTGAGCCACCCAGGTGCCCCCAGAGTAATTATTGAAATACATGAAGTTAGTTATTATGTTACCTGTGGCGTTGGTGTTTCTGGTGATGGTCTCTGGTCCTTTGTAGTCTTTGTTGTTGTTGTTTTTTTTTCCTCAGATAGTCTCCCATAAAATTTCTTGCAGGGCTGGTTTAGTGGTCATGAACTCCTTTAGTTTTTGTCTGAGAAACTCTCTATCTCTCCTTCTAATTCTGAATAATAGCCTTGCTGGATAAAGAATTCTTGGCTGCATTTTTTCCCCCAATCAGCACATTGAATATTCCCTGCCACTCCCTTCTGGCCTGCCAAGTTTCAGTGGACATGTCTGCTCCTACCTTATGTGCCTACTTTTTTTCAGTTAAGGACCTTTTGTCTGTAATCGCTTTCAGAGTTCTATCTTTGTATTGTGCGATTTTCACTAGGATATGTCATAGTGTTGACCTGTTGTTGACTTTGAAGGGTGTTCTCTGTGCCTCTTGGACTTAAATGCCTTTTTCCTTACCCAGTTTAGGGAAGTTCTCAGCTATCATTTGTTCAAATAAATCTTCTTCCCCCTTTTCTCTGGTCTTCTTCTTCTGGGATGCCTATGATATTGGCATTGTTTTAGTTTATGGAATCACTAAGTTCTGTAAGTCTCCCCTCATGATCTAATAATTTACTTTCCCTCTTTTTCAGCTTCATTATTATCTGCTGTATCACCTATTCTCTCGTCTGCTTCTTCAGTCCTCATTGTGACTGTATCCAGTCAGTTTTACATCTCAGTTATAGCATTTTTTATATCAGCCTAACTAGTTTTTAGGTCTTTGATCTCTGCAGCAAGGGTTTCTCTGGTGTCCTCTCTGCTTTTTCAAGCCCAGCTAGTACTCTTATGACTATTGCCTAAATTCTTGTTGAGATATATTGCTTACATCTTTTTTGAGCAAGTCCCTGGCTGTGAATTCTTGACCTTTCTTTTGAAGAGAATTCCTCCATCTTGTTATTTTGACTAAGCTTGTCTTTTGTGCGTTTAAATTTTTTAAAAAATATTTGTTTATTTTTGAGAGAGAAAGAGAGAGCACAGTTGGGGGAGGGGCTCCGAGAGAGAGGGGGACAGATTATCTGAAGCAAGTTCTGTGCTGACAGCAGTGAGCCAATGTGGGGTTTGATCTCATGAAATGTGAGATCATGACTTGAGCTGAAGTCAGGCCCTCCACCGACTGAGCCACCTGTGTGCCCCCGTCTTTTGCATGTTTTAAAAGCTTGTTATGTTTCCTGCATCTGGGAGTACTATATTAAAAAGGGTCATACACTGTCCAGGGCCTGGCACTTCAGGAAGTGTTTCTGGTGTATGCTGTACACATTCTGCTGTTGTGTTTTGGCAGCTCATTCCCACTGGTCAGTCCTCTGCAGAGCTCCTTGCTTTCACTGGGAAGTGTTTGGTCCTTTAACGAGGTGTGCTTTGATTTGTTGAAGTAAACCTGGAAAAAAGAGGCAGGGGGAGCCTGATCCCCAAAAGAGAGAAAAGGTAAAGGAACAAAAAAACACAAACAGAATAAAAAACTATAAGGCTGGTTCCAAAGGAAAAGGAAGGAAACAAAAAGCAAGAAAAAGAATAAAAAAAAGCTTATCCTAAAAAAAAGTAAAAGAAATGAAAACAAACAAACAAACAAACAAACAATGAGCCTGATTTCAAAAGAAAAAAGAAGAAAGAACAAAAATAGAAAAAAGTAAGCTTGGTCCTATTTCCAGCAGAAGTGCACGTGCCATTTTGAAGCACTTGATTTTCAGTATGCTTGGTACATGAGTGGTGCTGCCTGTGCTGGTCTTCTGGAGGAAAGGCCCGCTGTGTTGGCTCAGTCAGTCTTGCCCCAGTAAATAAGCAGTTGCCAGGCGTGGGGGCGGGGGTAGTGTTTGGTGTAAGTGAGTCCCGCTTCCACTGGGGGCTTTGTAGTGCTGTCTGATGTCCCACCATGTTGGTTTTTGGGGGAAAATGGCACCACTTCAATCTCTTGTCCCTGGACAGGGATCTCATACCCCCTCGCAGAATAGCCATTGCAGTCAGCTCCTCCTATGTCACACCTCTCTTGTACTTTATCTTTGGCGCATGGCTGGGATTCAAAACCAGAAGTTTTAAAGGACCTGGGGCTATGTGGACCCACTCCCTTCCTTTGGAGTAGAACCTCTCCATGCTGTGTCTGAAATCCTTTGTCCCTGAAAAACAGTCCCACACCTGCACAGTGTGCAGAATCTCTGATGTAGCACCACTAAAAACAGCAAAGGTTATATTCCTTCTGGGTGTGCCTCTGTCCTTTGCTGATAAAAGGCTTTTGGCTGGTGCCTGCAAGGTCTTTTGTCTTTGGGGAGGCAATATGCCCTCTTCCAAAAGTACTCCAGGAAGGGGAATTTCTCTTCCAATGTGCCCCTGAGATCCTACACCATGTCATGTACTCCAGGGCCAGCTCCCTCCACCCAGGTGTGTGCACCACAGCTCTACTCCAGGGAAAGCTGTGCACTTCCAAAATTTGATTTTGAGCTCCAAACACTGTTTGTGGGGAGAGAAGGGGAGGGAGAGGGAGAGGGAGACAGAGAGAGAGAGAACGAACCTGCAACACTCAGCACATTTTGCTCCCAAGTCCGTGGTCCAGAGAGGTTTTCTTTCTCCTTGTGTGAACTCAATGCTGCACTTTCTCAACCCCTCTTTCTTTCTCTCCCTTTGTCTTTCCATAGAGACGGCTCCCTCCCCTCTGCAGCACTGCAGTTTTTCTCTCCCCTAATTCACTTCCATGTATCTTGCACCTGCCATGTTGTTTCCCTCCAACTGTGGTGATCCTTCTGCCATTCCACAGATCAATTTCCTGGGTGTTGCAAGTGATCTGACCTTAAGCTGTGTTTGATGGACAAGGAAAGCCCAGGTTCCCCCTACTTCTCTACCATCTTAACTCATGCCCTCATCTCATTCTGGTTTTGATTGCATTTCTCTGATGTTGAATGAAGTTGAGCATCTTTTCATGTGTATGTCTTCTTCGGAGAAATGTCTGTTCATGTCTTCTGCCTATTTTTTACCTGGATTATTTGTTTTTTGGGTAATGAGTTGTATAAGTTCTTTATATATTTTGGATACTAACCCTTCATCAGATATATTATTTGCAAATATCTCCCATTCAGTAGGTTGTCTTTAATTTTGATGATTGCTTGTTTTGCTGTGCAGAATCTTTTCATTTTGATATAGTCTCTGATTTATTTTTGCTTTTATTTCCCTTACCTTAGGAGAACTATCTAGAAAAATGTTGCTATGGTTGATGTTAGTTGTAGCTTTTTTATATACACCTTTTATCAGGTTGAGGAAGTTCCCTCACCTGCCAAGCTTCCCGAGAGTTTTTATAAGGAATGGATGGCGGATTTTGTCAAATGTGTTTTCTGCATGTTTTGAGATGATTGTTTTTGCTTTTTTAGTCTTTTAATATGGTGACTTATACTGATTGATTTTCAGATATTAAATCAACCTTGCATACTGGGATAACCCCACCTCCCCTTAATTATGATGTATTATCTCTTTTATATATGGTTAGATTTAGGTTCTTAAATTTTGTTAAGACTATCTTTCATGAGGTATATTGGTCTATAGTTTTCTTGTAATGCCTATGTCATGTTTTGGTAACAGGAATGCTGGCCTCATAAAATGAATTGGGAAGTATTCCTTCCTCTTCAATTTTCTAGAACAGTTTGTACTGAATTGGTATTATTTCTTCTTTAAATATTTGGAATTCCCCAGTGAAACCATCTGGGTCTGGTGTTTCTTTCTGGGAAGTTTTTAAGTACAAATTCTATTTCTTTTTAATAGATTCAGGCTTATTCAGGTTATCTGTTTATCCTTGAGTGAGTTTTGGTAGTTTCTGTCTTACAAGGAATTTGCCAATTTCATGTAAGTTGTCACCTTTATTAGCAAAAGTTCTTCATGCTATTCTCTTAATTGCCTTTTAATATTTATAAAATTTATAGTACTGGTACCACTTCCATTTCTTATATTAGTAATTTGTTTTTTTCTTACTTTCATGATTAGTCCATCTATAGGTTTATCATTTCTTTTGGTTCTTTCAAAAAACCAGTTCTTGGTTTCATTGATTTTTCTCTATTGTTTTTCTGTTTTCTATTTCATAGATTTCCATTCTGATTTTTATTATTTTCTTCATTATGATTATTTTGGGTTACATTTACTTTGTTTTCTAGTTTCATATGTAGAAGACCTTTCTCTCAAATATATGCATTTAATGCTACAAATATCCTCTTATATATTGTATTAGTTACATCCTACAAATTTTCATATGCTGTGTTTTCATTTTCATTTAACTGGAAATATGTTGTAATTTTCCTTTTCCATTCTTGTTTAACCCATTGGTCATTCATAAGTGTGTTCAGTTTCTAAACATTTGGAAACTAATGGGTATTGATGCCTCTCATCCTTTATGGGTATCCCCCTCCCCTACCAGGATTGGGTAGTTTCCTCACAGGGATGTGCTAATGAATACTCAGCTGAATATTCAAGGAGGACTTTTTACAGCTCTTCAGAGTTCTCTGCTATCCAGAAACTTGTCCTATGAACTCTAGCATCCTGACCTCTCTAGATTTCTACCTCCCTCTTATCAACTCAGGGATTTTATTAAGCTAGGTCTTGGTTTCCCCTCCCTGTGCCATGGCCTGGAAATTCTTTTCAGAGAGTAAGGTGGAACAATCCTAGGCATGGGGCTCACCTGATTTATGTCCCATCTATCAAAGATCGCTGTCATTTTATTGCTTGATGTTCAATGTTTGAGAACTATTGTTCCATATGTTTTGTTCTTTCTTATTAGTTGTTTCAAGCAAGAGGGTATGTTCAGTTCCAGTTAGTTCATATTGAACACAAATGGAAGTCCCAGCAACAATTACTTTTAAATGCACTCAAATTAGCCTTCTATACCCATAATACTGAAACTTCCCTGGTAGGGAAAACCAACAACATTTTATTGGCAAATTCAGTGGATGATTTCTAGTCCTCTTATTTGATCTTTTGGTAGCATTTGACCCTGTTATACCAGTACTTTCATCTTGAAATACTCTCTATCTTAGATTTTTGTGAAATTACATACTTCCCTAGTTTTTTCTCCAACTTTGCTGGTATGACTTCTCAGTCTATTTCATGAGTTAATTTTTTTCTATTTGTCTCAATATCAGTATTTTAATAAACAATAACAAGTATTAATGGAACAATTCCTAGATGCTAGATGCAGTGTGGAGTGATACAATGACCTCAAACTCAACGTACTTCAAACCAAAATCATATTCCTTTACTTCTGACCCTGACGTCATAACTTACTTTTTCTGTGTTACTTATCTGAGGAAATGCCTTCCAGTGGTCCCAGGTGGAAACTTAAGCATAATCCTTGGTTTTTCCCTGTTGCCATTTGTCTTTGTCCATTTGGGCTCTTATAAGAAAATGTGATAGACTGGGTGGCCAATCAACAACAGAAACTTATTTCTCACAGTTGTGGGGACAGGAAAGTTGAAGATTAAGGCACTGGTAACTTTGGTGTCTGATGAGAGCTCTCTTTCTGGTTCAAAAATGGCCATCTTTTTATAACCTTACAAGGTAGAAGAAGGGGAGGGATCTCTTTTATAGAGGTTTTTATTAAAGATAATGGAATTTCTTTTATAAGGACTTTAATCCTATTCATGAGGGCAACTCCCAAAGGCTTCTCCTCCAAATACCATTACACTGGGGATTAGTGTTTAACAGGTAAATTTGGAGTGGGGTCACAGAAATTAAATATTCTGTATGTGGCATTCTGCCCTTAGTGCCCCCAAATTCATGTCCTTGTCATATGCAAAATACATTCATTCCATCTCAGTAGCCCTCAAAGTCTTAACATTTTCCTGCACCAACTGAAGAATCTAAAGTCTAAAGTCTCACTTCAAAAAAACCCTCTAAATCAGATATAAATGAGACTCAAGATACAGTAACTCTGAAGCACACTACTCTCCAACTGTGACTCCGAAGTGAAACAAGTCATGTTCTTCTAAAGTACAATGGTAGGACAGTAATAGGAAAGACATTCCCATTCCAAAAGGGAGAAAGAAGAGAGGAGTGACATGTCCTAAGCAAGCCCAAAATTTACCCCATCACAGCACATATCATACTTTAATTATAATTGGCTATTTAGTTGCTTGCCTTTCTAGCTTGACTGTGAACTCCTTGAAAGCAGCCTCTTAATCATCATTATATTATTAGTGATGAGTGTGATTTCTAGTATATAGCACATTTTTGGATCAGATTTATGAATGGTAAATTTGACCTACATTTAAGATGAGATAGTATCTCAAATGTGTCTCTGAATTACCCCTAGGTTGCCCTCAGATTCTCTTTTCTATTCCTGTGGGAGGTATGGAAGAGGGAGAGAGTACTTCTCCCTGGGATGATCCCACTTTCCCTGGGAAAGTGAATTTTGAGCTAAATTTTTAAAAACAGATACAAATTTTGAAAAGTGATCATGGGGAGGGGCATTTTCAAACCCAGGGAACAATTTGAACAAAGCAAAAAGGAAAATGTGATTGTGCATGAAATGTTTGGGGAAGAGTTAATGGTTTAGTGTTATTAGAAGAAAGGGTTGATATTGTACATAGAAAACCCTAAAGATGCCCCAGAAAACACTAGAACTGATAAATGAATTCAGTAAGGTCACAGGATACAAAATCAATATACAGAAATCTGTTGTTTCTATACGCTAATAGTGAAACAGCAGAAAAAGAAATTGAGAAAACAATCCCATTTATAATTGCACCAAAAATAATAAAATATCTAGGAATAAACTTAACCAAGGAGGTGAAAGATGTATACTATGAAAACTATAAAACACTGATGAAAGAAATTGAAGAAATCACAAACAAATGGAAAGATATTCCATGCTCATGGAATGGAAGAACAAATATTGTTAAAGTGTCCATACCACCCAAAGCAATTTACAGTTAATACAATTCCTATCAAAATACCAATAGCATTTTTCACAGAACTAGGGTAAACAATCCTAAAATTTGTATGGAATCACAAAAGACCCTGAGTAGCCAAAGAAGTCTTGAAAAAGAAAAGCAAAGCTGGAGATATCACAATTCCAGATGTCAAGCTATGCTACAAAGCTGTAGTAATCAAAATCATATGGAAATGGCACAAAAATAGACACATAGATCAATAGAATAGAGAGCCCAGAAATAAACCCATAACTATACAGTCACTTAATCTTTGGTAAAGGAGGCAAGAATACGCAATTGGAAAACGACAGTCTTTCCAAAAAATAGTGTTGGGAAAATTGGATAGCTCCATGTAAAAAAATGAAACTGGGCCACTTTCTTTCACCATACACAATGATAAAATGGGTTAAGGACCTAAAGATGAGACCTGAAAACATAAAAATCATAGACACAGGCAGTAATTTGTCTGATATTGGCCATAGCAACATTTTTCTAGATATGTCTCCTGAGGCAAGGGAAACAAAAGGAAAAATGAACTATTGGGACTAAAGCAAAATAAAAAGATTCTACACAGGAAAGGAAACAATCAACAAAAGAAAAAGACAACTTACAGAATGAGAGAAGATATTTGCAAATGACATATCTGATGACGGGTTAGTATCCAAATATATAAAGAACTTCTATAACTCAACACCAGAAAAACAAATACTCCATTACAACGTGGGCAGAAGACATGAACAGACATTTCTCTAGAGAAAATATCCAGATGGCCAATAGGCACATGAAAATATGCCCGCCATCATTTATCATCAGGGAAATGCAAATCAAAACGACAATCAGATATCACTTCACACCTGTAAAAATGTCTAAAATCAGAAATACAAGAAAAAACAAATATTGACAAGGATGTGGAGAAAAAGGAACCCTCATATGCTATTGGTGTAGTCACTGTGAATATGGTATGGAGGTTCCTTCAAAATTTAAAAATAGAACTAACATGTGATCCAGTAGTTCAGTAGTGGCTGTTTACCCAAACACTACAAGAACACTAATTTGAAAAGATATATGTACCGCTATGTTTATTGCAGCATTATTTACAATAGCCAAAATATGGAAGCAGCTCAAGTGTCCATCAATAGATGAATGGATACACACACACACACACACACACACACACACACACACAATGGAATATTACTCAGATACTTAAAAATAATGAAATCTTTCTATTTGCAACAGTATGGATGGATCTAGAGAGTATAATGCTAAGTGAAATAATTTAGAGAAAGGCAAAAACTGTACAATTTTACTTGTATGTAGAATTTAAGAAACAAAACAACTGAACAAAAAAAAGGAGACAAATCAAGAAACAGACTCTTAACTACGGAGAACAAACTGATGGTTACCAGAGAGGAGGTGGGTGGGTAGATGGATGAAATAGGTGAAGGGGATTAAGATAAACACTGAGTAATGTATAGAATTGTTAAATCACTATATTGTCCACTTGAAATCAATATAACACCGTATGTTAATGATACTAGATTTAAAATAAAATAATTAAAATTAAAAGAAAGAGTTGACATAGGCATGTGTAATAGGAGATGAATCTAGAAAGGTAGGTTGGAGATCTGAAGTTGGAAACTTTTAATGGTGTGCTGTGGCACATGGAATTCTATAGTCTCTGAGAAGTGTTTTTCACATGTTCATGTTACAATGATTTGAAAGGATTGGGCTATCTTGAAAACATTCTATATTTTATGTTTTCTCTGGGAATATATCTTAGAAATTGTACTATAAATCAAGGGAGAAAGAACTACTTTCCAAACATCAGCTTTTCAGACAACCTTTCAGGAGCACATGGTTTTCTTTAAATGCTGTGAATTTGAAATATATGGTAAACTAAAATGACTTTGAAATGTATCCACTGTTTTGGACTATACTTGACATAATTTCTTTTTTAGTAGGGATAATTGACTGTTAACTACATATTAAATAGACAAACTGTCAGCTGGGTACATGATGCCTTACCCCTGCCAAACATCTTAAGTTATGGTTGCAGTTCTTAGGATAAAATACAGTAATCAACCATGTCAATTGTTAGTTTTGGTAGGAGAGGGCAATGTGAGTTAGTGGAATGGAAGTGGGGAAAAATATGAATCACTGAACTACAAAGCAAAAGAATTGGATGCTAGTCTTTCTCAGATTCTGGCTAATTGTATGATTTCAGAGGAGTCACTTTACTTTTTTTGTTCTTGAGTTTCTCCAACTGCAAAATAAAGATTTAACTGAACATTATATATTGCTATTTATGTCAACATTATTGGACAAGACATCTTTATTTGTTGAAAGAAGATACTATTACTTACACCAATTCGTTTCTAGTGAGTGATCACCATGATCATTTGGCCTATTTACACTAAAACCTTGGTTTGCGAGCATAATTCATTTTGGAAACAAACTTGTAATACAAAGCACTTGTATATCAAAGCAAATTTCCCCATAGGAAATAATGGAAACTCAAATGATTCGTTCCACAACTCAAAAATATTCATATAAAAATCATTACAGTACTGTAACATGACACAAAATATAAAGAAAAAATAAACAAATTAACCTGCACTTACCTTTGAAAACCTTTGTGGCTGGTGTGAGGGAGACCAGATGGAGGAGGGTTATTGTGTAGGACGACTTTCACTATCACTAACGGAATCACTGCTATCTATTGCCTCAATGGAGTATCTTTCTTTTTGTGCAACGTTAACTAGGAACCTATCCAATGACACTTGCTTTTGTCTCCTTTTGAGGATTTCACGGAAATGTGACATTGCATTGTTGTTAAACAGATTCATTGCTTGCACTGCTACAGCCTTATTTGGGTGGTGCTTTTCTACAAAATTTTGCAGTGTTTCCCATGTTTTACACATCTCCCTAATCTCGTTTGAAGTGAGAGATTCCCCTACCTTTTCCTCCTCCCCCTTGGCAGATGAGATGCAGATGTAGACTTCTTATAAAATCTTGCAGTTTTGACCACTCCCATACCTCATTCATACTTCTTGATGATTTCCTTAACTTCCACTATAATCATCATTGTCTTACCACCTTTCTTTTCAACTTTTTTTCTGCATGGGAGCCATTGTATATGCTCTCACAGATGTTGACTATAGTACAGTATTAATAAACTCTTGTTATATACTGTATTTAATGTAACTGGCAATAAGGCAGCAAAAGAAAGGGTCTATACCTGCAGACAGCCTGACCTAGAATGAAGCAAAGCATTCCTAAGCTTACTCTTGTATAGAAAAGCAAAGGACTGTCCATAGGTGCTTTGAAGTGACAAAAAATACACTAGTGCCAGTTGTGGGCACCTTCCAATGTTCTGAAAAATAATGGATTTCTGCCCAACACCATGGCTTGAGTCTGAGCATCTGAGCATGGGAGATAAACATCCAGAATCCTGCAGAGACAGAGGGAGGGAGGGAGGGAGGGAGAGAGGGAAGAACCGTTGGCTCAGTTGTGATTGTGTGATGTTCAGAGTATGTACTACTTGTATTACAAAACATCGCTTATTTATCAAGTTAAAATGTATTAGAAATGTTTGCTTGTCTTGCGGAACACTTGCAGAACAAGTACTCCCAGTACTCCCAATCCAAGGCTTTACTGTATTTGGTTGTGATTAGTAGAAAAAAAACAAAAACAAAAACAATTTTGTTCAATATAGTGCTTTATTGGAAATGATTCAAGTCAGTTCCCAAGATAGTGGTCCCCCATTTAGAAACTTTGTTCCAGTCTCCTCATTACTTCTCTTTATTCATTCTGTCAGGTGACCTAATCTACTCTTGCAAAAGATTTCTCAAGTCTACATATTTTAGTTTTGACCTCTTTCATGAAATTTGGATTTGGACTTCTAACAACTTTTGGGACATTTTTACTTAGATATCCTGCAGGCACCTCAAACTCAAACTTTCTCAGAATGAAGTCCTCATCTCCAAACAACAATAACAATGATGAAACAAACAAAACCAAATACAGTTCTCTCTTTATTCCCTAGCTCAGTTAATAGTATAAGAAGTACAACTTAATATCACTGGTGTTTCCTTCATTTTCCCTAGCCCTTAAACCTAATCAGTTACACATACTTTACAACATCTCTCACTTCTTTCTTCCCCTTTCATCTCCTACTGCCACTGTCCTTAAATAGGCCTTAGTCATCTCTGGTCTGTTGCAGGAACCCCCTGAATGGCTTTACTTTTCCACTTCTGTCTGCGCTCCACATGCCTAGCAGAATCATTTTTCTAAAGCACAGCTGTCATCGTGTCACTTTCCTCTTCACAAACTGCCACTGTCTCCATCTGTATTGCTTATAGAATAAAACCCAAACAACTTGACTTGGCATCTGAAACCTTCCACAGTCTGGTCCCAGATTACATTTCCAGGGATATTTTCCTCTTGCATCCTATGTTCTATATTTGAAACCTATTGGTTCTTTCTTGCCCCTCTGCCTTTGTTGACATGTTGCCTTCTGCCTGCAATGTATTTCTCTCCATCTCTGCCTGGTAAAATTCTTCCAATCCTTTAGCTTGTTATGTGTGCTTTCCTCACATTTTTTTTGTGATTCTTGATTATGAGATCATCTTCATTGGTGAGATTTCTTGTTAGACTCTTCATTGCTCCTGTTTATGTGGCTGCCATGCCAACCAGCAGCCACAACCACCGTTCAGCTCTGATCCCACATTTCATGCCTATCACTAACAACGATTCACTGGCAATTCCCATCACCAGCAGCCATACCTAACAGCCATAACTACGTCAAGCAGCCACGCAAGCAGCCATTAGCAGTGGCCACACCACCACCTGGCACCAACCATAATCAGCACCCTTTCTTGCTACCACATTTCCTCTATCATGTCACCTTCACCTTCTGGGCTGCTTTTGCTCATTCCCATTCCTCTGCCTAGAGTGCTTCTACGCTCTTGTCTCTTCGAGGCTCATTCTTCACCCAGATTATACAACTCACTTTTCATTTCTCAGCTTAATCATCGACCTCTCATAGTAAGTAGAACCTCATTTTATTTGTCTTTTATTTTTCTTTCACAGACTATTACATGTTTTAATCAATTAATTGCAGCCATTTATTTAAGTTCTGTTAGGGTAAATTTATATTTTGTTCACCACTGTATCCCTCAGGACCTAGCATAGTTCCTCGCTCATAATCAGTGTTCAAACAATATTTGTTGATTGACTCACTGACTGGCTAGGTGACTGTTTATTCTTTGGCTAGTCCTTCCAGGTGTTCTGGTGGTGTGGATTAAATTGAACCTTGAGGTATTTCTTTTCCCACTGTCTCCCCAGCCATTGGCCAGGGACCTGATATTCCCACTATTCCTTACTCTTTTGTGTTGAGGCTTTGAGGACACCTGTGGAAAAAAAATAGTGGCCATTGATTACTACCAGCAAGGAGGACTTAGCCTAGATCATAGGGCCCTTTGGGATGGACATTAGGCCAATGGATTATGATGGTAGGGGAGGATTGATCTTGGTAGAGAAATCCGACAGTATAAATTCTGGGGAAGGTGTGTGAGAGCAGTGCCCAAACACTCAGTGTAAGGATATTGATGAACTAGTGTGGGAGTAGGAATGGAGAGAGGCAGTGAGGCTATAAACCAGGCCTCACTTAGCTTAAGTTATGTGTACATTATTTTGGTTTCTATATGGTAATTTTTTGCCAAAAAATTGGGCTTTTGTGGGAAATAAAAATCCTAACCTTTTATCAAATGACAATGTGAGATTTATAATTAGATAATAGTGGCTGTCTCCTGAGGGGACTGTCAGTTTGCAAATGATTCTCACCAGATTATGGTAGGATCAATAGAAGCTGAATAATTAAAATTCGATACTACTATGTCTCTCTCAATAACACTATGGAGAATGATGTATGACAGATTTAATTAAATTTGTCAGACACCATGGCTACATGCATAGATCATGGGGGATATTATTAGAGTTATGTATTTTATTTTCTGATGAGATTTGCAATGGGCCTTTTTAACATTTGAGGTTCCTTCTGAGCCCTGCACTATTGTTCTCTGGGAGTGTTGACAAGTCCAGGGAACACTGACCTGACTTTGTGCCAAATGTCAAAATGTCTAAACTTAAAGTGGCATGGTGGAGGTGGCTGCTAACTGTACAGAGAAAGTTGATTTTGGTGGTAAAAATATCCTAAAAGACAAAAAGCTCCTACTACCTAATAATTGTTTTCTCATAGCATTTTTATTAGCTACTGGAGAGAGAACTCTCGAATAACTCAAGTAACCTGAGTTCTAGTCCTAACATCTGACCCACGCTAGATTTGTGACCTCTAAAAGTCACCTATATCTCATATTCAGAATTATGGAGTGATACCATCTGTTTGCCTTTTCTGCCTCACAATATTATCAGGGACAAATAAAGTTTTAAGATGTTTTGTAAACTGTGGTGTAACATGAACATGTAACGTATTGGATCTTATTTTTGCTAATATTGCCTCCATTTGTTCATTCATCAACCCATTCATTTGCTATTCATTAGTCAACCATCCACCATTAATTCAGTGGACTTTTACCAAGAGTGAGCTCTACATAGTTCTTGTTTTTGAGGGGTGCCATATCCAGTGAGGAAACAAACCTATACACAATCAAAGGCTATAAAGTGCTATAAGTATCATGATTGAATCATGTACTGGTTGTGGGGCACATTTTAGGTCATGGTGAGGACATCAGGAAAGACTTGAAAGAGAATTTTAGCATGACATGAGTTGTGAATGTTGGGTAGGTGCTCATCAGATAGATGGGGGGTGCAGGAGAACATTTAAGATAGAGCACCATAAACAAAGGCACAAAATTATGAAACGTTCTAGTGTGCTCTGGGAACTCCAAATAGTTTGGTGTGTTTGGAGAGCTGAATCTGGAGAAGTAGGTCGGGTCGTTTCATGAAGTGCTTTGCACATCTTTTGAGGGTGCTAGATCTTTGTGCTGAGGGAAATGGGGAGCCACTAAGAGGGTTTAAGCAAGGGAGTGATTTAAAGATATTCGCCTTTGAGTTAGAATCCTCTAGCAGCAGTGTTGAGGGTGGACTGAAAGGGGAAGGGTAGAGGCAGTAAGAGCAGTTAGGAGGTTATTATGATAGTTCTAGGGAGCAATGATGTGGTTCTGAATTACAGGTTTAAACTGTACATGAATGATGATTTATCATTTAAGTGGAGATACAATGGGAGAAAGATTTTAGACAAACTCCTCTTCCATGAAAACTTAGGAATTTCCCTCCAGCTCTGGCTTTCCATCCACTATTTACAGTCTCAGGTAATGGCTCTATCATTCCTCAATCTACACAAGTCAGAAACCTGACCCTTTCTTTTTTTTCTTTTTTAAATTTTATTTATTTATTTTGAGAGACACATAGAGACATAGAGAGACAGAAACAGACAGAGAGAGAGAATGTGAGTGGGGGAGGAGCAGAGAGAGGTAGAGAGAGAGGATTCCAAGCAGGCTCTACACTGTTAGCATGGAGCCCGACATGGGGCTTGAACTCATGAACTGTGAGATCATGACCTAAGACAAAACCAAGAGTCAGACACTTAACCGACTGAGCCACCCAGGAGTCCAGAAACCTTCCCCTTTCTAACCCTTGACATCCAGTAGTCCTGATTCTACCTCTAAGGAGAAGAAAATGAACACAATTAGCATGAGAAGTGTTTGACAATCTTGTTTAAGTTGGTGGGAAAAGATAGTAGCCATTTTTGGTGCATTAAACATCCTGGCGAGAAACCAGTTCTTTTTGTCTATTGAAGGTGTTGGGGGTAGTGATTTACAGAATCTCAGCTTCCATATAGCTTATTTCCCTCTTTCTGACAGGGTAGAGGTTGGCATGTCTCACCTATTTTTGAATTTAGCACACACTTTTTTAAAGACCTCTGTCTCAGGTTTACTCTGAGGCACCAAATTCCCTTTGCTCAGTGTCTCATTTATGCTACCCATTTTTGTTCTTTTCACAAATGTTTATGGAATTGGCATCTTAAAAAGGTAGCATAGACAGCTGTGTACATAGTATGATTTCACAGATTCATAAGGTGTCAAACTGGAAGGGGCCTTAGGGATCATCTGTGCCCAGCTCCTGGAAACAATGTGGTCAGAAACGCAAATCTGGATGAAAATCTCTCTTCTATCACTCACAAGCTTTGTGGATTTATGCAAGTCACATAAACCTTCAGAACTAATGTTCCTTATCTATAAAGTAAGCATTGTAATAACTGCTTGAGAGGATTAAGGGAATGACTGATATAAACAGGCTTGAGCATAATGTCTAGCACATGGTAAGAGCTCTATAAATTTTAGTTCCCTTGATCTTCTTCCTTCATTTTATTAATAAAGACACTGAGACTAAGAAAGAAGTGACTTCCCCAAGGCCATATAGCTACATAGAGTCCAAATTAGAATACAGGTTTCCTGTTTCCTTATTCATGTTTGTAGTCATACTTAGAAGCTCCTAGCTCTGGTGAAGGAATAGGTAGAGGTGGGGGTATGGAAGACTCTATGTTACTGTCCTTGGAGATAGGGGCAGAGAAGAGGGAGGGGAGGAAGAACAGGGAAGCCAGTGAAGACAGACTTCACCTCCCTCCTAATTTTGCTAAGGGCTATAAGTGCTGCTATCATCCTAGAAAATGATGTGGTCTCATTTATCATTGATGATTTCTACTAACAAGTTTGTCTGTTATCAGCACACAGGGCTGCTGCAGACAGTAATACCCCTGATCCTTAGGGGAGCTTCCCAGAAACACGTTGCATGATAGAAGGAGTTAGCTGGAAGGAGCAATTAGCATCTGGGGAATAATTGAGAAATGATTGGGTTCCCAAGATTGTTAGGAAAAGACACATGAATGAATCCCCACCAGTTGATAGCAAGAAGAATTAACAGTTGTTTCAGAGGGAGCCACCTTGAGGTCATTCAGATATTTTTTCCATATTTCAAATATAATGCCATTGGGCGACTAAGATTTATTTCAAGAGCCATTATTTACAGCTCAAAGCTACAACAAATGGCAATGATGTTGGATGTTTCACATTTGGGTACTACTGAGGTTGTTGCTTGTAGACATTTATTGTCTGTTCTGCTTATAAATTTTAGTTTCATGAATATTCTGACACCATGTCTCAGTTCCTATTTTTCCAATATGAGCAGAGTCAGGGTTATGTCAGTAAACACAACAAAAACACATCTTGATGTTGTTGACCATGAAGCTCTGAGGTCTAGGTGGAGTAGGCTCTCCTTAATTGATTTTATTGGTTTCTCTACATAAGAGACTCTACTGTTATCCCTCCCTACCTCCCATCCCTCATATTTTAGTGTAGGTTATAAATTATAGTTGATAACTTGGTATCCTTCCTATAGCAAAGGAACACTGCTGATTTATAGTCAATTAGAAAAGATGTGTCCTTTGAATTTTGTCTCCACTGGTGGGGCATGGAGTTTCTCTGAGTCAATCATACTTTTTTGGGTCTTCTTAGTGTCCAGCTATAAACAACTGTTAGCTGGCCAGGGTTACAGTTTGGTCTTTGGCTAGTGTCTGGGACCAGGGTTAGCTAGGTGCCAGGGGACACAGTGAAAATAACTGGATCACTTACCTTTGGTGGAATAGTTAGTTCAGATTGTCCCCCAGTTGGACTTTTCCTTAAACCCCAAATAGCATTTACTTATATGATATAACACCTACCACATTCTACTCAGAGAGTATATGATATTGAAGAAAGAGAGCCAGAACTAGAAGGTAGAGGGCAAAGGAGAAGGCAGAAGGAAGGGAAGGTCAGAAGCAAGTCAAGGCTAGGGTTACACATGGGTCAACTGTCAAAGGGGGATGCCTGAGGACATCAGGCCCTGTCAGATGGACTATGAGGAAAAGAACATGGAGACTGAGAAACCTCAGGAACAAACCTCACCTACTTCACAACTCTGTTTTTCACAACTTCTATAGAATCCAGCACTTCTGTCTGGTGGGATTTTAAAAGGAAGTCTTTTGGAATTTCAGATGTGGTATGACATCTGTGATGTTCATTCTCTCCACCCTTGAAGCCATGGGCTACTTTTGGAGTGTTAACTACCTTGATCAATCTTCTGGTCCCATTGGTAGTCAGGATACTACCTGCATGTGGATACTTCCAGTCTGGTCATGTAGGATGCTGTTTAACCTGGAGGTCTGAACAAGCTGCCAGGCCTCTCACCTGGGAGAGGACAAGTCTTTCACTGGCTGCTGGATGTGATAATCAGAGAAGGTAAAAGGTCTCAGAGGAAAACCCTTTTAAAGGTGTTCACCTTCAGTGTCACCAGAGATGCATAGTGCAGCTTTGTAAAGAAGACAGGAAATGCCCTTGGTGTCTTCCAGGGGACGTGTGCTAGAATGCAGTTGTAATGGCAACCAGTTTAACAATGCTCTGGTGAAGAATCAGGCAGTCCAAGAGGATTGTGGCTTAGGAGTGCACTAAAATATTGGGTCCTAAAAACCATCCTCAAAGCTTGTTGAACATGGGAATGCCAGGGCCTTATATGGAGATTTTGATTCATTCCATCTAGGGTGGGGCCAGGGAAGCTGTGCATTTAACAAGTGCCTCAGGTAGTTCTGATGCTATTGTTGCTTGAAAATATTGCAGTAAGAATTCATTATTTCATATTCTTTGAATTGGGCTTTGTGGTCATTCTGATGTGAGTTGAATTGAAACTTTTGTTGGGATCTTTGATGAAAGGGTTACTTTAGCAGTGGAACACTGCAAACAAATTGCAAATAGGAAGAACAGTTTACCTGCATAGAATATTCTGATTCTAGAACTAGGTATTTGCAAGCACTGTCATACTATTGCTTTTAGTACTAAAAATTATTATTCTATGTAAATTTCTGATAAGTCTTTTTCTTTCTTTGTGGTATGTTCCATAAGGGCCTCTCACATATGATGTTTGCTTTTCCAAGTTTAGGTTAATATTGAATGACAGAATATAAATCTGCTTCTGATTTTTTTTAAGCCCATAATTTAGATTGACTGGATTGACCTCTTCACAGCTTATTTAAATGACTAGTTTTTGAGTATAGTAGAATTACAGATCATGAAGTAAGGGGTATAAAAGGGAGATCAGTTGTTCAATTGAAGGAAAGATGGACTCCAAATAAAGGACTTTTGTGCTTCTTGATATAGAGATCTCTACTAATATCCCCCCTCAACAAAATCCTATTTTTTTAAACTCAAAGCATTAAAAAGAGGTAAGGAGAGAGAAGGGGCAGAGTGAGAAAGTAACAAAAGAGAAAGAGAATCAAAGGGATATTTAGAGAGTCTGAACAAACTTCTGAGGTCTTTGAATTTCTTTTGCTTTGGTGATGGGGACTTGTTAACTTTATCCAACACTGACTTCCTCTTACAGTCTAGACATGGTGGGGGTGTATAGGAAGATTTGGAAACAGAGGAGTAGACAGCCCAGTCCCAGCAAATCCTCCACAGCCCATTCTACACTAGCATCCTCATACTGTCCCTGCACCATCCCAGGTGTAGTACTCTTCATATAAAGTACAGTAACCCCGTTTGCTGACTATTTCCCGGTCCCTATGCCAAAGCTCATAGGCCCAATCAGCAATTTGTTTTGCCTTTGGCAGAAGCAGTGGAGACTAGTGTACATATAATTAGCAGGCAGCAAACTTAATTATGAAATTATGGTCCCAGAATAGAGAGGCCTGATTAAATAAAAACTAGGGAATTTGGAGCCTCAAATAACACAAAGTTATGGAAGGGACAGGTTGTGGGGTATGGATGTTTGGGAAGCTATCACCTTTCTCAATTCCCATGTATCTCCACAATCTACAGGGAATACATAGCAAAGATGAGAGATATATGGAGTTGGGGAAAAAGTAGAGTTTGTCATATTTGGCAGTCATAGGTATTTTAGTCTCTTTTCTTTTAATGGTACAAATCATAGCATTGTTTAGGACAGTGCTTCTCAACTGTAACATATATAGGATCTTGTTAAAATACAGATTCCAGTCCTGTAGGTCTGGGAATGAGTCTAATGTTAAGAATTCCTAACACTGCCCATAGTATGGGTGGGGGCAACTGGGAAAGGCTTCAAGGAAGACATATGTCTTGAGCAGGGCACTGAATAAGATCAGGTTTAGACAGAGAAGAGAGGCTACATTGGTGCAGAGGAATAGGAGAGACAGCGTCAAATAAGGGCACTGAGGATGGGGTAAGCCTATGTGGCCAAGACATTGAAAAGCTGATCTTTCTTTGAAGGACAGAAGTCTCATTTGAAGAAGTGGGTAAAGATATGGTTGGGTTGGTTAGGTGAGGGCATTGCATGGAGGAAAGTCCTGAATGCTGGTCTAAGAAGTTTGGGCTTTGTCCTGTAAATAAACAGAGTCAGCAAAGGATTTTGAGAGAGGAATAACACTCTAGAAGCGGTGCCTTCAAATGAACTAATCTTATAGAGGTCCATAGGATGGATCAAAGGGAAGATAACCTTAGAGGAAGGTAAAAGATCAATTTCACTAAGACAGGTGTGAGGGGATGAGGCCCTCAATCAGAGTGGCAATAGAGTTTGAAACCAAGTCATCAGACTGGGAAACAGCAGGATTCTGTGACTGATTGAAGCTCCCCCTGTGTCTTTCTGACCCTCCTTCAAATCACCTCATTCAGAAGGGCCAAGAGGCTGTGGGGGCAAGTTTATCTCACTAGTGCATTTTTGAAGCTCTTGTTAAACTCCTAAAAAATCATACTGTGAAGTGAGATGGCTGCAGTGACTTTGTGGGAGAATCAACCCTCTCTTATATTGCCAGAGGTGCTGAAAGGTGATGTTCTAAATGGTATATAAAATTCTGAAAGGATGGGACAAATGGTTGCCAATAAGCCTTGTAAGACAGTAACTACTGCTGAAACACAAGGTCAGACCTTGGAGAAGCTAGAAGTGAAGAAGGCAATTTAGACTGGATTTTGTTTACAAGGTATGTGTAATTGGAGACCATGCTGACAAGAGCTCGGTTATAAATATAGATTTCATCCAGAAGCTATTTGAGGACAATGCCTGATATGCCGTGGGAATGAAGGGTTAAGAGGAAGAGAAGTAATTGTGGATTTTGTGCATTCAAGATTTGTGAGGCCCACAACCTATTGGCTAAATGTTCCTCTGCCTTTTCCAATACCTACATTGTGTCCTTACAGCATGACAATCATCCCTTATGTTCATTTCATTCTGAAAAGTGACATATGCCCCTATTCCTGGGCTGTGAATTTAACACAGCATCAAAAATCCCCTTCCCCTGTCTGTAAGTCCCTCCCATCATTAGTCTGCCATAAGGCCTGAAATGTCCACTATGTAAGTCACTCTGTGAAAACACAGGGCCCTATGAAAATGTAAGGATGTTAAATGTAGAGGAGTAACTTCAGTAGAGATTGTTTTTACTACCTCCTTAGCATAGAGTGAACCTCAAGGGTAGGGGGTCATAGGGCAAGTAAGTTGTGAGGGGAAGAAGGGAAGTTCTGGATGATGAGATATTGTTGGGGAAAGACTCCCCAATATACATGTGGGTGGTATTAGGTAGGTAAGGGCCACTGCTGGGTGTGGGAAGATGAGGGACTTGTGTCAACTTACTTGTGTTCCTGGATCAGTTCATAGAAGCCCCACAGCTGAGGAGCAACAATCTTTAGAAAGTCTTGAGGTCTGATAAGTGACAATTTTCTATTGAGGGGAAACTGATGATCTGCGCTTGCCAGGTATTAGACTTGGTATCTTGCCGGGAATTAGACTTTGGTGAGAAGAGTATTAATTCATATCATAGCTGTATGTTTCTGATGGGATGAAAAATAACCTGGTACACTTTGATGGAAGAAATTTCCTAACCCTGAGACTAATATATGTGAATATGCCTCCCTAGATTCATTCCTTCGTAGCACCAAAAGGTAGTAAGTACTGAAGGGAAACTTTAGAACATGAACAATGTGAGAGCTCCCATTACTTGACAGAGTCAGCATGTGATATATATTCATTGAATGAATGAATGAACAAAATACAAATATAGTGAAGAAGGCACTAAATTTAAAGCTACAAAGTCTGGGTTCAAATTTCTGGACTGCCATTGATAAGCTGTTGGACCTTTGGTAAACTTTTTTCTCTTGGCCTCATTTTCTTAAGATTTAAAATGAGAATAGGGTGCTTGGGTGGCTCAGTCAGTAGGTTAAGCGTCTGACCAAATTTGGCTCAGGTAATAATCTGGCTGTTGGTGAAATTGAGCCCCATGTTGGGCTCTGTGCAGACAGTACAGAGCCTGCTTTGGATTCTCTATCTCCATCTCTCTCTGCCCTTTTCCCCCACCTTTCTTTCTCTTCCTCCCTCCCTCCTGCCCTCTCTCTCTCTTTCTCTCTCAAAAATAAATGGGTAAACATTTAAAAAAATAAAATGAGAATAATGATACTTGCCCTCTCTTTCTTACACAGTTATGGGAAAAATAGTATACAAAAAGAAATTTTCTTTTGGAATCCTCTAAAATAGAGGTGTCCTCGGCTGACCAAGGATGGCCATTTTGGTGTTTGCTAAGATAAAGGTGTCTCTGGAGCTCAATGGAGGGTCATTAGAGCTGGCCTCTGCCACTAGGTGTATCCTCCTACAAAGAAACCTCTATGCTGTCCAAAATCCAATCCCAAACTCCTGTGCAATCAGTGTACAAATCAGATTCCTGTTCTGCCTGGCTGGCCTGCCTTCCTGAGTGACAGAGACCACAGGAAGCATTGTAGGCTTTGTATGCAATACATTGTGAAAACATTAATCAGAAGGCTGTGCTGTCTCCTCTGCAGAGTACAGTCATCCCTTCAGAGATGAGAGCGTCATCTCAGGATATTTTTTCTGTATCCTCAACTCTCTCTATGATGACACTGTCCCAAGGGAGAGAGTGAGGGGACAGGAGTAAGAAAAGAGTGGGGTCTCCCTTATTCTCTCTCTTTCTCTTCCTCTCCCCTCACCCTTGTGATTCTCAAGGAGCAGTTGGTTTGGCTTTTAATCAGTTTCCTCTTTGTGTCCCTCTCCTTTCATTTGAGGTTACTCCTCACCTTGGGCTCTGCTCAGTTGATATCAAAGGAAGCTCCTTCACATTCCCCTTCTTAGACACATTGTGCACAGTCCCTATTTAAATGGATGCTTTGTTCTCAGGGTTAGGGGAGAGAAGGTGGGATGATTTAAAAATCCTGCTGGGAGTCCTTGAGGAAGCAGGCTGGAGTACTGTTTGCAGAAGTCAATAGGCTTGTTGTAAGCAGGCATTGTGTGTTCTAGCACAGGCTGCTGAAACAAATCAATTTCAATTTACTTGTCCAGCAAAAGGAGCCATTATTTAGAACTGAATAGCCAGAGCTCCCATAATATATCGTGAAAACTTATTGTAGTTTTTACTGAGAACTATCTTATGATGAAATTATTTGTTTAGAAGCAAAGTGTGGATGTTTACAGAATATAAATTCTGGAGGTATTGATTAGAGGCACTTGAAGAATGAGTCACATTTCTTTTCTAAATGTGGTGGCTGGGTGATATTCATCTGACATTGATATCAGAGTGCATTGCTGGCTGGAAATCTGGTGGGATCTTTATTTTGACGATGAGCACAATTAACACCAGGGGAGAGTATTTGCTAGTTAGAGAGATACAATAGTTAAAGCTGAAGTTCATTCACCTTTAAAGAGGAAGTTGGCTCATAAATTTGGCTTCCTTACATTTTCCCTTACAAGAATGTCTGTCCCTGGCTCTATATTTTATGTTAGTTATACGGCTTCGTATATTACCAGTAAATTGTTGAAACTCCCTGTAGGAGTAACATTTAAGGCTTGATTCACTGAAGTTTTGTGTTTCCCTTTTTGCACAGTTTACATTGAAAACAACAACAATAAGACATTAGGTTTGAGATCTGATTTATGCCTCTCCTCCAAATTGGCTGATGATATATATGTTTTTTATTTATCAGGTTTTTTTTTCTCTGCATCTTTTGTAACTTCTGATTACTGCTCTTTTGGAGAATGACTACAGTTTTTACTGCTATATATAGTGGTTTTCTATTGAAAGATGTCTCTCTACATCTTTCATGAATTTAAGTTTTCATTGTTTTCTACAAAGTTCAGATGCCTATTGGAAAATATATCAACACCAGGTTCTTTTGAGTACTTATTCTGTGCAGGTACTTTGCCAGCCCCTATGCCTTTGCCACCATTGGGGTCTAGCAGAACTTTGGATCCTGTTTAGTTGACTTAGTTGGGTAGGACACTGGGCTATAGAGTAAGGACTGATGACAACTTAATACAAAGCCCTTAGTACGTGGTAGTAACCTAGAGGATGTTCTTGCCTGACTTGTGGAGTCCTGCTTATGCTTGCTTTTCTCAAGCAGTGGTCCCCATCTTAGCTCCCTCAACTCTTCACCTTGAGTGCTTTGTCAATAGTACTTACATGGAGCTTGAATTTAGTGGGTGCTCATTAAATGTTTATTAATTGAATGAATGGAAGGATGACTCAAGGGTACAGAGGTAGACAATTTAATATACTAAATCAAACTAATGTAATAATGGAACAGTTATGACTTGTTATGATATTATGCTCAGATATAATATTTATATTTAACAGAAACTTCCATGGTGGGAGCTTTAGACATCATAGCTATCCCCAAGGTGGACCACATGTGGCAAAAAGATATATCCCATATGTAAATTACATATGTGTGATTTGGACTTTCCCTGTTTTCAGGACTTGACTTTATTTACATATGAACCTTGTTTTGGAAGAGGAATGGAGCGTGAATCAAATACAGCCAGAATTTAGTCAATACTGGACAGCCCATTCAGACTCAAAAATCCAAGTATTGGTAACCTAAGGTAAATTGACTACTTTAACACTGTGCTGCTTATTGATCCAGAAAAAGGCATGATAGATGTGATTCATATCAATTTGAATTTTCAAACAGTACAGAGCAAGGATTCAGTCATGCCATTTTGATATAGTGCCAACACAAGTGGCTACTTAGGGCAGCCCAGTGAGAAGACATTGGTGGAAACCCAGTAAAACTGGTTGTTTATAACATAAAGAACAATGAAACAGAATTGAAAGCCCAGAAATAAACCTATGCATATACAGTCAATTAATACTTGACAAGGAAGCCAAGAATAAGAATACTCAATGAGGAAAGGACAGTCTCTTCTTAAATGGTGTTGGGGAAAAGTGGGTATTCACATGGAAAAGAATGAAATTTGACCCCTGTCTTCCACCACTCACAAAAATTCACTCAAAATAGATAAAAGATTTAAATTGTAAGCCCTGAAACACTAAAACTCCTAGAAGAAAACGTAGGCGAAAATTTCCTTGACATTGGTTCTGGTGATGATTATTTGTATATAACACCAAAATTACAAGCCACAAAAGCAAAAATAAGAGTGAGACTACATCAAACTAAACAGCTTCTGCCCAGCAAAAGAGTCAACAAAATGAAAATGTAACCTACAGAATGGGAGAAATATTTGTAAGCCACATATCTGATAAGGGTTTACTATCCAAAATATATAAGGAACTCATATAGCTCAATAGTATAAAAACAAATAATCTGAATAAAAGATTGGCAGAGGATTTGAATGGACATTTTATTACTTATTTCTTTATTTATGTTTATTTTTATTTATTTTGAAGAGAGAGTGAGCAGGGGAGGGGCAGAGAGAGAGAGGGAGACAGAATTCCAAGCAGGTTACACGCTGCCAGTACAGAAGCTGATGCAGTGCTTGAACTCATGAACCATGAGATCATGACCTGAGCTGAAATCAAAAGTTGGACACTCAGCTGACTGAACCAACCAGGGACCTGTAGACATTTTATTTTTTATTGTTTTATTTTAATTCTTTTTTTAGAAAGAACATGGCATGTGCACACAAGTGGGGGAGAGGCAGAGGGAGAAGGAGAGAGAGAATATCAAGCAGGGTCTGCACCTAGCCCAACATGGGGCTCAATCTCACGACTTGAGCAGAATCAAGAGTCAGATGCTTACCTGACTGAGCCATCCAGGTACCCCTGAATGGACAGTTTGAAACAAGATCTAACTAATGTCCAACAGGTACATGAAAAGTACTCAACATTACTAATCATCAGAGAAATACAAATCAAAATCAGAGTGAGATGTCACCTTACACCTGTTAGGTTGGCCATGATGGAAAAGAGAAGGGATAACAAGTTCTAGCAATGATGTGGAGAAAAGGGAACTCTTGCACAGTGTTGGTGGGAATATAAATTGGTACAGCCACTATGGAAAACAATATGGAAGTTCCTCAAAAGATTAAAAATAGAACTGTATGATCTAGCAATTCCACTTATGGGCATATATATATCTGAAAGAAATAAAGTCACTATGTTGAAGAAGTATCTGCACCTCCAGGTTCATTGTAGCATTATTCACAATAGCCAAGGTATGGAAACAACCTAATTGTCCATCTGTAGACGAATGGATGAAAAAAGTGATATGTATATATCATATATTCATATAATGGAGTATTATTCAGCCATAAAAAGAATGAATTTCTGCTTTGCGACAACATGGATGGCCCTTAAGGGCATTACGCTAAATGAAATAAGTCAGACAAAGACAAGTGCTGCATATTCTCACTTAGATGTGAAATCTAAAAGAGCCAGACTTGAGTTCTCGTCACAGAACTTGCTTCCACAGCACAAACACCCAATGCTGTGCTTCTTGGATCCATCCCTCCGATAGGTCTGCCTCCCTCCGGATGGCTCTGCCACAGGGCCCCTCCCAAAGCGGACCACCGAAGGCAAAGCGAGTTGAGTTTGCCCCTCCCACACCTGTGCACCTTGCGGATATACCCCGGCTAATACGCCAGATCCCATAGATGCAGCACCACAAGCCTGGCAGTGTGCAAGTAGCCCAGACAGGGGCCACACCACTCCACAGTGAGTCCTGCCCCTGGGAGAGGGGAAGATAAGGTACACACCAGTCTGACTGTGGACCCAGTGGTGGGCTAGGGGCAGACATCAGGTCTGACTGCGGCCCCACCCACCAACACAAGTTACTCTAGACAGCAGAGAGGAAGAGCCATGCAGTTCCGTGCCACCCCAGAGACTACCCAAAATGACGAAATGGAAAAATCCTCGAGAGAAAGTCCAGGAAGTAGCGACAGCTAATGAAAAGATCAAAAACGATTTAAGCAATGTAACAGAAAATGAATTTAAAATAATAGTCATAAAATTAATCGCTGGGCTTGAAACAAGTATAGAGGACAGCAGAGAATCTGTTGCTACAGAGATCAAGGGACTAAGAAACAGTCAGGAGGAGCTAAAAATTCTATAAATGAGCTGCAAAATAAAATGGAGGTGACCACAGCTCAGATTGAAGAGGCAGAGGAGAGAATAGGTGAATTAGAAGATAAAATTATGGAAAAAGAGGAGCCTGAGAAAAAGATAAAAAAATCCAGGTGTATGAGGGGAGAATTAGAGAACTAAGTGATGCAATAAAATGTAATAATATTCTCATAATTGGGATTCCAGAGGAGGAGGAGAGAAAGGTACTGAAGGTGTACTTGAAGAAATCATAGCTGAGAACTTCCCTGATCTGGGGAAGGAAAAAGGCATTGAAATCCAAGAGTCACAGAGAACTCCCTTCAGGCGTAACTTGAATCGATCTTCCGCATGACCTATCATAGTGAAACAGGCAAAATACAAGGATAAAGAGAAAATTCTGAAAGCGGCTAGGGATAAACGTGCAGTAACATATAAAGGGAGACTGATAAGACTAGTGACAGATCTATTTACTGAAACTTGGCAGGCCAGAAAGGAATGGCAAGAAATCTTCAATGTGATAAACAGAAAAAATATGCAGCCGAGAATCCTTTATCCAGCAAGTCTGTCATTTAGAATAGAAGGAGAGACAAAGGTCTTCCCAAACAAACAAAAACTGAAGGAATTCATCACCACTAAAGCAGCCCTACAAGAGATCCTAAGGGGGATCCTGTGAGACAAAGTACCAGAGACATCACTACAAGCATGAAACCTACAGACATCACACTGACTCTAAACCCATATCTTTCTATAATAACACTGAATGTAAATGGACTAAATGCTCCGACCAAAAGACATAGGGTATCAGAATGGATAAGAAAACAAGACCTATTAGCTGTCTAGAAGAGACTCATTGTAGACCCGAGGACACCTTCAGATAGAAAGTGAGGGGATGGAGAACTATCTATCATGCTACTGGAAGTCAAAAGAAAGCTGGAATTAGCCATACTTATATCAGACAAACTAGGCTTTAAATTAAAGGCTGTAACAAGAGATGAAGAAGGGAATTATATAATAATTACAGGGTCTATCCATCAGGAAGAGCTAACAATTATAAATGTCTATGTGCCGAATATGGGAGCCCCCAAAGTATATAAAACAATGACAAACAAAAGCAACCTTATTGATAAGAATGTGGTAACTTCAGGGGACTTTAATACTCCACTTACGACAATGGATAGATCATCTGGACACAGGATCAATAAAGAAGGGCCCTGAATGATACATTGGATCAGATGGACTTGACAGATATAGTTAGAACTCTGCATCCCAAAGCAACAGAATATACTTTCTTCTCGAGTGCACATGGAACCTTCTACAAGATAGATCGCATACTGGGTCACAAAACAGCCTTTCATAAGTATAAAAGAATTGAGATCATACCATGCACACTTTCAGACCACAATGCTATGAAACTTGAAATCAACCACAGGAAAAAGTCTGGAAAACCTCCAAAAGCATGGAGGTTAAAGTACACCTTACTAAAGAAAGAATGGGTCAACCAGGCAATTAGAGAAGAAATTAAAAAATATATGGAAACAAATGAAAATGAAAATACAACAATCCAAATGCTTTGGGATGCAGCGAAGGCAGTCCTGAGACGAAAATACATTGCAATCCAGGTCTATCTCAAGAAATAAGAAAAATCCCAAATACAAAATCTAACAGCACACCTAAAGGGACTAGAAGCAGAAGAGCAAAGACACCCCAAACCCAGCAGAAGAAGAGAAATAATAAAGATCAGAGCAGAAATAAACAATATAGAATCTAAAAAGACTATAGAGCAGATCAACGAAACCAAGAGTTGGTTTTTTGAAAAAATAAACAAAATTGACAAACCTCTAGCCAGGCTTCTCAAAAAGAAAAGGGAGATGACCCAAATAGATAAAATCATGAATGAAAATGGAATTATTACAACCAATCCCTCACAAATACAACCAATTATCAGGGAATACTATGAAAAATTATATGCCAGCAAACTGGACAACCTGGAAGAAATGGACAAATTCCTAAACACCCACACACTTCCAAAACTCAAACATGAAGAAATAGAAAGCTTGAACAGACCCATAACCAACGAAGAAATTGAATCAGTTATCAAAAATCTCCCAACAAATAAGGTGGCTTCCCTGGGGAATTCTACCAAACATTTAAAGCAGAAATAATACCTATCCTTCTCAAGCTATTCCAAAAAATAGAAAGGGAAGGAAAACTTCCAGACTCATTCTATGAAGCCAGTATTACTTTGATTCCTAAACCAGACAGAGACCCAGTAAAAAAAGAGAACTACAGGCCCCTATCCCTGATGAATATGGATGCAAAAATTCTCAATAAGATACTGGCCAATCGAATTCAACAGCATATAAAAAGAATTATTCACCATGATCAAGTGGGATTCATTCCTGGGATGGAGGGCTGGTTCAACATTTGCAAATCAATCAATGTGATACATCACATTAATAAAAGAAAAGATAAGAACCATATGATCCTGTCAATCGATGCAGAAAAGGTCTTTGACAAAATTCAGCATCCTTTCTTAATAAAAACCCTCCAGAAAGTCAGGATAGAAGGAACATACTTAAACATCATAAAAGCCATTTATGAAAACCCCAGAGCTAACATCATCCTCAATGGGGAAAAACTGAGAGCTTTCTCCCTGAGATCAGGAACACGACAGGGATGTCCACTCTCACCGCTGTTGTTTAAGATAGTGTTGGAAGTGCTAGCAACAGCAATCAGACAACAAAAGGAAATCAAAGGCATCAAAATTGGCAAAGATGAAGTCAAGCTTTCACTTTTTGCAGATGACATGATATTATACATGGAAAACCTGATAGACTCCACCAAAAGTCTGCTAGAACTGATACATGAATTCAGCAAAGTCGCAGGATACAAAATCAATGTAGAGAAATCAGTTGCATTCTTATACATTAATAATGAAGCAACGGAAAGACAAATAAAGAAACTGATCCCATTTCCAGTTGTACCAAGAATCATAAAATACCTAGGGATAAACCTAACCAAAGATGTAAAAGATCTGTATGCTGAAAACTATAGAAAGCTTATGAAGGAAATTGAAGACGATATAAAGAAATGGAAAAACCTTCCATGCTCATGGATTGGAAGAATAAATATTGTCAAAATGTCAATACTACCCAAAGCTATCTACACATTCAATGCAATCCCAATCAAAATTGTACCAGCATTCTTCTCAAAGCTAGAACAAGCAATCCTAAAATTGGTATGGAACCACAAAAGGCCCCGAATAGCCAAAGTAATTTTGAAGAAGGAGACCAAAGCAGGAGGCATCACAATCCTAGACTTTAGCCTCTACTACAAAGCTGTAGTCATCAAGACAGCATGGTATTGGTGTAAAACCAGACACACAGACCAATGGAATAGAAATGAAACCCCAGAACTAGACCCACAAACATATGGCCAACTCACCTTTGACAAAGCAGGAAAGAATATCCAATGGAACAAAGACAGTCTCTTTAAGTAATGGTGCTGGGAGAACTGGACAGCAACATGCAGAAGAATGAACCTAGACCACTTTCTTACACCATTCACAAAAACAAACCCAAAATGGATAAAGGACCTGAATGTGAGACAGGAAACCATCAAAACCCTAGAGGAGAAAGCAGGAAAAAACCTCTCTGACCTCAGCCGCAGCAATTTCTTACTTGACACATCCCCAAAGGCAAGGGAATTAAAAGAAAAAATGAACTACTGCGACCTTATGAAGATAACAACCTTTTGCACAGCAAAGGAAACAACCAACAAAACTAAAAGGCAACCAAGGGAATGGGAAAAGATATTTGCAAATGACATATCGGACAAAGGGCTAGTATCCAGAATCTATAAAGAGCTCCCCAAACTCCACACCTGAAAAACAAATAATCCAGTGAAGAAATGGGCAGAAAGCATGAATAGACACTTCTGTAAGGATCACATCCAGATGGCCAACAGGCACACGAAATGATGCTCAATGTCGTTCCTCATCAGGGAAATAGAAATCAAAACCGCACTCAGATATCACCTCACGCCAGTCAGAGTGGCTAAAATGAACAAATCAGGAGACTATAGATGCTGGCGAGGATGTGAAGAAATGGGAACCCTCTTGCACTGTTGGTGAGAATGCAAACTGGTGCAGCCGCTCTGGAAAACAGTGCGGAGGTTCCTCAGAAAATTAAAAATAGACCTACCCTATGACCCAGCAGTAGCACTGCTAGGAATTTACCCAAGGGATACAGGAGTGCTGATGCATAGGGGAACTTGTAGCCCAATGTTTATAGCAGCACTCTCAACAATAGCCAAATTATGGAAAGAGCCTATATGTCCATCAACTGACAAATGGATAAAGAAATTGTGGTTTATATACACAATGGAATACTACGTAGCAATGAGAAAGAATGAAATCTTGCCTTTTGTAGCAACATGGATGGAACTGGAAAGTGTTAGGCTCAGTGAAATAAGTCATACAGAGAAAGACAGATACCATATGTTTTCACTCTTATGTGGATCCTGAGAAACTTAACAGAAGTCCATGGGGGAGAGGAAGAAAAACAAAAGAGGTTAGAGTGGGAGAGAGCCAAACCATGAGACTCTTAAAAACTGAGAACAAACTGAGGGTTGATGGGGGGTGGGAGAGAGGGGAGGGTGGGTGATGGGTATTGAGTAGGGCACCTTTTGGGATGAGCACTGGGTGTTGTATGGAAACCAATTTGACAATAAATTTCATATTAAAAAAAAAAAGTAAAAGAACCAAACTTGTAAAACAGACAGTAAAGTAGTGGTTGCCAGAAGCTGGGGAGTGGGGGAAATGGGGAGGTGTTGGTCAAAGGGTAAAATATTCCTGTTATAAGATGAATAAGTTCTGGGGATCTAATGTATAGCATGGTAACTATTAACAATATTGTATTGTATAATTGAAAGTTGCTAAGAGTGTTACATGTTCTCACTGCAGGAAAAAAAATGAATTATGGGAGGTGATGGAAGTGTTAGCTAACTTCATTGGGGTAATTATTTCACAATGTGTATGTGTATTATTTAAGCTTACATATGCTGTATATCAATGTTATCTCAATAAACTTGGGGGAAAATCTGATTGTTTGCATATAGACAGAACTATCAGTTGATTGACTTCTTTTCATTTTAGTTGATTGTAGTGTTGTCAAATAAGGCCAGTAGATGTTCTTGTGGGGCAGGAGAGTAACTGGCATGATAAGAAATTCAGGTCTTCTTCCTTGAAGTCCTGCTTTGAAAGTCCAAGCAGTTGACATATACCAGTGAATCCTGAACCTTTAATTCTGACCCTTATTTTTTTCTTATATAGCTAGTCAGGAGCCTGACTGTGGTAGTCTGGTTTGAATATTGTTTGGGATTATTAATGTAAATAGAAATACTCCAATATTTATCAGAGCCTCAGTTATAACTACATTATTATTATTATTATTATTATTATTATTATTATTTATTTATTTTTGCAGAAGCATCTACAGTCTCTATTGTAATACAACTCTTGGTCCCCTGACCTGTCTTACTTACCACATTTCTCTTGACTTATTATCTAGACCATTACTTTGTCACTCAGTTGCCTTTTGACCTCTCCTATATTCTCTTCTTATGTGGTCATTTAACATTGTTTTTGGTAGGTTTTGTTTCCTTTAACTGTAGTAAATGTTCCTTTAGGGCTGAGACTGTGTCATTACTTTTTAACCCTCATAGGCAATAATATCTGTTGAATTAATATTGCATCTGATTTAAAAAAAAACATTGCAATATTTTGCTTAGTATTTCAAGGAGTAATAATGCCATTAAAATAGATTTGACATGCACAAAATAATAATAGTCATTAATTGAGTCTTTATGATGCATCATTCTAGAAACTTTGCAATCCTTGCAATGATTCCATGAGGTAATGCCTTTAGCATCACTATTTTGTAGATGAAGAAACTAAGGTTCAGAGATGTTAAGTCATTTGTCCAATGCGTTCCAGCTAGTAAGTGGTGGACCTGGGAACTCAGGTCTATGTGACATGAAAGCTCATGATAAACTAGTCCTCATGCTACCTTTTCATGATTTCCTCCATGAACTGTTTTGAGACAGCCTCCCTACTCACCCAATCCTGTTACCTTCTCAACTTACTCTGCATTGGAAGAAATTGTTCGGCTTCTGCCATGGTTAACACACTTTTGCCAAGATCCACAATATATTCCATGGCTAAATAATGACTATTACACTGATGTAATAGGCCAAAGAGTGAAGACAGGCCCCCCCCCAAAAATATAGAATATGTAGGCCTGTTTATTTCCTTCTATAGAACTATAAGCTCTAGAAGGTTAACACAATAAAATATTGGGTACTGAGAGTGGCAATTTAGAAGTCATTACAAGTCTCTTATAAATAATGTGTCTCATAAGCAATAATAACAAAATTGAATTTTCCTAACTGGAAAACTGTCTCCACGAGTGTGCAGTATTGAATGGAATGGGGATGGGTACCCTGGCAGAAAGGTTCCTGTCAGGAAGGTGGCACAGTCTGTATCATTTGCTTCTTCTGGAAGCAATCAGTTTTGGAATTGTATTTAATAGCATATATATTTTTAACAAGCTTTATTGACATATAATTCACATACTATATATTTATCCATTTAATGAGTACAGTTCTATGTTTTTCAATATATTCAGAAGGTTGTGCAACCGTCACTATAATCTACTTTTAGAGAAAACTTTTATGTTCCCTAAAATAGACACTGTGCCCCTTAGGGGTCACTATTCTCCCATAAACTCTGTCCTTAAGCCCTAGGCAGTTACTAACCGAATTTCTATCTCTTTAGATTCACCTATTCTAGACATTTCATATAAAAATATCATACAATACGTGATCTTTTGTCATTAGCTTTTTTCTTACCATATCTTCAAGGTTCATCTGTGTTAGAGCTTGTATCATACTCCATTTCTTTTTATTGTTGAATGATATTCAATTGCATAAATATACTGAATTTTATATATCTATTCATCAGTTGATGGACATTAGGGTTGTTTCTGTTACTTTGGCTATTATGAAAAAGGCTACTATGAATATTCGTGTACAAATTTTGGTGTTGATGTATGTTTTCATTTCTCTTGGGTATATACCTAGGAGTGAAATTGGTGTGTCACTGGTAACTATGTGTTCTAACATTTTGAGGAACTGCCAAACTGTTTTCCAAGCAGCAACACCATTTTACATTATAATCAGCAATGACTGTGGGTTCCATTTCTCCACATTGTCACCAAAACTTGTCATCTGCCTTTTTAATTTTAGCTATACCAGTAGATGGGAAGTGGTATATCATTGTGGTTTTGATTTGCATTTCCCAGTGACTAATGATATTGTTATGGAATGAATGTGTCCCCTCCTCAAATTAATATGTTAAAGCCCTAGCCCCTAACATTATGGTATTTGGAAATGGAGACTTTGGGAGGTAGTTAGCGTTAAATGAGGTCATGAGGTTGTGGCCCTGATGATGGGATTAATGCCTCATAAGAAGAGGCACTAGAGAACTTACTCCCTTTCTGCGTGCATGCCTATGCACTGAAGAAAGGACATGTGAGGAAACAGCAAAAAAGGTAGACATCTGAAAACCAGGAAGAGAGCTCTCACCAGAATCTGACCATGCTGGCATCTTGATCTTGGACTTCCCAAACTCCAGAACTATGAGAAATAAAATTCTATTGTTTAAGCCACCCAGTCTATGGTATTTTCTTATGGCAGCATAAGCTGACTTAGACAAATGTTGAGCATCTTTTCATGTGCTTTTAGGCCATTTGTGCATTTTCTTTGGAGAAATACCTACTCAAATACGTTGTCCATTTTTAAATTGAGTTTTTTTTATTGTTGAGTTATAATAGTATACTTTGATGTATTTTGTACACAGGTCCATTATCAGTTACATAATTTTCAGATATTTTCTCCCATTCTGTGAGTTGTCTTTTAACTTTCTTGAAAATGTCCTTGGAAGCACAAAATTTTTAATTCTGATAAAATACATTTTATCTATTTTTTTGTTGCTGTTGTTGCTTATGCTTTTGGTGTCATATCTGAGATTTCCTTGCCAAATCCAGGGCCATGAAAGTTAATCCCTATACTTTCTCTGAGAGTTTTATGGGATTTATCTTTTATTCAGGTCATTGATCTATTTTGAATTAATTTTTGTATATAGTGTAAAATAGTGGTCCAGCTTCATTTTTTTTTGCATGTGGCTATCTAGCTGTCCCAGAACTATTGTTGAAGTGATTATCTCTTCTCCATTGTATTATTTTGGCACCCTTGGGTAAAATTAACCATAAAGGTAAGGTTTATTTCTGGGCTGTCAATTCTATTTCATTGATCAATGCCTATCCTTTCCAGTACTATACTTTTTTAAAAAACAGCTTTATTGATGTATAACTGATATACAAAGAACTGTACATTTTAATGTATAAAACAATGAGTTTAGAGATATGCATATACCTGTGATACCATAACCACAAAGTGCTAGACCTATCCAACTATTCCCAGAGTTTTCTTGTGTCCTGTTGTGTGAGTGTATGTATGTTTGTATTAAGAACACTTAACATGAGATCTGCCCTATTCACAAAATTTTAAGTGCACAATTCTTTCATATTAGTTATAAGAAGTATGTTGTATAATAGATCTCTGGAACTTATTAATCTATTATGGAAAGTTTATACCTATTGAACAACAACTCCCCATCACCTTCACTCCCAGCCCCTGTCAGTCACTATTATACTCTCTGGTTGTATGACTTGGACTATTTTAGATACTTTATATACAAGAAATCAAGCAGTATTTGTCCTTCTATGACTGACTTACTTAACTTAGCATACTCTCTTCAAGGTTCATTCATGTCATTGCATATGGCAAGATTTCTTCTTTTTTGTGGCTGAATAATATTCCATTGCATGTATATACCACATTTTCTTTATTAATTTATTTGTTGGTGGACACCTGAGTTATTTCTATATCTTACCTATTGTGAATAGCACTGCAATGAACATGGGAGTGCAGATTATCTCTTCAAGATAGTTATTTCAATTATTTTGGATATATCCAGAAGTGGGATTGCTGGATAATATGGTAGTTTTAATATTTGAGGAATCTCGATACTATTGTCTATTGCTGTTGCATTCCCAGTAGTAGTATACAAAGGTTCCAATTTTTCCATAACTTTACCAACACTTCTTATTTTTTGCTTTTTAAATAATAGCCATCCTAATAGTTATGAATTGATATTTCATCATAACATTGATTTATATTTCCCTGATACCTAATGATATTGAGCATCTTTTCATATACTTGTTGCCATTTGTATACCTTTAGAGAAATGTCTGTTCATGTCTTTTGCCCATTTTGAATCTGATTATTTGCTTTTTTAGTTATTGAGTTGTAGGTGTTCCTTACAGATTTTAGAAATTAACTCCTTATCAGATAGATGGTTCGCAAATATTTTCTCCCTTTCTGTAGATTGCCTTTTCATTCTGTTGATTGTTTCCTTTGCTGTATAGAAGCTGTTTAGTTTGATGTAGTCCCATTCATTTTATTTATTTATTTATTTATTTATTTATTTATTTATTTATTTATTTTATTTATTTTTAAGATTAAAAAAAGTTATTTATTTTGAGAGAGAGAGAGAGAGAGCAGGGGGAGAGGCAGAGGGGTGGGGGGGGGTAGAGAGGGAATCCTAAGAACTGTGAGATCATGACTTGAGCTGAAATCAGAAGTTGGTTGGTCAAGCAACTGAGCCACCACCCAGGTGCCCCTCCCACTCATTTATTTTTGCTTTTGTCGCCTGTGTTTTTAGTATCCTATCCAAGAAATCATTACAAAACCAGTTTTAGGAAACTTTTCTACTGTGTTTTCTTCAAGGATTTTTAGCCTCTGGTTTTACATTTAAGTCTTTAATCAATTTTGAGTCAAATTTTGTGTATGTTATAAGGTACGGATCCAACTTCATTTTTTTTCCATGTGAATATCCAGTTTTCCCAATATCATTCATTGAATAACTGTCATTTCCTCATTGAGTATTCTTGGCTTCCTTGTCAAATACTAGACTATCGTTTCCTCATTGTGTGTTTTTGGCATCCTTGTCAAAGATCACTTGAATGTCTATGTGTTGGTTTATTTCTAGGCTCTCTATTCTGTTCCATTGGTTTATAGGTCTATCTCTATGCCAGTACGATGCTCTTTTAATTACTGTAGCTTTGTAATATATTTTGAAATTAGGAAGTGTGATGCCTCAGGCTTTGTTCTTTCTCATAGTCACATTGGCTATTCTGGGTCTTTTGTGGTTCCACATGCATTTCAGGATTAAAAAAATTCTGCAAAAAATACCACTGGGATTTTGATGCAGATAGTGTTGAATAAGAATGGTAGTATGGACATATAAAAAATATTTAATTTTCCATTTAAGAAACATGAGATGTCTTTCCATTTATTTGTGTCATCTTTAATTTCATCAATATTTTGTAGTTTTCAGTGTATAAGTCACTTGGTCTAATTACTTTTATAAATGTTTTACTCTTTTTGATGGTATTATAAACTGAATTGTTTTCTCATTTTTCTTGCATGGCTTCTTGCTCATATATAGTAACTCAATTTTTATATATTGATTTTTGTATCCTGTAACCTTACTGAATTTATTTACTAGTTCTAAGAAATTTTGCATTCTTTAGTGTTTTGTACATATCATGTCATCTGCAAAAAGTGACTTTTGCAAGGTTTTATAGAAGTTTACTGATAAAGATGAAACTAGAACACAAGTCTACATCTGTAGTCACATAGCCACAGCTAACTGCATGGAAGTTTGGATAATGTAGTCTCATGTTTCAGAAAGAAGAGAAGAATGGATTCTGGTGGACACCTAATAATGTCTAACATACTCTGGTAGTTCAAGTTAGGAAGGCAAGATGGAAGACATATGCATGGAGTAGATAAAACAAGAAAAAAGAAGGCTCAACTAAATATTCCAGGGTCCTCACAGAATTATTGTGAATGCATGCTTCACATATGAATAATAGATATTAATAATAGCTATTATTCATTTAGGCACTTGGTTAGTGCTTTCTATGAATTATCTTATTTAATGCTTACAATTTTATGAGATAGTTACTATTATTATCTACCCCTTAAACACAAGGAAAATAAGGTCTGAAGAGATAGGCTACTTATCCAGACTCACACAGTTCATAGAAAATGATAGAGGATGGTTATGAAGACAGATCTGTCCAACTCTAATCACTGTGTGGTATTGTATTTTTCTGTATTTTAGTTATAATGCAGGAATGAAAATAAATATTTGGTGGGAGATTACTTTTGCTTGAGATGCTTAGGGAAAGTTTTATAGAGAAGGTAGTATTTAAGCTATGGCTGGAGAATGAGTGGGTTTGAAGTTGGAAGAATTCAGTTTTAGGGAATTCTAGGGAGTAGCCTCATGAGAGCAAAAATTAATAAGTAAAGGTATGTTTGGGAGATATTGAGTGGAGTAATTAAGTTTTACATAGGAACATTAGAAAATGAGCCTGGAAAAACTGAAGATTTGAATGTTAGGCTAAGGAGCATGGACTTGATTTTATAGGCCATGGGGACGAATGAAGTACTTTGAGAGGGTGTCAATGCCGTGTTGTTTTTACATATAGGCAAGAAAAATTGTGTAATTTGAAGGATGCTGGAAACCCCCCTCAATCCTATTTCCTTACCACTCATAAGTTCCTTACCCAACTACCATATTTCTGAAATTCCACTATTAGGGATTCATTCCTTGGGGCTATATTCTCTACTCTCTTTTGAAATGCAAACATCCTTGGAAAGAATAACATTTCATTAAGCTTTCAGTATGAAGGTCTTTATTAGTTCTTTTCATTCCTCAGAGTTGAGGTTCTCCCAAGAGTATAGAAAGCCTGAGTAAGAAGGAAGAAAGTTCTCTGGTGGAGGAGAAAAGAAAAGGAGACTCTTGCCACAAAGCCCCTGCCTGCGTATAGCTTTGAATTACTAACCAATTAGATATCTGCACCATCTCTTGAAGAAGAGTAGACTTAAGAGTTGCATTTTTCTCTCTGCACAAAGGTTTCCTTTGAGAGTAAGTCACTCTCCACTGTGAGAATCCAAATCCCCAGATTGGCCTAGTCTCATTCTTTTTCTGACTTAGTCCTTAAATTTATTTGTTGTTCAATAGCCATAGAAATAATGCTTACATGTTTGCATGAATGTATATACACATATCATCATTTCCAAGGTCATATTTCTATGCCCATATGTTTCTATTTTAGGGGTATGTTTGAACGTGTTGCAAAGGTATAATTAGTTAGCTTTTGTCTTTATGCTGAGTTAGCTGAGAATTTCTCTCCATTGTCTTTTGAGTGGAAACAGCTCCTCTGCTGAGTAAGGTAAATTTTAGCTTGGAGAGGTAGTGGCAGTAGGCAGGAAGAAAAGGAGTGACTGGGAGTTAGATTGTGGGAGTTGGGGTGGATAGTATTGAAGGAAGATCCTCAGATGTCTTAATCACAAGTGTGTAGATTACACTGGGAGAGAAGGGAAGGCAGAGTGAAAAGGGCAGTCAGGCAGGGAATTAGACTCTGACATGTGTCCTCAGGACTCTATTCTGGGAAATAAGGATTTTACAGAACACAGACAGTGCCAGCTCTAAAAACTCTGTGTGGTTCCACATGAAAGCCACTGTCTGTGACAGCAAATGCCAGGCACTAACTTTGGGTGACCTTTGAGTGTGTCTCTTGAGTGGTAAACTTTATTGAATGTCTGAGTTGATTTTTTGTTTCTCAAATAAAATGTTGTTCTATTGAGAGAGTGAGAGATAAAGAGAGAATGAATGAGATCTTGAAAACTTTTCCAGTGAGGGAGAGCTGAAGGGCCAGGTTTGCTTTGCTAAAACAATTTCTCAAATGGTAACTGCCACTGAAGGTATTAGCTGATAGGATTGATAGAAATGACAGGGGAGTGTTTTGTACTCAAAACCAGCTCTACAGGCATGGTGTGGGCAAATGTTTTTTCAGTCCATAACAACTTCAGGTGGATTGTCCCCTCTCTTTTCTTGTTACTGACTCATAGTCACAGATTACTATCACTGAAGGAATGTTGCAGCTGTTTGCAGGCTGATGGGGTGGATGTAGTGGGTGGTGGTATGAGGAGAGAGAGAGAAATGGATGAGAATGTACCTGTGAAGTAGTGGGAGAAGGTGAGTCTTGGGAATCATGTGGCTTTTTTTACCCAATCTCACTAGGTGACCTGATAACCTTTTCTTTTCTTTTTATAAGCCCCAGGGTAACTGTTCTCAATTAGAGTTCACATTGTCTTTCTCAAGCCCTAAGTCCGGGATTCCTAATTATGGCTTTGTTGTGCCTTATGGAGGTCTCCAGAACAGCCTGGAATCTAAAGCTAGTGACTTAGTCACTGGAATACACAACAAATCTACCTGGAACCTGGGAGGTGAGGAAGGAGGTAGTAGTGATCAAATAGATGATGATCTCTTAGGGAATTGTTGGCCAGAAATAAGATGTCATGAATTGCATTTATTCAACTAGATTTTATTATAGTATGACTAAAGGCATGCCTCATACTGAGTTGCTGGGGCATGTTCTTCCTCTTGCAATTCATTCTCTGCACAGCTGTCAGAGTGATCTAGAACATAAATCAGATTATACCATATTCTACATAGAACCAATTTTTCTAGTATGTCATTCGAGGACTTTTGTGATCTTGCCCCTTCTTACCTCTCCAGCCTCTTTTTAAACATGTTATGTCTCTTACTTAATGCTACTTGTAGAGTCTCAGATATACCATTCTGTTTCATGTGTCCATATCTTTCTTTATTTGTGATGTACCCTCTGTTTGGAATGCCTTTCCTACCTGTTAACTCTTTTTTCAGTAACATTCTCTGAACCCTCCTTTTCCTTCTTTGGCTCTGATTGAACCATAAATTTACCTCTTTTTAAACACGCTTAACCATATTACATTCAAATTATCTCATTATACATCTGTCTCCCCACTTAGATCACAGTAGAGTTGACAGGCTCAGAGGTGATCATCTGACCTACCCTGGGCCAGAGTCTATGCTACAGAAATTTGAATTGAGACTTTGAGAAAGATTCTGTCTTTGCATGACTAGATCAGTAATGTATGCTCAGGGATTATCTGAAACTATGTTTTTTACCATGTTGGTCCCAAAGGTAAAGGAAACTGGTTTGTGAAGAAAGATAGAAGGACACAAGCAGTCCATTTCTTATGTTCTGCTGTATTTCTCTCAGTGGGTCACATAAGATACTTCTGTATTTTTGTAATGAAATCACCATTTATGCATAAGGTACTCAACTGGGTTTCTGTGGTTTGCAACCAAAAGCATCCTAACCAATACAATATAGAACATAGTAAGTGCTAGAAGACATTTGTTAAACTGGACTCAAATGTGAAGTCTTCCTAAGGGATCTTCCTACAACTCTCCTTTGGGAAGAAAAAAATTATCCTACATGAAACAGTTGGGTAACAATACACAATGCCATATCATCAAACCTTCAACTCATGGGACATAGACTATTAGAACCATAAAAATGCAAAGAAAATTTTGTTCAGGTAGGAGTGGAATTAACTAAGAAAGCTTCATGAAGGTGATAGAATTTGGCTTGGACTTGAAGAATGGGTAGAGTTTGTCTTTGACCCCTGGTGTTCCCAAAGAAAGATTCCAAAAAGACTCTGCAGACCTCAGGAATGCCCTAGATAAGCCTAGATGAATATCCAAATAACTTCAACATTACTGGGGTGAAGATATGGATCCCTAAATGTGCTAGATCTTGGCTGTGTCAGAAAGGCCTTTGAACAGAAATTATCTAACGCTGACTAGGCCTAATAATGATGAATGTTTTGGTATATCTTGTAGAGGCTCTAGAAAGCCAAAAAAGGCTTCAGTTATTATTTTATTAACCTCTCTGTGCACCTGGAGGATGACCCTAGTGATTCTTAATCTACATGCTGGGACTAGATGACAGAGGCTAGCTAGGCTTTGCTAACTCAAAATTGGTGTCTGTGATTTTGAATGTCCCTGTGCAGAAGGAAAAGCTATTTCTGCTCTTCTTTTTTTTTTCTCTGTCATTAGCTATGCTAGGTCCAATTCCTTCATGTGACCTGAAAAGATGGCATGGGATGCTTGCATGGGCACCAAATGGCTGGTGTGTTCACTGCTGTTAAATTGCATAGTCTGTAAAGGCCATTTGCTTCGCCTTCCTTGCCACATGGAATTGAAGCCTTAGATGTGAGAAAAAGGTCTGTTTGCCCTAGATTTGGCTGTATCCCAGGGAGACAAAGCTTTATATAGTCCTTCAACCAACAGCATGAAGGTTTATTAAATGTAAAAACTATGCATTTGATACTCGCTCAGGGCAGTTAATGAAGTTACTACATGTAAAATCTTGATAATATTTTCTATTGCTCAGGGAGTTTATATATAAGGATGCAGGTATTATAGATATACTGTTAATGGTTTATACTCTCACACACAATCCATGGTCAATTAACTTCAGACATTTAGTGTTTCCTATGTACTAGTTATATGTTAGGTACTAGGGGGAAAGATAACTAAGACAAAAATTATTACCTAGAGAATATTCACAGTATGATAAATGCAATAAAAAGAGAAGACATACAAGGTACAAAGTGAGCACAGAGGAAGCATGAATGAACTTTATTTAGGAGATCAGAGAAGTCTTCTTTGAAGAGATACTTCTAGCTACTTTTTATGAATGAGTGGGTATTCAACAGGTATACATAAAAGAGAAGGAAGGATAGATAATTGATGTGGCAGGATCCATATAGACAAAAGCAAGGAAAAGCAGTAAGTTTTGTTATCAGTACTTTGTAAATCAGATTGCTAGATAGAGCATGAGATGCAAAACCTTATGTTAGTGAAGATGAGCCTGGAGAGGCAGGCAGGAGCCCAATCATGAAGCAAAGTCATATACTTCTTTCTCACATGGTCAGGAGCCAGTGATGGGATTTAAACAATTCACATTCATTTATTCATTCAGGCTGTCATCCAGTTAATAATTTATTGAGCTGCTATCATGTGCCAAACTCTCTGTCAGGACCTATGGGTTTCTCTTGATTGAAGTGGAGAAGACAGATAAGGGAAAGATAAACACAAGTGTGATTAGTGTTCTGAAGGATAAGGGGAAAATGCTATGGAAGTTAATTTAATCTAGAGGATTGGGGTTGGGGAGGAAGTGATGAAATACTAGCAAAAGTTAACTAAGCGAATGGGGAAAGGGAGAATATCAAAGAAATGAGATATATATGTGAAATCCCTGAGGAAGAACTAACAAGGTGTTTCAGGTAAATGAAAGTACACCAGGATGGATGAAATATAAAGGGTCATGGTAAAGAGTAGCAGAAGAGACTGGTTTGGTTTGTTAGTCTTTGTTTTGGAAGAGATAGATTGGAAGATTATTCTAGCAGCAGAATAGGGGATGGGTTGTAGGAATAGAAACTGGGAGCAGGAAATAGAGTATTGCAGCAGTCCAAGGGAAATATGATGGGGAGCTGATTTAGGGCAACTGCAGCAGTGGGAATGATGAGGAGAGCATGGAATGGGAAGATGTTTAGGTGATAGGGCCAAGAGGACTTAATAATTGATTAAATCTAAAGGCTGAGAAAAGAGTAGAAGATGACTTGGTTTTTTGGCGTCATTACTGGGTTTCCAAGAGATAGGGAATATAGTAGGTTTCAACTCTTTACGGCTTCCAGTTGCTGACTTCTTACAAGGACTTCCAACTTCTTGTCTCACTTAGCTGGTCAGCATTGTGCCCTCTTTGAGAAAACAATGCATTTTTATTAAATTAAAAATAGCACATGAATGTAGTAAAACAATTCAAACAGTACATACATATATAAAAGGGAAATTAAACTCTTCCTTCCCAGAACTGCTAGTCCATCTCCTCAAAGGTAACCTCTGTTAATAATTTCTTCTCAAAAAGTATTTTATGCACCCAATACATATGTAGTCTTTATAAATTTGAACAAGTAAAATCTTACAGACTTTACGTTCCTAGCTTTTTTTTCATCTTAATATGTCTTGGATATCATTCTGTATCAGGATATAGCTCATTCTTTTTTCCTTGTTTAAATTTTCAAAAATAAATTTATTTATTTATTTATTTATTTATTTATTTATTTATTTATTTATTTATTTATATTTACACCCAAGTTATCATATAGTGGAACAATTATTTCAGGAGTAGATTCCTTAATGCCCCTTACCCATTTAGCCCATTCCCCCCTCGTACAACCCCTCCAGTAACCCTCTGTTCTCCATATTTAAGAGTCTTTTATGTTTTTCCCCCTCCCTGTTTTTATATTATTTTTGCTTCCTTTCCCTTATGTTAATCTGTTTTGTCTCTTAAAGTCCGCATATGAGTGAAGTAATATGATATTTGTCTTTCTCTGACTAGTTTTGCTTAGCACGATACCCTCTAGTTCTTTTTTTTTTAATGTTTATTTATTTTTGAGACAGAGAGAGACAGAGCATGAATGGGGGAGGGTCAGAGAGAGGGAGGGAGACACAGAATCTGAAACAGGCTCCAGGCTCTGAGCTGTCAGCACAGAGCCTGACGCGGGGCTTGAACTCATGAACTGTGAGATGATGACCTGAGCTGAAATCGGACGCTTAACTGACTGAGCCACCCAGGCGCCCCAATACCCTCTAGTTCTATCCACATAGTTGTAAAAGGCAAGAATTCATTCTTTTTGATTGCCAAGTAATACTCGTGTGTGTGTGTGTGTGTGTGTGTGTGTGTGTGTACACACCACATCTTTTTTATTCATTCTTCGATGGACATTTGGGCTCTTTCCATACTTTGGCTCTTGTTGAGAGTGCTGCTATAAACTTTGGGGTGCATGTGCCCCTTTGAAATAGCATACCTGTATCCCTTGGATAATTACCTAGTAGTGCAATTGCTGGGTCGTAGGGTAGTTCTAGTTTTAATTTTTTGAGGAAACTCCATACTGTTTTCCAGAGTGGCTGCACCAGTTTGCATTCCCACCAGCAGTGCGAAGGGAGATCCTCTTTTTCCACATCCTCGCCAACATCTGTTGTTGCCTGAGTTGATAATGTTAGCCATTCTGACAGGTGTGAGGTGGTATCTCATTGTGGTTTTGATTTGTATTTTCCTGATGATGAGTGATGTTGAACATTTTTTTTATGTGTCTGTTTACCATCTGGATATCTTCTTTGGAGAAGTGTCTATTTATGTCTTTTGCCCATTTCTCCACTGGATTATTTGTTTTTTTGGGTGTTGAGTTTGAAAAGTTCTTTATAGATTTTGGATACTAACCCTTTATCGGATATGTAGTTAGCAAATATCTTCTCCCATTCCATCAGTTGCCTTTTAGTTTTGCTGATTGTTACCTTCTCTGTGCAGAAGCTTTTTATTTTGATGAGATTCCAATAGTTCATTTTCGCTTTTATTTCCCTTGCCTCTGGAGACGTGTTGAGTAGGAAGTTGCTGCAGCCAAAGTCAAGGAGGTTTTTGCCTGCTTTCTCCTCTAGGGTTTTGATGTTTTCCTGTCTCACATTCAGGTCCTTTATCTATATTTTGAGTTTATTTTTGTGTATGGTGTAAGAAAGTAGTCTAATTTTATTCTTCTTCATGTTGCTGTCCAGTTCTCTCAGCACCATTTGCTAAAGAGACTGTCTTTTTTCCAATGGATATTATTTCCTCATTTGTCAAAGATTAGTTTGCCATTCGTCTGTGGGTCCATTTCTGGGTTCTCTGTTCTGTTCCATTGATCTGAGTGTCTGTTCTTGTGCCAGTACCATACTGTCTTGATGATTACAGCTTTGTAGTATAGTTTTAAGTCTGGGATTGTGATGCCTCCTGCTTTGGTTTTCTTTATCAAGATTGCTTTGACTATTCAGGGTCTTTTCTGGTTCTATACAAATTTTAGGATTGTTTGTTCTAGCTCTGTGAAGAATGCTGCTGTTATTTTGATAGGGATTTCATTGAATATGTAGACTGCTTTGGGTACTATTGACATTTTAAAAATATTCTGCCTATCCAGGAGCATGGAATATTTTTCCCTTTTTTTGTGTCTTCTTCAATTTCTTTCATAAGTTTTCTATAGTTTCCAGTGTATAGATTTTTCACCTCTTTGGTTAGATTTATTCCTAGTTATTTTATGGTTTTTGGTGCAATTATAAATGGGGTCGATTCCTTGATTTCTCTTTCTGTTGTTTCATTATTAGTGTATAAGAACGCAACCGATTTCTGTGCATTGATTTTATATCCTGCCACTTTTCTGAATTTATGAATCAGTTCTAGCAGTTTTTGGTGCAATCTTTTGGGTTTTCCATATAGAGTATCATGTCATCTGCGAAGCATGAAAGTTTGACCTCCTCCTGGATGATTTGGATGCCTTTTATTTCTTTGTGTTGTCTGATTGATAAGGCTAAGACTTCCAATACTATGTTGCATAACAGTGGTGAGTGAACATCCCTGTCTTGTTCCTGACCTTAGGGGGAAACCTCTCAGTTTTTCCCCATTGAGGATGATAGTAGCATTGGGTCTTTCATATATGGCTTTTATGATCTCGAGGTATGATCCTTCTATCCCTACTTTCTTAAGGGTTTTTATCAAGAAAGGATGCTCAGTATTTTGTCAAATGCTTTCTCTGCATCTATTGAGAGGATCATGTGGTTCTTGTCCTTTCTTTATTGATGTGATAAATCACATTGATTGTTTTGCAGGTATTGAGCCAACCCTGCATCCCAGGTATAAATCCCACTTGGTCATGGTATATAATTTTTTTAATGTATTGTTGGATCCAGTTGGCTAATATCTTGTTGAGGATTTTTTCATCCATGTTCATCAGGGAAATTGGTCTATAGTTCTCCTTTTTTAGTGGGATCTTTGTCTGGTTCGGAATCAAGGTAATGCTGGCCTCATAGAAAGAGTTTGGAAGTTTTCCTTCCATTTCTATTTTTTGGAACAGCTTCAAGAGAATAGGTGTTAACTCTTCCTTAAATGTTTGGTAGAATCCCCCTGGAGAGCCATCTGGCACCGGACTCTTGTTTTTTGGGAAATTTTTGATTACTAATTTGATTTCTATACTGGTTATCGGTCTGTTCAAATTTTCTATTTCTTTCTGTTTCAGCTTTGTTAGTTTACATGTTTCTAGCGTTTGTCCATTTCTTCCAGATTGCCCATTTTATTGACATATAGTTTCTCATTATATTCTCTTATTATTGTTTGTATTTCTGCAGTGTTGGGTGTGATCTCTCCTCTTTCATTCTTGGTTTTATTTATTTGGGTCCTTTCCTTTTTGTTTTTGATCAAACTGGCTAGTGGTTTACCAATTTTGTTAATTCTTTAAAGAACCAGCTTCTGGTTTCATCTATCTGTTCTACTGTTTTGTTTGTTTGTTTGTTTGTTTTTTGTTTTGGTTTCGATAACATTGATCACTGCTCTAATCTTAATTATTTCCTGTCTTCTCTTGGTTTGGGTTTTATTTGCTGTTCTTTTTCCAGCTCTTTGAGGCGTAAGTTTAAGTTGTGTATCTGAGAGTTTTCTTCTTTCTTTAGAAGGCCTGGATTGCTATATACTTTCCTCCTATGACTGCCTTCATGCTGTCCCGGAGGTTTTGGGCTGTGGTGTTATCATTTTCATTGGTTCCATGTACTTTTTAATTTCCTCTTTAACTTCTTGGTTAGCCCATTCATTCTTTACTAGGATGTTCTCTAGCCTCCAAATATTTGTTAACTTTCCAATTTTTTTTTTTTCGTAGTTGATTTCCAGGTTCATAGTGTTGTGGTCTGAAAATAGGTACGGTATGGTCTTGATATTTTTGTACTTTTTGAGGGCTGATTTGTGTCCCAGTATGTGATCTATTCTGGAGAACGTTCCATGTGCACTGGAGAAGAATGTTTATTCCACTGCTTTAGGAAGAAATGTTCTGAATATATTTGTTAAGTCCATCTGGTCCAGTGTGTCATTCAAAGCCATTGTTTCCTTATTGATTTTCTGCTTAGATGATCTGTCCATTGTTGTAAGTAGGGTGTTGAAGGCCCTTACTATTATGGTATTACTATCAATGAGTTTATGTTTGTGAGTAACTGACTTATATATTTGGGTGCTTTCACATTTGGAGCATAAATGTTTATAATTGTTAGGCCTTTTTGGTGGATAGACCCCTTAATTATGGTATAATGCCCTTCTTCATCTCTTGTTACAGTGTTTATTTTAATGTCTAGATTGTCTGATATAAGTATGGCTACTCCGGCTTTCTTTTGTTGAGCATTAGCATGATAGATGGTTCTCCATCCCCTTACTTTCAATCTGAAGGCGTCATTAAGTCTAAAGTGGGTTTCTTGTAAACAGCATATAGATGGATCTATATTCTGTAAACAGCATATAGACAATAAAAAATATGTCTTTTTATTGGGGCATTTAGTCCATTGATGTTTAGAGTGAGTACTGAAAGATATGAGTTCATTGCCATTATGTTGCTTGGAGAGTTGGAATTTCTGGTGGTGTTCTTTGGTACTTTATAGTCTTTGTTCCTTTATTTGTCTTTTCTCCCCTGAGAGAGTCCCCCTTAAAATTTCTTGCAGGGCTGGTTTAGTGTTCACGAACTCTGTTAATTTTTGTTTGTATAGGAAACTTTTAATCTCTTCTATTTTGAATGACAGCCTTGCTGTATAAAGAATTCTTGGCTGCATATTTTTCTGATTCAGCACATTGAATATGTCCTGCCACTCCTTTCTGGCCTGCCAAGTTTCTGTGGATAGGTCTGCTGCAAACCTGATCTGTCTTCCCTTGTAGTTAAGGACTGTTTTTCCCTTGCTGCTTTTCTGATTCTCTCCTTGCCTGAGTATTTTGTGAATTTGACTGTGATATGCTTTGTTGATGGTTGGTTTTGTTGAAACTGATGGGAGTCCTCCGTGCTTCCTAGATTTTGATGTCTGTGTCTTTCCCCAGGTTAGGAAAGTTTTCCGCTATGATTTGCTCATAACTCTTCTACCCCTTTCTCTCTCTATCTTCCAGGACCCCTATAATTCTGATGTTCCTTTCTAATGAGTCACTAATTTCTCTAGTTCTTAAATCGTGCTCTTTTGCCTTAGTTTCTCTCTTTTTTCTGCTTCATTATTCTCCATTAGTTTGTCCTCTATTGCTGATTCTTTGGTCTGCCTCATCCATCTTTGCCGCCATGGCATGCATTCAAGATTGCAGCTCAGTTATAGCATTTTTTATTTCATCCTGACTAGCTTTTACTTCTTTTATCTCTGCAGAAATGGATCTTAATCTATTTTCGATCCCAGCTAGTATTCTTATTATCATGATTCTAAATTCTGGTTCATACATCTGGCTTGTATCTTTGTTGATTAAGTCCCTGGCTGTTGTTTTTTCCTGCTTTCTTTTGGGGTGAATTCCTTTGTTTTGTCATTTTGAAGGAAGAAACAAAATTAATAAGGTAATAAATTAAAATTAAAAAATTCAAACAACACACACACACACAAAATCAAATAAATGATGCTAGATCCTAGGTGTGTTTTGGTCTGGGTTTTGAAAGAGGCTTGATAGATTAGAGAAAAAAGGAGAAAAATAAGAAAAATCATTTGAAAATTTGAAAAAATGAATAGAGTGAAATAGAATAAAATGGAATGATGGAAGTAAAATAGGATTTGAAAAATTTACAAAAAAGTAAAAAAATAGCAGAAAAAATTAAAGAAAAATATTTTTAATAAACATTGAAAATTAAAAATTTTCTTTTTGTATTGAAGAAAAAGAAAAAAAAAGAAAAAAAAAGAAAATTGAATAGAAGTACCAGAGCAAACAGACTGAAATACGATTGAAATTACATCATTTTCCACTAGAAGTTAAACTGAAACACTTTATAGTCTGTAAACTAAGCAGGGGGAGAGACTTGTGTTCCCGAACGAGCGAGGTTGGCCCTGTTGGGTGGGGCTTAGTGTATCTGCTCCTTTCTCCACTAGATGGAGCTGCTGAGCTTACTTAGGTGGATTCTTGTGGTGCTTGTAGGTGTGTATGCGCGTGCGTGGGAGGGGTGAAAATGGCATCCCCCAGCTACCCAGTCTCTAGTATCTGAGCTCTGTTCTCCCTGCTCAGCAGTTGTGCACCTGTCCTTTGTGTCTGGCTTCCATCCACTCCCATCTTTTACACTATCCATGACCAAGCCCCAGGTGGCACCTCCCTCCTGAGTTTTATCTCAGATACAGCTATGTTTCCCAATCCTTCGCTTCTGAAGGACTGTGGCTTTGACCCATTCTGACCCTCTGTGGGAGGGTCTCACTGAGCAGTGCTGGGTGCCAGCTGCACCCTGGACCATTCACAGGACGGTGTTGTTGCCAATGTCCAAAGACTGCAGCTGGGTGCCAGCCTGCCCCAGAAGTTCATGCAGTCATGTAGCAGCAGCTTTTCAGGGATTATGGAAAATCACAACACACATATGGCACCAGGCTTCACCCTTAATGAGTTTGTTCCAGATCCATTGAATGTGGTTGTTTTCTGGGGTCTACTGAAGCCTTTGCCTGTGTGGTGGATGCACAGCCTCTACCAAATGTCCTCCCAGCAGGGGAACCACCTCTTCCTGTGTGGCCCAAGAACCTCAAATTTCACTCTGCTCCTGGGGATTCACCCTTCTCACCAGAGCACTGCCAGGTATCGAGCTGTAGAGTTTCAGACTCTGTGCTCCCCCTGTTTATAGAGTCTTAATGGAATTTAAACCCTCTCCTTTCTCCTTTCTCCTTGTTCAGTCTTTGTGGATGTTTCCATTTTTCCACTTTCTCTCCAGCTGCTTTTGGAGGAGTGCTTTTCCCATACTCTCTCCCCATCTCCATCCTCTGTCCACATGCAAAAACAGCTCCCTGCCCTCTGTGGCTTCTCTCTCCCCCACTTCACCTCTCTGTGCTGCATACCTTGTGAGTTCTGGTTGTGGTTCAGGTTGTGCAAATTGTTGTGTTAAGCCTCAAATCAGTTTTCTAGTTGTGTAGGATGGTTTAGTATTGATCTGGCTTCATTTCATAGATGCCAGATGCAAAAAAACTTCTTGCTTTTCCCTAGCTCATTCTTTTTAATAGCTGTTTAATACCATGGATATTCAGGTAATTTCTAGTTCTTTGTTCTTACTCATTCTTTAAACAGATATTTATTGAGGGTCTACTCTATGCCATATGTAATTTCTGCTTCTGTGAAGTAAACGGTCCAGTAGGGGAAGATGGCCATTATTTAAATTACAGAAATGTAGGGGCGCCTGGGTGGCTCAGTCAGTCGGTTAAGTGTCCGACTTCAGCTCAGGTCATGATTTCACGGTCCATGAGTTCGAGCCCTGTGTCAGGCTCTGTGCTGACAGCTCAGAGCCTGGAGCCTGCTTTGGATTCTGTGTCTCCCTCTGTCTCTGACCCTCCCCCATTCATGCTCTGTCTCTCTCTGTCTCAAAAATAAATAAACATTAAAAAAATAAATTACAGAAATGTAGAATTGAACCATGATATACATTCCAAAGGTGCTATGAGAACTTGTAGTAGGGCATTTGACTTAGTCAGGAAGGCTAGGAGAGGCTCCTTTGAGGAATTTACGCTTACACTGACTCCTGAAAGATGAGCAGGAGTCAAAAAAGAGGAGAAAAGAAAGTCCTAGGCAGAGTACAAAGGGTAAATGGGTTAAAAACTTTATATGCAATAGGAAATCCTTATTATCTAAATATTCATTATCTCAGTCTTCTCAGTTACAAGATTTTATGGAGAATCAAAAGTCATTAGAGCACAACAATATTGTTTAGTGAATTGGCCACTTGGGAAAAATGTTTTTCATTTAACACTCTTCCCTACTCAGCCCTGGAACCTATCCTTGCCCATCATATAAAAGTTTTCTTTTCAGTCTGTACAATGGAATCAGTATAAATCAAATGCAACGTGAAATTTCAAATTTTGTAAAAAATGCAAGACTTAATGAGTTGATGAAAGTGATGGAGATTTGCTTGACTTCCATAAAGCCATTGGCAGTTGAAAACTTGGCAAATTTAACTTTTGAGGAAAATAACAAATTTATACAGATACTGATGAGACAGGATGAAAGAGAATAATTAGAATATCAGGAATCAAGAGAAATCTTGGGAAAATTGATGAAGCTCTTGAGTATTTTGTAAAACTTACTCTTAATGGTCCCGTTATGAAATAATGAGAAGGATGCCTTATTGTACTATCATGCCATTTTTGTCACAAAAGTTACAGTAAAGAGATCTATCAACATTTATTGTTTGAACAATGCATGAATAATTGCTTTAAAACTTTCTTTTAAAAAATATAAGATGTAGTACACTTTTTTACCTGTAATTTTATTTTTAAAGATAAAATTCCAATTAAATTAAAAAATATATGATATTCTAGTTCTCATTTTAAGTAGATTCTCTTTAAGTGGCCCTTTTTCCAGCAGTGGTTATTCTTGGATACATGGCCTGCATCTATTGCTCAAGTATCCTCCCCAGAGGTGGGACTAGTTTGCATTTCTACTGACAGCACATGAGAGTTATGGGAGTGTCTATTACTCTTCATCTTGGTGAACTTTTGAATTATTGAGAATCTAATGGGTGAAAAAGACCTCTTCATTGCTGTTTTTATTTGTATTTCATTAATCATGAGTAAGGTTGAACACCTTTTCATGTGTTTAATGGACATTTGTATATCTTTTTCTGAGAAACGCCTGTTACTATTCTTTGCCTGGTTTTCTTTGGGTTGTTCATTCTTTAGTCATTGATTTGTACAAGCTTATTGTGAATGAAGGAACATAGTCTTTTGTTTATCATATTTGCCGTAACGCTTTTCCAGTTTGTCTTTTGATTTTGTTTTTGACATTTTCAGTAAAAAGGGCTTACATTTATTTGTAGTCAATTTTATTTGTCCTTTTCATTTGTTTTCTGGATTCTGAGGTTTTTACCCTGCTTAGAAAGTGCTTCTAATTTCAAGTTTATGAAATAATCCCCCTATGTTTTCATTTAGTTGTTTTATGGTTTTGTTTTTTTTTATCTTTGAAATCTTTGATCCATTGAGGTTTTATTTTATTATAATGAGGAAGAAATTCAGGCTTTTTCTGAAACAGTCACATGTCCAAATATCATTAATTGAACTAACTATATTGTCTTTGCTTATGTGAAATGCCACCTTTGTCATATGTAAATCAGTGTAATATTGTACTCTACTGTATTCCATTGATCTACCTATTTCTTCTCCACATTAAACTCTTTTAGTCTTTGCAGCTTCATAATGCTCTTACTTCTCTCTTATGCTCCTTTTTAACAATTATCCTGGCTATTATTGCTTATTTGTTAATTTTTTTTGTCTATTTCTTCTTAGATGAGAGAAATGTATTAAGATCTATTCCTACCACTGTTTCTTTGGTGTGTGAAAATTTCTGGCATTTATATCCTCATTGTGAATGATGTTCTTTATCAAAACATGTTTTTCCCCCTTGAATTCAATCTTCTCTGATATTAATATCATGACCTCTGCTTTCTTTCATCATTTTCATGTTATATAATATATTTCATAGTTCATTAATGCCGTTTTGGCTTTCAGTTTGTTTTCTTGTCTCTTTAGTCTCCCTTTTCATCTCATTCTTCTCATTCCATTGTTTTATCATTTGTCTTTGATGTCTTGTTTCGATGACTCTTCATGCTCTCTGAAATTTTTCTTTAATGTGGAATGTTATCTTCAAGCATGGATTCATTATCTATTCATTATTCCCATTCTCTCCTCCTTTCTCTCCCTTTCTCCCTGCTCTCTCTTTCCTGTAGTATTTTTGCAGAATTGTCATTCTGCATCTTTTCATTGTATTTATGTTTAAGTTTAAGACTTATCTGAGAAATTCAATTATAGTGTTATGAATTAATCTTTACTCCATTCTCACTTTGTATCTCTTTAAAAGCTTTAGTTTGAGGACAAGGCACTGGGTATTCTAGTCACATTTTTCTGACTGAGGGCATTCACAGTTAGTGGATCTCTACTTTCATTTCTGTAATTTTCTTAAAATATCTATAACAAGATTTATTTCATCTAGTTCAGTAATTATCTATCCTTACTAGGCACTACGGTCATCTGGGTAAACTTCTTTAGTGTACAACGCCTGGGCCTTGCCTCCAAAGACTTTGGTTCACTTAGTCTGGCCTGGGGCTCACAAATTGGCCCTTTTTAGCAGCTTCCCAGGTGGTGACTTAAATGCACAGTTAGGACTGGGAACCACTGACCCAAGTGGCAGGACCATTTATTCCACATAAATACTTTCAATCTCAGGTTGTCTTCTGACTCAAGGTAAGCCTAGAACCTTCCCATCCAATAAATATAATCAATGCTAGAAGTCAACTTTTTCTACTATATCCTCCCCTCTTAGACAGTAGAGAAAAAAATATGTGAAACCTTTGGTTTTTGGCCACAGTACTTATTATCCCATTTGCTTTGAGGAGGAATTCATCAGAGCATGTGCATGTGACTCTTCTTCCTGAGCCTCTTACTTCTGCAAATAATTTTGTCTTATTTAATTTCTCATTTGTTTTCTATTCTGCCTACTCTCAGCTGTTGCTAGAAAAATTAGCTGTGGGTTATGATTGCTTTGTGTTCTCACTCTAGCATCTGTCAGCCACTAGAAATTAACAGTATAGGCAGTTATTCTGTTATCAGACATAGAAATATCTTATTGCCATGTTTTTTAAATTATAGTACTGTGATTTAAGACACAGAAACATTTCAGGGAACTTCTCTGGATAGAACAAATCTCAAAGGTTTTATTTGGGAAAATGAAATAATTCAATGGACATTACCAAGCAGCATAATTCAGACCTGCCCACAAGGGATATAGGAAAGGCTATCTCTCTCCTTCAAAAGTATTTTCAGACATACTATTTGCTCTGTATGATATTGGGCAGTGATACTGGTTTGGTCATTTGGTCTCAAGGTTAATGTTTCTTTGTATCAGGTGACAAAAAGAGAGTTATATTAGATGCTTAGTCTGTTTGTTTTTTCCTTCAACAAATAATATTGTTGTGCTAGGCACTGTTCTAGACACTAGACCTATAGCAATTGTATCAAAAAGACACAATCCCTGCTCTTCTGGAGCTTATTATCTAGTAGGGGAGATAGGGAAAAAAAACAGATGAATAAACAAAAATACCACATTTTTATTGAGTAGTGATAAGTGCTAGAAAGCAAATAAAGGCATCTGAAAAGATAGAATGTAGTAGAATTAGGGACTATTCTAGAGAAAGTGGTCAGGACAGTTTGAGTAGATGCCATTCAAGCAGGACTTGTTTGGATGGCTGTGGTGTCACATAAGTGGGGGTGAGAAACTACTTGCATGAGATACTCTATCAAAACAGTAATTGACAATTGTATAAGTTTGTGAGATGCCACATGCTGTTTTATTCCTGGAGATTTTCAATGAAGGTTAGTATAATAAAAACTCTTGTAAGTCTGCAGGAAGGAAATCAGTTAACTTTGTATAGCTCAGTGTTTCTCAAACTTACTTGATGACTTTTGTCCATGATTCATATTCCATGGAAGTAGGTATTAGTTTTGGGAAACCCAGGACAAAGTGTATTAGGATAAACCACATTAGGTCTCAAATACAGAGAAGTCCTTCTTTAATTGAAGCTCAATAATTTAGAACCCATAATTACAAGAAAATCTGTGCTGAATCTTCCCCTACCCACTATACTGCCCCCAACCCACTGTGAGGAAAAAGACACAAATAGTAATAAAATAGGCTGAGATGGAGTATACAAAAACATTCAGAATTGTTTTAATTAAAGTAAAACCAACAACTATGTTGTCATGGAATTTGTTGGGCTAGAATAATTCAGCCCAGTTTCCTACTTCTGATTCAGATATAGTCTTGTGTTACTGACCATTGATATGTTCAGGAGACTCTGAGACCCAGCAGAATTCTGGATACTCAAAGAGGAAGTCAGCTCTATTAACCAGTCTAGACGTTTTTCAGATACAGAAAAGTAATCATGTTTTAGAAAGATTTTCTACATTGGAGGTTGAATCCAAATTCTGCCTAATTTGTAGTTAATTAGAAATTATAAATGAACATAAGCCCCTACTTTCCAATATCTATCCCATGAAGCTTTCAGAAGTGACCACTAAGGGAGTGGGTGTAGCCAGGACCATGGCGGTGGCTGCTTTCAGTAACAGTCCTGCGCTTCTCTGCTGAAATGGGCAGACACATTTGAAAATACATTGGACAGTATGTAGGCTCTGTGGAAAAGGAGAAGAAAATGTGTGGTGCTGAAACTCCTCAGGTTTCCAAACTCCTGTGTATCTACTCAACTATATTTCTACTGTCTTGGCTGCTATTTTCAGGTTTTGCTTCATGGGAGATAATATAGTTGGTTAAGGTCCTTTTCAAATGTAAAGAATCCTTGGGAGATCTATACCTTGGGATTTCAGCCCGCTTGCAGAACCATCAGTTTAGTGGTTCTGAAACTTCACTATTCATAATAATCATTTGGGGGTGATTGCTTAAAATGGCAGTTTCCGAGGTATTCCCCTAGTCAAGAATCTAGTTCAATAGATTTGGGGTGGACCTCAGGAATCTTTTTTTGTAATAACTCCCCAGGTGATTTGGATGTAGTGGTCCAAGGATCACAATAAGGTAAAAGATAAATATTAGTTTGTTTCAGATCTCTCTCATCCCCATCCCAGAGGCCTATGTCCCTTACTTCCAATTTGACTCTAGGTCTCAGTCCTGGAGCACTGCCATTGAGGATCTTCTGGTTCACCGACACTGGCACTGATGCTAGAAATTGCCAGTTCAGCATGGCTTCTTCCATTGTGAGCTTGCTTCTTTCACTGAACTGTGTAGTAGGAAAGCTATGTCAAAGCTTCTTAATCTCTAATTTTTGGAGTCAAGATGTCAGCTTCCTTGTTTCCCCATGTGATGAATCTTCAAAAGACAAAGTCACAGCACACTTCAACAATATTTTTTGAGAGCCTAATAGATTCAAGGCCAGAGGAAGATGTTTTTTTCTTTCAAAGCAGACTTATTAGCAAAGCCTTTAAGACCTTTGTAACTGGAAAGATATTTCAAAAGAAGCTACCCTTGGTGGTACAGAATCCAACTTCAGAATACAGATTGAAATGTTTTTTCCCCCTAAAAACTACAAAACCATGCCTAGTAATTTCTATGATATTGCAAAAATCAAATTGAATGTGATTATGCATAAAACATCATTTAATATTCTGGGAAATTTATTTTAAAGAGGAACTGTCAATCTTTTGACAAGCTTTAAACTTAACTTATTTTACAAATGTCAAGGTCAGACATCAAGTTTATATCATCAATCTTTCTAGTTTTACAGCTAGGGAAGGAACTAGCTAATATTAGGTTCATGAAAATATTAGTTTAGTGAATCAGCAGACATAAAAATATGTCTCTTGTTTGATATTTTTAGTATGTGAACATAGGCTATGGTGTCTCAACATTGTTATATTAAAATTTTAATAAATACTGTAGAAAATCCAGATCTTTGGAGGAACATACATTAATACTATTTGTACAGTCTGAGAAACCCCTAATACCAGAAAATGACTGCTCTTAACAAGATGTTAGTGACACCTCAGTTGGAACATGGAGGTGGCTGCACCTTACTCCACTTTCTCTAGAATTTCTATTCTTTCTAGAAACCACAACTAATTGGACAAATGAGAACACTAGTCCTTTTAATTAATTTTCTATTTTCATTACACAATTGATGGTCACTGCTTGCACTGTGTAATTAGAGTGTCCTCCAAGAGAATATGGGGAACTGAATATAGATGTAAGATTTAGATTAAGACCTTTATTTTTCTTAAGAAGGAAAACAATGTTTATTGCATTCTAAATCCACATTCATGGTGGTAATCCTATCCCTTTTTTCATGTGTGTGTTTGTGTGTGTGTGTGTGCGCATGCACGCACACATGCACATGCATCAGTGTTGTTTCAGTCACTCTAGTGTTCTTAGTTTGATTATTTTTCATCTTTTTCAATTTAATTGAGATACTAGCCAAATAGATTACTCATGCTCGTACAGCAAGTTCCATGGTTTTACTGATTAGTTTGAAATATTTTGGAGAAAATATTCACAATTTTAGGAATTAAATTTGAGGTTCTAATTACATCTTTTATCAAGTATATTTCTAATATATTTTGCACTAAAAAGTAAACTTTGTGAAAACAACACGTATTGAGTACCAGGCCCGTGTTAAGTATTTTCACATATATTCTCTCACTTTTAGCTATCCCTTTATGTTCCATTTTATAGTAGGTATTTAATACATTTAATTTTTTTTTCATGTTTATGTATTTTTGAGAGAGAGAGATAGAGCATGAGCGGGGGAGGGGCAGAGAGAGAGAGGGAGACACAGAATTCAAAGCAGACTCCAGGCTCTGAGCAGTCAGCACAGAGCCAGACGCAGGGCTCAAACTCATGAACCATGAGATCATGACCTGAGCCAGTCAGATGCTTAACTGACTGAGCCACCCGGTACCTCTCAATACATTTTGTGGTACATTTATGGTAGGTATTCAATACGTATTTATTGATTCCTTCTTTTGATAAGTAATGTACTCTTAACAAGAACAATTATATACATGCTATTCTACCATGCTCTAAGATGGGGATTGTACTGGTGAAACTAAAGAGATATGAAGGAAATGAAAGGCTCAAGCAGAAGGTTATAAGTCACCTTAGCAAGAAGTATAGGTGCACACAGCAAAGGAAACAACCAACAAAACTAAAAGGCAACCAACGGAATGGGAAAAGATATTTGCAAATGACATATCGGACAAAGGGCTAGTATCCAAAATCTATAAAGAGCTCACCAAACTCCACACCCAAAAAACAAATAACCCAGTGAAGAAATGGGCAGAAAACATGAATAGACACTTCTCTAAAGAAGACATCCGGATGGCCAACAGGCACATGAAAAGATGCTCAACGTCACTCCTCATCAGGGAAATACAAATCAAAACCACACTCAGATATCACCTCATGCCAGTCAGAGTGGCCCAAATGAACAAAGCAGGAGACTATAGATGCTGGAGAGGATGTGGAGAAACGGGAACCCTCTTGCACTGTTGGTGGGAATGCAAACTAGTGCAGCCACTCTGGAAAACGGTGTGGAGGTTCCTCAAAAAATTAAAAATAGACCTACCCTATGACCCAGCAATAGCACTGCTAGGAATTTACCCAAGGGATACAGGAGTACCGATGCATAGGGGCACTTGTACCCCAATGTTTATAGCAGCACTCTCAACAATAGCCAAATTATGGAAAGAGCCTAAATGTCCATCAACTGATGCATGGATAAAGAAATTGTGGTTTGTATACACAGTGGAGTACTACGTGGCAATGAGAAAGAATGAAATATGGCCCTTTGTAGCAACATGGATGGAACTGAAGAGTGTTATGCTGAGTGAAATAAGCCATACAGAGAAAGACAGATACCATATGGTTTCACTCTTATGTGGATCTTGAGAAACTTAACAGAAACCCATGGGGGAGGGGAAGGAAAAAAAAAAGAGGTTAGAGTGGGAGAGAGCCAAAGCATAAGAGACTCTTAAAAACTGAGAACAAACTGAGGGTTGATGGGGGGTGGGAGGGAGGGGAGGGTGGGTGATGGGTATTGAGGAGGGCACCTTTTGGGATGAGCACTGGGTGTTGTATGGAAACCAATTTGACAATAAACTTCATATATTGGAAAAAAAAAAGAGTATAGATGCACTTAAATGTACCAGGTATGAGTGTTGTAGACTGTTGGTGTAAACCTTTGTTTAAAGTAAATACATAATTTTACATTTCCTGTCAGTTTTCACCTTGTCACCTATCTCCACCCGTATCATCTACCCCTAGTGCTTTACAAATTTGTGTTTTCTTAGAGCAGATTTCATTAGTATAGAACAAGTGGGCCATGCAAAGTGCAGAGACCTTTGTAAGGTAGAAATAAGACTTTGTATTTGGGCCATTTTTATGACAGGAAAGGATTGGCCTTCACATTTTGTTTTAGTGCTGGATGGATGTTTTCTCTATCACAAACACTGGAGTTTGTGATTAGGAGTTAGTAGTCTGCAAAGTGAAACCCAACTGGATTGCCAAGAGGCAGGCAGCTGCAAAGGAAAGCTCAGGCAATTATGGGTTTGCAAGAAGAATAAAAGCTTTCCCTACCGATTCAGGATTGTATGATAAAATATGTGTCTGTCAATTGCTAGAGCCAGATCATGGAGTTTGCCTATGATTACATAATCTGAAACTCAGGACATGCAAAACCCATTAAAAGGAATACTTGGGAGAATGAGCGTGGTACTATACAGAGTTTGAAATTGCTTTTCATAAGTTATCTCCAAATAATCAAATCTAAGGAGGAGCGGAGTGAAGCAGGAAGTGACAGGTAGGTTGCTAAAGAAGAAAATAGGCATTTCTATCTTATTGTTTCTTCCCTGGAATAATGGTGATAATAATAGTAATTTTTTAAAATATCTAGCAAGAGATCTTCCTTCCCTCCACCACTTGCAAGTGAGAAATCAATAGGTAATGTTTCCTAAAAACTCCACCTTTGTCCAGACTCCCAAATGTAACCCCTCCTCCCCTTCTGTCTTTTTCCCTTCCCCAGACAGATTTTATTCAGCCAACTCTTTTATTTGGGTTGATGCTGATTTTCTTTCCTTCTCTGGGTTGTGCTACCTATGCAAAATAGATGTGAGAAAGGCACCATAGATAATATGGTACCTGGCCTGTTTCTTATCTAATCAGAAGATGAACACATTTATGCTAATAAATGTATGCATAAGACAGCCACATACTCTCCTGTAACTTATATCGTAGGCTGTACTGAGCCAAGGAAATCATTATCTACAACATATACAGCTCACTCTCTCAATCTAAACAAAACTTTTATGGTAGCCATATTGGCAAAACACTGCTGACATAAATTTTATGTGGAGATAAAAATATGCTTGGAAGGGGTGTAAATTTTATATGGATATATAGATTTCAGAATTCAAACTTGACAAATTGATAGGATGGCCAGGGAGAGCCGAATTTTCTTTTTTAAAAGGTGATAAAAATAACCCAAGGGCTGTAGACTGAGATAAAAAGAAATGCACTACATAATGTATTTGATTTAATTTATGATGTCTTTCCTGTGGCTGTTCTTAACAGACTGGAAGGAAGTGGGGCTATAATGCCACTAGGCCCTGTTTTTAGCAAGCAGAGGTGATGTTGATCCATCACCACAGAAGTCTCTTCCCCTAGGGTGAGTGTAAGAGGTGTAGTGGAAGCTCTGAGGCACTGCCTAGATCTTTCTTCAAGTAAGGACACACTGTTGTGCTACTGGGAGTGAGGTTAGCAGACAGCTTCCTGCTGCAGAGGGTCACCTCACCCCAGGTCGCACTCCTTCCCAGATCATTCATATCGCATGGTGTATGTGGGAATAAAAAGGCCATCATCTCAGTCTAACTTGGAACAACTCTGAAGGGCCATTCTAGCTCCAGAGTTCCCTGTGGAGCCAGCCTATCTGTCCTTGAGTCTGACATGCAACTCAACTTTCCTCCCGGTTCCTTTCAATTTCCTTTCTCTTCTTACAAGTGTTGCTACCACAGGCACTTCTCAAAAAAACATCTTGAATGCTAAACTCTCTGTGTCTGCTTCCCTGGAAACACAGCCTGGTGCCAGTGCCACATTATGAGTTTCATGCGCCCTATGCACTTTTGCCTTCATGGGTCTTTTCTTTCATAAGAAATATTAAAAATTATATCCTATGACTATATTGGTATCAAGATGAATATATTAATGTTATATGTTAAAACTTTTTGTTTTACCTAAAAGTTCATGTTTTTCTTTTCATTCTAAAAGAAAGCAAAGCAGTTTTTTGGGCCTCAGACACTGTGCCTATTGTGCCTAGTGGAGAAGCTGGCCCTGCCTGTGACAGGAGGCAATTGTATATCAAGCACATTGCAAGATTATGAAGTCTGGGAAGACTGATTTTGTTGCTCTCTTTTCCAACTGTAGATCATCAGGCTCTTCAAACATCTCCCACTTTCCAGGGAAACCAACTAGTAGCTAGCCCTCCTTTTGTAAAGGATCATTTGTAGTAAGATGTAAATGATTAATAAAGCTGAGGTTTAATTATTTTAACTCTGTGAGAGGGTAGTGGTGGAGACTTGTTTTGTATGACAGAACAGTATTTGTTACTGATTGTGTCATTTCCTTCCCATTCCCAGCCTTCTTCCTGTATCCACGTTTGGTGTTCTGTTAATGCTTCTTAAGGGAACATAGATTGAACCTCAAACCTGGGAGAGGCTCAGATGGCTCTTATCCGTAGCACTATCTGTGTGTAGATAGGGTAGGGAGCAATTGAAAGAGGAGTGGGGGGGGGTGCTGCCTAAAGTGACCTAGTTGTCCTCTTCCTCCCACCTCCTGGAAGCCTTTATTCCGGGCTGATCAGCTGTCTTCTGTTTTGGTTTGCTTGGGCCCTGGAAGGTTCTTTTTGTTTTTAACAATCAAGAAAACACATATTTTTGAAAGCCTGCTCTACACTAAACATTGCTTTGGGGTGCTTCATTTACATGATCTCAATTAGGTTTAGAAAGGTATCCTAGCTCAGCCTGATCTTGGATAAATGACCTGACCATATGCTCAATCAGTGGCCCACATGGTTTCACAATGCATTATCTAAAGTGCATAGCAGGAGGAAGACCCAAGAGAAATGAACTTCTCTGCTTAGGTGACTAGAGTCAGAGATAGAGAAGGGTTAATGGTGAGGAAATTACACTTAGAAAGGCAATAGAGCACCGTGGCAAAGACCATGGGCTCTGGAGTTGAGCACCCTGGATTTGAATATTGGCTTCACAATTTACTTGCTGAGTAACCTTGGGCAAATTACTTAGCCTTTCTGTGCCTCTGTTGCCTTACATGTAAAGTGAGGATAATAGTAAGTACTAGCTTCATTGAGTTGTAGAAAGGATTAAAAGTACCAGTATGTATAAAGCATTTAAAACAGTGCCCGACATATTGTAGGTGTCTCAAAACATGGTAACTAATGCTATTATGGTGTCTCTTACCCTTACTGACACTATGAAATGGCCTTCTTTGCCCCTGTGGACTTGAAAACTATAGACAAAAGCTGAAGGGGGTGTTTTTAGAAGGGTCTTTGTGAGAGAGTACCAGTAGCACTGTTCATGTACAATACATGGCTGGGGAGAAAGGGCTTGGCACCAGTGGGTGCCATTTGCTATCTTAAGGGTTTTGAGGCTTTGTGAACACTAAAAAATAGTTCCCTAAGCAGGCAAGCTGTACTCTTATCTGGAATGTGCCTCCATGAGTTCAGAGGATGGAGGCAAAAGTAACTCCTAAGCCGTAACAAAAATTATCAGGACTAAATCAAGTTGCTACGGCTATGCCAAGCTCATTCTAACACTGTCTGCCTTATTTACATGACCTGATGTGATTAGGCCCAGAATCTTGGATGGGGCTGGAAATGGCACAGTCAATATCTGCTCAGAGACTGTTTGCAGGTGGATCCAATGCTTGGCTGCATGGCCCTTTGCTTATCGGGTACCCATTGTGACCAGTACTGTGGCTTCCCTCTAGTGAGTCTCTATCTGGAGACAAATGTTTTCTGGAATTCTTTTACTGTAGAGACCTTGTCATACACAGACTTATTAGACAGACAATGAGAGGTGAGGAGAGCTCAGAGGGGGGAAAATGTAGGGGTCAGTGTTAATTTCAAACAAGCATCTTTGCCAAAATGAAATAATTACTATATCTAGATAAAACAGACTAAGTTGGAACAAGCAAATGTTCTTGGCAGGAAGTCAATCACATGCTGCACACTTCAATTTATGGGCAGCTCCAAACAGCTTTAAAATATTTTTTGGCTTAATGTGATGTTGAATTATTGAACCTCTTTTTGTTCAACATTTATTAAAAACCCAAAAAATACCAATATGTGGATCACCAATTTATTTGTCTTATTCTTAAATAATCCTTCTCTGTAAACTTCATTTTTCAGAATAATCATTGCTAAATTTCTCAGAAATAGACTACGCTGCCTTCCTATGATCCATTACTAGGGATTTGACTTGCTTGTTTTTAATAAGGTTGCCATTTCAATAGTGACCTTGAATGCAATTACAAGCAACAATTAGCATGTTTCACTTTCTCTTACTCTACCAACAAAATCTCTTCCTTCATTCCCATAGTCCCATTCCTCCTTATTTTTTCTTCTCATCCTAATTTCTTAAACAGATTAAATTCCTTGTCTCCACTTTTAAACATTGAGTCCCTCTTCAGTCTACTGTAACCTCACTTCTCCTGTCATTATCCATGAAAACTACTCTTGCCAAGGTTAACATGCTCACTGGGCAATGCCATCCACTTATCACCTATGTGCTGATGATTCCCAGATTTATATTTTTAGTCCCAACATCTCCCTAAAATGTCAGGATTATATATTCAGTGGCCTGCCAGCATCTCCAGCTAGGTGTCTCGCAGGCAATTCAAACTCTTTATGTCTAAAACAGAATTCATTTCCCCCGAAACCCATTACTTCTTTTGATGTCTCTATTGCTTTACCCAATTGAAAAGTCATATTTTTTTTCTAATAAATCACTATGTCCAGTTGAATTTTTCTCCTAAATATTCCTTGCATTTGTCCTTTCTATTTTATCCCTACTGATGCTCTTTATTTTACCTCCATACTGCCACCTGTGAGATCCTTGTATAATGAAATCTGACCTTGTCGCTCCTATGATTAAATCTATGCAAAGTCTTCCCATTACCTACTGAATAAAGCTCAACCTACCCAATATGGCATTTAATGCCCTCCTAGATCTTACCCTGCCTACTTTTCCAGCGTTACCTTGGAAATGTTCTTCATTTCTTCCCTATACCTTGCCAGTTTTTGCTTTTATACTTTGCATATACTATGTACTTTATCTAGAATGCCTTTATCTCCCTATAACTTCCTGGCATGTATAATTTGGCATATCTTTGAGATTCAGCCTAGATATATCTTCTTTAGGAAATAGTCCATCTGTCCTCACCACTCCCAGAGTAGGTTAATACCTCTTTTTTTGTGGTTCCATAATACTGTAATAATCTGTGCACGCATCTCCCATTTTGCTTCCTTTATTTAATTGTAATCATTTATTTATATCTCTACTTCTTCCACTAGACTGTGATCTCCTTAAGGTTAGGGGCCATGTTTTGCTTACAGGTCTATCCTCAGTATTCAACACCATCTCTAGAATCTAAGAAAGAATGCACTAAATGCTCAAAATACAAATGAATGATGGCAGTAAATACTTATAACTCTATAACATTGTTCTGTTTGTAAAGTTATTTGCTACATATTGTCCTATTTGAATTGAAAGAGTCAGACTCAGGACAAACAGCTATCTAAAAAGGATGCAATGTAGCAGAAAGAGTAAGAGTTTAGGCTTTGTAGTGATACAGACATAGCTTGAGTCCTGATTCCACCACTCACTAGGTGTATGTTTTTGTATTAAGTCACTTAACCTCTCAAAGTGTTCCTCTCATAAAGTTGAAATAATAATGGTTCCTATGTTGTTCTGAGGATTATATGAGATAGATAATTTATGCAAAAACACAGTGGTTCTTTGTGCATAGTAAATGCCCAGCATTATTATTATGATTATTACTATTATAATAATTATTATTATCCCTCATCTTTTTCCCTATCTGGCTTTTCCCTCTTAACATTTGGACTAGATCATCAAATACTATGTAAAGCACTTAGAACAGTTCCTGACAAATAGTAAGCATTCAAAAAGTGATGTCTATTATAATTATGCTAAAGCAATGCTGTCCTCTATATGTGCTGGTTCACACGTGGGACAGAAGAGTTGCTTTGGATTTTAAAGATACTTCTCTTTTGCCTTAGGCTGGGGTAAGGTAATCAGTTATCTTGTTCATGTCAACAAAGTCCAAATCATTACTTACGCTGAGTCATTGTCAAGGGCTAAGAAAAACATTTTCTCAAAGAATTAAGAAATGATGGCACCCCAAAAGTTCAATGCAAAATTGTATTTATTTTCCTGGAGAAGTTTTAAAAAATTAATTAATTCACCAAATAGTTACTGAATACCTACCATAGGTCAGGCATTGTGCTGAGGACTGCCTTCAGGGAACTTAAAGAGTTTATAGCACAGACTTACTAAATTAGAGTCATTGGGTATGGACCCCAGATTTGAGATCTGTTCTATACAGAGATGTATAGTCCCAGGAAATAGGATAGTTTAAACCATAGGTTTAGCCTACAATGAACATTTAATACGGCCTTGAAAAGTCTCATGTAAATTGATTATTCTTCTTCACTGACTGACACTACCATTTCAGAGCTACTTTATCTTCATTTCTGATTGATCTTCAGTGGACAGAGTTTTTCTTCCTTTTTTTTTTTTTTTTTTTAAAGAATTGACTGTGAATCTAACTCTATCAGGAGAATTTAAAATGTCAAAGAACATGTTGGAGAAAAGGAACAGATGAGGTCACACGTTTGGGCACACATGTTCTTTCCCAACTATTGCCATCACACTCTACCCCTCACTGGTATTATTTCCTCTTTTTACTTGAGTTATCAGGTACATGGTATAACCCATGTTTATAAAATTGAATAGTAGATAATGCCCTTGGGTTATGAGCTGATTCTGCTGCTGTTTCAGCAAAAACTTCAAGGAAAAAAATCTTCCTGACACCTTGACCTCTTAAGGATGGAAAGCTGAGGCCTAATTATCTAAAATAGGAGCTACTCTTCCAACTCTCTTTTTTAAAAAAGTGTTTATTTATTTTTGAAAGAGAGAGACAGACAGACAGACAGAGACAGATACAGAATCTGAAGCAGGCTCCAGGCTCTGAGCTGTCAGCACAGAGCCCAATGAGGGGCTCTAACTCACAAGCCATGAGATCATGACCTGAGCTGAAGTCAGATGCTTAACCGACTGAGCCACCCAGATGCCCCTACCCTGTCAACCCTTAATACTATAACTAGTAGCCTGGTTTCCTGATGACACTGTATTACTGTGTAAGTTAGGGTTCTGGGCTGTAAGGATCACAAACATGCTCTGGCTACATTAAACTAAAGGAGATATTTGTGAAGGACATCAGAGACTTATATAATTGAAGGAAGGCTGGGAAATCAAGTTTGCAAAGAGTAAACACTGTGTCATAGCAGAAATCCCTTCTTTAGGGCACTGCAGCTGCCGCCACTACTGCTGCTGCACTTGTTACCTTCTGTTTTCTTTTTTTTTTTTTTATATGAAAAATGCAGCTCCTAATAGAACATTTGATTGACTGAACTTGTCATATGACTGATCCCTGGCTGAATCAGAGGGCTGATAGAAGAAGGACCCAGATCACTGGGTATTCATAGTGAGAGGTGAAGCTAACAGTTACTCTTCTGCTGATCCTACCCATAATGGGGAAGAGACATTTTCTCCCAAATTGGGATACTAGTAGGTCAGGAGATACATTTGGACAGCTTCTCTTCTGAACCCATTCTAATCAGGCTTTACTATTCACCTCTTTACTGAAATGATTTATCATGGTCACCAGCAATCAATAAATTGCCAAACTTGGTGGTTAATTCTCAGTCCTCATCTTATTTGCCTTTTTAGCAGTATTTGTCACAGTTGATCATTCATTCCTCCATAGAATAATTTATTCATCTGGCTTCCAAGGTACAGGTCTATCCTATTTTCCTCTTTAGTCACTCATTGTCACTCTTCTTTACCAGTTCTTCATCTCTGTGATTTGTAATTGCTGGAATGTCCTAGGGCCCCATCCCTTGGAACTCTTCTCCATCTATTCTTACTCCCTCGATGATCTTATCTAGTTTCATGGCTTTAACTATCATCTCTACCCATAAATTTATATCTTTAGCTTAGAGTCTCCCCTGAGACCCAAAATCAAATAGCTGAATACCTGGTATTAATTTTCACTTGGATTTGTAAAAATCAACTTCAATTGAAAATACCCAACAAACTCTTGATCCTGTTCCAAACTTTTCCCTCTTTCCCATTTCAGTAATTGCAGATCCCATTAGAAATCTTGTTAATACATTTAAAATATATCCAGAAACTGACCACTTCTAACCACCTCTACTGCTATCATTTTTATCCAGAGCACAGTCTATTCTCATCTGGATTATTATTTTTAATAACCTTCTCTTTTTAAAATGTTTATTTATATTACAGAGAGAGAGAAAGAGAGAGAGTGAGCAGGGGAGGGGCAGAGAATAAGATGGAGACAGAATCTGAAGCAGGCTCTAGGCTCTGAGCTGTCAGCACAGAGCCACAACTCAGGCTGTGAGATTATGACCTGAGCCGAGTCCCACGCTCAAATGACTGAGACACCCAGGTGCCCTTCATCTGGATTATTAAAAGAACCTATTAATTGCTTTCTGTGCTTCCACACTTCTGTTATGGCTAATTCTCCATACAGCAATGTGATCTTGTTAGAACATAAATCAAGTCATAGTACCCTTAAGGTTAAAATCTTTCAGTAGCTGAGCTATTTGATCCAGGATTCTCATGTAACACTGACTGGAAAGTCTCTAACCAAGTAATGGTATGGAATACTTGCTGCTTAACAAATCTGTTTCTTAGCAAATGGACAAAAGTTCTTAACAAATGGACTAGGCTCCAGAAAGGCTGATCTAATTCTTTGTGGCATTGCTCAGAGAAGGTAAAGAATATACAAAGATATGAAAATTATACTTTCTCTTATATGACTTGGGGAAGTAAAGTGTGCTTTGTGTCCGAGACCAAGGGGTTGAGGAGAAAAGGACCTCAGTAGAAATGGAGGTTATGGACACTGTATAAACTGGATCATTACCAACTAATTAGAGAATTCTGAGAATGTAGTGTTTATGTCTTTGTATACTCTTGGCTCATTTCCATCTTGAAATAGAACATGTTTCTGTGGAAGAGTCATGGAGGTCATGGATATCCAGATGAATAACTAAAAGAAACCTGGCTGAAAATTTGCTATAATTTAGTGCACTGACAAAAGCCAGTTGGGACCTTTATGTTCTGAGTTTACATGTGTGCAAGAAAATACTAGGGTTAGAGAGAAGTTATGTATGTCATCAGAGTAGCCACAATTATTGGCTGATGCTGAAAGGAAGAAGAAAGAAATGGAGTTTCCAATGAAAATGTTTAATGAACTGCCTAATTTGAGAACTGAGTTTGGATTTAGAAGATGTGCCATTATTGGATGGCAAACACATAGGCAGAAATGCAGATAATGATCCAGGCATCCAGTATCTTGAGGAAAAAGAACATGTGTGAACACGAGTGGGTGAGCAGACAGGACATATAGAAACAGTTATTGGAATGAATGATTTCAACAGGTTAAGAAATTAAATATACAGCCAAAAAGAAAAAAAAAAATTAATCAGGATATTACCTAACCGATGTGTTCACATTACAGAGGAAGCTAGCATTGCTTTTTATTCTTTTTGATTTATAATGCAACCTGAATTGATTTCTGAATAAACTCCCCAAAGAGGCAAGCCTGATAAGATTAATATTGAGGTCATTTACTGACATCAGAAAAAAAATATTGCTAATTGTTTCCTCATATGGTATCAGTGGGAGAGAAAAACCTTGTGCATGATTAGCTTTCAATAAAGGGAAGGCCACTGGATTTAAAGTGACAGTTTCATTTTTTGTCCTGGCAATGAAGCAAAGACCAAGTAGAAGGAGAGGGCTGCAGGTGTCTGTGGTGCATAAAAGGGAAACAGAATAATTTAATACTGATAATGGTACTGACTAGTACAACTCAATCCAATACATATTGGGCATCTACTGTGTGATAGGCATCATGTTAGAGGCACCAGGGGATAAAAAATGACACAGCTCCTGCCTCAAGCTGCTTGCAATTATACTAATGGTAGGGATAATAGCAAAAATAGTCAGATCTGTAGAGTTTATGTTTGACTCTAGGAGTACAAGTTATTGCTGCTGTGTGAGCTAAAAGCAGGGTATAACTGGTGGAGAAGAAGGGTTTCTCCCCACTGATTTTAGCTTGGACCCTGTGGGGGCTGACAGGGAAGATGATAAGGAGGAAGCATTTCACAGTGGTATGCAGATTGACTGGGCAGCAGTGATGACACAGAGGTCCTGTGGTAATGTGCAGGAAGGTTGCTGTTTGTCGGTTGCCCAGGGACATAACTACTTTTCCTGACTCTGAATTTGAGACAGGAGAGGTCTGGAAGGGCTAGGGTTTCAGTAGATATTAGGATTGTTGAGTTTGAAATTGGGCCTCCCTCTTGCTTGTCATCATGCTCAAGGACTGCCTGACTGATTGCTAGCTTATTTCCCAACAGGCCTTTGTGAGTCCTGTTGGCTTTTACCGTTTTGTTTTGTTTTGTTTTGTTTTGTTTTGTTTTGTTTTGTTTTGTTTTGTTTTGTTTTGTTTTAGTGCTGTTGTGTCCTCAGGCTGGTGGTTCTATAAACACTTGGTATATAAGGTTTTCCCTGTATAACAGAAATGAAAAAGGATAAACCCTTCAGAAGTGCCAGCCTTTGCAAATTACTGCATGGTCATTTAAAATCATTCTTATCTATGTATTAAAGCAGGATTTCTAATAGGTGGCTAAATGGATGAGCTAGTTATTGTGCTTACTCATGGGTGCTTTCATATGTGTCATATGTGTTGTGCTATAGCCACTGTCTGTAGGACTGGCCAGGTTTGCTGGGGGGTAGGTAGAAGATGATAAAGCTAGGAAAATAAGATGAAGAAAAATTCAAGGAAGAAGAAATAGAATAGGACAAACTGGCCCAGAGAGAATAAGGAAAATCAAAGAATATAGAAATTAGGAGTGAGTGACAAGGGAGAAGGTGTAGTAGGGTGGGGGGTGGTAGAGGTGGCAGTGTGTATGGAGAAGTCATTTTAAATGGGTGGCAGAGTCTAGGATTAAGAAAATAAATACAGGGAGCAAAGAGGAGAGAAGGGAAAGCATGGGAGTTACTATGGGAATAAAGAAGATAGAAGATGCTTGATTACCTTGGAGTCCACAGACTAAGGCCCTAAGGCTGATGTGAAATTGCTAGGTTCCCTTTGGGACCAAGGACAGGATTGTAGGGCTTACATACAAACCCTTGAACAGCTCCAGGGATATTCTGATTCAGCTTACCCATAATATGATTCTTGGATGACAGCTTTTATTCATTTGGGACATTATGCAAGTTCTCAAAAACCCTAATATAATGGGCAATGTTCCTTGATTGTGGCAAGAAATGTATGTCTGGTCCCCCAGGCAGCAGTCACCCCATGCTTCACGGACGTTCACAGGAGTCAAGAGAGAATATTGTAAATTGCACTTTTGAACCTGGCCTCACAGCGCCCATCCAGGCAGGCAGGCCAGACTGAAGTGAACATGAGTTCAGCGCAGGTGAATAATGATAAAAAATGTCATGTGTAAGTCTTCTCTGTCAATAACAAGGCTCATATTTTTGTGCCAGCAAGACATTGCAAGCAGCCCACATTTCAAATTCAGTTAATCTCAAAATAATTCAAAAATCAAAGAGCTTATTCAACCATCAAGATATACCAGATTGACTCACTGTGTATTCATAGAAGAGACTCTGTTTGGGGGAAGGGGAAGGGGAAGGGAAGAATCCAATATCAAAATCAGTCAAAGCAGCACTAGTTTTTGTTCAATTTAAATTGTTTTCAGACCACACAACTGTACTCTGAATACTAAGAAACATGGCCACAGAATACTTGATGATGGTATCATTTACATTCTCAACTAAAAGTAAAATATATGCACCTTGATCTCTGCAATTAAGTGGCTCTTACTTCTCCCTCACACTTGGGTGTTTCCATCTCACTGGTTTCCTCTTTTAGTTATCAATTTCACGCTCTGTCCCTACTACAGTTGCTGTGGTACAAAAAAACTAGTAGGGAGCTGGGCAGAGGCATCAGGTTTGCAATTTGTTACAATATTATCATTTTCAAAGTATTTCACATGTGGGTAGTTAGCATTTTGGTTTGTTCCCCTATTCCCTGTCCTCCATTCTCTCCATTGTTTCTCTCTCAACAGAGGAGAAAGGGCTACTGTTAGTTTAACACTTTGAGCCTCATTTCTCTCATCTGTAAAATATAGGCAAGAATAAAATACAGGCAATAATCTTACCCTGCCACGTTCTCACTAAATGCTAGCATTTACCCCTAGATTAACCCTTTCCTACTTTTACAGAAAAGGAAATTGCAACTCAGAGAGGTAAAGGCATTTGATTAAGGCCACACTCCTGTGGATGACAGGATTGCCAGCTCTACAAATGCACCCACAGTACTTTGCCTCTGTGCTATTAGAAGCTAAGTGAATGGGGCCCGGCAGAAGAACTGGCTTCCTTAGAAATTATTTTGTACAGGTTGTGCCCATTACCATAGACTAATTGTTCAATTTTAACGTAAGTCATAGAAGGCAAACTTGCCCAACAAGTTAGGAGATATAGTTAATGACGAGAGGAGGATAGTTAATGACATTTCTGTACCCTGAAAGGGGTGCTGAGGCTGAACACTGTCCTCCACCATTTCTTCATTTAATACAAGTCCACAATCTCCTATCCGCAATTCCAAAATCTGAGGTCTGAAAACTGAGCTCTGTGTGTGTAAACCTGGTGTGTTTATAAATTGGCACCCAAACTCATTTGACAGTAAAATCTTGCCTGATATGATGAGGCCTTTTATATTCTTTATTAATTCAACTTACTATAACTATTTCTTTGTTTCACTACAGATATATTAACATGTTTGATGATGGGATGCTGCTCCTAGGCTTGCTGAGGTGCAATTTACAGTATGTTCTCCACATTCTCTTTCTTAAATCTGAAAAGTATTTCAAAATCTGAAGGATTTACAGACTCAAAGGTTTTAGATGAGTGATTCTGGACCTATAAATACATATTTAGTACCTTTAACATGCCAGACATTGTGTGAGGTGCTGGGAATGTGACAAGGGATGAGAATGAGGATGGTGCAGCTAACAACTTTACAGCACTTCATGCTGGGCACTGTGACGTGCCTATGTGAAGCCTTTTATTTACTGGTAACTCTTACAACAAATTTTTGTAGTGGATACTATGTAAGCCAGGCTTTCTGCCCTCAGGAGGCTCATAGCCCCAGGAGGGAAACAGCAGCTCTGTAACAGATGCTAAAAGAAGTCTCTAAGGACAATGTCTGCACTGGAGCTGCTACTGCTGCCTTGGACCAGACACCCTGTGCTATCTATTGCCACACAGTGGTGTGTAATGGAGCGGGGATCGCTCCAGGAGAGCCCAGGACCAAGGGGAGAGGAAGTGGCAGTGATGGAAAACAAAGGATAAGGAAGAGGTGGCAGGGTGGCCCAGTCAACCACAGTGTATCAAAGGATAACATTTAATGGGACATAATGTCATTAAGGTAGGGAATTGAAATGTAAAAATATGTTACTTGCTATGGGGTTCTGGTCATGAGTCTTTAATGCTATAGTATAGGTTATGGTGACAGGTAAGAATTTATTGAACAACCTGGTGTGTTAGTTTTGGATGAATTAGTGAGGGGGCATTTGAAGATGTCATCATCACCTTATATTTCTCAGAATCTCCTATTTCTCAGCAACTCATTCCAAAGGCATGATTTGAGATGAAACCTCAGGGCTCAAGGTTTTCCAAGGGGGCAGAAGCCTTTAGACCTAAGGCCTAATGATTGCTGCCTAACCCCTCCTAAGTGACTATGGCCTTGCCCATGAGTATATCACATAATGCCTTCCTAAGTCGCAGGGCTAGAGTCAAGTTCTGAAATGTGAGACAGAATCCAACCTGATGTAGCACCTGCCTGTTTCCAGTGGAACTTTATTTTTAATTGCTCATACTTAATGTAATACCTGAACCATGCTGTTCAGGTGACCATCAGTTATAGATCTCCTCTGGCAGCAGGCCATGCTCGCTCCCCTCCCTTGCAGTTAATTGATGGGCTAACGTGATTAAGGGTGATCTGCTACATGGCAACCATCATTTCCATAACCAAGAAAACATGAGCACACAAAGCATCCTCAGTTCTTAATTGATAATTCTTATGAGCTGGCCAGACAAGGGCCATTTATATATTTGGCGCTCTCATTTTTCTTTCCTCCCTGGGGTTAGGTACTACAGTTGGTAGGGGGCCATTAGCCCCTTGTCTCTGCTGGTGAGTTCTGACTTGTGGCCTGCTTGTTTATCAGCACAGAAGCCTTAAGCAAGCAGTGGGTAGTAGGACAGGACAGGCAGGAGGGGAGGGCATCTGGGAACTAGTAGTGCCCACTTCGTAAGGCAGAGGCTTGGGGGCTGCCCTAACTGTTGGCTGTAGGAACAGGCTGAACTAGGCTGGTAGGAGGATAGCAATAACAATTATAATAACATCAATGACAGTTATCATTATTGTTCATGTTACAGTGAATATAATGACAACTAGCATTGCTTAAACATCTACCCTGTGCTAAGGGCTTTATATTCATTATTTCATTTAATGGTCTCAGGAACCCTGCATGGTATAAGTCATCATCCCCAATTTATCCAATGCTACACAGCTGAACTGTTAGTAGATTCAACCTCAAGTCTGTTTCTAAATTTTTTTTATTATATTTTATTTTTGAGAGAGAGAGAGTGTGTGAGCAGGGGAAGGGCAGAGAGAGAGAGAGAGAGAGAGAGAGAGAGAGAGAGAGAGAATGAATTTGAAGCAAGCTTCAGGCTCTGAGCTGTCAACACAGAGCCCAACACGGGGCTCAAACCCACGAACTGTGAGATCATGACCTGAGCCGAAGTCAGCTGCTTAACCAAGCCACCTAGGCACCCCAACCTCAAGTCTATTTCTATTTAAAGCATATGCCCTTTTGATTGTCCATTTGCAAAAGGGTCATGCAGTGGAAAAGGGTCATGCAATGGAGGTAATGTGCTTGGAATTCTCTGGAAGCAGATTTGTTTTGAGGGGCAGACCAGCCAGGTAGCTGCCCAAGGCATCAGGCTATATGGAGGTATTGATATAGCACTGGAAAATTTGGAAGTGTGGAACCAATTAACTCAGGTTTACACATGTAAACCTGTGTTATTGGGTCTATTCCATCCAAAGCAGACATAGGCTTTGAAAAAAAAATAACCCCTTATTAGGTTTAACATATATCTGTTGAGTATTTTTGTAATACATCTGCAAATTGCATGAAGTACTAGAGGCCTTGTCACCAATCTTTAGAACTGCCAGTTGCTTAAAGTGACAGCAGTCAGTTGAAAATCTGAAAGAGAATAATATGTGGTCTAGTGTTGTATGCAAGGAAGGAGTGAGTTGTTTTCATATCTAAATTTTAAATACTTTTACTATGACTCACAATAACTTCTTCTGGTTTCCAAAGTTACATTTAATAAGTTACTTAATTTGAACATAAAAGGGTATTAATTTTATTAATAGAGAATCAGTTGTTTTTATATTTATCTATATAATTTTCTTTTTTCTTATTCCCTTTTGCTTTCTGTCCTCCTTCCAGCCTTTCCTTCCCACCACCCTCTTCTTCCGGTGCCCTTTCTCAGCAATGCGCCTCAGCATTGTAGCCCCATTAGTAGTTGCAGAGCCTACTTAATTGCTCCTAATTCTTATATTACTTTGGGCATCTCCATTCTGGGAACTGGTGCAGTTCCCTGTCATAGCAGTGGGCAACCCATGCTTATCTGACTCTTACAGAAGATGAAGGGCCATCAGTAGGGAAAGAAAATTATTCTCGGAAAAGGGGCCACCAGATGTTCCAATAGCATTCTGTTCCTCACAAAGCAAGCTTTGATAGTGTGAAAGGAAAATGTGTGGCTTGTATGTTGCATCTTGAGGTTTTTCCTTCCTTCCTCCACTCTCACCCCAGTCCCCCCAGAGATATTGACTGGTCAGTAGATGATGCTCTTAAAATCCTTTTGACCACCCATGTGGGCAGTACAACTGGTAAAATGTCAGGGAGTCTGTTTTAGCATTGTTAGCATCCTGGTGTCACATAGTGGCGCTGAGTAAAGTCAATGAAAAGGTAGAATAAGCAATTCTGGTGGCATGGAAAGTAAGAAAGATTGTGGAGAACCCGTACATTACAAAACTGAGAATAGAATTTTAAATGTTCAGAACTAAAAGGACTCTTAGAAATTATTAATGTAACCCTCTGTTTGCATACAAACAGAAGACTGAGGCCAAGAGAGTAAAGGGGTTTACTAGGCATACACAATGAGTGTCTATAACGGATTAGTCCCTGGACCGTGATGTCCTGACTCCCAGAGAAATGTCATTTCCCTACCTTCTGAACATAAGCATTTATATAGGTTTAAAGGGAATTGAAGGTGACTGTCACCTAAAGCAGCACCAGTTAAAGCCTAGTCCTCTGAATTTTCTTTCTACTTATATACTTTCTATTCTCCTTAGATCAAATGTGATCTAAGTAACTCAGTGATCTAGCTAGGAAATTACTTTGCTGTTGAGGATTATTCTAGAATCCAAGTATATAGGATTCAGACAAATATAGCTTTCTCTGCTTTTAACCTGTTATCTCTTAGTGAAAAAAATGTGTAGAGGGTTTAAACACAAATTGTTTGGTATTTGAAATACTAATGGAATCGAGAAAAGCAATATTAATAAAGACAGTGGCAGTGTGGAGAGGGACCTGGCTCCACACTTATTGATTTGTCTCTGAGACCCTTCAGATAATAGGGGAAATGACATTTTTCTGACATGGTTTTGTTTCATTGTTTGGGCTCTTTCCCCCTATATGCTTTATTTTGTTACATCAAAGAGGATTGGGTGCTTTTGGTTATTATGTGGTAGACTATTTATGTTCATTTAGGGAATCATGATTCGTCTTTTAATTCCCAGCATTCTTTAAAAAAAAATTCCAGGATGAGTATTTTAGCATTTTAGATTCATTGAATAAAAGAAAAGTAGAGCTGGTAGGGAATTTCAGATTGATCTCTCCAAGGGATTCATTTTAGATAAGAGGGCCAGGACCAATACATTATTTGCTCAAGGTCAAACAATAAGTTAGTGCTGAGCCAGGAATAGAACTCGGATCTTGTGACTTCTAGAACAGTATGCTTATTGATGTAAGGATGTGTTTTCAGGACTTTTTTTGTAACAGGTTTTCATGTCCTATTTTTCTTTTTAAAATTTATTTATTGTTTAATTCACATCCAAGTTAGTTAGCATATGGTGCAACAATGATTCAGGAGTATATTCCTTAATGCCCCTTACCCATTTAGACCACTATGTCCTATTATTCTAAAAATATTAATAGGTTCTGTGATTATATTGCATGGTGCATTTCTGGAATATTTTTTTAGCTCCAGATGTGGGCTTCAATCTTGTGTCTATTACTGACTTGTGTGACTTTAAGCAAGTCACTTAAATTCCCCATGTCTCATTTCTTTCAGCAGTAAACTAATATCTGTGTCACTTAGCATATCAGATTCTTGGAAGCCTCAAACAAGATGGTGGATAGGAAAATGCTTTCAAAGTGTAAAATGTTGTACAGTTGAGATTACAGTAGTATTAATGCCTTTAAAATACCTCTAGAGAAGTTTTGCTTTCACCAATGGAAAACTACTGGCTTTTAGGGCCACATTATGACTTTTGTCGGTTCTAGTCACTTTGACCTTCATGAACTCTCACCTCCGTTAAAAATATGAAAAAAATGTATTTTATGAATGAATTGGTATAAAGATGAACATATTAATATTACATATTAAAACATCTTCTCCAACCTAAAAGTTCATTTTTCTGTTTTTATTTTAATTTTTAAATTTTATTTATTTATTTTTTGAGACAGAGAGTGTGAGCAGGGAGGGACGGAGAAGGAGAGGAAGAATCTCAAGCAGCCTCCACACTGTCCTTGCAGAGACCAATGTGGGGCTCAAACTCACAAAACTGAGATGATGACCTGGGCAAAATCAAAAGTTGGACGCTTGGTTGACTGAGCCACCCAGGTACCCCAGTTTGATTTTAAAAGAAATTAAAACAGTTTTGTAGGCCCCTAAAAAATTGTGGGTTTAGGCACAATGTCTGTGGTGCCTAATAAATAAGTCAGTCCTGCTGGTTTGGATGAACCTTCCAACTGAGAGCAGCAAAAACAGTTGTTCAAAATGTAAATAATGTTTATTTTAAGACACTGGAGATTAAATGAGGTGAAGAAGAATTAGTTGACCAAGACCAAGAGAAGAGAAAAGCTCAGAGAGGTGACACATTTGGTACCACATTTCTCATTAGCATATTTCATGATTCCAAAAGTGAAGCTGAGAGGCTGAGAAACTGAGCAGAGTTTACAACTGACCCAAACTGAATATAAACCACACAATAGAAACAGACGTACAGGGGCCCCATATTTATCAGATACAGAGTATGAAATAAGTATGATTTATATATTTAAAGAAATAGATGTCTACAGATGGGATGGCTTGTTCTAGACTAGAGATGATTTACATAAATCTATGTGGATATGTACTGAGACATTTGTCAGTTTGGAACATTTGCCATACTGATCCCTTGTATGTGGATCTTTTTTTTTTTTTTCAATATATGAAATTAATTGTCAAATTGGTTTCCATACAGCACCCAGTGTTCATCCCAAAAGGTGCCCTCCTCAATACACATCACCCACCCTCCCCTCCCCCCCACCCCCCCCATCAATTCTCAGTTTGTTCTCAGTATTTAAGAGTCTCTTATGCTTTGGATCTCTCCCACTCTAACCTCTTTTTTTCCCTTCCCCTCCCCATGGGTTTCTGTTAAGTTTCTCAGGATCCACATAAGAGTGAAAACATATGCTATCTGTCTTTCTCTGTATGGCTTATTTCACTGAGCATTACACTCTCCAGTTCCATCCACGTTGCTACAAAGGTCCATATTTCATTCTTTCTCATTGCCACGTAGTATTCCATTGTGTATATAAACCACAATTTCTTTATCCATGCATCAGTTGATGGACATTTAGGCTCTTTCCATAATTTGGCTATTGTTGAGAGTGCTTCTATAAACATTGGGGTACAAGTGCCCCTATGCATCGGTACTCCTGTATCCCTTGGGTAAATTCCTAGCAGTGCTACTGCTGGGTCATAGGGTAGGTCTATTTTTAATGTTTTGAGGAACCTCCACACTGTTTTCCAGAGTGGCTGCACCAGTTTGCATTCCCACCAACAGTGCAAGAGGGTTCCCGTTTCTCCACATCCTCGCCAGCATCTAGAGTCTCCTGCTTTGTTCATTTGGGCCACTCTGACAGGCGTGAGGTGATATCTGAGTGTGGTTTTGATTTGTATTTCCCTGATGAGGAGCGACGTTGAGCATCTTTTCATGTGCCTGTTGGCCATCCGGATGTCTTCTTTAGAGAAGTGTCTATTCATGTTTCCTGCCCATTTCTTCATTGGGTTATTTGTTTTTCGGGTGTGGAGTTTGGTGAGCTCTTTATAGATTTTGGATAGTAGCCCTTTGTCCGATATGTCATTTGCAAATATCTTTTCCCATTCTGTTGGTTGCCTTTTAGTTTTGTTGGTTGTTTCCTTTGCTGTGCAGAAGCTTTTTATCTTCATGAGGTCCCAGTAGTTCATTTTTGCTTTTAATTCCCTTGCCTTTGGGGATGTGTCAAGTAAGAAATTGCTGCGGCTGAGGTCAGAGAGGTATTTTCCTGCTTTCTCCTCTAGGGTTTTGATGGTTTCCTGTCTCACATTCAGGTCCTTTATCCATTTTGAGTTTATTTTTGTGAATGGTGTGAGAAAGTGGTCTAGTTTCAACCTTCTGCATGTTGCTGTCCAGTTCTCCCAGCACCATTTGTTGAAGAGACTGTCTTTTTTCCATTGGATGTTCTTTCCTGCTTTGTCAAAGATTAGTTGGCCATATGTTTGTGAGTTTAGTTCTGGAGTTTCTATTCTATTCCATTGGTCTATGTGTCTGTTTTTGTGCGAATACCATGCTGTCTTGATGATTACAGCTTTGTAGTAGAGGCTAAAGTCTGGGATTGTGATGCCTCCTGCTTTGTTCTTCTTCAAAATTACTTTGGCTATTCGGGGCCTTTTGTGTTTCCATATGAATTTTAGGAATGCTTGTTCTAGCTCCCAGGAGAATGCTGGTGCAATTTTGATTGGCATTTCATCGAATGTGTAGATAGCTTTGGGTAGTATTGACATTTTGACAATATTTATTCTTCCAGTCCATCAGCACGGAATGTTTTCCCATTTCTTTATATCTTCTTCAATTTCCTTCATAAGCTTTCTATAGTTTTCAGCATACAGATCTTTTAAATCGTTGGTTATATGTATTCCTAGGTATTTTGTGCTTCTTGGTGCAATTGTGAATGGGATCAGTTTCTTTATTTGTCTTTCTGTTGCTTCATTGTTAGTGTATAAGAATGCAACTGATTTCTGTACATTGATTTTGTATCCTGCAACTTTGCTAAATTCATGTATCAGTTCTCGCAGACTTTTGGTGGAGTCTATCGGATTTTCCATGTATAATATCATGTCATCTGCAAAAAGTGAAAGCTTGACTTCATCTTTGCCTATTTTGATGCCTTTGATTTCCTTTTGTTGTCTGATTGCTGATGCTAGAACTTCCAACACTATGTTAAATAACAGCGGTGAGAGTGGACATCCCTGTCGTGTTCCTGATCTCAGGGAAAAAGCTTTCAGTTTCTCCCCATTGAGGATGATGTTAGCTGTGGACTTTTCATGAATGGCTTTTATGATGTTTAAGTATGTTCCTTCTATCCCAACTTTCTGAAGGGTTTTTATTAAGAAGTGTTGCTAAATTTTGTCAAGTGCCTTTTCTTCATTGATTGACAGGATCATATGGTTCTTATCTTTTCTTTTATTAATGTGATGTATCACATTTATTGATTTGCGAATGTTGAACCAGCCCTGCATCCCAGGGATGAATCCCACTTGATCATGGTGAATAATCTTTTTATATGCCATTGAATTCGATTTGCTAGTATCTTATTGAGAATTTTTGCATCCATATTCATCAGGGATAGGGGCCTGTAGTTCTCTTTTTTTACTGGGTCTCTGTCTGGTTTAGGAATCAAAGTAATACTAGCTTCATAGAATGAGTCTGGAAGTTTTCCTTCCCTTTCTATTTTTTGGAATAGCTTGAGAAGGATAGGTATTATCTCTGCTTTAAACGTCTGGTAGAACTCCCCTGGGAAGCCATCTGGTCCTGGACTCTTATTTGTTGGGAGATTTTTGATAACCGATTCAATTTCTTTACTGGTTATGGGTCTGTTCAGGCTTTCTATTTCCTCCTGATTGAGTTTTGGAAGTGTGGGTGTTTAGGAATTTGTCCATTTCTTCCAGGTTGTCCAGTTTGTTCGCATATAGTTTTTCATAGTATTCCCTGATAATTGATTGTATCTCTGAGGGATTGGTTGTAATAATTCCATTTTCATTCATGATTTTATCTACTTGGGTCATCTCCCTTTTCTTTTTGAGAAGCCTGGCTAGAGGTTTATCAATTTTGTTTATTTTTTCAAAAACCCAACTCTTGGTTTCACTGATCTGCTCTATAGTTTTTTTTTTTAGATTCTATATTGTTTATTTCTGCTCTGATCTTTATTCTTTCTCTTCTTCTGCTGGGTTTGGAGTGTCTTTGCTGTTCTGCTTCTATTTCCTTTAGGTGTGCTGTTAGATTTTGTATTTGGGATTTTTCTTGTTTCTTGAGATAGGCCTGGGTTGCAATGTATTTTCCTCTCAGGACTGCCTTTGCTGAATCCCAAAGCGTTTGGATTGTTGTATTTTCATTTTCATTTGTTTCCACATATTTTGTAATTTCTTCTCTAATTACCAGGTTGACCCATTCCTTCTTTAGTAGGGTGTTCTTTAACCTCCATGCTTTTGGAGGTTTTCCAGACTTTTTCCTGTGGTTGATTTCAAGTTTCATAGCATTGTGGTCTGAAGGTATGCATGCTATGATCTCAATTCTTGTACACTTATGAAGGGCTGTTTTGTGACCCAGTATGTGATCTATCTTGGAGAATGTTCCATGTGCACTCGAGAAGAAAGTATATTCTGTTGCTTTGGGATGCATAGTTCGAACTATATCTGTCAAGTCCATCTGATCCAATGTATCATTCAGGGCCCTTGTTTCTTTATTGACCATGTGTCTAGATGATATATCCATTGTTGTAAGTGGGGTATTAAAGTCCCCTGCAATTACTACATTGTTGTCAATACGGTTGCTTATGTTTGTGAGTAGTTTTTTTATATATCTGGGGCTCCCATTTTCGGCGCATAGACATTTATAATTGTTAGCTCTTCCTGATGGATAGACCCTGTAATTATTATATAATAGCCTTCTTCATCTCTTGTTACAGCCTTTAAATTTAAAGCCTAGTTTGTCTGATATAAGTATGGCTACTCCAGCTTTCTTTTGACTTCCAGTAGCATGATAGATAGTTCTCCGTCTCTCACTTTCAATCCGAAGGTGTCCCCAGGTCTAAAATGTGTCTGTTGTAGACAGCAAATAGATGGGTCTTGTTTTTTTATCCATTCTGATACCTTATGTCTTTTTGTTGGCACATTTAGTCCATTTACTTTCGGTGTTATTATAGAAAGATATGGGTTTAGAGTCATTGTGGTGTCTGTAGGTTTCATGCTTGTAGTGATGTCTCTGGTACTTTGTTTCACAGGATTCCCCTTAGGATCTCTTACAGGGCTGGTTTAGTGGTGATGAATTCCTTCAGTTTTTGTTTGTTTGGGAAGACCTTTATCTCTCCTTCTATTCTAAATGACAGACTTGCTGGATAAAGAATTCTTGGCTGCATATTTTTTTTTTTTTTTTGTTCATCACATTGAAGATTTCCTGCCATTCCTTTCTGGCCTGCCAAGTTTCAGTAGGGAGATCTGTCACAAGGCTTATTCGTCTCCTTTTATGTGTTAGAGCACGTTTATCCCTAGTTGCTTTCAGAATTTTCTCTTTATCCTTGTATTTTGCCAGTTTCACTATGATATGTCATGCAGAAGATCGATTCAAGTTACGTCTGAAGGGAGTTCTCTGTGCCTCTTGGATTTCAATGCCTTTTTCCTTCCCCAGATCCAGAAAGTTCTCAACTATTATTTCTTCAAGTATACCTTCAGCACCTTTCCTTCTCTCTTCCTCCTTTGGAGTACGAATTATGTGTAGATTATTTCTCTTTAGTGCATCGCTTAGTTCTTTAATTTTCCCCTCCTACTCCTGGATTTTTTTTGTCTCTCTTTTTTTCAGCTTCCTCTTTTGCCATAATTTTATTTTCTAGTTCACCTATTCTCTCCTCTGCCTCCTTAATCCGAGCCGTGGTTGTCTCTGTTTTATTTTGCAGCTCATTTATAGCATTTTTAGCTCCTCCTGACTGTTCCTTAGTCCCTTGTTCTCTGTAGCAATAGATTCTCTGCTGTCCTCTATACTTGTTTCAAGCCCAGCGATTAATTTTAGGACTATTATTCTCAATTCACTTTCTGTTATATTGTTTAAATCCTATTTGATTAGTTCGTTAGCTGTTGTTATTTCCCGGAGATTCTTTTGAGGGGAATTTTTCCATTTTGTCATTTTGGATAGTCCCTGGAGTGGTGTGGAACTGCGGGTCACTTCCCCTGTGCTGTCTTGAATAACTTGTGTTCGTGGGCGGGGCCTCAGTCTGACCTGATGTCTGCCCCCAGCCCGCCTCTGGGGCCACAGTCAGACTGGTGTATACCTTCTCTTCCCCTCTTTTAGGGGCGGGATTTACTGTGGGGTGGTGGCCTGTCTGGGCTACTTGCACACTGCCAGGCTTATGGTGCTGGGGATCTGGTGTATTAGCTGGGGTGGATCCGCAAGGTGCACAGGGGCAGGAGGGGCAGGCTCAGCTCGCTTATCCTTCAGTGATCTGCTTTGGGAGGGGCCCTGAGGCACTGGGAAGGAAGCAGAGTGCCGCCAGAGGAATGGATCCGCAGAAGCACAGTGTTGGGTGTTTGCGAGGTGCAAGCAAGTTCCCTGTGAGGAACTGGTTCCCTTTGGGATTTTTGCAGGGGGATGGGTGAGGGAGATGGCACTGGTGAGTGCCTTTGTTCCCCACCAAGCTGAGCTCTGTCATCAGGGGCTCAACAACTCTCCCTCCCATTGTCCTGCAGTCTTCCCACTCTCTGAGCAGAGCTGTTGACTTAAAACCTTCCATATGTTAAGTCCTGCTTGCTGTCAGAACACACTCCATCTGGCCCCTCCGCTTTTGCAAGCCAGACTCGGGGCCTCTCCTGGCTGGCAGCCTGTCCCTCGACCCAGGCTCCCTCACGTCAGTGCGTGTAGCATGCACTGCCTCTCTGCCCTTCCTACCCTCTTCCATGGGCCTCTCGTCTGCGCTTGGCTCCAGAGAATCCATTCTGCTAGTCTTCTGGCAGTTTTCTGGGTTATTTAGGCAGGTGTAGGTGGAATCTGAGTGATCAGCAGGACGCGGTGATCCCAGCGTCCTCCTATGCCACAATAGTCCCTAAATAACAGCTCTTGTATGTGGATCTTACACTCTATAAATCTATGTGAGACATTGCCATCCCTGTTAAGTTTGATTTTCCATAGATGGTTATGTCTTTCTTGAACATTTAGGGTCCAATGTTCCTTTTCAGGTGTATACCATAGTGCTCATTTTTATAAGGCCCCCTTTAAAATTTATAATTTAAGATCATTTGTAAAACACTGAGCTTTGATTATCTTTGCATGCACAAATAGAAAGTAAAACAGAATTGTAGGTGAATGCCATGTCTACTTAATAAATTGAGCTCTTTTTAGCCTAAATGTCCATCAACTGATGAATGGATAAAGAAATTGTGGTTTATATACATAATGGAGTACCACATGGCAATGAGAAAGAATGAAATTTGGCCCTTTGTAGCAACATGGATCGAACTGGAGAGTGTTATGCTAAGTGAAATAAGCCATACAGAGAAAGACAGATAGCATATGTTTTCACTCTTATGTGGATCCTGAGAAACTTAACAGAAACCCATGGGGGAGGGGAAGGAAAAAAAAAAGAGGTGGGAATGGGAGAGAGCCAAAGCATAAGAGACTGTTAAAAACTGAGAACAAACTGAGGGTTGATGGGGGGTGGGAGGGAGGGGAGGGTGGGTGGTGGGTATTGAGGAGGGCACCTTTTGGGATGAGCACTGGGTGTTGTATGGAAACCAATTTGACAATAAATTTCATATAAAAAAAGAAATTGAGCTCTTTTTAAAAAACAGTTCTTGAATATCCTTTTTTATACCTGCCTTCCTACAAATAATATACTAGTTACAAATGAATCTTATCTCTTAATGGAAACTTGTCCACAGGAGTCTTTTTATTAAAGTAGTTTATTAGCAGTTAGTTTACATCTAATATGTGATAGAGTTCCTTTTCTTTAATCTTTCTTCAAAAGGTAGACTGCACAAATTCAGAGTAATCCTACTCCTAAGTAATCTAATTTGGGAAAGCTTTATTTCTATAAAAGGAAACTCTAACTATCCCTTTTCTTGCATTCCCACAACTGGCCTTTGACAAATCAGTGAGGGTAAAAGTGATGTTTTAATAGGAACTGGAAAAAATGGTAAATATTTGGAGACATGGTTCCAATTATTTTCTAAGGAAGACTAGTCATGGCTGAAGGAATGAAATTTGTTTTTTTCAGCTAGATGTGACCCAGAATGTTAGAAAGGAATTGGGCAGAGAAGAATTTGGAGTTATCACTTCAGAGAAAGTTTCAACTGACTGTAATTAAACTGTTTCCCATTTGGCAAATGACCACATGATATTCAGTAAATACTGGCAACACAAGTTTTCCTTTCCCTTCTCCTTTCTTACTTTTACCTCCTCCCTTTTCCACCTCCTTCCTGTTTCTGGATATTGAGTTCTCCCTCATCAAGCTGTCCTTAGTGTGAATAATTGTGCTGCTTTCTGAATTATGTGACCTTTTTCTGTGTTGTGGCCTCTGATAGGAAAAAATCATCCCTAAGATATATATCTATGGCTATTTTATTTCTCTCCCAGGAGGCTCACTAATTTTCCCATAGAATGAAACATGGGTACCACTATTCCAATTTAGAAGGAGGTCATACCATTAATTCAGGAGGATTTGTATTTTCTGAGCTATTACTATCTTTCATAAATCGTATGTAACTGCATTTCTGAAAGTATACTCAGACCTATTGTTAACTGGATATGATAGAATTTAGCACACTACCCTGCCTTCTGACAAAAATGACCAAGAAATGAATAGCCTTTTACTGAGCACATTTACATAAGGAATTCACATTAAGAGCTAAAGGGAGATATAGAAGAAAGCACAGCAAGGGGTTCAGTCTTTATAGGAGTTTATGACCAAATAGAAGAGAATGGATACATGTGAGGAAATAGTGTGAGGCCTTTGCTCTGCTCTGTGTTTGGACCTCATCCCTTTAGCCCCCACTGTGCTTACCATAGTGCCTGGTGTATTTTTGCTACTCAATCAAGGGGAATTAAATACATTAAAGAAATGAATTAGTGTGGGTACGAATTCAGCATAGAGCCATACATACCTCTGAGACAGAGCTCATCCACGGAGAGCTAATGCAGTACTCATAAGGAGGCAGTGAGATTTGATGGTTCACTTACCATCAACTAAGCAGTAGGTTTTACCCTTTGATGAAGTCATTTATTCTTTGGGAACATGATAAAATCTTTAGACACTTGCTCCAGAAAAATACATGAATGCACATGTATACTAACTTTTGAGAATGGAATTTAATTTTCTTGTGAATTCCCTAAATGTTCATACTCCCCTGCTTAGGAACACCTACTCTACTAGGTGCCTATTATGAGTCAGGCACTGTGTGCAGCATACAGTGGGTGATGTGAGAGACCAGAATAGAAATATTTATCCTGACCTGGTGATTCAGTTCAGACTTCCTGGACAAGTGGAGACTGAGGCAGACACCTGAAGGGTGAACAAGATAAAAATACTAATAATAAGTCATATGACACCTTTCAGAGAGGTCTTTCCTATCTACCCTGTTGAAAATAATACCCTATATTCTATTTCATTACTCTTTCTTCATTTTTCCTAGCACTTGTCACAATCTGTCATTGCATCTTTTTGTTTTATTTGCACGTTTATTATCAATCCCTCTACTAGAATATAAGTGCCACAAATGTAAGTGAATTCTGTTGTGTACACTGCTGCCTCCTCTGCACCTGAAACAGTGCTGGCAGACATTCTCAATTATTTGCTTCATGAATGAGGGCTTCCTAATCAGATGGGAAAACTTGAACTACAAAACAGAGGCACAAGAGAGTATGTGAAGACCATGAACAATTCAGTGTCCCTAGAGAATAAAACCTAAGAATGAGAGCAATGGCAGATGAGACTAAAGAGGAAAGGAATGTACAGGTCATGGAGAACCTTGTTAATGCACTTGCACTCTCTGTAGTTCCACTGTGGAGGGCAAATTCATATAGTCATTCATGGGGACATGATACTTACTTCTAGGAGAAAGAACTGGGGTGGAGTGGAGGAGGGAGCAAAGCAAGATCAAGGAAGTCCAGTACAGTCCTACTTAGGATGTTCTGTCATAGGAACCCTGCAACTGCTCCTTGCCTGTGACTCTGCTTTGGGTCTCTAACTATGGGATGGTATTTTGAACTTAAGCTCTGTTAACAAAAATAATGTTGATGCTAAAATAATAGTTGTGCCAGAAACTGTGCCAAGCTATCGTCATAAATTTTGTCATTTCATACTCTCAACTACCTTATGAAGGAGGTATTATTGTATCATACCATGGTTTAGACAAGGACATTGGGTCTCAGGTGAAGTAACTTCTTCAGTGTCACACTTCAGCAAATGGAAGAGTAAGAATTTGAAACTATGCATTCTGAATCCAGAACCCAATTCTAAATAGCAACCTCTACTGCTTCCCTAGTACTAGACTTCTCTTTCTGCCCTCAGGTTCTGCCTCTGGTCATGGAAAAACTTAGCACTACATCACTGGGCTTTTTATCCTTAATTTTCATCCCCCATACCTTAACACTGGTTTATGGGCCTTTATGGCCAACTCCTAATCTGGTCTGTGATAAAACAACATCACACAAAGAATAATCTGATCCCTAATGACACTCAACCCTGAATTCTCTAGAGGTAGTTTGAGTGGATTAGAAATTATCTGGGCCAAATCTTGCTTTCAAATCAGTATTTGTGTTGTCATTTCAAGTGATTTGTTGACAGAGATGGTATCTTTGATTAGTTTGGTCTAGAGAAGGCCTTTTCTGTTAAAGCAGATACCAGCCTGTGTCAGGGAAATTAGGAACCATAATGTCTATGGAAATGTTTTATGATTTAGCCTGTATCGCAACAAATGTGTAAGGAGGTAATTATGACAACAACGGTTGCCATTTATGGGCTGCATACTAGTTACCATGTACTTTTTATAGCACTTTTCATGTATTAAGTTACTTAACCCATGGAAGCTTATGAGGTAAATGCCATTATTTTCATTTTACAGATGAGGAAACTGAAGTACAAAGAAGTAGTTATTTTAGTTCCCAAAAATAGAAGTGAGTAACTTATCACTTCATATTCAACTAAAATATGAATATAGGCAAATCTGGCTCCAAAGTCTATTCTCTTAACTAGACAGGCTGTTCTTTGCGGGGTGGTTTCATCATGTTGTACAATGCATTTAAATTAGGCTACATGATGTGCATGGAATATTGCTAGGAACTGAGTTGGAATGCCTTCACATAATGCAAGAGATGATGGAAGCTTCAACTAGGGCAGTGGAAATAGGTTTGGAATTCAGAGCCAGATACAAATGACATTTTGGAGATACAATTAGTAGAATTTAGTGACTTTTTGGATTTCATTAGTAGATTTAGTGACTTTTTGGCAGGCACATGTTTGGAGTGTGACCAAGTAAGGGAAGAATAAAAAATGATTTGGGAATTGTTAGCACCTATGATTAGGAAAATTATGGTCAAATTAACTGAGATGACTAGTATGTATTTGGAAGTCATGGCTGAAGCTCAAAGAAGGGATCAAGACTAGCAGCATAAGAAGGAATGAGCTCACTTAGATGAGAAGGATAGAATGAGAAGATAAAAAAGCCATGGAAAGAACTTTGAGAAACCACTACATTTAGGGAATGGGCAGAGTAAGAGGAGTCAGTGAAGGAGATTGAAAAGAAGTGGATAAAGGTTTAAGGGGAGAACTAAAAGAAGACAGAACTTTATAAGCCTTGGGAGAAGTAGATGATGAACGTTTGTCAGGTAATCTCCAGATATCATGTGGATGAATATTGAGAGGAGGCGTTGGGATTCAGTGTTATGAAAATGCTGTTTACCTTTAGGTGCACATTGGTTATAGTGAGGGCAGAAGCTGGCTGTGGGGGTAAAGAAGTGAGCACATAATGAAAAGGAGGCAGCAATCTTAGACTACTCTTTCAAGAAGTTGGCAGGAAGGGAATGAAAGAAAATACATGATAGCTGCTTGCAGGGGATGTAGGTCTGTTTATCTTAGGACTTGAGTAAGCACTGGTCTGGATCAGAGGGTATAATTCCTAGGAGAATGAAGAATGAAGAAGGTGATAATGGTGGGAAGAGCAAGCTTATGGAGATGATGAGAGAGCTAGAAGCGCAAAGCAATGTTTAGCTTTATAGCAGTGGAGGACTACATTTATCTTGGAGAGAAGAGAATTCTAAATGAAAAAGTTAGAAATTTTACATACAATGGATATATTTGTCTAAGTGAAGTAGGAGACAAAAATCATTAGCTAAGAGCAAGGGGACCCAGAATGCCTTTGGCATTTTGAGAAGGGGTTGAAGGAGAAAATTTGAGAAGAGAAAATGGAAATGGCTGAATGTGAAATTGACGTGTTTTAAGAAATGATATTCCTCAGAATATTATGCCAAGAGACAATGAGAAAAATGTTTCTAAGGCAAATATATTGGGAAATTAATCATAGTGGATCTTTCACATTATATATTAGAATATTGAGGACTCTTAGAAATTTTACAGTAGAGAAATTACCTGCCTCTTTATCTGTCCTGTATTTTTTAGTGAGGTCTGTGCCCAATGTGGGGCTCAAACTCATGACTCTGAGGAGAAAAAAAAAAAAAAGAGGTTAGAGTGGGAGAGAGCCAAAGCATAAGAGACTCTTAAAAACTGAGAACAAACTGAGGGTTGATGGGGGGGTGGGAGGGAGGGGAGGGTGGGTGATGGGTATTGAGGAGGGCACCTTTTGGGATGAGCACTGGGTGTTGTATGGAAACCAATTTGACAATAAATTTCATATATTGAAAAAAAAAGTCACATCCTCTCCTGACTGAGCCAGCCAGGTGTCCCTGTCCTGCATTTTCTAACTTATGTATCTATAGTCAGTTCTTCACATAGCAACTACCAGTACTCCATACCCTTAGTGTTCCAAGGAATACCCTTGGGGGAATGCCGATATAGAGGGTTGGCTTGAGATAAATCAAAGAATTGGTGGAGTACATTCAGAACCCAGGTGCTGTTTTATAAAACACATGTGTAATGGAGGTGTTTAGTGCTGTGGCATGACTTTTACCAGTGATGCTTTGTATCCTGGAAACTGGAACAAAGAAAATGGAGAGTTTTGTTTGTCTAAGCTTGGATTTTGGCAAGGCAAGCACAGAAGAAGGCACAGTGGGTAAAATAATTGAATATCTAGCAAGAGTGCTGTTGATGTAGTTGATGAAGGGGTGTAGTCAGGCAAAGAAGAAGGGAAGAATAACTGGGAGAGGTAGGAGAAGCTGAAGGCCTTGTATTAATGATGTCACAGGATACTTCTAGTGGGAAAGAGGGAAGAGGAGAAGTGAAGAATAGGAGGTGATATGGAAGAGTTTTTTTTTTTCAACAAATAGGGTATGATAAACTATCAAATGCTGCTGAGAGATTTAGTAGGATGAAGCAGGAGAAGAGGCTGATGCTTTTGACAATTAGGAGATAATTAGTTACATTTGAACAATTTGAGTATAGTGGTAAGAGTTAACAAAGGAGTATATGGTGAAGACATATACAAAACAAAATCTACTCATCAGTTTTTGTCAGTAACAGGAATGAGAAATGGGGAATTACTTGATAAGAATGCAGTGTCCAAATAAGGTTTTTAAAAAAATTGTTATTTGTTTGCAAGTGTGATGAATATGTGAAACCAGGAGCCTGAGAAGTGTGGGACATGAGCTGGGAGGGTTGGGATAGGCAGTAAAAGAAATAAAGTGACCAGAGACATTGAGGGCACCCCTGAGGAAGGTTACCATGGATTTTTCTTATGGTGTTTCTTTGATTTGTACTACCTGGGAGCAGGAGGATTAAAGGATAAGGCCAGTAAGGGAGGAAAATGAAAGCAGGATGGCCCTTAAAGACTGGAAAAATGGGGATAAGTTGAGAGTGGGGGTCATGATCAGGTTAAGGACTGACTTAGCGGGAGTGAGGGAGCAAAGTAGGTTGTGCCTAGAAGAGAGAGAGGGGTTCTTAGTTTGAATTGCAGGTGAGGCTGTTACAAATTTTGTCAAGAATGTGAGATTTGAAAAAAGTTGGACTGAATGTCTTCAGAGTAGAATGAATTAAGGAGTTATTAGACCAGGGTGTGATTGTGTGTACAGAAATTGAAAATGTCACTCTGGATGGAAGTCTGTGTTGAAGCAAATATTAGAAACACAGGGTGGAGGAGGAACCTGGGGTGGGTGATTTTAATATGGAAGATGAGGAGTTGAAGGTGTACTTGGACTATAGCATGAGCTTCAAAAAATGGCAGATGAAAGAAGGTGATGGAACAGTGCAAGGCAGTCTACTAAGATGAGTGAGGAGAAGGCAGAACTGTAGTCTTGGCCCTGATATGACAAGGAAGAGGGATATCTTCTTGGAATGGTCACTAGAGAAATAGAGATCTCAGGGGGAAGCCAGCAGGCAGGAGGGAATGCCCTGGGGGAAAGGTAGAAAATATAATAAATGCTATTGACAGTAGAAAAAGGCTCCAGAGGGTACAGTAAAAGAGACCAGAGAAACTACAGAAAACACAGGAATGTGACACAAAAGGAGATGGACCAGGTTGGAGATGGCTAGAAATAAAGTAAGCAAAACTAGTTTTGATAGTTTTATTCTGTGAGCAAGACTGTTGGTAATGGGAATGAAAGACACAAATCACCAAGGATTGAAACTGGGGCACAGTTGAGGGGTAGGCAATTCCTGCCCAAGGAGGGAAACTGGTGTGATTGACAGGAGCTAGCTAGACATCCCATGAGATCTTGGTGAGACTGAGGGCTATGCTGGAGTTTAGAGCTACATCGATATTCTAACCTGGGCTCCTGACTAATGATGACATTATAGCTTTTTTGAGTTGTCACATCCTACATCAAAGACCTTTGTTCAAGGAGAAGAGCAAAGTGTCCTCCCAATACAATTTCTGGTGATGGGTTTCCTTATCCCTGTGGATTGGCAATACCTCCCAATGCCTTTGTATGAACATAAATAAAAGTATTTTCAGAAGTACTAGGAGGCATAGGAGTGATAAGAAGGAGTCAACCTCATTTTGTCAGATTTCCCTGAGCCAGTCTTGGAAAATAGTGACATTGGGGAATTGTTCACGGCACTTGCTATTTCCTTGTGGTTCCTCTAGGTGGCATCGTTGCTGCCTGCCCACAAGATGCTTAGGGTCCTCCTAGCACTTCCTGCTTAACAGAGGCTGCTTATGGTAACTAGCCCTGTTCCAAACTCTGGCCAGGCTCTGCTCTAAACTTTACCCTTTATTCCAACACTGATTCTCTGCCTTCAAGGCCTTGCTCACTTCCTCCCAGGGTGTTCCCCTGGTAGCTATTAAGTGAATCGCTGCTAAGGTAGTTAAATCTAATAAGAAGTTAATGTCTTTATGCTCCCAGGGATTTTTCCATTTCACTTACTCCAAAGGAAAAAAACAACAAAAAACTTACTATAATGATGGGAATTGGAAGCTCTAGAGTAAGGAAAGTAAGTAAAGGTTTCCTGGGTCTCAAATTAAACCAGCAAGACACACAACTGCTGCTGGTTTCACTGAGGTGCAGGCCTGATTCTGTTTTCCAGAGTACTTGGAATTAGCTCTGGTTCTCTGTGGCCTAGAAATAATGCACCCAAAATTTCTTGGTACAACAACTTGAAACTTCTTTAGTTTTTACTCTCTGGCCCATCTATTTAGGCCTCTGTGAATTGTGTGGTTATTTTTTCTCTTCCTCAGAAATGTTATACTCTAGCCCGCTTGAGGCAAAAATAAGCTAAATCTTGCAAAGAGCTTTAGAAAGGTACTGTTCCCTAAAATCAATGAGAAGAAGCTTTGAAAATAGACCCATTAAGTGGTTTTAACTCTGCATGAAAACCTGTATAATCAGATAAATCTAATTCTTGCACAGGCTGAAACCTGAGTCTTTCATCCAGTTTCTTTCCTCCAGCCAAAGAACTTCAGGTGCTCACTAAGGAATGTAAATGTCAAGGTAGACTTTTTTGATATGTACCTTCTAGGGAGTAGGGACAGTGTCAATGGCCCTTTTGGCTTCAGGCAATGTGTGGGGCCCTTGCCAACAATCACAGGCCTGAGTACTCACCATCTGTAGAGCCAAAATGGCACAAAGCCCTATCCAGAGCCAGCTAAGCAAAATGGAAATACTTTACTGTCTATCTAGAATATCTACTTAATACCTTTTATTCAGTGTGTGCTGTCTATGTGTTTCCATGTAGGACTTGTCTGTTCAGGATGGTAAAATCTTAGGAAAATTTTTTCTATCTATGAATTTCCCTGACTGACTTTTTCCTCATCCAACTAGCAACTAATATGACCATCTGCTTCACTGTCCACTTTCAGGCATCTTATTCAGAGACATTTACAAGCACACTGGCCCTTTATTCTTCTTTAAGATAGTGAGTGCCTTTAGGCAACCCTTAGACAGCTCAGGGACCACTGCTATGTCCCTTGTTATGGACCTGTTGTACTGCATGGTATTCTGTCCTATCCAAGTACCCATCTGCTGACAGCTGTTATGTTGGAAATCAATCTAGCAAATGCATTTCTGCTAAATTTCTAATACCTGATAATTGCCAAAGTATGGCTTTTGTCCTTTCCCTCAGGCATATTTGCATCTGAAAAGGAAATTTTTTTGAAACCACATTCCAAGGAATGACCTTTTGTGGTATGAATTTTAGACATTGATTCTTTTAGTAAATATTTAATACATACCTACTATGAGCCAGACACTGCATTAGGAACAATGAATGCAGCAATAATAAAATGTGGTTCCACTAGAAGTATATAATGCAGTATGAGAGATGGGCATGTAAAATAATTTTAATGTAGTATTATAAGCGTTATGAGAAAGGTATTTTTAATTAGTTCATTCAACATAGTTATTGACTGCTTACCATATGTCAGGCACTGTGCTAGATACAAAAGAAATAGCAGTGAATAAAGGAGGCAGTTTCCATCCTCACTGTGCTTCGATTTTATTACATACAAGGCAGTATGGTCTAACACAGGAGGGAATGACTTAATTGGGAAGGTCAAGCAGGGTTACACAGTAGTCATGGCTTTTGACCTAGATCTGAGAGGATGAGTAGACATTCATCAAATCCATGAAATGAAAAAAAATATATAGGCAGAAGGAATATCAGATGTAAAGATACAGAAACATGAAAGATGGATATATTATGTCCTTGAAAAATGGTGAATAGTTTAGGTGTCTGGAAGTGCTGAGGATATGTAGGAAAGCATCATGACAATGAGGTTGGAAAGACAGGTTATGGGAGGTGGTGAAGGATAGCAGCTGTATAGCCATGTCGTTCTGGATCAGATAGAACAGGTTCAAATTTGGGATCTGCCACTTACTACCTATGTGACTTTGGGCAAGTTATTTAATCTCTATCTTGGGTTCCTCACCTGTAAAACAGGAATAATAATTGTATCAACTTCATGAGATTATAGTAAGGATTAATTTTGGTTAACTATAATTGTCAAGTGCTTGGTCCAAGGCCTGAGACATAGTAAGGCTCAGTAAGTTACAACTATTGTTCTCATGTAAAGGAAATTGAATTGTATATATAGGCAGTGGGGACCTGTTGAACTTGGATTCTTAAGAAGGGGAGTGACTTGATCAGATATGTATTTTAGAAATACCACTCTGACTAGAGAGAGGAGTAGAGATTTCAGGGGTTAGAGACTAGAGCAGGGTGCATAGTCATGAGACCGGTACAACAAGGAAAGAGATCACAAGATCCTGGGTAAAATTGGAGCAGAGTGACAAAGACTGTCTCCTTGACCAAACGTTAGTTAGAATCCTCTCAGCCCTATTCTTGACTAGGCTTCGATCCTTGGACTTCCATGTCTATCTTGCTGAATCTGGTTTTAGCAGGAATTCTGTCTGCTACATCAGTTTAGAGAGTCCCTCACCTTTGATATCTGGTTGACCTGGCCTGCCTTTAGCAAGAATTTCCCCCACCCTTGATGTCTCCTCTTAGTAGTTTCCATCCATTGACCCCATCACTCTGCTCATACCTATAATTCCCTAGCTGTCATTTCTGTATTTAGAGTTGAGACCTATTTTTCCCATTATAATACCCCTGTTGCAGCAGTTTTGAATAGTCTCCCTTACTGTATTGATAAGTATTGGAATCATCTTTGCTGTAACAAGGAAATGATGGAGGGTTGTAGGGAATGGAGTTCAATGGAGTTTGGAGGATTGTCTTCTTCTTGATTCAAAGGGAGTAAGAACAGACAATTATCATCAAAGATGGAATCATAGATGATTCTGAGTAGTTGGAGGGAATGGTGATATCTTTAACTGAAATGTGGATTATCTTAGTGTGTGTGTATTGTTGTTGTTGTTGTTGTTGTTGTTGTTGTTGTTGTTTGGTGTGTGGTGGGTTGCTGAGTCTGGTTTGGCAAGTTTAGTCAAGTTTGTATGTTTTTATGATATATCTCGATCTCTATTTAGATATTGATTTAGGAAACGGATGGAAATATGTGGTGGTTGATGAAAATAAAGTAGATGAAAGTACTAGGTGAGATTAAAGAGAACATGTGAAACTATAAGAAAAGAGGACTGAGCATAGAATACAGAGGACACCAACATATTTAAAGGGTAGGCAGAGGGAAAGGAACAAAGTAAGAAAACTCAATAAGAATAGTCAAAGGCATGAAGTAAAAAAAAACAGGGGTGGGTGTTATCAGAGCTAAGGAATGAGCATTTTGAGGGGGAAGTAGTGGTAAATAATCTCAGATGCACTTGAGAGGTCCAGCTGAGTTGGAAATCAGGACACTGAGAACCTTTAGTAGAGCTGCTTTATCAGAGAGTTAAGGACAAAAGCCACGTTGCCTGAGTTGAGATGTAGCCTTGGCCTTTCTAAGCATCCTGCTCTACAGTAGGCAAAGGGGATGAGATTACCATTATTTGGATGAAGGAATAAGACTTGGGTCTTGTATACATATGCAACCAAATGCTCTACTGCTTTTGTAGTGGGACTGCATCACAGGCAGTAAGGTCTGTGGCTTATTTTGATGACTCTTGCAAACAGTGATGCAGTAGCTGTGTAGACACATTCTAGAAAAAAAATAAGAGTTTGAGGGAGTAGAGTTGATCTTTTCAATTTATAATTCAATCAAAGCAGAAACCCTTTTGTTATCCTTGTTAAAGTTTCATCATGGATTAGTGAATTCTTTCCTTTAATGAAATGCAATTAGCATTTTCATCTCTGAATAGTCCTTTATAGAAATTTACTGTTATATTTGTCTTCCCAAGGAAAGCTAAGTTATCTCTTATTATCTTTGACTCACATGTGAGGCATAGAAATTTCACGTGGAATGCAAAATTTCCTTCTTTTCTTGGCTATGTACGATTTTCACAGCATCCAGATGCTTGTATAAGAGTATAGACTCCATCCTCCTTCCCCATTATCTTGCTACCCTTCCTTCATTTGTATTGAAACAAGATTTCTATTTTTCTTCTCTCCTCATAGTATATTAAAGAATATATACAGAAGGACAAAAAAAACCTTTCTAAAGCCACAATTGCCTTTGCCTAAAAGAGAAACCACTTTGCAAAGGACCATTGTGTGACAGACCTAAGGAGTTTATTATAAAAGATTCTGGATGCTAGCTTTAAAATTCATTTCCAAAAGGAATAAAACCACCCAATTCTAGCACTTGTCTGGGAACCCCTAAGCAGAGGGGAAATTGACCAGCAGATATGCAGATGTGGGGGTCTGTTCTACCTAACTGCTGAAGTCTGAGATGGATCTTAATCACAGAGGAAGTTTGTAAGCAATAAAAGAGGCCTCTATGGAGGCTCTTCAGGCCCCAAAGCTCATTTTACCCTAAGAATATAGGGCCCTGGGGTCCATGTGTTCACAGGCAGTAAGGCATTCGAATTCTTCCCAAGTCGCTAAAAGAGCACACTAGAAATGATGCCTTCCTCAGCACTTCCTTTCGAATGGTTCACAAAGAAAACCCGTGGCATCTTTTTTAATACCCACATCGTATTTTCAAATCTGCCAAAAATAGTGGCTTTAATTCACAGGCTTTAGACAAGAGGGGGAAATGCACTCAAAGGGACAGCTTGATTTTCTGCTAATCTTAACATTTTATAAAAATAAGTTTACCGTGAAGGGGATGATCTTTGATAGAAAGCAATCTAATTGGGATGCCCAAGCTTTTCAATTTGTTTGCTTTATTTTTGTACATTTTTTTTTTCAACTGGAGTATATGTCTTTCACCAAACCATCCCCATGTCCTTAGCCCTTTTTGAACAGAGTCTGCTTTGCTAGTCCAATTATTGAGAGCTGAAAAGAAGGCATGGAAATTAGAAATTAAGAAGATATTGGTAATTTCCAGTTATTTCATGAACACCTTTGGCATATTTTCTAAAAGACAATATTAAAAAATCTGTATATGTATGTACAATTGAACGCTAATTAGTGTCTCTTGGGCATAGTACATAATGTATATAAAGTCAGGAAATTGCTGTTATTTAACTAATTAACTGGTACTGTGAAAGTGTTTGGACTTTGCTTCAGGGCACTTAGTCAAAGGACTAGCTGAATAAATTGGCTACCCTGAAGAATATCATTACCATTGGGAAATAGGGAGCGGCAAAGAATAGAGAAAATTAAGCAATTACATGTGTGTGTATGTGTTGAACATAGTATCCCCTTAGACCTAGACAAGTAGGGCCCTTGCTATGGCCCACATTTTAGGGAACCCTGTGCTTTGAGTCCCTTCCTCAGCATCTTCTATGGCACTTCTAGTGCTCTCCAGAAAATGTTCCCCCAGGGTATGTTGGTACCTGTGTGGATCTCAGTTCCCATTTCTCTACTTTAGGGCACTATCTACTCCTCTATTCTGGGAATGGGGTCAACCAGATGCCCCAAGGAGCTCCAAGGCTCATTCTCATGAAATCTTTTCACAGACCTATGAATAGAATCCTATCCTAAGAGAGTGGCCTGGAAGCTGATAGCTCCCTCTGGCTGGTGAAGTATTTCTTTCCCAGGATTATGCAAGATTGGGGTGCCACACTGGTCCTGCAATGTTGATTTGAGGCACCTCTCACACACATTGAACACAGGACGAATTTAGAGCACCATTGACCTAAGCATCGGTTCTCTACCATCTGCATTTTAACCATGAGTCAGTTTTCTGCCTATATTACCAAAGGATAGTCAGAGTATCTGCAGGAATATTTTGACCCCCTTCATTGCTACTGGTATCCAAGAGAGTCACCCAATCTCTTTCCACAGGCTCTGTGTCATGTATTATACAGTTCTCTGTAGATAGTCATACCTATTTGCTCTCAGGACTTTTGAGACCATTGCTGTACACTGAAAAAAGGTTCTTCCTACTGATGTCTTCTCTTGGCTTTGATTGATGTGGTGATGTCGTGTGTTCTGAGGCTGATCTTAAGCTATGTCAAATGAGCGATAGATTTTCTTTGTGTGAATGGAACCACTCTTCCTATTGGTCCTGTGCCTATCCTCCCAGCTGGTGGGAGTACATGAAAATCAGGGGTGCGGTCAATACTGAAAGCAATCCTATTCCAGGAGTGCAATGGTGGCCTAAAGTATTGAAAAGAAGATATGGTTAGAAGATATATTGTTCTATATTTGTGCTATAAAACCTAAAATGGTAACGTTTTAAACATAACCAGGAAACAAATAATCATTTACATTTTACTGCATACCCTGGGAAAAGTTTCCATTTGTGGTCTTTATGAAATAAAATACTATAACAATATCTGAAACCGTAATGGGAAGTGGGCCCTGGATGAAGGCAGCATCATGAACAATGATGTAATCATCATTAAATAGATGGTATTAAGGAACTGCAGAGGCAAGATTATCTACATCATTTCCATACTAGGAAATTCTAAAGAGCCATGGCACTGTGAATAATAATAGTATTGCTATGTTTTTCTCATGGCAGCCAATATGAAGTTAGCCAAGAATGGCATATTGGACAATAAAGTACATGAAGAGATGGAGCCCAAACACTAAGAAGAATCTTTATGTTCATAAATTAGACAAGAAATGAATACATAAGTGCCTATTTTCTACACATCATTCTTTTTTTTAAAATATGAAATTTATTGTCAAATTGGTTTCCATACAACACCCAGTGCTCATCCCAACAGGTGCCCTCAATACCCATCACCCCCCCTTCCTTCCCACTCCCCATCAACCCTCACTTCTCAGTTTTTAAGAGTCTCTTATGTTTGGCTCCCTCCCTCTGTAACCTTTCTTTCTTTTTTTGTCCTTCCCCTCCCCCATGGTCTTCTGTTAAGTTTCTCAGGATCTACATAAGAGTTAAAACATATGATATCTGTCCTTATCTGCTTGACTTATTTCACTTAGCATAACACTCTCCAGTTCCATCCATGTTGCTACAAAAGGCCATATTTCATTCTTTCTCATTGCCACGTAGTATTCCATTATGTATATAAGCCACAATTTCTTTATCCATTCATCAGTTGATGGACATTTAGGCTATTTCCATAATTTGGCTATTGTTGACAGTGCTGCTATAAACATTGGGGTACAAGTGCCCCTATGCATCAGCACTCGTGTATCCCTTAGGTAAATTCCTAGCAGTGCTATTGCTGGGTCATAGGGTAGGTCTATTTTTAATGTTTTGAGGAACCTCCACACTGTTTTCCAGAGAGGCTGCACCAGTTTGCATTCCCACCAACAGTGCAAGAGGGTTCCCGTTTCTCCACATCTACACATCATTCTAAATCTTCATTGATAGGTCACTATACCGCACATGGGCCCATTAATTTTATAATCCATTTTTCAAGTTTTTATTTAAATTCCATTTAGTTAACATATAGTGTAATATTAGTTTCAGGAGTAGAACTTAGTGATTCATCACTTACATGCAACACCCACTGCTCATCTGAACAAGTGCCCTCCTTAGTACACATTACCTATTTAACCCATCCTCCTCCCTCCACCCACCACCTCCTCTTCAGTAACCATCAGTTAAGAGTCTGTTTCTCGTTTTTTCTCTATTCCCCCCCCCCTTTGCTCATTTGTTTCTTAAATTCCACATATGAGTGAAATTTTATGGTACTTGTCTTTCTATGACTGACTTAATTTTGCCTAGTATAATATTCATGTGGTTGCAAATGGCAGGATTTCATTCTTTCGGTGGTTGATAACATTCCATTGTATATACATACTTCATCTTCTTTATCCTTCATCAGTTGACATTTGGGCTTTTTCCGTAATTTGGCTATTGTTGATAATGCTGCTATAAACATGTATCTCTTCAAATCAGTATTTTTATATCCTTTGGGTAAATACATGGTAGTGCAATGCTAGATCATAAGGTAGTTCTATTTTTAACAATTTGAGGATCCTCCATACTGTTTTCCAGAGTGGCTGCACCAGTTTGCATTCCCACCAACAGTGCAAGAAGGTTCCCCTTTCTCTGCATCCTTGCCAACACCTGTTGTTTCCTGTGTTGTTAAATTTAGCCATTCTGCTAGATGTGAGGTGATATTGCATTGTAGTTTTGATTTGTGTTTACCTGATGATGAACGATGTTGAGCATTTTTTCATGTGTCTGTTGGCCATCTGTAGATCTTCTTTGGAAAAATATCTATTCATGTCTTTTGCCCATTGTTTAATTGAATCATTAATGTTTTGGATGTTGAGTTTTATAAGTTCTTTATACATTTTGGATACTAAACCTTTATCAAATATGTCATTTGCAAATATCTTGTGCCATTCCATAGATTGCCTTTTAGTTTTCTTGATTGTTTTCTTTGCTGTGAACAAGTTTTTTTTTTTTTATGAAGTCCCAATAGTTTATAACCCATTTCCAAATCAAATGTTTATATAGACAGGAGGCCCATAAAGATTTCTTCATATTTTTTCCCACCCCAAGAGTGGCCCTGACTGAAGAGTTAAGAATTTGCTTGTTATACCCAATACTGCACTTTATTTCCCAGAAGTGTCTTTACCTGCAAAGAGCAGGGTTGAATGGTAAGTTATAGTTCCTTTAGAATCTTAAGGTATTATTTGGAGTTATACCTCAAAACTGGAAAATTTTAATATATTTATTTATTTTTGAGAGAGAGAGAGGGAGAGAGAGAGAGCGCGCGAGCATGCAAGTGCGGGGGGGGGGGGGGGCAGAGAGAGAGGGAGACACAGGATCCAAAGCAGACTTCAGGCTCTGAGCTGTCAACACAGAGCCTGACACAGGGCTTGAACCCGCAAACTGTGAGATCATGGCCTGATCCAAAGTCAGATGCTTAACTACACCCCTCAAAACTGGAAACTTAATAAGAAACTTAGCTGTGTATGTTAGCAAATAACATAGTCTTAAGTTTTATTGGTTTAGATAAAATCATTTCATGCTTATTTATTCAATATATTCTAAACACTTTGCTAAACATTAGATATATATTGGTGAACAAAACAAATAAGGTCCAAGACCTCACAGAACTTAGAGAAGCTGGGCAGGCAGGCATTAAGTAAAAATACAAATATTATTATAAACTTTAATACACCCTGAGAAGAAGAAGAGGAAGATTCTTTGTGAGACAATGAGGAAGAGTCTTGCTTATCTAGGAAGTAAAGATATTTCTTGAAGAGATGACAAACTGAAACGAGAGGTCAGAAAAGATATCCTGGAAGAACAAACAGCACGTTCAAAGCATTGAGATGGTTATTTCTAGGGATGGAAGCATTTAAATGTTGAAAAGAGTGATAGAGAATGAGGTTGGAAGTTTGGAAGAAACTAAATCATGTAGGGCTTTGGAGTTTGAATTTGATCCTAAAAGCAATGTTGGCCATTGGAGAGTTTTATGTATGACAGAATGTGATCTAACATACATTGTTAGAAGACCACTCTGTGAAAAATGTAGGGAGTAGGACTGAGAATGGAGGTAGGAAGACCAGGTAGAGGACTACTTAATAGGTCCAGATGAGAATGATATGAACTTAAGCTGAGATAGCAACAGTGGGATGGAGAGAAAGAAACCAATTGGGCATATATTTTAGAGATGGAAAATTGACAAGAATTGTTGATGAATTGGATTCATCCAACATTCATCCAACAAATATTTGAGTACCTCCTCTGTGGCAAGGACTTTTGTAGGTAATGAGGTTAGAGCAATGACCAAATATAATTTCTGCCTTCATGGAGTCTCTAGTTTAATAGGAAGATACATAAAATAAATAAACAAGTAAAATATAATATGCCCAATGGTGATAAGAATGATGGATTGTACTAAAGCAGGGCAAGCCATAAAGGGAATACTGGGATGAGTTTGGGGTTCTTGTTTTCTGAAGAGTTGTTAGGAAAAAAGCTCTCTAAGGTCATATTTGAACAGATACTTGAAGAAAATAAGAGAGCAACCTATATGATTATCGAGGAAAGTATTCTAGGTAAATACAATATCAGGAATCAAGAATGTACTTGGGAGTTTAGGGAACAGTGGAGAATCTGGTGTGTCTAGAGTAGAATGTATGAAGGGGAGAGAGTTATGAAATGATATTAGAATGGTTATAGAAAGCTCATATTGGGCCATTGTAAACCATTTGGTTTTTAAAATCGTAAGATGGGAAGCCCTTGGAGGATTTTGAGCAAAATGGTTATAATGGCTTACATTTCAACAGAATCATTCTGGTTGCTTTGTTGATAATAGACTGTAAGGGAGCAATAGAGGAAGCCTAGAGATCATTTAGGAGGGTATTTCAATAATCTAAGGTAGAGATGATGGTGGTTTGGATTTGGGTGGCACTAGTGAAGGTATTGGGAAGTAGTTGGATTCTGTACTCATTTTGAAGGTAAAGTTGATATAATTTATTGATTAATTACATATGAGTTGTGAGATAAAGGAGTCAAAGATGATTCTACAGTTCAAGCAACTGGAAGGAACTAGAATTGCTATATATTGAGATGTGGGAGAATAGGAGCAGTGGTTTTGGTGGGGAAGGGTATTAGATTTAGAAGGTGAGAGAAAAGGAAGCATTTAGAGTGACACCTAGATTTCTGGTTTGAGCAATTGGGTAGATGGGCGCGCATTTCCATAGGTAGGAAAAATGACAGATTTAAAAAATCTAGTATAACTTCCTTGCTTTGATAGAGGAGGAACTGAAGTCCTGAGAAAATAGTCACCTTGTTCAGTAGTAGAAGGGCCTAAACTTGGTTCTTCTTGGTTAAGATTTCTGCCTCTCTCTACTTTGATTTTTTTTTAATTTTTTTTTTTTACCGTTTATTTATTTTTGAGACAGAGAGAGACAGAGCATGAATGGGGGAGGGTCAGAGAGAGAGAGAGAGAGACACAGAATCCGAAACAGGTTCCAGGCTCTGAGCGGTCAGCACAGAGCCCGACGCGGGGCTTGAACTCACGGACCGCGAGATCATGACCTGAGCTGAAGTCGGACGCTTAACCGACTAGCCACCCAGGTGCCCCTCTACTTTGATTTTTGAATTGTGAAATGTTTGGAATGGGAAAAGGAAATCGTAAGTTTCTTAAAGGTAAGCATTGTGCTTTCAGCTTCTTTTATATGTTATGCTGTTGTGGACACCTATCATTTTATGCCCAGACCCCTTCCCACTTTTCCAGGTTCTGTTCTTCTCCTTGCCCTTCCCATATCTACACAGTTTCCACAGGCATCACCACATTAGTACAATGTGAACCGACTCCTTGGCCATAGTGGATTGCTTGAGGGATTGGCTCCTGACCTAAGGTGGGCAAATTTCCTTTGCCCAGTTACATGAGAAAGGCAGCAATGATTTTTCTAAGTACTTAGTAAATACACAGTGACCTGAATTGAAGGAAGGGTGAAAATTTCAGAAACTGTGTGTATAAAACTTTTTCAAAACATATGAATTAGGGGATGATTATTACCATTTCAAGAAAAATTTTTGCTCTACCAGAAGATTGACTAATTTTACTTTAAATAGAAATCTTTCAAGTGCATTCAAGCATTTGTTTATGATCATTAACAACTTGACAGGCTAGGGTTGAAGGGAGAACATTTTAAAGTTAAAGCATTAGAAAATACTTCCCATCAAATTCTATTGCTGAGGGCCTGGAGCCTCCGCTCTATAAAGCCCTCCATTTTCAAATAGTGAATTATAAGCTATCAAATGAGTTAGTACTTAGGCTTGATATTGGCTGAATAAACTACTGGTGCTTTGAATTGTGGGTTCACCTTAGTATGTTTTTTTAGGCCTCTATGTAAAGACCATTTTAAATATAGAATCAATTAATTAAAAACATTGTGCATACAGAACACTTAGGAGGGTTGTGTGTGTGTGTGTGTGTGTGTGTGTGTGTGTGTGTGTGTATAATAGTGCGTGTTAGAGTATGGTTACCAAGATGTATGGATCAGAAAAAAAGGTTGCTGATAATAGGGAATGAGAATCAACAAAACCACTTCTGTTGTTGATGGGTTCATCATAAGAAAGATGTACATCAGTGTCTATCAATGAGCTTCTGCTGGAGGATAAGAGGAGAACAGTGTTGGACACCAGCCTACTGGGGAATAAGTCCAAAGTCAGATAACCCATCTAGCATATTCGATAAGCCTGCATTTATTCTGTGAAGACAGAGGTGATAAGTGGTCATAAGCAGATTAATACTAACATTAAAAAAGTTCAGGGGCACCTGGGTGACTCAGTTGGTTAAGTGTCCGATTTCGGCTCAGGTCATGATCTCACGGCCTGTGTCGGACTCTGTGCTGACAGCTCAGAACCTGGAGCCTGCTTCAGATTCTGTGTCGCCTTCTCTCCCTCCCCCTCCCCCACTTGTGCTCTGTCTCTCTCTCTATCTCTCAAAAATAAATTTAAAAAATATAAACAAATTAAAAAAACGTTTAAACTGGACCTGTTTTCAGAATGGAAAAAGGAGGAAGGAAAAAGAGGAGCAGAATGAAAAAGAGGAAGAGGAAAGAATAAATGACTATTTCATGAACATGTGTAGCTGCCAAGATCTGTGGAACCTCCCTTTATTTTACCTTGGGTGGAATTGACCACTTATGCACTCAGGAACTTAGTAAATAACTTCCACATGAATTTGTGAATAACAGCTAAATGAATGTACTGATATTTGAATGAACTTACAGCGCTTGTTGGATAATAAATTTTTAAATCTGTACACTGCATCAGTCATATATATGGTAAGCTTCTTTTCTCAACCTTGGAATCATTTCCTTATATTTAACAGTTGCAATTAAATCTGTCTAACTTGATTTTTGATGACTGACCAGATCACTTTTCCTGGTAGTTTTGGCTTCCAGTGGCTTCCAGGTCACAATATAAAAACTAAAGTAGTGTTTAATGTAGTGTCATTGGTATTTTCGTGAAAAAAAAAAATTATGTATACTCACTTGGTCTAAGTTTTACCAAGAGAGCTAACTATCCATGAAGGGTTACCATACGTCTTTGTTTGCCCAGGACAGTCATGGTTTATTCTTTTTTCCTAATGTACATATTTAAATTTTATTAAATTCCATTCCATCAGTTGCCTTTTAGTTTTGTTAACTGTTTTCTTTGCTGTGTAGAAGTTTTTATCTTGATGAGGTCCCAATAGTTCACTTTTGGTTTTGCTTCCCTTGTCTCTAGAGATGTGTTGACTAAGAAGTTGCTGTGGCTGAGGTCAAAGAAGTTTTAGCCTACTTTTTCCTCTAGGACTTTGATGGCTTCCTGTCTTACATTTAGGTCTTTTATCCATTTTGAGTTTACTTTTGTGTATGGTGTGAGAAAGTGGCCCAGGTTCATTTTTCTGCATGTCGCTGTCCAGTTTTCCCAACATATTTGCTGAAGAGACTGTCTTTATTCCATTGGATATTCTTTCCTGCTTTGTCAAAAATTAGTTGTCCATACGTTTGTGGGTCCATTTCTGGGTTTCTATTCTGTTCCATTGATCTGAGTGTCTGTTTTTGTGCCAGTGCCATAGTATCTTGATGATTAGAGCTTTATAATACATCTTGAAGTCCAGGATTGTGATGCCTCCAGCTTTGACTTTCTTTTTCAGGATTGCTTTGGCTATTACGGGTCTTTTTTGGTTCCATACAAATTTCAGGATTGTTTGTTCTAGCTCTGTGAAGAATGCTGCTGTGTTTTTGATAGGGATTGCATTGAATATATAGATTGCTTTGGGTAGTATTGACATTTTCACAATATTTGTTCTTCTAATCCATGAGCATGGAATCTTTTTCCATTTTTTTTGTGTCTTCTTCAATTTCTTTTATAAGCTTTCTATAGTTTTCAGTGTATAGATTTTCCACCTCTTTGGTTAGGTTTATACCTAGGTATTTTATGTTTTTTGCTGCAATTGTAAATGGGATCGATTATCTGATTTCTCTTTCTATTGCTTCATTATTGGTGTATAGAAATGCAGCCAATTTCTGTGCATTGATTTTATATCCTGTGATCTAGCAGTTTTTTTGTGGAATCTTTTGGGTTTTCCATATAGGGTATCATGCCATCTGTGAAAAGTGAAAGGTTGACTTCCTCCTGGCCAATTTGGATGCCATTTATTCTTTTGTGTTGTCTGATTGCTGAGGATCGGACTTCCAATACTATGTTGAATAACAGTGGCAAGAGTGGACATCCCTGTCGTGTTCCTGACCTTAGGGGGAAAGCTCTGTTTTTTCCCCATTCAGGATGATATTAGCATTGGGTATTTCATATATAGCTTTTATGATCTTGAGGTATGAGCCTTCTATCCCTACTTTCTTGAGGGTTTTTATCAAGAAGGGGCACTCAGTATTTTGTCAAATGCTTTCTCTGCATCTATTGAGAGGATCATGTGGTTCTTGTCCATTCTTTATTGATATGTTGTATCACATTTATTGTTTTGTGGACATTGAACCAGCCGTACATCCCAGGTATAAATCCCACTTGGTCATGGTGAATAATTCTTTTAATGTATTTCTGGATCTGGTTAGCTAGTATCTTGTTGAGGCTTTTCGCATCCATGTTCCTCATGGGATTTGGTTTGTAGTTCTCCTTTTTAGTGGGGTCTTTGTCTGGTTTTGGAATCAAGGTAATTAATGCTGGCTTCATGGAAAGAGTTTGGAAGTTTTCCTTCCATTTCTATTTTTTGGAACAGCTTCAAAAGAATAGGTATTAACTCTTCTTTAAATGTTTGGTAGACTTCCCCTGGAAAGCCATCGGTCCTGGACTCTTGTTTTGGGGGAGATTTTTGATTACTAATTTGACTCCTTTACTGGTTATGGCTCTGTTCAAATTTTCTACTTGTTTCAGTTTGGTAGTTTATATGTTTCTAGGAATTTGTCCATTTCTTCCAGATTGCCCAATTTATTGGCATATAATTGCTCATAAACTCTCATTACTGTTTGTATCTCTGCAGTGTTGGTTGTGATCTCTCCTCTTTCATTTGTGATTTTATTTATTTGGGTCCTTTTCTTTTTGATCAAACTGGCTAGGGGTTTATCAATTCTGTTAATTCTTTCAAAGAACCAGCTCCTGGTTTCATCGATCTGTTCTACTGTTTTTTGTTTTGTTTTGTTTTTTGATAGCTTTGATTTCTGCTCTAATCTTTATTTCCCATCTTCTTCTGGTTTTGGGTTTTATTTCCTGTTCTTTTCTAGCTCTTTAAGGTGTAAGATTAGGTTGTGTGTCTGAGACCTTTCTTCCTTCTTTAGGAAGGCCTATATTGCTATATACTTTCCTCTTATGACCGCCTTTGCTGTTTCCCAGAGGTTTTGGGCTGTGTTGTTATCATTTTCATTGGCTTCCATGTACTTTTTAATTTCCTCTTTACCTTCTTGGTTAGCCCATTCATTCTTTAGTAGGATGTTCTTTAGTCTCCAAGTATTTGTTGTCTTTCCAAATTTTTTTCTTGTGGTTGATTCCAAGTTTCATAACATTGTGGTCTGAAAATATGCAGGGTATAATGCCGATCTTTTTGTACTTGTTGAGGGCTGATTTGCATCCCAGTATGTGATGATCTATTCTGGAGAATGTTTCATGTGCAATGAAGAAGAATGTGAATTCTGCTTTAGCATGAAATGTTCTGAATATTTCTGTTAAATCCATCTGGTCCAGTGTGTCTTTCAAAGCAATTGTTTCCTTGTTGATTTTCTGCTTAGATGATCTGTCCATTGCTGTAGGTGGGGTGTTGAAGTCCTCTATTATTATGATATTATTGTCAACGAGTGTCTGTACATTTGTGATTAATTGATTTATATATTTCGGTTCTCTCCATTGGGGGCATAAATGTTTATAATTGTTAGGTCTTCTTGGTGGATAGACCCCTTGATATTGATATAATATCCTTCTTCATCTCAGTCTTTGTTTTAAAATCTAGATTGTCTGATATAAGTATGTCTACTCCAGCTTTCTATGGTAACCATTAGCATGATGGAGGGTTCTCCATCCCCTTACTTTAAATCTAAAGGTGTCTTTAGGCCTAAAATGGGTCTTTTGTAAACAGCATATAGATGGATCTTATTTTCTTATTCATTCTGTTACACTGTATTTTGATTGGAGCTTTTAGTCCATTGACATGCTTAGCATGGAGCCTGACATGAGGCTTGATCCCACAACCCTGGGATCGTGACCTGAGCCAAAATTGAGGGTTCGATGTTCAACCAGCTGAGCCGCCTAGGTGCCCCCTGATGTATGTATTAATAGCAACTTTTTTTCACCCTTAAAAGTGTCCTGATTTCGAAAATCAATTGTGTTTGTCCTACATGTCAATTCTGCCTGTAATCCTGATCCAGCCAACATAGGAACAAAATCTATAGGGAACTCATTTAACTCTCCTGCTTTGTAATGAGGCTTTAGACACAGTTTTTTTTGGATCCCCATTCCTCCAAATGAGAGTCCACATTATTAACGCATACTTCAGTTAAAACATTTTGTCAGAGAACTGAAGTTGCAAGCAAGTTGTACTGCTTTCTGGTGACTTAAGTGAGTGTAGATAGCATAGAAAACCTTGAGGAATGAATGAATAGTGTGCCTTTTATTCAGTTTTTGACTATTAGTCGCTTTAACCTGGCTTTTGGCAGGAACTGGATAGCTGTTGATTTAAGCTTGAGCTATTGGGCAAGTGCCTCTATTGCAAAGATTTTCTATTCCTGATTGAAGCAAGATGCATAAGTTTTAGTTAATAGGGGTTGTTTTATTTAGGATTATGTCTGGCTGCCAGTGGCAGAACAAGGGCTACAAGGCTTGAACAAGACAGCTTATTTCTCAATCATATAAGACACTAAACTAGGTATTATAGAGCTGTTAGGATGATCCACAATCTCAAGACCCAGTATCCTTCCATCTTACTGCTCAGTTGTGTGTAGTGTTTTCCCCAAGGTCATTCCATATTTATGGATGGCTGCTTTCGTTCTAGAAAACACATGCTCATTATACGCTACAGGAAGTAGACAACAGGGAATGAAAGAAATATTCTTCCTTTAAGAGCACTTATTGAAAGTTTGATATTACTTTTGCCTAAATGCTTTGGCTGGAATGCAGTTGTGTGACCATATTTGACAGCAAGGGAGTCTGAGGAATGTAATTTTAATTCTGGATCACCATGTACCCAGCAAAAACATAAAGGTATTAAAGGAAGAAGGGGAAATTGATTTTGGGGAACAATTAGTCTCTGCCATAGGACCAAGGATGGCCAAATTGATATTCTGTAATGAAAAAAATCGACTTGAATTATTTATCCAGATAAAAAGTCATCCTAACTTCTTATAGTAGTGAATCTGGAAGTATGTTTAATTATCAACATTTTCCCCTCAAATAAAAATTTGGTTGTGTTTAATACCAATAAGGAGGTAATAATACCTCCTTATTTTATAACTATTTTTAATGCAAAAATTTATTCAAAATCATTGAACTTCTTTAAAAGTTATTGTAGAGCAAACAGACTTGAAATCCATAAAATGTTAGATTGCCTTTGGTTCAAGAGATGGTTATTTGAACTACTGCTGCCAAAACTAACCTAATTAGATCCAGGCTTGTCCAGCAGGCACTTGCATACATAGTACACAAGTTATTCTCAAAGAAATGCATTGAATTTGCTTCATATGTGATGAAGAAAAAAGTTATATAATTTCTTCTTATCCCCCTACCCTCCTGGAGACTCTCTTTGGTAGACTTATTCCTAAATCTTTGTGAGATACAGTCATAGAGTGGGAAGAGAAGGAAAAGTGGTATGAGAAAGACCTGAGGAGGAAGGGGATACATTATCAAGTGAGGTTAAACCAAGCTATATGATAAAAGATTTGGAGAGAGAGAGGATTAGGGGAAAATAAAAGCCATGTGAGCTGTGGGGAAGGGTGGAAGAAAGACATTTTTGGAGGATATTTTGTTCCAGTTTTATTGTGAAATAATTGACATCCATCACTGTGTAAGTTTAAGGAATACAGCATGATGGTTTGATTTACATAAATTGTGAAGCAATTACCACAGTAGGTTCAGCTAACACCCATCATTTCACATAGGTAAAATAAAAAGAAAAGAAAAAAAGAATTGTGATTAGAACTCATAGGATTTATTCTTAACAACTTCCCTATATATCATACAGCTGTGTTAACTGCAGTCATCATGTTATACATTATAACCTTTGGACTTATTTATCTTATAACTAGAAATTTGTTCCTTTTGATCACCTTCTGGAGAGAGATTTAGATGAGAGGTTCTTAAGGGTATTGCATAAACTGCACTTTCAAAATTTCATATCACATATGGCCTGAATCATTTGGTTCCCCCACACATACATAGTTAATAAATGGAGTTGCAATTTGGTTGTATTTTGGGGTCCTCTTAGAGATTAGGCCTGACTAAACCTCCCTTGCTCCCCATATTCCCTCCCTGACCCTCACCAATGCAAACCAAACAAAACTAACTCATTTATTTAAAATGAGAGTAAATGTTGTTTTTCCTACAGGGGTACTTCACTATAAAAAAAACTATGTTGTATGAAAATTCAGATATACAAAGGGGATCATTGAGGCAAGTGGTACAGGAAAGATTGATCCTCGTAAAAGCTTTCACAATAGGATTCTCTTAGGCAGAGAGCTCTCTGAGTATATTTCAAAAAAGGTTTGATTTGCCAAACTTCAACTTAAATAAAACTCTTCAAGAACAGAGAATATATCCCCCTACCTGTAGTTTGGCTATATCTTTGTTCAAGATGTTTTGCTAAAGACAGACAGGAAAGGGAAAGACAAGGAGGAATTTACCTACCAAGATTTCAGTTACAAAGCATGGAAAAAATCACATATGTTTCTACCATTACACATGTGCTATATGAACCTATCATTGGAGTTTCACCATGACTTAGCCAGGTACTGCCAGTGAGATATATAAGGTATTCAATTTATAAAGAAGTATATAAAAAGAGGGAGGTTCTAGGACTTGCCAAACAAAAGATTGCTAATAGTAGCTGATTTGGGTGATGTTGGGCAAGAAGGAATTATCTCAAATGAGAGTTAGGAAGACAGTATGGAATCAGGACAGGGGCAGACATATTGATAGTGGAACAGAAGAGAGATTTCAGTAATAGATCTATGTATGTAATGAACTTTGACATATAACAGAGTGTTATGACAAATTACAAGGAAAAATAGTAATTATTCAACAAGTGAAAGTTAAAAAAACCCTATACATATGCAAAAAATGAAATTTTATTCCTACCTTATACCATATTTTAAAAAATCAACATTAGGAAGATCAAGAACTTGACTCAAAACCAAAGTTTTAAGACTTAAAAGAAAAAGAGGTAATTAATTTTCTGACCTTGGAATAAGAGAATAAAACATGAAGTGTCTAACCCATTAAATAAAGAATTAATAAATTAAATATCTTTTGATCATCAATAGACACTACAGACAAAATTGAAAGACAAGTTACACACTGGAAGAAAAGTATGTACATGTAATACATATAATGAAAAAAGTCTTAGTATTGAGATTATATAAAGAAATCCTACAAATAGGCCAGGACTAATATCCCAGTAGAAAAATATAGGGAAAATATAGGACTAGGCATTTCATAGAAAAAAGCATATATGGCCAATAAACATAAAAAGATATACACCTTCACTTATACTCAGGGAAATACAGATTGGGCCCACAATAGGATACCATTTTACATCCATTTGATTGATGAAATTTAGGTAGCCTGAAAATACCAAGTGGTGGAGAGGATGTGTATGTGAACTCTCTTTTACACTTCTGGTGGGAATATAATGTGATGCAACTGCTTTGGAAAACAATTTGGCATTATTTTGTAGAGTTGAACATTTGCCACAACCTATGACTTAACATCAATACTAGGTGTATATTCCAAGAGAAATTTTAGCCCATATGTACCCAAGGAGACTGTGGTGACATTGTTTGTAATAGCAAAATTTGGGTAATCACCCAACTGGCCATGAATGACAAAAATGAATAAATGATTTGTGGAATGTTCACATAATGGGATATTAGTGAAAATGAATGAACTACAGCTACAAACATGAATAGACCTTACTAATATGATAATGAGTGAAAAAAAAGAAAAAACATAAAACAGCATAGAATATGAAACTCTTTTTGTAAAGTGAATAAACAAGTAACAAAACATTTCTTAAGGAATACAGGTATACTTGATAAAGTTTTAAAAAATAGGGAAGGGAATAATAAACATAAAATTCGATAGTGGTTCCTTTCAGGGAGTCATGGGGAGTGGGATAGAAGAGAATTATAAGTAATATTCCAGTTTGGGGTTTGGGCAGTGGGTTCACGGATATTTATTAGGACACTAAAATAAATGAAAAGAATAATTCATAAAGCAATGATAGTATAACTTGAACCAAGAATTATGATTAATTCAGTTCTGTACACCTGAGGTTCAAGCAAAATCCAAAACAATAATCACCTTGCTGTAGCCTACAAAATCCTATGTGATCTAGCTTTTGGCTTCCCTTCTGATTTAATTTCCTATCTCTCTTATCCTTGTGCATTTGGCTTCAGCTACATTGCTTTTTCTCCTGGTCCTTGAACTTTTAAAACATGCTCTTGCCTCAGGGCCTAGAACATTTCTCCTTTAGATATCCACATGTCTTGTTCCCTCATGTCATTCAAGTATACTCAAGTATCTCAGCAAGGCCTTCTTTGAACATCTGTCTGAAGTGCACCCCTATTATGCTATCTTTACACTCTGCTCTATTTCTCTTCATACTAGACACTGATATATACATATTACTTTTATTATTTGTTTTTCCCTACATGGAAGATCCATGGAGGCAAGGTTTTACTTTGTCCACTGCTCTATTGTTGTTTAGCTACTTCCTACTTGTCCTTTGTCTCAGATGTTATTTCCTCCAGAAAATCATTTCTGACTTTACTAGTCTTGATTAATGTTTTTCTTCTGGGCTACCCTTTTGCCCCATGATAACACAAAGATGAAACTCCTCACATACTTTTGTGGTTGGCTGTTTAGCAGTCTGTTTCTTACACTGGATTTGTGTGTGTTTTGAGGACATAGACCCTGGTGCGTATGTGTATATATATGTTGTTAATCCCAGACATGTTAGTGTCTACCACATAGTATATGTTCAATAATGATTATTTCTTAAACAATAAAATGGATGTAAGAATCAGCAAGTAAGCAAGTGACCCAGCTACAGGGCTAAGATGGCTAGTCAGATAAATGAAGAGGGAGATTGGTCATGTGGAAACAGTAAATTGTAGTATAAATAGGAGGAGCTGGATAATTTTTGGGTGAGACTTAGCTGTTGTGTTTCTGTAGAAGCCTTCTTTTTATGCAGACTTCAGTGAGCTTCATCTCACTGGGTATAGGGTTTTAAGAGATGTCCCAGGCTAGTTATATGCATATATTACCATGAGGAATAGAAATCCAGGAGCCTTTTAATCACTCAGTATTTCTGCACAATTATAGTTCAGGGGAAACTCATAGGTGTATGATGATGCTGAGATCTTTTGAGATGTTAAAACAAGACTGTGTATAATCAGATTCAGAATCTCTGCTGCATAAATTTCAATGTGTCATAAATATTTTTCACTTTATAATCTATGTAAGGTGCTAGTTCCCTATTTACTGAAATATAAAATTCACTGGGCAAGTCCTTTCCTCTTCCTTTTGACCCCAGTCATGTGAATATCTAAGAGCTATCAGTTGCCTACAGATGCTCTCAGTGGCTTTCTGTTTTCCAAATCAAATTACCCCTTTTCTCTTTCTGGCTTAGTCATTATGGGATCACCTTTCCCATCATTATCAGCATTAATGCTGTGCCATAATTATATATACAATTGGATTGCTTACTCACCTGCACAGATAATTGCATTAATATGTCTGCAGTTTTGCCAGCTACCAAGTAATGTACCCAATAGCCATATGAGGGTCTGAATAAATTATTGGCATTGATTTATTCTATATGATGGACCACCTTCAGAGTTCATGGTTGGGGTGTGATTATATGTTGTGAGATGTTCATTAAATGGATGCTCCTTCTTTTCTGTTTATAATTGCTCTGTGCCTGTAGCACCTCCAAACTCCTGGTATGTTTATGGTGGCTTACTCAACCACTAGTACCTAGAAGTACTGCTTGGTATACAGATAGTGAAAATAAAATGCTAATTAGAAGAAGAGAATATATTTTATTTCTGTGGGTGAGTGAACTCTTTGGTTCCTAGTCATAAACTGTACTCCTATTCCTATTTGAGTAGGCTCTCTTTGGTCCTAGATAGAGCCCTAACCACAGCCATAACTAGAAGACAGTGGCAGTTCATGCAGATGAATATAATTAGAGAGGTCCCTCAAGGACAGAGTGACTTGACAGGCATTGTGACATGATGAAAGAAACCCTGGGAGCAGGAGGTATGCCAAGACCCAGATCAGGGAGATTGTCTTCTCAGAGGGGACGAATAGATACTATGTGCTGGGATCACTATTGGGGTGTAGGAATGGGACTGTAGTTTGAGAACAGGATGGGACCAGATTTTAGGGTTATCAGGGTTAAGATACAGGGGGGAAAATAGCGGTGATTACTTGAAGTGAGTTATAAGATAAAACCTTGGTCATGCATTGGTGTAGTGGAGCTGGCTCATACTATCTCATGGGAGCTGACTGTGCATACTTCTCTTCCTAAGTACACATTCAGTGACTTCACATTAGTTGCTTGATATCAGCTATATTGTCAAATTTATTGAATTCTTACCATGTGCCAGGTATATGCAGTATCTTACTTAAATCTCACATTATTCCTTTTTTTTTTTGATGAGAAAACTAAGGCACAGAGAAGTTTAATAAGTTCAATTACTAGAATCAGGCCATGTGATCAGAACATGACTAGTAGTAAAGGTGGTTCAATGGTGGCTGCTTGAATACTAGACTAGACCTTATAAATCCTTCCTGATTAGGAATAACTTGGGTCCTAGAACTGAGTTACAGGAGTAGTAAAGCATGGCTTGGGGAACCAGGCTAGTCATGCCTGGTAGAATTCTAAGTAGAATTATGTCCTCATTTTTTACTGTATCCTCTTGTCTGAAGTTTTCCCAAGATTCACCAATCTGAGGTAGGAGAGCAGTAGAATGAGCCTAAGTATTCCTTTACACATTCCATGTCTTTAAGCAATGATTTCTCTACTTTTAATTCCTTCTTAAGAGCCTCTCTCAGCAGCATACTTTTGACCTTCTATGTGATCCAAGGATCTAGAGAATAAAATGTATGTACTCTTTACCAACAAAGTTTGAGAACACATGTTCTTACTTCTCTGTGGCACATTCTACATTTTTATAGCCAGAAAGAATATTTAAGATGGAGCTATTTTATTTTGCTTTCTTGTAACATGTAGTTTTTAAAAAGTCGGTTATTGCAGTCCAGACACATCACTGGCAACAAGATTGAATTTAATTTGTCTTAAATTTCTTTGCCAATGAGACAAAAATAACCTACAAAAAGAAAAAAAATATATTAAACTGTATAAATTCAAATATACAAACATCCAATAAGCCCTGACCAATTATTGGGAATTATAAATGAGTTTTTTGGTTTGGCATGTCTACAAATTAATGTAAACTTTATTTAAAACAACTTATTTTTTAAACTCTAATAATGATTTTCTTTTACTTTACTGTAGCAATTCACAACAAGTCAACTGCAAGAAGATTTAACAGAGCAGTAATATCCTTTCTATTACCTTAGACACAATAGGAAACCCAGCTCTTCTAAGAAATCATTGTTGCTCTGCATTTGGTCTATAATTTCATATAGATCTGAGGGAAAATAGAGAAAAAGAACATTTTAAGCAGGTGTAGGCTTTGTGTATGTGACATTTGTTTTGGATTTTGACTGATTTAGCATTTTGCATACTATGCAAGGCTCTGTGTTATGCAGAGTGAGGGTTTAGTTGAGTCCAAAAGAAGTGGTGATATTTAGGTAGGTAAAGGAATATGATGTATGTTACACACACACACAACACCATTATACTTGTGATGTTTTATACCCTAAGTCCAAACCTTTCTAAAAGCAACGTACGTACCATAGTTTGAACTCTTCTGCTGGAACATAGATATATGTGTTGGAGGAGGATGATTTATGACTGAATGCTATAGACTAAAAACTCCTTGTATCAGTTATTGCCATACTCCAAACCACTTTCCAAATTTATTTATGGCTTTAAACGACAATCATGTATTATTATTTTTGAGTTAGTGGAACAGTTTTTCTGGTCTTGTCTGGTCTCACTCATGAATTTGCAAGCATCTGTGAGTAACCTAGGAGCTAGCTTGTTTAGGATGGCCTCAGCTTGGATGACTTGTCTCTTCTTCACATTATCTTGTATCTTTCTAGCAGGGTATTGTGGCATGTTTGTATGATGATGGGAGGAGTCTAACTAAGAAAGCATAACAAGCAAAGATTCTGTTTGTGTCTTATTATCTTTCATTCAATTACGGGAAGGAAGTTACATGTCCAAGCCCAAGATGAAGGGATGAGGAATAACACCTCACCCAGAGTGGACAAATACTGCAAAGTCCCATAGCAAATGTCTGGATCCACTGATAGGAGAAGACTTTGAGAAATTTGTTACAAGTTATCTACCATGTTCTTTTAGTATATAGAATCTTTTGAAGTAAAATTAATGATGGTTCGTGAATATAGTTGCTGGTCTATATATCAATGAAAGTCAGCTTTCATGTTATCTTTGATATGCATGAAACAGACTGCTGATACACTGAGAAATGAAGTATGTTACTTTAAAAATGAATGCTGCTTGGGTTATCATAGAACTTCAATGTCCAGTACAATGAAATAAATTATCTTACTGTACTTTGCATTGAGCATGGTGTGTCATTTGTTCATTCCTTCACGTAACATTTATTTCTCACCTAGTATGTGCCATTATATAGTTTAGGAAGGACATTAGCAAACTAGAGCATAACCAGAAGGGGGAAGTGAAAACAGTGAGAAATCTAAAAACAACCAGAGAGAAATGAATAAATTTAGTGAGTTTTGGCCTGCAGAAAAGAGGACTTAGCAGAGATATAAGCAATGTCTTCAAATATGTAAAGAGCTCTCGTAGAGAAGACACATAACATTGATGTATGTTGTCTTAGAAGGCAGAACAGCCCATTTCCTTTAGAATAAATACCAAGTTCTTAACTTAGACCTACAAGGCCCTACATGATTAGCTTCTGCCTATTTCTCTTGCCTCATTGCTTACCATCCCGCCTTGTTCACTGCAGTGCAGTCACACTGGTCTCCTTGCTATTCCTTGTGCACACCAGGCACAATCTTACCTCAGGGCCTTTTTATTTATTCTCTCTTCTCCCACAGAACACTCTTCCTCCCAATAGTTGTGTAGTTAGCTCCTTGTACTCAAGTCTTATCTCAAATGTCATCTCTTCAAGGAGGTCTTTCCTGACCAACCAATTTAATATTAACCCCTATACCTCCTACTTTTCATTAATTATTATTTATGTCCTAATCCTTTTTTTACTTAATTGCACATTTCACAGTGTGGGATTATCCTATTTATGTATTTATTTACTTGCAAGTTCTTTATTTCCTTACAAATATAATGGAAGCTTCATGAGAGTAAGGATCTTGTTTGTCTTGTTTACCACTGTCTCTCCATCATACCTAAAACAGTACCTGGCACATAGTTGGTTACCAGTAATTATGTATTGAATGAATTAATAAATTTAGTAATTTACAGGTGTTTTATAAGCTATCATGAAGTAATGAGTAATGAATAATGAAGTAATGAGTTTCCTACCCCTATAGATTTTTAAGTAGAGGTCAAGTAGAGATACAATGACCATCAGTCAAGGAGCTCCTCCATTAGGTGGGAATGTTAACATGATGACCTCTAGGAATCCTTTGAACTCGGATACTTCATGAGGTTTGAGATTTAGTAAGAATACTAAATATATGCAACCTAGAATTCTTATGGATTTATGAAATTCAAAGAGATTTCAAGGTTAGTTATTTCATACTTTAAAAGGTATGACATTTCGTCTGTGGAAAGCATTTGTGAAATCAGGGTATCACCACTGATACACTAGACACAGTCAAATGTATCCACAGTTAATATTTGTTTACTTTTGGTAACTTTGGGTTCTCAAAGTTGAATTATAGCCATCACAATATGGGGCTATAATATTTTGAATAAACTCTGCAATAGAGTCCTTCTAACAATTATATCATTTCTTTCCTCTTCCCTGAAGTAAAGGCCTCTTGAGAACATGAGAATGAGCTTGTCCTTGAAAGGAGGACAGGCTTTGGATCATAGCAGACATTTTAGGCTGGGGGAATAGCCTGACTTAAGGCATGGACATGGAAAGGAACATAGGATGTATGTAAAAGAAGTGGACCAGCTGGCTTTTTTTTAAATAAAGGTTTGGATGTCTTTTAAAAAAAATTTATTGAGGAAAAATTGGTATATAACATTATATAAACTTCAGGTGTGTACATTATAATATTTGTGTACACTATGAAGTGATCACCACGATAAGTCACCATTGAGTATCATGCTAGTTGTGGATTTGTCATATATGACATTTATTACATTGAAGTACATTCCTTCTTTGCCACTTTGCTGAGATTTTTTTTTTATCATAAATGGCTGTTGAATTTTGTCCAAAGCTTTTTCTGAATCTATTGAGATGATCATAAGATTTTTTTTATCTTTTGTCTTGTTAATGTGGTATATCATGTTGATTGATTTGTGGATAATGAGCCATCCTCACATCCTTGGAATAAATCCCACTTGATCATGGGTATATGATTCTTTACATATTGCTAAATTTGGTTTGCTAATACTTTGTTGAGGATATTTGCATTTATATTCATTAGGGATATTGGCCTGTAATTTGTTTAAAGTTTTTATTTAAGTTCCAGTTATTTAACATCAATGTAGTATAAGTTTGAAGAGTACAATATAGTGATTCAACAATTCCATACATCACTCAGTACTCATCACAAGTGAACTCCTTAATTTCCATCACCTATTTCACCCATTCCTCTACCCATCTCCCCTCTGGTAACCATCAGTTAGTTCTCTATAGTTAAGAGTCTGTTTCTTGGTTTAGGTCTCTCTTTTGCCTTTGCTTGTTTGATTTGTTTCTTAAACGCCAGATATGAGTCCAATCATATGGTATTTGTCTTTCACTGACTTATTTCACTTAACATTATGCTAACTCCATCCTGGCCTGTTGTGTGTGTGCATGGGGGGTGGCGGGTATCTTTATCTGGATTTGGTATCAGCAGAATTCTAGCCTAGTAAAATAAATTTGGAAGCATTACTTCTTCAATTTTTTGAAATAAATTGAAGATAGGTATTAAATCCTCTTTGAATATTTGGTAGAATTCACCGGTAAATCTGTCTGGTCCTGTACTTTTATTTATTGGAAGGTTTTTGATGACTCATTCAATCCCTGTGCTAATAATAAGTCTATTCAGAATTTCTATTTCTTCATGATTCAGTCTTAGAAGATTATATGTTTCTAGGAATTTATCCTTTTCTTCCAGTTGTCTGATTTGTTGGCATACAATTGTGTGTACTAGCATCTTACAATTCTTTGTATTTCTCTGGTATCAGTTGTAACTTATGTCTGATTTTATTTGGGCCCTCTCCTTTTTCTTGGTGAGTCTAGCTAAATGTTTATTAATTTTATCTTTTCAAAATAAAGAACTAGATCTTAATTTCATTGACGTTTTCTATTTTTTTCTGTCTCTATTTCATTTATTTTTGCTCTGATCTTTATTATTTCCTTTCTTTACTAACTTTGGGTTTCTTTTATTCATACTTCATTTAGGTGTAGAGTTAGATTGTTTATTTGAGATTTTTCTTGCTTCTTGATACAGGCCTGCTTAGCTATACACTTCCCTTTTAAAGCTGCTTTTGTTCCATCCCATAAATTTTGGACTTACTGTATTTCAATTTTCATTTGTCTGTGGTTATTTTTTAAAAATTTCTCCTTTGGTTTCTTTATTGACCCATTGGTTTTTCAGAAGTATGTGTAATCTCCACCTGTTTGTGAATTTTCCAGTTTTCTTCTTGTAGTTGATTTCTAGTTTCATACCATTGTGGTTAGAAAAGATGTTTGATATGATTTCATTTTTTTATTAATTGAGATTTGTTTTGTGGACTAACATATGATCTATCCCAGAGAATGTTCCATGTGTACATGAGAAGGATATGTATTCTGCTTTTGGATGGACTGGTGTGTGTGTGTGTGTGTGTGTGTGTGTGTGTGTGTGTGTATCCATCTGGTATGTCTTTTAAGGCCAGAGTTTCCTTATCGATGTTTTATCTGGATGATCTATCCATTGATATAACTGGGGGTATTAAAATTCCCTACTATTACTATATTGCTATCAATTTCTCTCTTTAGGCCTGTGCTCCTGTGTTGGGTACATAAATGTTTACAAATTTGTTACCATACAATGCTATTACAATATCATTGACTGTGTTCCTTGTGCCGTGCTTTTTATTCTTATAACTTAGGAATTCTATAACTGGAAGCCCCACCTCCTGCTCCTCTTCACCCATTTTACTGATCCCTCTACCCTCTCCTCCCTGGAAACCATCAGTTTGTTCTCTATTTATAAGTTTGATTCTGCTTTTTGTTTATCTTTTTTCCTTTTTTAAGGTTCCACATATGAGTAAAATCATTATAGTATTTGTCTTTCTCAGTTTGATTTTTCACTTAGCATAATACCCTCTAGGTTAATCCATGTTGTTGCAAATGGCACAATCTCATCCTTTTTCATATATTCCATTGCACACATATGCCACATTTTCCTTATCCATTCATCTACTGGTAGACACTTTTGCTGCTTTCATATCTTGGCTATTGTAAATATGCTGCAATAAACATAGGGTGCATATATCTTTTTGAATTAGTGTTTTTTTCTTTGGGTAAATATCCAGTAGTGGAATTTTTTGATCATATGGTATTTCTAATGTTAATTTTTTTAGGAACCCCCACACTGTTTTGCACAGTGACTACACCAATTCACACTCCCACCAATACTGTATGGGGTTTCCTTTTCTCTATATTCCTTACCAACACTTATTATCTCTTGTCTTTTTTATTTTAGCCATTCTGACATGTATAAGGTGATATCTTATTATGGTTTTAATTTGCATTTCCCTGATGATGAGTGATGTTGAGCATCTTTTCATGTGTCTGTTGGCAATCTGTAGGCTTTATTTGGAAAAACTTCTATTCAGTTCCTCTGTCCATTTTTAGTGGATTGTTTGTGCTTTTGGTGTTGACTTGTATAAGTTCTTTATGTATTTTAGGTATCAAACCCTTATGGGATCTATTATTTGCAAATATCTTCTCCCATTCTGTAGGTTGATTTTTTTTTGTTTTGTTGCTTATTTCCTTCACTGTACAAAAGGTTTTTATTTTTATGTAGTCCCAATAGTTTATTTTTGGCTTTGTTTCCCTTGCCTTAGGAGATATATCTAGAAAAATGTTGCCATGGCCAGTATCAGAGAAGTTACTGTCTGTGTTTTCTTTTAGGAGTTTTATGGTTGCAGGTCTCACATTTAGGTTCATAATACATTTTGAGTTTATTTTTGTGTGTGGTAATTAGAAAGTGGTCGAGTTTCATTCTTTTACATATAGCTGTCCAGTTTTCCCAGTACCATTTATTGAAGACACTGCTTTTTTCCCCATTTTAGATTCTTGCTTCTTTTGTCATAGATTAATTGACCATCTAAGCGTGGGTTTATTTCTAGCTTCTCTGTTCTCTTCTGTTGATCAATGTGCCTATTCTTGTACCAGTACCATACTGTTTTGATTATTACAGCTTTGTAGTATGACTCTAAATTTAGAATTGTGATAGCCCTGGCTTTGTTTTTCTTTCTCCAGATTACTTTGGCTCTAAGGTCTTCTGTGGCCCCGTACAAATTTCAGTATTATTTGTGACAGTTTTGTGAAAAATGCTATTGGTATTTTCATAGAGATTGCATTGAATCTGTAGATTCCTTTGGGTAGCATGTACATTTTAACAATATTAATTCTTTCAATCCATGAACATAGACTATCTTTCCAGTTGTTTGTATTATTTTCAGTTTCTTTCATCAGTGTTTTATAGTTTTTAGAGTATAGGTCATTCACCTCTTTGTTTAAGTTTCTTCATAGGTATTTTATTCTTTGTGGTACATTTGTAAGTGGAATTTTTTTCTTTCTATTTTTGCTGCTTCATTATTAGTGTATAGAAATGCTACCAATTTCTGTGTATTAATTTTATATCTTTCAACTTTACTGAATTCATTTATTACTTCTAATAGTTTAATGGTAGAGTCTTTAGGATATTCTATATGTAGTATCATGATACCTGCAAATAGGAACAGTTTCCCTCTTTATCAAAATAGATGCTTCTTGTTCCTTTTTTCTTGTATGATTGCTGTGCCTAACACTTCCAGTACTATGTTGAATGAAGGTGGTGAGAGTGGACATCCTTATCTTGTTCCTGATCTTAGAAGAAAATCTCTTAATTTTTCACTATTAATATGTTGCCTGTGGGTTTTTGATACATGGTCTTTATTATGTTGAGATATGTTCCCTCTAAACTCAATTTGTTGAGACTTTCTATGGTGAGTGGATGTTGAATTTTGTCAAATGTCTTTTCTACATCCATTAAGATGATAATATGATTTTTATCCTTCATTTTGTTGATCTTCTGTATCACATTGATTTGTGAGTATTTAATTGTCCTTGTATCTCTGGAATAAATTCCACATGATCAATGGTGAATGATCCTTTTAATGTATTGTTGAATGCCAGTTGTTTATATTTTTTTAAACATTTTTGTGTCTGTGTTCATCAGGGATATTGCCCTATAGTTTTCTTTTCTTTCTTTCTTTTTTTGTGGTGTCATTGTCTAGTTTTGGTATCAGGGTAATGCTGACCTTGTAGAATTTGTTTGAAAGATTTCGTTCCTCCTCTACTTTTTGTAATAGTTTGAGAAGAATAGGTATTAATTTTTTTTGAATGTTCAGTAGAATTCACTTGTGAATCCATCTGGTTGTGGATTTTTATTTATTGGCAGTTTTATGATTACCGATTCAGTTTCATTACTAGTAATTGGTATGTTCAGATGTTCTGTTTTTTCCTAATTCAATTTTAGAAGATTTTATGTTTCTGGGAATTATCCATTTCTTCTAGGTTGTCTAAGTTGTTGGTATATAATTTTTCACACTGTTCTCTTTTAATATTTGTATTTGTGTGGTGTCAGTTGTTACTTCTCTCTAATTTCTGATTTTATATCTGGGTTCTTTCTCTTTCTCTTGATAAGTCTGGCTAAGGGTTTATCAATTTTGTTTATCTTTTCAAAGAACCAGTTCTTGGTTTCACTGATTTTTTTCTATTGTTTCTTTAATGTCTGTGTCACTTATTTCTTCTTTGATTCTTATTATTTCCTTTTTAAACTCACTGTTGGCTTTGTTTATTCTTGTTCTAGTTTCTTTAGGTATAAGGTTATTTATGTGGGCTTTTTCTTATTTCCTGAGGTGGGCCTGTATTGCTATATATTTCCTTCTTAGAACTACTTTCACTGTGTCGCTAAGATTATGAACCATTGTTTTTTCATTTGCCTTTGTCTCTATGTATTGTTTTTATTTCTTTTTTAATTGCTTCATTGATCCATTGTTTAGTGTCATGTTGTTTAGCCTCCACATGTTTGTGGGTTTTGTTTTCCTTTAGTTTTCTTCTTGTGATTTATTTTTTAAAAAATTTTTTTAACGTTTATTTATTTTTGAGACAGAGAGAGACAGAGCATGAACAGGGGAGGATCAGAGAGAGAGGGAGACACAGAATCTGAAACAGGCTCCAGGCTCTGAGAGGTCAGCACAGAGCCTGATGCGGGGCTCGAACTCACGGACTGTGAGATCATGACCTGAGCCGAAGTCGGACGCTTAACCGACTGAGCCACCCAGGCGCCCCTCTTGTGATTTATTTTTCGTTCCATGCCATTGTGTTCAGAAAAGATGCATAGGTTGATTTCAATCTTCTTAAATATCTTGCGGCTTTTTTTGTGGCCTATGTGTGATCTCTTGTGGAGAATATTTCATGTGCACTTGAAATGAATGTGTATTTTGTTATTTTTTTAGATGGTATATTCTATATGTATTTGTTATGTCCATCTGATCTTATGTGTCATTCAAAGACATGATATCCTTATTGATTTTCTGCTTGGATGTTCTTCCATTGATGTAAGTGGGGTGTTCACATCCACTACTGTTATTGTATTACCATCAATTTCCCTCTTTATGTCTGTTAATATTTCCTTTATGTATTTAGTTGCTACAGTGTTGGGTGCATATGTATTTAAAAGTCTTATATCCACTTGTTGGATTGATCCCTTTATCATCATGTAATGCCCTTCTTTGTCTCTTGTTGTAGTCTTTGCTTTAAAATCTATTTTGGGGGGACACCTGGGTGGTGCAGTAGGTTATGTGTCAGACTCTTGGTTTTGGCTCATGTCATGACCTCACAGTTTCTGGGATCAAGCCCTGTGTCAGGCTTTGCACTGCCAGCATGGAGCCTGCTTGGGAATCTCTCTCTTCCTCTTCCCTTCCCTGGCTTTCCATGTGTGTGTGCGTGTGCTCTCTCTCTCTTTCTCTCTCTCTCTCAAGGTAAATAAGTAAACTTTTTCTTTTAAAACAAGTCTATTTTGTCTGATGTAAGTATTCCTACCCTGTTTTTTTTTTCCATCCCTTCGCTTTCACTCTTTATGTGACTTTAGGTCTGAGGTGAGTCTCTTGTAGGCAGCATATAGATGGGTCTTTTCTTTTTTTTGAATTCATTCTGAGACACTATGTCTTTTGATTGGAACATTTAGGCCATTTACATTTCAGATAATTATGGATAGGTATATACTTATTGCCATTTTGTTATTTGTTTTCTGGTTGTTTTTGTAGCTCCCTTTTCTTAATCTCTTGTTCTCTTTCTTAGTGATTGATTAGTTTCTTTAATGTTACATTTAGCTTTTTCTTTAATGTTATGTTTAGCTTTATTTCTCTTTAATTTTTTTCTTTCTCTTTAATATTTGCATATCTATTATAAATTTCACGGTCATGATTACCATGAACTTCATGTATAATATCCTGAGTATATAGCAGTCTATATTAAGTTGTGGTCATTTAAGTACAAACACATTCTAAAAGAAAACTTTTCATTGTTTTGCTTTCTCCACCACTTTTTATGTATATTCTATCATATTTAACATCTTTTTATTCCTAATTTTTGTATGTCTAATTATGGCAATTTATTTTCCACTTAAAGAAGTCCCTTGAACATTTGTTGTAAGGTTGTTTTAGTGGTGATGAACTTCCCCTTTTATCTTGGAAACTCTTTATCTCTCCTTAAAATCTGAATGATAACATTGATGGGTAGAGTATTCTTGGTTGCAGATTTTTTCATTTCAGCATTTTATTAAATATGAAATTTATTGTTAAGTTGGTTTCCATACAACACCCAGTGCTCATCCCAACAGGTGCCCTCCTCAATGTCCATCACCCACTTTTCCCTCCTTCCCACCCCCCATAAACCCTCAGTTTTACTCAGTTTTCAAGAGTATCTTATGGTTTGGCTCCCTCCCTCTCTAACTTTTTTTTTCCTTCCCTTCCCCTCCCCCATGGTCTTCTGTTAAGTTTCTCAGGATCCACATAAGAGTGAAAACATATGGTATCGGTCTTTCTCTGTATGACTTATTTCACTTAGCATTACACTCTGCAGTTCCATCCACGTTGCTAAAAAAGGCCATATTTCATTCTTTCTCATTGCCACATAATATTCCATTGTATATATAAACCACAACTCCTTTATCTATTCGTCAGTTGATGGACATTTAGGCTCCATAATTTCCATAATTTGGCTATTGTTGAAAGTTTTGCTATAAACATTGAGGTACAAGTGCCCCTATGCCTCAGCACTCCTATATCCCTTGGGGAAATTCCTAGCACTGCTACTGCTGGGTCATAGGGTAGACCTATTTTTAATTTTTTGAGGAACTTCCACATTGTTTTCCAGAGTGGCTGCCCTTTTTGCATTCCCACCAACAGTGCGAGAGGGTTACTGTTTCTCCACATCCTCTGCAGCATCTATAGTCTCCTGATCTGTTCATTTTAGCCACTCTGACTGGCGTGAGGTGATATCTGAGTGTGGTTTTGATTTGTATTTCCCTGATGAGGAGTGATGTTGAGCATCTTTTCATGTGCCTGTTGGCCCTCTGGATGTCTTCTTTCAACGTTTATTTATTTTTGGGACACAGAGAGACAGAGCATGAACGGGGGAGGGGCAGAGAGAGAGGGAGACACAGAATCGGAAACAGGCTCCAGGCTCTGAGCCATCAGCCCAGAGCCCGACGCGGGGCTCGAACTCACGGACCGCGAGATCGTGACCTGGCTGAAGTCGGACGCTCAACCGACTGCGCCACCCAGGCGCCCCTGGATGTCTTCTTTAGAGAAGTGTCTATTCATGTCTTCTGCCCATTTCTTCACTGGATTATTTGTTTTTAGGGTGTGGAGTTTGATGAGTTCTTCATAGATTTTGGATACTAGCCCTTTGTCTGATATGGCAATTGCAAATCTTTTCCCATTCCGTCAGTTGCCTTTTAGTTTTGTGGATTGTTTCCTTTGCTGTGCAGAAGCTTTTTATCTTCATGAGGTCCCAATAGTTCAATTTTGCTTTTAATTCCCTTGCCTTTGGGGATGTGTCAAGTAAGAAATTGCTACGACTGAGGTCACAGAGGTCTTTTCCTGCTTTCTCCTCTAGGGTTTTGATGGTTTCCTGTCTCACATTCAGGTCTTTCATCCATTTTGAGTTTGTTTTTGTGAATGGTGTGAGAAAGTGGTCTAGTTTCCACCTTCTGCATGTTGCTGTCCAGTTCTCCCAGCACCATTTGTTAAAGAGACTGTCTTTTTTCCATTGGATGTTCTTTCCTGCTTTGTCAAAGATTAGTTGGCCATATGTTTGTGGGTCTAGTTCTGGGGTTTCTATTCTATTCCATTGGTCTATGTGTCTGTTTTTGCACCAATACCATGCTGTCTTGATGATTACAGCTTTGTAGTAGAAGCTAAAGTCTGGGACTGTGATGCTTCCTGCTTTGATCTTCTTCTTCGGTATTACTTGGGCTATTCAGGGTCTTTTGTGGTTCCATACAAACTTGAGGATTTCTTGTTCCAGCTTCGACAAGGAAGCTGGTGCAATTTTGATTGGGGTTGCATTGAATGTGTAGATTCCTTTGGGTAATATTGACATATTAACACCATTTATTCTTCCAATCCCTGAGCACGGAATGTTTTTCCATTTCTTTGTATATTGTTCAATTTCCTTCATAAACTTTCTATTGTTTTCAGCATACAGATCTTTTACATCGGTTATGTTTATTCCTAGGTATTTTATAATTCTTGGTGCAACTGTGAATAGGATCAGTTTCTTGATTTCTCTTTCTCTTGCTTCATTATTAGTGTATAAGACTGCAAATGATTTCTGTACGTTAATTTTGTATCCTGGGACTTTGCTGAATTCATGTATCTGTTCTAGCATACTTTTGGTGGAGTCTATCGGGTTTTCCATGTATAGTATCATGTCTTCTGCAAAAAGCGAAAGCTTGACTTCATCTTTGCCAATTTTGATGCCTTTGATTTCCTTTTGTTGTCTGATTGCTGATGCTGGAATTTCCAACACTGTTAAACAACAGCGGTGAGAGTGGACATCCCTATTGTGTTCCTGATCTCAGGGGGAAAGCTGAGTTTTTTCCCATTGAGGATGATATTAGCTGTAGGCTTTTCATAAATGGCTTTTATGATCTTTAAGTATGTTTCTTCTATCCCGACTTTCTCGAGGGTTTTTATTAAAAAGTTGCTGAATTTTGTGAAATGGTTTTTCTGCATCAATTGACAGGATCATATGGTTCTTTTCTTTTATTAATGTGATGTATCACATTGATTGATTTGTGAATATTGAACCAGCCCTGCATCCCAGGAATGAATCCCACTTGATCATGGTGAATAATTCTTTTTATATGCTGTTGAATTCGATTGGCTAGTATCTTATTGAGAATTTTTGCATCCATATTCATCAGCGATAGGGGCCTGTAGTTCTCTTTTTTTTACTGGGTCTCTGTCTGGTTTAGGAATCAAAGTAATACTGGCTTCATAGAATGAGTCTGGAAGTTTTCCTTCCCTTTCTATTTTTTGGAATAGCTTGAGAAGGATAGGTATTATCTCTGCTTTAAACGTCTGGTAGAACTCCCCTGGGAAGCCATCTGGTCCTGGACTCTTATTTGTTGGGAGATTTTTGAAAACTGATTAATTTCTTTGCTGTATGGGTCTGTTCAAGTTTTCTATTTCTTCCTATTTGAGTTTTGGAAGTGTGTGGGTGATTTGGCATTTGTCCATTTCTTCCAGGTTGTCCAGTTTGTTGGCATATAATTCTTCATAGTATTCCCTGATAATTGGTTGTATTTCTGAGGGATTGGTTGTAATAATTCCATTTTCATTCATGATTTTATCTATTTGGGTCATCTCCCTTTTCTTTTTGAGAAGCCTGGCTAGAAGTTTATCAATTTTGTTTATTTTTTCAAAAAAACAACTTTGGTTTCATTGATCTGCTCTACAGTTTTTTTAGATTCTATATTGTTTATTTCTGTTCTGATCTTTATTCTTTCTCTTCTTCTGCTGGATTTGGGGTGTCTTTGCTGTTCTGCTTCTATTTCCCTTAGGTGTGCTGTTAGATTTTGTATTTGGGATTTTTCTTGTTTCTTGAGAGAAGCCTGGATTGCAATGTATTTTCGTCTCAGGACTGCCTTCGCTGCATCCCAAAGCATTTGGATTGTTGTATTTTCATTTTCATTTGTTTCCATATATTTTTTAATTTCTTCTCTAATTGCCTGGTTGACCCATTCCTTCTTTAGTAGGGTGTTCTTTAACCTCCATGCTTTTGGAGGTTTTACAGACTTTTTCTTGTGGTTGATTTCAAGTTTCATAGCATTGTGGTCTGAAAGTGTGCATGGTATGATGTCAGTTCTTGTATACTTATGAATGGCTGTTTTGTGACCCAGTATGTGATCTATCTTGGAGAAGGTTCCATGTGCACTCGAAAAGAAAGTATATTCTGTTGCTTTGGGATGCAGAGTTCTAACTATATCTGTCAAGTCCATCTGATCCAATGAATCATTCAGGGCCCTTGTTTCTTTATTGATCCTGTGTCTAGATGATCTAGCCATTGTTGTAAGTGGAGTATTAAAGTCCCCTGCAATTACCACATTCTTATCAATAAGGTTGCTTATGTTTGTGATTAATTGTTTTATATATTTGAGGGCTCCCATATTCGGCACATAGACATTTATAATTATTAGCTCTTCATGATGGATAGACCCTGTAATTACTATATAATGCCCTTCTTCATCTCTTGCTACAGCCTTTAATTTAAAGTCTAGTTTGTCTGATACAAGTATGGCTACTCCAGCTTTCTTTTGACTTCCAGTAGCATGATAGATAGTTCTCCATCCCCTCACTTTCAATCTGAAGGTGTCCTCAAGTCTACAGTGAGTCTCTTGTAGACAGCAAATAGATGGGTCTTGTTTTATTATCCATTCTGATACCCTATGTCTTTTGGTTGGAGCATTTAGTCCATTTACATTCAGTGTTATTATAGAAAGATATGGGTTTAGAGTCATTGCGATGTTTGTAGGTTTCATGCTTGTAGTGATATCTCTGGTACTTTGTGGTCCTTGCAGCATTTCACTCATAGAATACCCCTTAGGATTTCTTGTAGGGCTGGTTTAGTGGTGATGAATTCCTTCAGTTTTTGTTTGTTTGGGAAGACCTTTGTCTCTCCTTCTATTCTAAATGACAGATTGCTGGATTCTCAGCTGCATATTTTTTCTGTTCATCACATTGAAGATCTCCTGCCATTCCTTTCTGGCCTGCCAAGGTTCAGTAGATAGATCTGTCACTAGTCCTATCAGTCTCCCTTTATATATTAAAGCATGTTTATCCCTAGCTGCTTTCAGAATTTTCTCTTTATCCTTGTTTTGCCAGTTTCTCTCTGGTATGTTGTGCAGAAGATCGATTCAATTTACTTCTGAAGGGAGTTCTCTGTGCCTCTTGGATTTCAATGCCTTTTCCTTCCCCAGATCAGGGAAGTTCTCAGCTATGATTTGTTCAAGTACACCTTCAGCCCCTTTCTCTCTCTCTTCTTCTTCTGGAATTCCTATGATAGGGATATTGTTCCATTTGATTTCATTACTTAATTCTCTGATTCTCCCCTCATACACCTAGATTTTTTTATCTCTCCTTTTCTCACCTTCCTCTTTATCCATAATTTTACCTTCTAATTCACCTATTCTCTTCTCTTCCTCTTCATTCCGTGCTATGGCCACCTCCAGGTTATTTTGCACCTCATTTATAGCATTTTTCAGCTCCTCATGTCTATTTCTTAGTCCCTTGATCTCTGTAGCAATAGATTCTCTGCTGTCCTCTATGCTTTTTTCAAGCCCAGAGATTAATTTTATGACTATTATTCTAAATTATTGTTCCATTATATTGCTTAAATCGTTTTTGATCAATTCGTTTACTGTCACTACTTCCTGGAGTTTCTTTTGATTAGAATTCTTCCATTTTGTCATTTTGGGTAGTCCCTGCGGTGGCTCCAAACTGCAGGGCACTTCCCCTTTGCTGTCTGGAGTAACTTTTGTTGGTGGGATGGGCTGCAGTCAGACCCGATGTCTGCTCCCAGCCCACAGCTGGGGCCACAGTCAGACTGGTATGTACCTTATCTTACCCTCTCCCAGAGGCAGGACTCACTATGGAGTGGTGTGGCCCGTCTGGGCTACTTGCATAGTGCCAGGCTTGTGGTACTGCTTCATTGGGGTCTGATCATGGGCATATTAGCCGGGGTGGATCGGCAAGGTGCACAGGGGCAGGAGGGGTAGGCTTTTCTTGCTTTGCAGTGGGTGGTCCCATGCGGGAGGGGCCCTGCAGCACCGGGAGGAGACAGACCCCTGGGAGGAATTGATCCACAGAAGCACAGCATTGTTTATTTACAGGGTGCAAGCAAGTGTGCAAGCAAGTTCAGTGAAGGGAACTGGTTCCCTTTGGAATTTTGGCTGGGGGATAGGAGAAGGAGATGCCGCTTGCCAGCGCCTTTGTTCCCCCGTGGAGCTGAGCTCTGTCTTCCGGGTCTCAGCAACTCTCCCTTCCGATGTCCTCTCGCCCTCCCCACTCTCCAAGAGTAGAGCTGTTGACTTTTAACATTCCAGATGTTAAGTCCCACTGGCTGTGAGAATTCACAAAGTCAGGCCCCACCGCTTTTGCAAGCCAGACTTCGGGGGCTCTGTCTTGCTGGGTGGGCTGCCCCTCCACCTCCCAGGCTCCCTCCCACCAGTCCCTGTAGGATGCACCACTTCTCTGCCCTTCCTATCCTCTTTCATGGTCCTTTTGTTTACACTTGGCTCTGGAGAGTCCGTTCTGCTAGTCTTCTGGCGGTTTTCTGGGTTTAGGCACATGTGGGTGGAATCTAAGTGATCAGCAGGACAAGGTGACGCAGGATCCTCCTACGCCACCATCTTCCCCTCTGAGTTCTCTTTTTAGCATTTTTAATATAATATGGCATTCCCATTTTGGCCTAGAAAATTTCTACTGAAAAATCAGCTGATGGCACTTTGGGTTTCCCTTGTAGGTAACTTTTTGCCTCTGTCTTGCTGTCTTTAAAATTTTCTCTTTCTCTTTAATCTTTGACATTTTAATTATTTTGTGTCCTGTTGTGGTCATCTTTGGGTTCATCTTGTTTGAAATTCTCTGTGATTTTGACCTTGAATGTGTATTTCCTTACCTAGGTTAGGGAAGTTTTCAGCTATTAATTTTTCAAATAAGTTTCTTTCCCTCGTTTTCTCTTTCTTCTTCTTCTGGTACCTTTTATAATGCAAATATTTTTTCACTTATTGTTGTACAAGAAATCTCCTACTCTATATTTATTAAATTTTTTTTCCGGTTCATCTTTGGTGCTTTCCATTACCCTGTTTTCGAGATATCAGATATATTATTTAGCATCTGCTAAACTGTTGATTCCCTCTAGTGTTTAAATTTTTTTTAATGTTTATTTATTTTTCAGAGAGAGAGAGAAAGAGAGAGAGAGACAGAGTGTGAGCAGTGGAGGTGAAGAGAGAGAGGGAGACACAAAATCTGAAGCATGCTCCAGGCTCTGAGATGTCAGCACAGAACCTGATGTGGGGGCTCAGACCCACGAACCGCGAGATTATTACCTGGGCTCTAGTCAGATGCTGAACCGACTGAAGTACCCAGGTGCCCCTCCCTCTAGTGTTTTTTTAAAAATTTTAGTTATTGTATTCTTTAACTCTAATTCATTCTTTTTATATTTTCTGTCTCTTTATTGAAGGCCTCACTGAATTCTTCTTTTTTTGGTAGCCCAGTGACCATATTTTTAATTATTGCTTTAGATTTTTTTAATCAGGCATATTGCTTATCTCCATTTAATTTCGTTTCTTTTTTGAGATTTTGACTTGTTCTTTCTTTTGGACCATATTACTCTGTCTCCCCTTTTTACTTGGCTCTCTGTGTTTGTTCCTATGGATTAGGTGGAACAGCTTCTTCTAAAGTAGAAGGAAGTGTTGTGTATGGTCATCCCCTATGTGGATTGTACACCTGATGACTTTTATGGCTGAGTAGAGCTATGACTGGCATGGTTTGGAGGTCCTGGGTCTTTCCACACAGTGGGAAGCCTGATAGGACAGTTAAGCTCAAATGGGTACAGATTGGTATGGTTCCTGGTCCCCCACACAGCAGGTACCCTGGAAGGACAGCTAAGGCTAAAGTGAGTGCAAGCTGTGGTATCTCAAGGGTCTATATGCAGAAGGCCCTGGCAGGATAGCTCAAGTTTAAGTAGGTTTTATTGAGGGTGTTTTGAGGCTCTTCACACAGAAGGTGGTTGGCATTGAGATGCCATATGGGCTGGGGGGTCCAGGGGTTTTCTCACACAGTGGGCACCCTGGCAGGAGTGACAAACCTGAAGTAATCTCATGTCAGGGGATCCTGAGGTGCTAAGCACTGAGGATAACCTGGAAGGACAGCTCAAGCTGAAATGTGTAAAGGTTGGGGGATCCTGGGTACCCTGTGTTGGGGTACCCTGGCAGGGCTGCTGGAGCTGAAGTGCTATGCAAGGACAGGAGGTCCTTGGGCTCTTAATGCATAGAGCACCCTGGCAGGACAGCTATGGCTTAAGTGAGTACAATCCCGGGGATCCTGTGGTCTCTGCATAGCGGGCACACTGTCAGGACATCTAAAGGTGAAGTGAATGCAGGCTAGGTGTTTTGGTATTCTATATGCTGAGGGCATCCTGATAGGACATGTGAAGCTAAAATCAGTGAAAATGGGGAGTTTTGGGTTTTAGGGGGTCCCCTGGTGGGGTTGCTGGAGCTGAGGCAGTGTGTGAGCCAGAGGTCCCTGAGCTCTCTGCTCAGAGGATGCCCTGACAAGAGTGCTGAAACTGAAATCAGTGCAAGCTGCTGAGTTGTACACACAGAGGGCACCTCTGCAGGATAGCTGTACCTAAAGTGGATATAAATAGGGGTATTATGGGATTCTCTGCATAGAGGGTTCCCTGAAGTAACAAGTGGAGCCAAGATCAGGTACAGGCTGAAAGGTCATAGGGTGCTTTGTGCAGGGGGTGACCTGGAAAGACAGCTAAATTTAAAGTCGTTATATGCTGCTGATGTCCCAAAGTTCTTTATGCAAAAGGTGTCCTGGCAGGGCAGCTAGCTGAAGTAGTTGGAAGCTGGGATTTCCCAGGGTTCCCCACAGTGAGTATGACCTGACAGAATAGCTGAAGCTGAATTGGGTGCAAACCAGAGTGTCTGAAGGTATGCTCAGCACAGAGGGTGCACTTTCTGGGTGAGTTGAGCTGAGTCCAATGTGGGTGGGAGTGTTCCAGGGCATTCTATGTGGGAGTGGTAGGGTGACTGAAACTGATGTAGGCATGGGCTGGGAGTTCCTGGTGGGGCACTCTGTTGGGCTGCTGGACCTGAAGCAGACATCAGCCAGGAGGTTCCAGTACTGTATATCAAGGATATCCTAGCCAGCCATCTGAAACCAAAGTGGTATGGGCTTGGAGTGTTCCAGAGTGCTTTGCTCCTGTGTCATTTTGGCACGTAGGTTGCTGGAGTGAGCTCTAAGCAGAGTGTTTTGGTGTGCACCGCCCTATGACTGCCTTGATGGTATGCCTTGGGCTGGTGTGGTCTAGGGCCCCAGGGCTCACTGAAGTGGCAGGCTGTTAGTGCAACTAGACTATTCACTGATAGGTGCTTTCAAGGTGGGTGGGGGCCATAGATTGTGTCCATCAGCCCTTCCACCTGGAGAGTGTTCCAACATCTTCCCCAAATGACAGAGTTCTAGGGTTGGCTCTTTTATATGGCACTTGCTCTGTTAAGTTGCAGCATTTCTTCTGTGGGCTTGTGAGCCAGGGGCTCACTGAGGTGGCAAGCTGGGTGTGGTAACTGGACCCCACTGTGGTCTGAGCTTTTAAGCTGGAGGGAGAACATAAACCTGTCACTCTTTAGTCCCACTGTTCAGGAGAGTGTTCCTGTAGTTCCTTTGACATTTGGTGGAGTGCTAGCACTGCCTTTTAATCTGCTAGTTGCTCTTTGAAATCATGACTTTTTTCTTTGCCCAAGGATAGAGGAATCTCTTCCTCCATCCCTCAGTATTATCCTTCCCTTGTATCATGAGTAGAGGTTTTCTTTGTTACCATTTCTGTCTCTCCTGCTGTTCTCCTTTGCCTTTTTCTCTTTTTTTTTTTGTGCAGAATCTGTTTAGTCAGCCCCCAGTTCTATGTATTGTTCTATAAGTGAATTTGGTGTGTTCTGTGCAGGGAGTGAGTTTAGGGTCTTTCTACATCACCATCTTGGACTGGATATCTCACATATAAAGTAACTATTGATAGGTATATACTTATTGCTATTTTGTTGATTGTGTTCTGGCTGTTTTGTGGTTCTTTTCTCCTTTTCTTGCTCTATTTCCTTGTGGTTTGGTGATTTTACTGTTTGTGTATTTACCATAGATTTTTGCTTTGTGGTTACCATGAGGTTCAGATATAACATCCTATATATATAACAGTATATTTGAAGTTGATAGCATCTTAAGTTTGAGTGCATTCTAAAAACTCTACATTTTTACCAGCTTCCCAACATGTGTTCTGTTTTTGATGTCCTATTTTGTATCTTTTTATTTATATACCTTTTAACTCATTATTATAGTTATAGTTAGTTTTACTACTTTTGTCTTTTAGCTTTCATATTAGTTCTTTAAATGGTTAATCTACTGCCTTTCCTGTATATTTGCATTTACAAGTGAAGTTTTTATTTTCCTATGTTTCCTTATTACTAGTTAATACCTTTTTTTTTTCAGCTTCAATAAGTCCCTTTAACATTTCTTGCAAGGCTGGCTTAGTGGTGATCAACTTCTTCAGTTTTTTCACATGTGGAAAATTCTTTAGCTTTCTTTCAATTCTGAAAGATGGTCTTGTCAGGTAGAGTATTCTTGGTTGGAAGTTTTTCCTTTTAGTGCTTTGAATATATTCTACTCCCCTTTGGCCTGCAGAGTTTCAGCAGATAGTCTTATGGGAGTTCCTTTGTATGTAACAAGTTATTTTTCTCTTGCTGCTTTCAGTATTCTTTTTATCTTAACTTTTGGCATTTTAATTATAATGTTTTTTGGTGTAGATCTCTTTGGGTTCAAGTTACTTGAGACTATTTTATGCTTTCTGAAACTGAATGTCTGTTTCTCTTTCGAGGTTAGGGAAATTTTCAGCCATTATTTCTTCAAATAGGTGTTCTACTTATTTTCTACTTTCTCTTCTCCTTCTGGTGCCCCTATGCTGCAGTGTTATTCTCCTTGATATTGTCATGTAGTGTTTTCTTTTCTTTTTGCTACTTTGTATGGTTTCCACTGCTGTCTCTTTCAGGTCACTGATCTGTTCTACATCAACTGGTCCAGTGTTGAACCTCTGTAGTGCATTTTCCTGTTTACCTCTTGTATTTTTCAGCTGTATGACTTATGTTTGGTACTTTTTTATGTTTTCTTTCTCATCTTGAAGTGCTTACTGTGTTCATCTATTCTTCTCTCTAGTTTAGTGAACATCTTTATGAACATTACTTTGAGCTATTTATATTAGATGATTTACTTTTGTTTCATAAAGGTCTTTTGTGAGGTTTCATCTTGTTCTTTCATTTGAGACATATTACTCTGTCTCCTCATTTTGCTTGACTTTTTGTGTTTGTTTCTATGTCATAGGCGAAATGGCTATCTCTGCCAGTCTTTAAGGAGTGTCCTTGTGTAGGAGATACACCTTTTCACTCAGTCTTTCCTTAGCCTGTGGTTGTTACTCAAACCTTTATCATTGTCTAACTAGCCTGATTTATTTTTGATAGGTCCCAGATATTGAGGTTGTGTCAAGACTTGTAAATGTTCTATAAGGAGGGTTCTCAGTGCCTAGTTTTAGGCTAATTATAATTCAGATCCTCAGGCAGCAGCTTTCTAGGTATGTAAATATATATAGTGTTGTGGGTTTGCAATCATATACTCTGCTGACTTCCAGGCCAGGAGATCTCGAGGTGTCTCCTGGGCAACAGTTGCAAAAATTGTAGCTTTAGATGTATGTATAAACTTTTTTTTTATTGGTGAGTATTAGTGAGCTGTTGCAAGGCCAAGGGAGGGCACTAATATGGTGTCTTCCTTCCTTTGTTCCCTGTGGTTATCTCTGAAGCCTCCTGATAGATGGCAAACCTGAAGTCTTCCCCTCAGGTTGAAGCCCCAGAACAATCAACTAGGCCTTTTTCAAATGAATACTGTGGGTGTTTTTTGGTCTACCACCTGAGGGTGGTAGCCTGACAAGGATTGTCTCTCTCTTTCAGTTCCATGAGATGCAGAAACACAATCACTCCTGTCCACCAGAGCCTGGTGCTCAAGTGGTGTTCCCTGTGTGTGCTGTTTGTGCCTGCTAGTTGTGGTGGAGTGGGCCATGGCTGTGATGCATGCGGGCTTGGTGTTTGGCCATCCTGGGTGAGCTGTGGCTGCAATGTGCAGCAGGAGGGCGCTCGACCACCTCACAGCCAGCTTAATAGAATTGACAATATGTTTTTAAGAAAGTCTGGGTGATGGAACAGGACAGGTAAGATTATCTTGAATCACAGAAAAGTTTGGATATCAGGTTTGCATTTTAACCATAGAGAGAAATATTCTGGAGTAATAAAAAGGATGTGCATTTGTGAAATAATGGGTAATCCTACCCATGGAGTTTGGATGACATTATACCTAACTCCCACCTCCTTTTTTATTTGGAAGAGGAAACTGACACCTAGGGAGGAGAAATAACTTGCCCAAGAGTTACCCAGCCAGGTTACAGCATAGCTATGGACAAAACTGAGGCTTTCTGAATGCTATCTCAATGTACTTTTCCACTATAGTATTAAAGTGAGAAAGGCACTGCATTTTTAGGTATTACATGCTTATTTAAACATGAAATAATTCATTCAGATGAATTCCTTACTAACAGATGTCCAGGAGCAACTCCTGAAGGCTTTGGGGTAACAAATGTCTGGCAGTGACTATTTGATGAAAAGCAGTACCACAGGCACTGTGTTTCTTTGCAAACAAGAAGACCTTGTATATTGTGTCCACTGTGGGTGGCCCAGCTGGGGAGATGATTAAATTTAGACATTAGATGGGAGTGATCAAGTACCTCTCACCACCTGTTCAGTGGTTTTCTTTAATTTCCAAATGCTGCATTGGCTAGAATCCCTCTGTTTTAATTAATGGATATTCTATTACTTGGCTGCCCAGTGCACTCCATTTCCAAAGGCCATCACTATTCATCACTGTTTTGGGTTAGACTAGAGATATTTAGTGTTGCTGGAGCTGCCATATTGATTGAGAAATACAGACAGAAAACATGGGTGACAAGGCAAATGGTCATACCTAAGTTTCAGACCCGTGATTAATGTTTTCTTGAGGAAAGGAAACTGGAACTACTTCTGATGTACTTTGGGGGTTCTGGAGAACCTATCCTTTGTGACATACTATATTACCCTTCTGTCACTGAATTTCTCTGAATTTACAAACTTGATTTCTTAAGAGGCTCAGAATCAGACTTAGTTTCAAATCGTTGTGCTACCATTTACTAGCCATGTAACTTTAGGCAATTGACCAAATTATTGTTTTCTAAGCTGTGAAATGAGAATAATAATAGTATGTACATAATATGGTTTCATAGGATATTATATGAGATATTTCTAGGTGTGTGATGATATAAGGTCAGTATGTTAAAATCGCCAATATTACTGTAGAGAGAGAACAAACTGCAACTGAAAAACTTTGTTTCAGTAACCCATATTTCCATAATGTTAAGATTAAGTTTATCCTATTATAGAAAATAGGACCTTGAGGGAAAGAGATGCTGGGTGGTTAAGTTTAGATAGACTGTAGAAGATAAGTAATACAAGTCTTATTCAAAAGATATTGTCTGAAAAAGGTCAAGTTTGGATATGGTAGTATATGGGGACCTTAGGTAGTGAGAAAGTATCATGAGGTCATATGTCATGAAGATATGTGCCGAAAGGGAGATGGGCATAGAAAAGATCTAACAAATTCTATGCTAAAGAGCCTTTAAAGTCTAAGGTAAGTCATATTTTAGGGAGGCAGAAAAGGGCACTAGATTGGTATTTCCTGACAACTAGCCCGACTGTTATTCACTAGTTTTGTGAGTATACACAAATCACTTGATGTCTCTAGAGCTTAATCTCTTCATCCATAAAATGAATGTTAGACTAGACCAGGAGTTGGTAAATACATTTCATAGTTCAACTTTTGTCTTTTTGTACAACCTGCAAGATAAGAATGGTTTTTAAAGGGCTGTCAAAAAAAGACAAATATTTGAGAAAGGTGGTCCTTAAAGTCTAAAATATTTGCTATCTGGCTCTTCACAAAATTTGCCAATCTGCAGAATAAATGACCAGTAAGGTCCATTTAAATGTTGACAGTCTATTATTCTAGTCCTTGCTTGATCTATAATTGTTTTAATGGAAAGGCCATGTTTTATATTTCTCTTTAAACTTTCACATTGATACCAAAATATGTGTAATCCATTGAACAATATACTGTTAGAATTAAAAAGGCCTTTAAAAATCACTTCATCCAGCTCTTTACTTTCAGATGAGGAAATTGAGGGTCAGAGAAGTTACTGTGTCACTATTTCATAACTTATTAGTGACAGAAACAAGACCAAAACCCGGATCTTTTAACTTCTTTTAGTCATTTTAGTATTACACTATCATACTTCAGTAGTAGTCATTTCAAACAGCTTAAGACTTTTTGATGCCCTCCCTCTTTTACCTGTCAGATCAACTCTTTTACTTTGGTTTCTGGTGCCACTATGTAAATATTGTTATTATGTCTATAGCTTACAAATATTGCTGTAAGAACATGACAGTCATATGCAGATATGAACATCTGATGCATATTTAAATGAAGTTGATATCACATCAGTTTTATAGCCAGAATTATAATATCTTATAATTTTGGGATAAAGTTTTGAACAGAGTAAGGCTGAAAAAAGCTTATGGACTTTGATGGTTAAAGGTTTCTTTCGTACATATTGATATACTCAAGTGATGTTTATACTGACAAATAAGACAGCAGATGTCCATCACATTGAATTTTACACAGTGACAAAGAGAACAAATTTAGCTCACATGGACTTCTCTGATATCTGAACACTATTCTTCCTGCTCTAGAGGAAATAGCCTTGTAGATAAATCAAGGAGAGGTAACCCTGGAGGGAGCTATTGAGAGCATAGTTAATCAGCCTCATGTGAAGTCACCATTTTCCATGCATCCATATTTCATTCCAGTATTTTAGCTCTCTGTTTCTTCTGTGTTAGATGTCAAGTTAATAGCTTTTGGAAGAACTACTCTGAGACATATATTCAAATCTCTAGAGATGCCACAAGTGAAATCATGTGGTCTTCACAAGATTTTAAGGTCCCTGAGGGCAGGGACAATGCCTTCTTAATACTGTGTCCCATAGCACATGCTTTCACTTAGTACTTGCTTGAGATTTGTTGGGTTGAAGTCCATGTGAATGCAATACAGAAGGCTTCCCCAGAGGGCCTATCTCATTCCTTCCAGCTCTATCTACAGTTCTAGTTCTCTTGGAAATTACTGGGATAGCTACAACTGTCATTGATCCCTCCCCATCTTAATTTCTTGTCTTTTGCTCACATTTTTGTGTTTCTCCACAGAGTCTCTTCCAAAGGCAGAGCCCACTTAATTCTTTTTGTTCTTCTCTAATGCTAGACACAAAAGTATTGAATTGATTTGAATTAATTTAAATAGCTAAGTACATTCTTGTGTAGCATTTGTTATCATTGAAAACTTTTGTATAAGTCTTGCTTTCTAGGTTGATTTAAAGTTGGTTATTTGTTACCAGTGGCCATAAATGCAAATATAAATTAATAACATACTTTGGATTTCCCTATGATACATCTAAAATTTAAACTGGATGAGGGGGTTTTAATGTGATGGCCTTAAGCAAATGAGTTGATACCTTAGTATCTCATCTGTAAAATGAAGGAGTTAGATGAGGTGATGACTTGAGTCTCTTTCCAATTGTGTCATTTGGTGACTATTTAGTCTCTTTCTAAGAGGTAAGGTTGTATAAGACTTCAATTTGTGGACTAAATCTGGCCCAAAATGGGTTTTTGTACTGCCTGCAATCAAAGAGTAATTTTTAAAAAACATTTTTCAAGGTTTATAGAAACAAAATAAGAATATGTGGTAGATACCTATATCTACACAAAGCGAAAATATTTACCATATGGCCACCTGCAGAAAAAGTTTGCTGATCCTTGGTATAAGGGATGTGAGCATGGCCTCTGGTCTCAGCTCTGTCCACATAACAATTGCATCATGTAAGTTATATTTTGTCATTTTCTGTGCTTTGGTTTCTTTTTCTACAAAATGAAGATAATAATACCTTGCAAATGTTGTTGTGAAGATTAAATGAATTTATGTAAAAAATTTTAGAAAGGCACCTGCCACAGAATTATTAATAAATGTTAGCTCTTAACATTATTTTTTTATTTCCATGCAAGAAGTAATCAGCCAGGTGAAGAGGAGGAGTTTATGGAGGGCAAATAAGAGGACACTGAACCATGACATTTTAGAATTGGAATGGAATTCAAACACCATCTAGTCAGCTCATTTTTATTAAAGGTGCTATAACTGAGACACAAGGAAATCAAGTCCACAATCATATAGTTTGCTATTGGCCTGAGCCTGTACACTTTAATTTTATTGGAGTCACATGATGATTCTTATTCCTAGATATTGGAACATGAGCTCAATTATTTTTCTCTTTTTTATTTTGAAATTCAGAATTATAGAAAAGTTGCAAAAATAGTACAATAATTTCCATAATACTCTTCACTCAGATTTCCCAAATGTTGACATTTTACTGCATTTGTCCTCTAAATCTTTCTCTCTTCCTGTACGTAGATTTTTTTTTTTCTGAATTGTTTGAGAGTAAGTTGCAAATATGATGTCCATTTACCCTTAAAACTTCAGTTTGTGTTTATTAAAATCAAGGACAATCTCTTATATAACCACAGTACAGTTATCAAGATAAAAGCTTGATAAAGTATTATTTAATCTGTAATCTTTATTCAAATGTTGCCAATTGTCTTACTAATGTCCTTTGTAGTGAAAACATTTCTTGGTTGGTTCCTTGAGAGTACAAATTTAGTTTTTAATGGGGAACTTGTCCCTAGTATTTTTTAACGGAGAACTTGTCCCTAGTAGGTTTTTAAGATTCCCTGATGAAACATGTTTCTAAACTCCTCAACATGCTGACTCCATGCATTTTAAGGACAGAGGTGAATTTCCTTTGAAATATTTTTTTTCTTTGTCTTCATTAATCTAAAGTGGTCAGCAAGATGCAAGTACCATTTTCTCATAGACTAGTGGAAGTCATTAGCACAAGTGACATGTTCCTGGGCTTTAAGTGGTTCTGTACAGTGTGGTCCAGCACTTAGATGAATGGTTATTCATATTTAAACCTTAGAGTAAAAATGAAGTAAGAATTTGGCACATTTAACTCCTGCTGGAAACAAATAAAACTCATAAAATCAAGACTTAGATCAAATCTGTTTTATTTACTTAACAAATGTGAGGCAGTAACATTTCTTAGAACACTTTCAGAGGTTTATCTGAGTCTAACTGATGGAAGTAGGATGTGTAAGAGAAAGGACCCATTTTTTTTTTGTATGTCTTTGGTTTATCTTGTTTGGCTATATTCCAATTGAAGATTTAAGTCTATTACTGTTTATTCAGAAAAATGGGCAAAGCACACCTATCTCTAATTTCTGGCATGGCCATTGGGGCCCATTATGAAGGTTAGATTATAGTATAAATAGGTTCCTTTGATAAATTTGTTGGTTTAAACAAACACCTTGGAGGGGTGTTCTCAGTGCTCCAATGTAATATTGAATTAGCTTCACAAGGTATATGTCTCTAGTGGGGCTCTTATCTTACACATGCTATTTGTTTTAGAATTACTTTTTTAAGCAAAATAGAGCTAAGATATTGCTGTTGCTCAAGAAGCCTTGTTTGTTGCCTTGTGTGGACTGAAGATTGCATATTTCTTTCCCAGTCCCTGGCTCCCTCTATACATTACTACTTGTACTTCTTTGCTCAGTACCTGGTATTTTCTTCCTTTTATTTTTTTAAAAACCTTTTTGTTGTAAAATATAATATACATACAGAGGAGTGCACAAAACACAAAGCTCATGAATTTTCACACTCACATGTAACTACGGCACAGTTCAGACCAAGAGACTGAAGACCACCATGCTCTCCAGAAGCTACCTTGTACTCTTTCCAAGTACTCATTGCTCCTTATAGATAATCATTATCCTAACATTTATGATCATTGCTTCCTTAACTTTTTTGCAGTTTTACCATCTAAGTTTATATCCCTAAAGTCGCTAGTATTGCCTATTTTTTGGAAGTCTATATAATTGGAATTATACATTATATATTCTTTAGTGTCTGACTTTTTTTTCACAATGTTATGTTTTGAGATTCATCCATGTTGTGTGTTGGTGTAGTTTGTTCTTTTTTGTTGTTTTTTGGTGAATATACCACATTCTCATCCAGTAAATAGATATTGGGTATCTGTTTTTAGCTATTATCAATAATGCTTCTGTTGTGTAAGTGCATGCATTTCTACTGGACATATACTTAAGAGTGAGAATTGTGGGGTCATGGGTAGGGTGACTGTATTCTGGTTTGCTTAATTCAGTTCTGATTAATACCTAAGACAGGTGTCTTAGCTGCTGTTCTCGCATCATAGATTTCTATTCCTAGGTCTGTTGGGAAAGATAAGAAAGCTATTCAGGCATCAATTAGATGCAGTAAGGAAACCAATACAATTTTTGCCAGACTGAATAGTGAATTGTAGCAACAATTAAAGGATATTCTTGAAGAGAATTTCTTTGGAAGTTCAACTGGAATAACTTTGACCATTCTCTCATCTATAAGCCAATTGCCATTAACTATGAACATACTCATTAAAAATTTTTTAATGCTTATTTATTTGAGAGAGAGAGAGAAAGAGAGAGAGAGAGAGAGAGAGAGAGAGAGAGGGAGGGAGAGAGAGAGAGAGAGAATGTGAGTGGGGTAGGGGCAGAGAGAGAGGGAGACACAGAATCCAAAGCAGGCTCCAGGCTCTGAGCTGTCAGCACATAGTACAACGCAGGGCTTGAACTCATGAACCATGAGATAATGGCCTGAGTTGAAGTCAGACATTTAACTGCTGAGCCACCCAGATGCCCCTGAACATACTCATTTTTAAGCAGTTTTGGGTTCAAGCCAATTGGGAGACCCACACATTCGGCCCACTGCTTAATTCAACATTAAATTTTATGATTCTATTTTGCCTTATATGTTCACCTGTATTGAAGTATCTTTTATTTTTTAATTTCAACAATAAAAGGGTCATGATGAAAAAGCCAACTCTTGTCCTATAATTATAGTATCCCATTTCACTCTCAAAATGTCTTTGTTTGAATGATCAACTATAACATCATAACCATGGGATGTATTTTGAAGGTTCAAATTTAAGATAATGCCAAATGGTTTTTCAACATGGTTGTATCAATTTACATATATTACCAGTAAATGTGATATTTTCTGTTGCTTCTCCTCTTCATCAATACTTGTTTCAGTCTTTTTAATTTTAGCTCTTCTGGTGGGTGTGTGGCAGTATTTCATTTTAATTTTAATTTCCTTGATTACAATTGAAATTGAGTACTTTTTCATTTATTAGCTATTTGGATTTTTCTTTGTGTTTATGCATATGTGAAAGTTACTTGAGTTCTGTCACTTTTACTTTGTATTGGGGTGCCTGGGTGGCTCAGTCGGTAAAGTGTCTGACTCTTGATTTTGGCTCAGGTCATGATTTCATGGTTGGTGAGATTGAGCCCTGCATGGGGCTCTGTGCTAACAGTGCAGAGCCTGCTTGGGATTTTCTCTCTCCCTCTTTTTCTGCCCCTACCCCACTAGTGTGCGCTCGTGCTCTCTCTCTCTCAAATAAACTTAAAAAAAATACTGTATTATTAGTTGATACATTTAGACTTGTTATATTACTTATTGTTCCTATCTGTAATGGTGCTGTTTACATAAACATCTATTGTGTCTGCTGACAATAAAAGCTACATCTACTTCTTATTGGTTATTGTTTGAATATTATATCTTTTCTAATCATTTTGCTTTTGATAGTTCCATATCCTTATGTTTTGGATATAGCTCTTATCCACGGCATATGTGTGTGTGTGTGTGTGTGTGTGTGTGTGTGTGTGTGTGTGTCTATAATACAGTCTATGAGTCTTTTTTCTTTTAATTGATATGTTGAATTCATTGACAAATCAACGTAAAAACTGATATACTGGGGTTTAAATCTATTATCTTACCATGTACTTTTTACTTTTCCTGTTCTATTTTCAGTTTTCTTTCATTTTTAAACATACTTTGGGTTGATTTTTATTCTAATTTTCCCCCTGGTATTTATATATTATTTTGTTATTAACCTAGAAATTATAACATTCAGGGGTTCCTGGGTGGGTTACTCGGTTAAGCATCTGACTTTGGCTCAGGTCATGATCTTGTGGTTCCCCTACCCCGCGTGGGGCTCTGTGCTGACAGCTCAGAGCCTGGAGCCTGCTTCGGATTCTGTGTCTCCCTCTCTCCCTTCCCCTCCCCTGCTTGTACCCTGTCTGTCTCTCTCTCTCTCTCTCTCTCTCTCTCTCTCTCAAAAATAAATAAACATTAAAAAAATTTTTAAAGAAATTATAACATTCAATCTTGACTTTTTTACTATAGAAAGAATAATTAACTTGAGATTTATCGTCTTAAAAATTTAAGTATATAATACATCATTATTTACTATAAGTATAATTTTGTGCAGCAGATTTCTAGAGATTATTCATCTTGCTTGGCTAAAATTTTATGTCTGTTGACTAGTAACTTCCCATTTATCCCTGCCTTCATTCACTGGCAACCATTGTACTCTTTGGTTCTGTAAATTTGACTATTTTATATACTTCATACAAGTGGAATCATGCAGCAGTTACCTTTTCGTGACTGCATTATTATATTTAGCATAAATGTCAAGGTTCATCCACACTGTCACACTATATAGAATTGCTTTTTTGTTAAGGCTGAATAGTATCCCATCCCATACATCCCATTGTATGTATATAATACCTTTTCTTTATTCTTTCATTTGTCAAGGGACATTTAGATTGTTTCTACTTCTTGGCCATTGTGAATAGTGTTGTAATGAATGGGAGAGTGCTGATCTCTTTGAGATTCTGATTTAAATTTTAATATAAATAATTTAGATTTTAATCTTAATTAAATACTCAGAAGTGGGATTGCCAGATCATATTATAGTTCTATTTTTATTTTTTTGAGGAAATCCCCTACTGTTGTCCATAGTGGCTGCACAATTTTGCATTCCCAGCAACAGAGTGCAAGAGTTTTTTTTTTTTTTTTTAATATCCATTTCTTTTTGAGAGAGAGAGAGAGACAGACAGAACACAAACTGTGTAGGGGCAGAGAGGGAGACAGAATCCCAAGCAGGCTCCAGGCTCTGAGCTGTCAGCACAGAGCCTGATGTGGGGCTTAAACCTACGAACCATGAGATCATAACCAGAGCTGAAGTTGGACACTTAACCGACAGAGCCACTCAGGCACCCCGAGAGTGCAAGAGTTTTAATTTCTCCACGTCCTTGTCAACCCTTGTTTCTTGTCTGTTGTTTCTTCTTCCATTCCTTTCCTTTTCCTTTTCCTTGTAATGTATCCTCTTTTATTTATAATTTTATTTAATGAATTTTCTTTTTGTTTATTAGTCTAGCTAGCAGTTTGTTAATTTTGTTTATCTTTTCAAAAAAACAAGGTCTTTGTTTCATTGATCTTTATAAATTGTTTTTTTCTGGTTTCTATTTTATTTATTTCCACTCTGATCTTTGTTATTTCCCTCCTTCTGCTAATTTTGGGCATAGTTAGTTCTTCTTTTCTAGTTACTTATTGTGTATTTAGGTTATTTGAGGTCTTTTTTTCTTAATGTAGGTGTTTATCTTAATAAAATTCCCTCTTAGAATTTTTTGCTGCATCCCATGTGTTGTGGTATGTTGTATTTCCATTTTTGTTTATTTCATGATATTTTCTGATTTCTGTTTGGATTTCTCCTTTTATGCATTTCTTGTTTAGTTCTGCACTGTTTAATTTCCACTTATTTGTGAATTTTCCAGTTTTCTTCCTGTTACTGATTTCCAGTTTCATACCCTTGTGGTCAGAAGAGATACTTGATATGATTTAAGTATTAAATTTGCTGACACTTGTTATGTGATCTAACATATGTTCTATCTTGGAGAATGTTCAGTGTGCATTTGAGAAGAATATGTATTCTATTGCTATTGTATGGAACGTTCTGTAGATGTCTGTTATGCTCATTTGGTCTAAAGTATATTTCTAGTCCAATATTTTTTAATTGATTGTGTTTCTGGATGATCTATCTAGTGTTGTACATGAGGTATTGAAGTCCCATACTATTATTGTATTGTGTCTATTTCTGTTATAATTTTCTTAGTATCTTTAGGTGCTCCAATATTTGTGCATTTATATATTCATTTGTTATATTCTCTTGATTAATTGACATCTTTATCATTATACAATAACCTTTTTTTCTCTTATAGTTTTTTACTTAAAGTCTATTTTGTCTCATAAGCTATCCTTATACTCTTTTGGTTTCCATTTGCATGGAATATCTTTTCCATCCCTTCATTTGGAGCCTATGTGTGTCCTTAAGGTTGAAGTGTGTCACTCATAGGCAGCACTTAGTTGGATATTGTTTGTTTTTGTTTTTGTTTTTGTTTTTTTGTTTTGTTTTTTCTTAACCCTTTCAGCCATGCCTTTTCACTGGAGAATTTATTCTATTTACATTTAAAGTAATGATTGATATGGAAGGACTCACTGATGCCATTTTATTAATTGTTTTCTAGCTATTCTGTAGTTCTTTTGTTCCTCTCTTGCTTGCTTTCTTTGTGAATTGATGATTTTCCATAGCGGTATGCTTTTATTCCCTTCTTTTAATCTTTTTGGTATCCATTGTACGTTTTTGCTTTAAGGTTACTGAGGCTTACAAACATAAAAATTTTATACATACAACTGAGCTAATTGCAACTTCAATTGTGTTAAAAAACTTTACCTTTTAACTCACCCCTCTTAATTTTATGTTGTATAAGTTTTGTAGATTTCCTCTTCTGTTGTTTGTGTTATTTTTCTTTCATGTTGTTCTGTCTGTTTTGTGTCTAGTTGTCTTTGATGGTTTGCTGGACATTTTATTTTTTAATAAACACTTTTCAAAAATTTTAGAATAGTTTTTAACGTTATGGAGACATTACAAAGATAACATAGAGAATTCCTCTATACCCCATATCCACTATCTCCTATTGTTAACATTTTTTAATATGATACATTTATCACAAAGAATCAATATCAACATATTATCATTAACTAATGTCCATACTTTATTCCTATTTTCTTTTTTTTTACCTAATTTCCTTTATCTGCTCCAACACCTTATTTAGAGTACGATGTTACATTTACTTGTCATGTATCCTTGAATCATTCTTGGCTATGACAGTTGTTCACACTTTCCTTTCTTTCATGACCTTGACAATTTTGAGTAGTACTGGTCAGGTATTTTGTAAAATGTCCATCAGTTGGGATTTGTCTGGGTTATGCTCTCATGTGGTTTAGATGTAGTTGTCATAAAAATATCACACTAATTTTGAGGTAAGAAATGATTCTTCAAATAACCGTTATATGAATGAAAGCAAATCCATCACAAGGTGTAAGTACAATTTGTCTGGGAGGGTCAAATGATGTAGGATGATGATTTCCAATGGCTATTTTTGTGGGGCCCAATAGTTTATTAGACATTTAAGTAAATGATGCAAATATTCCTTAAGGGTGAACCTTAGGTCTTCACTTAACATGTAACATTTACCAAGGGGGGCAGTGGCTAAAATTCATTTCATATGATCAAAATGAGATCTAGATATTTGGAAAACAGCACATAAAATTATATGAAAAGTGGAAGTAAAATCACAAAATATTTAAGTAGTACAGGTTTTGTGTTATATCTGTGAATAGTACCATCATCAACTGCCTCTTCAGTTGGAAGAACCATTTTGAAATAATATATACTCAAATCTAAGTGCATTCAATAATAACCTTATGGCTAAAATTAGAATTATGGATAACTGGAAAATAGTCAATATTTTTTTAGAAAGCCAATATGTTTTGTATTGAATCTACAGGTGATAACAACTCTCTTTTCCTTAAGCTTGCATTATCCAGCTAATTCTTGAACTAGGACCTTTTCTTGTATCATTTGCGGTGACCATTTTCAACACATAGGTAATATTGAGCTCTTTTAAACTTCAGCCACTGTTAAAGGAGTTAACCTGAAGAAAACAGGGCCCGCTGCTAAGCTTTCAAAATTATTTATATTAAAAAAATAAACAGCTCACAATCATATGAGTGTCAAGATCAGGGCTTCCTGATGTCACTGAGATGAATGATGACAACATTTAGTGAAAGGGAATGGAAAATCCCATATAAATGAGAATGGGAGATGGTATAGAAAAAAAGCAGCTAAGGCAAAAAAGGAGAAATTGCAGAAATGAATGAAGGTGAATTGTTAGTAGGCATTTCACATGTCAGAAAGGAGGCATAGAAATAGTGAGGTGATTAGAGGCCAGCTTCTCAGAAAAGGTCTTTCTCATAAAAGAGGATAATGGCATATGAAATTGGTGAAGGGAATTAAAAGGGAAGAAAGTGGCAATATGGTATCAACAAAGCACCATGTCAAAACAGGAAAACAAGAGACAACCAACTGAGGGACAAACTACCATCTGACTGTGATGGATCAGCCAGGGTCTCTCAAGAATTTTAACTGCTATGCCTCAGCTCATTGTGACTCTCAGGAGAAATAGTGACCCTTCCATGACACAATCAGTGTCTTGTGGTATCTCTGGACTTTTTTTTAGTGACATAGGTTGTGACTAAAAACCTATCTCTTCTAAGGACAGGTTCTAATTTATCAAAGATAAGCAATGCTAGGTAAATGACAGCTCCTATAAAGGTATAGATGAATTTTATATTTACTGGAGTGTAAAAACAGAGATTTTTTTTAAATGCACGTTATAGTTCTTCTTGAACATGGAAGAGCATTCAGAGATGCTGTCTACTAATACATTAACTGAATTGAGTTGTTAAGCTTCAAGCTGCTGAAATTTTGGGGTTTCTGAGGAGATCATGAACACTGGGTTCCAAAAAATCATATTTGGTAGTGTTGGTAGTTACAGTCAAGATGGTTAACGAAGCCTTATTTCCTCCCTGCTGTTACCATATATGTCATATTTCATGAGCCATCAACTTCTTCTTCTCACCTTTTATGTACTTATCAATGAAGAGTTAGTCAACAACGTTTATGGGACTCTTTAAAAAGCATCATTGTATCAACCACCTTCATTTCACAGCTTTATATTTGGCCAAACACTTTCCTATTCCTTATCTCATTTGATCCTCAGCATAATCCATACAAGTATGTTTGACAGAGACTATTTTTTCTTTGTTTAAATGTAGGCTCAGAGAAAGGTTCAATGACTTATGCAAAGTTGTATAATTAATGAGTGGCAGCAATTGGACTATACCTTATGTCACCTGAATCTAGTTCTGTGCTCTTCCTGCCACACCATGCTTTCATTTTTAAAGTTCTTACTACTTTGATTCTTCATTTATTACATTTATTTCCTCTCATCTTCTTTATATTTTTCCTATTGCTAAGACAGACACCAAAGCCATATTAGAGAGTGGTCTTATTTTTAAATTTTTTAAATGTTTATTCATTTTTGAGAGACACAGAGAGATAGAGCTTGAATGGGGGAGGGGCAGAGAGGGAGGGAGACTCAGAATCCGAAGCAGGCTCCGGGCTCTGAGCTGTCAGGACAGAGCCTGATGTGGGGCTTGAACTGTGAGATCATGACCTGAGCCAAAGTCGGATGCTTAACCCACTGAGCTCACCCAAGTGCCCCTAGAGTCTGTTCTTTTTAAATAACATGAGAATCCCTTGTGAGGTGAGCTGTTAAATTCAAAACTGAATTTATGGCTAGATAGGATGGATAAATTACACTATTTACATGCATTCATACCTGTATTTATGGATTCCTGATCTGTTGAACTCTACTCTTTTCTCACTTTTCCTTGTCGTTCTTTGTGTATTTGTGTGTATAGAAGAGAAGAGACCGTTAGGAAGAGAAAGAAGATGATGACTTATTACTGTAGTTGATTAGGAGATTTTGGAATCCATCTCTGTGCAAGTTAGGTAGTTTAACAATTATTAGCTACCATGTATCAATTGCTTACTACATGCCAAACACTGTATCAAGTTTTTATACATAAAGAACAATGTGATATCCTAGTTGCAAAGGTCAGTCTTCATCCTAGTACCACTCTGACCTTTAGGTAGCTTCTTTGAAAAGTAGTCTGTACTCTTTTTATTCATAGTCTGTATGAGGTACATTTTTAACAACTGGTCAGTCTGATATTTTTCTTCAGTTATATCTACTTGCTTACTTGCTTGTTGTCTGAAACCAGTACTATGCAGAGGGCTAGGCCTGGGTAGATCAGTCTATGTTCCATGAAGCCTGAAGATGGTTTCCTTCCCAACTGCAAGAGAAAATGTTTTATGTAGTTGGTAAAGACTTGGAACTGGATTCTTTTGTTTTTCCCCTGAGTAATTAATGCCAGGCTTGGTGGCAGATCTTGGCAACACACCTCCTTGGAAAACCAGGACAGAATGGAGACCCTGAGTATTTTACCGGCCTGGTTATAGCAGAGAGTAGCACTAAAAGGGAGATAAGAAGGAAGGCACAGTTTGATTCCATACAATTTTTTAGAGAGTCAGTCTTAACTAGAAAAATTATAGTGCCTTCATTACAGAAAGTGTGAAGATGATTTCCAAATTAAGGAAAGCTAGAATTCCTTTTGTAGCCACAAGAAGTAGATGCTTAGACTCTAACAGGATGAGGGGCACCTGGGTGGCTCAGCTGGTTGAGCACCTGACTTCAGCTCAGGTCATGATCTCACAGTTCATGAGTATAAGCCCCACATCAGGCTCTGTGCTGACAGCTCAGAGCCTGGAATCTGCATTGGATTCTATGTCTCCTTCTCTCTCTTCTTGTCCCATACTTATGCTCTGTCTCTCTCTGTCTCTGTCTCTGTCTCTCTCTCAAAAAATTAAAAAAAAAGAATCTAACAGGATGAGTCAACATGAAAGTGATGACACTACCTTGTATGATATATGACCATAAGTGATTAGTTTGATTTAATTAAAAATACTAAAGTTGGTATAAACAATTGAATGGTATTGTCATTTACATGAATCCATTGCAGTAATAAATCTTGTTATAATGAGGTTGTCAGAGCTCTCAACATTGCTGAATCTCAGCCTTGGGAATTAACTTCTAACATTGTGACTCAATTTTTAAAATCTCCTTTGTGACAAAGCTTTATTCTTTAAGGATATATTTAAATATTAGACACAAATAAAAGCCATCTAAATGCAAAATTTATGAATAATGTGTCTGATTAAACTGAATAAATGCCCCCTTGTGTCAAAAAAATATACTTTTCTTGTGTGCTTATAAAATGGTGCTGAAGTGTCTTTACTAAGCATATTTTTAAAAGAGCAGTTTTAAAAAAATGTTTATTTAGTGATTTATTTTGAGAGAGAGACAGAGAGAGCAAGTGGGGGAGGGGCAGAGAGATAGGGACAGAGAATCCCATGCAGGCTTCATGCTACCAACACAGAGCCTAATGCAGGGCTTGAACTCACAAACTGCAAGATCATGACCTAAGCTGAAGCCAAGAGTAGGACACTTAACCAACTGAGCCACCCAGCCTCCCCTAAAATAACACTTTGAATGGCATCATTGGAACAAGCTAAATCCTCCAAAACTGATCACTTTGAAAGAGATTCCATTCTCATTTGCTGAAAATTAGTCTTATTATATCATGGCCACATTTTGCTTAGCTTCCCTTTAAGGTCTTACATTGTAAATTATCCTTACAATCTTGTTTGGCTTTAGCCCATTTCTCATTTCTTTCTTTCATATCAATAAGCATGCTTTTTCAGCTATGAGTTTTTCTAAGGGAAACTTAACGGAAAGAATAATCAATTAGTATATTTTAATTTGCATTTAAAACATTTCTAGACTAGGGCAGTATTTTCCAACTGCTGGCCTTGAATCCCCATGTTGGCCAATGTGTTCCAGGTGAGTATCCATTTTGTTAAAGGCAATAACAACTGACATCTGTTTCAATGTTTAATTAAAAAAAAACATGTTACTTTAAAACATTTACCCTTAATACAGTTTAGTTTGAGAGGAACCTAGCATACACTCAAAGGACGTGTCTGGTGATAAGAAATAATCAGATGGATATGCTCAAGTCTTAGTTTCTGTGTTGGCAATTATTCAGCTAAAATACTACAAATTTCCAAAATAGTTGTGATCATTTTACAATTTGTTTTTGTTCTTATTCATATATTTACAGAAATTTATACACTTAAAATGTTAATTTAAGGTATGAAGCATCAAAAACACAGATGTTAAAATTTAACATGTCAATAGAGAATGAAAAATAGTAATAATGCATATAACTTAAGATGCTTTTTTACTAAATTGATAAATTGCCCTCATCTGATCAAATTCTTGTTCAGCATACCAAAAGTTTTTTAAAAGACAGACTAATTTTTTTAAGGAATATATAGAATATTAATTATGTATACCTTTTATTTTTCTTTATTTAGAATGAAGAACACATGCACAGTAAATTATGTGGGAGAGAAAAGGTGGTAAATAAAATACCAAAAGCTGTTTCTTAAGTTGTGAGTTAGAAGAAGAACAACAAAATTATAAAAATAAAACAGTTATTTCTTTTTTAAAAAAATTTTTTTGATGTTTATTTATTTTTGAGAGAGACAGAGACAGAATGCGAGTGGGTTGGGGCAGAGAGAGAGGGAGGCACAGAATCTGAAGCAGCCTCCAGGCTCCGAGCTGTCAGCACAGAGCTTGACGCGGGGCTCAAACTCACGAGCTGTGAGATCATGACCTGAGCTGGAGTCGGACACTCAACCAACTGAGCCACCCAGGCACCCCGAGCAGTTATTTCTTTAAATACAAAATGCAAGAATTAAAAAAAAAAGCTAGTTGTCTATTTTTGATGCTATAACATTTAATATTTCAACTTTATATAAACATTTGGTTTCCAAACCAAAAACAGTATATCATTTAGGAATATAAATTGACATTATGTTAATATTACATGAAGTAAACTATCATTCCTTATTAAATTATGATTATAATTAAGGATGTTAGAAATAAATTTCATGTTAATATCTATAGCAATGTACAAATTAAAATAGAGTGTTTTTAACCTAAAATATTTTTATTACTTCATAGAAACAACAAAAAAGTATATTTTTCAATGTTTACTTATTTTTGAGAGGGGGGGAGGGGCAGAGAGAGAGTTGGGGAGGGCCAGAGAGAGAGGGAGACAGAGAATCCCAAGCAGGTTCCACATTCAGTGCAGAGCCCAACTTGGGGCTCAAACTCAGGAACCCTGAGATCATGACCTGAGCTGAAATCAAGAGTCAGATGCTTAACCAACTGAGCCACTAAGGCACCCTAACAACAAAAATATTTTTAAATATTTCTTGAGTGATTTTTTTTTTTAGGTCAAAAAAGGAAGATAATTTTCTAGAAGAAATTGTATAAGAAATTAGTCTGACAAATTATGTTTTGTTTATGTATTTGGTGACTGGAATCTTTTCTGTATATGTACTATGTGTTCTGAGATGGATGAGGCTTCATTTTCCGAATTCGAGTCATTTTTTTAAAGTTTATTTTTAAGTTATCTCTACACCCAATGTGGGGCTTGAACTCATGACGCCGAGATCAAGTTGCATGTTCTTCCGACTGAACTAGCGAGGCGCCCCTGAATTAGTCTTAAATTAAGGAATCAAGAGCTGAATTTTTTCCCTGTTTCCAAAATGAAATGGAGTGGGAGTGGGCACCTAACTCCCTGGAGAGAGCACACAAACGAGGTCTTTTCCCTATGAGAAGGGGAAAGCTGTGAGGTAATACGATTGATATCTGTGGAACAATGAAATAGGGGAATCAAGAAATGTTTTGAGACTCCCAGAATGTTAAACCTCAATGGGCTCTTCTTGTGTCTTGAAAGGTCATTGAGGGTAAGAAAGGCAAACATTAGTATAGCAGGGGGCCAAACTTAAGGAACTCATTAGCCTGACACCTGACTAAGTCAGGGAGCATAAACAATCTCAAAAGAGACTTACATAAACATTTCAATGATAGATACAGAATAAATAACGGAGGAAAATAAGAATGTTTCTCACCAGTATGAATTTTTATTAATTCATAATATACTTTGTTTCATTGCATTGTGTGTATTAAGCCACTTATAATTATTGTGGTTAATGATCAATTTTGATAAATTTGTACCATGTCATTTTGTGTTTTCTATATGTCTCCTTTTTCGATGCTTCTTATTTTGTTATCCATTTTCTGTCTTTTGGATTGACTGAATTAAAAAAAAAATCTATTTCGTACCTTCTACTTGTTTGGCAATTATATACTCCAGTTCTCTTATTCTATTGATTTACCTTAAAATTTCATGATGTATATTTAACAAATTGTAAACATAGTGTCTTTAACTCCCACCAAACAATATAAAGATCTTATAGAACTTGAAATTCAATTACCCCCTCCGATCCTACATATTGTGATTTACTAATTTTTGTTACTTTTTTATTAAAATTTTTTATTGGTTTATTTATTCTTTTTGAGAGAGAGGAGAGAGAGAGAGGGAGGAAGGGAAGGAGGGAGGGAGAGAGAGAGCAGGAGCAGGGGAGGGGCACACATAGAGGGAGAAATGGAATCCCAAGCAGGCTCCACACTGTCAGCACAAAGCCTGATACAGGACTCAAACTCATGAGCCATAAGATCATGACCTGAACCAAAATTAAGAGTCAAATGCTCGACTAAGCCACCAAGACGCCCCCTAATTGTTATTTTTTAATTTCCATAATTAGTAATTATTTTTACTATCTATGTTTATTTATATTTTTTACCAAGTTTTTTATTTACCATTTTTTTCTTCTAACTCAGACATACTTCTGGAATAAATTACTTTCTTCCTAAGGAACATCTTTTAGACTTTGCTTCAGTGTTTTTTGTTTTGTTTTGTTTTGGTTTGGTTTTTAGTGGTAAACATATTTTTTTCTTAAAATTTTGCTCTCATTCTTAAGATCGTTTTGATACCTACATAATTCTAGATTGATTGCTTTATCTCAGCACTTTGAAATATTGTTTAACTGTCTTCTGGAGTTCATTGTTGCTGTGGAGAATCTTTCTCAGTCCAGTTGTCTTTGCAAGTTGCTCCTTTCTTCTCTGTGGCTTATTTAAGATCTTTTCTGTATCTTTGATGTTTTATAGTTTCATTGCAATGTGTCTAAGTGTGCTTGGGATATGCTATACTTCCCAAAACAGAGGATGCATGTCTTTAATTCTAGAATCTTCTCAGCCATTGTCTCTTTGAATGTTGCATCCATCATTTTCTGAATTTTCTCTTTCTAGAACTTCAATTAGGCACATATAAAGCCTTTCCATTATATCCTCTGTATCTCTGAATTTGTTTCATGTTTTTTTTTTAACATTTTCTCTTTGTATTTTATTCTGGGTATTTATATCTGTTTAATTTTTCAGTTCACTTATTCTCTTCAGCTTCATCTAATCTGTTTAACTCATCCAGTCAGTGAGTTTTAATTTCAGTCATATTTTTAGTTCTACATATTTTGTTTCTTTTAATATTTGCCTGTTTTTATCTAGTATCATAAAGTTTTTATATCTGAGATCTTTGATTGACTAAATAAGTGTTTGCTGGTTTTTGCTAATTCTAGGTATGGTTTTTCTCTGGCTGATTAATTTTGTGTGAATTTTGAGGGTCCAGGTTAAGGGTGTTTTCCCACAGGTAAGATTTGTGTTTGCTTCTTTCAGATGCCAAGATACATTAACAACCTGAGCTCTCTTTCTTTTTTTTTAAGTTTATTTATTTATTTTGAAAGAGAGAGAGAGAGAGAGTGGGAGAGAGGCAAAGAAAGACCGAGAGAGAGAGAATCCAAACAGGCTCTGAGCTATCAGTGTGGAGCCTGACTCAGGGCTCGATCACACAAACCTGTGAGATCATGACCTGGGCTGAAACCAAGAGTCAGACACTTAACCAACTGAGCCACCCAGGTTCCCCCCAACCTGAGCTCTCTTTAACTTAACTTCTTGGTTTAGGGTTTCCTGAGAATGGTATAAATGTAAACCCCAGACATAACTGAGGGAAGGCCTATTGTTTCTAATCTCAGGGGAACTCATTTATCTACACCTGGAGCTATAGAAGAGAGAGAGTTTTTCTTCTGGGCTTCCATTACCATCAGACAATTTTTTTTTCTAGTGTTCACTAAGGGTGTGATCTCTTTCTGGGCTCCATCAGGTATTTCAGTCAAGCGGCCCAACTTGCTCTCACTTTGGTATAATTTTCATTACCTATAGCATACGTTAATTCCCCAAGTCTGAGTTTCTGGTACCTGCATAGCCCCTCAGCAAGTCCTGGGTTTTATTTTGCTTAGGACTGTTTTCAGCCTGTCTGTTTCTCTGTCACGGTCTCTTGCTCTCTCTTGTTTATCTCACTGTATCCCCACCCTTAAAGATTTTACTTTCTCACAAACTCAGCAATGCATTTAAAATGATATTTGTTGTCATTTATCTACAATGTAGGTGTTTTGAAGGAGAAGGACTTTTCAGGTTATCCACTCTTCATACTAATGGAAGTAGAGTCTATTCTTGTGTATTAAATATTCAATAAATATTTATTAAATATTCAATAAATATTTATTGGATAAAAAAATGCCAGGGAAGACAAGACATTTTCTTCTGAAATGGCTCCTTAGAACTTTGCCAGAATCTTGGGATGGATGTATGGAGAGTTGAAATTCTTGTTGTTTTTTTTATAGTATTTTCCTCTAAACTGCATACTTTTATGTGTCTCTTTCCTTCTCATTCCTATATGTTTAGTAAGAAATGTTGTGTACGTTTTTGAAACACCTATCAGAGTATTAAGTTCTTTGGAGCAGAATAAGTATGAGGAAAAACCTCAGTCTCCCTAAATTCAAAGTATGACTTATTTTTAATTTGTATATTTTTATGCTTTATTTTTTTACTTTTGGATTTTGTTCTACAAGAAAAGAGAGCAAGTGAAAAGAAGCTCATATCAGTAACCAGAAACAAGTCCTGAAAAGCCAAAACTATGATAACTAGAAAGATCTGTGTCAATTTTTCAGAGACCATGAAAGCAGGCCAGGATTCTTTTAGAAAGCATGAGCTATTATACTTGGTATCTTGTACTGTGGTACATAATTTTGGGGGGCATTGAGAAACTTTACTATGTTTATGTGATTTCATGACAGTTTTCATTCCTCCATAAAACTTGTAAAATAAAATGTGGCCCCTGACTACTCCCTGCTTATTGCTGATGTGACACTCATAAGTAGATCTGGGTGTTCTGTTGAACATAAATTTCTTAGAACACCAACATTGGATAGGATCACTCTGTGACCATGAGAGAGCAACACAAAGTAAGATTGCTTTGTAATCATGTCTGAGCACAGACAAAAATGAAAATACTTTCCAAACCACAAAAAATGACAAAATATCTCCTATTCTGGAGAATGAGTGACTGCTACTTCTGAACCAATTACGGTTTTAGCCCCAATGCATTCCTTTTGCCTCCAACATAAAAAGTATTGAGTTCAAAACAGAATTACCAGTGGTTTCTGAGAGCCTAATCCTCAGCAAGACCATACCTACCCTCCCTAGGGTAACTCAACACAAACCCAAATCGTTTAATAAGTTTCTTTCACTAAGATGCCCCCCATATTACCCCACTGTGTGCTGTCCTCTCATTGCAATTTTTTGACAAAATTTTTTATAATTTTTTTTTTGCAACAAACCAATAAATTTAAATTTGTTCAATGGCAAGTGTGTTTCTGGTGGTTCTTGTCTAGAGGGCATTGACCCCTGGATGACATAGAATTGCATTTTTTCCTCAGTGAAGAAAAATTTTGTCTTTTAAGTTTTGTTAAAAATTATCAACAGGCTTTGAGAACACTGGTTTCAAAAACCATGGGTCTGAACATTTCCATGACTTATTGTTACTAATGATGTACATATGTACAAGAATATAATGGTACTCTGTCAAAAAATAGGGAATGGGTAGAACTTACACTACTTTTAGGAGATTTGGTTGATTCTGTATTGGTGACACCCTTAGCTGATATTAATGCTATAGTCTGGTTTTCCATTAACATAATGGCAGTATTCACAACTGGTTATTGACTTTCATCTGTGCTCAGCCTACTTCATTTCCAAAGAACTAGGACAACCACTTTAGAATCATATAGCTCTCTGTAAAGCAGAAGAGAAATTAGAATTACACATTTGCCTTTTAAATTTCTAGTGGCATAATCTCATGGGTCAAGTAAAACCAGTTTAATGTAAATTTGGAGTGTAACAAATTATGGTTTGTGAACCTTTCAGAGGAAGAAGGAAGTGTGATGTGCTGAGATAGCAAAGGGGACTAGGGACTTCTGGGTTTATTTCCAACCCTCAGAGCATTCAGCCTGGATTTGTGAAAATGTTAAGAATGATGAATGAGCTGTAAATAGAAGATTTCTCTGACTGTGAGCCATAAATAGTCATAAATGGATTAGACTGAGCAGCTGGGAGCAAAATCGTGGGCATTATGCAGGCACACAGGATGGGCTGTGCACTGTAACTAGCATCCCACCCTATTGATTAGCTGTTCTGTTGGCCATAATAAAACTATTATGGTTAATTGCTGGAAAGAGGCACACACCCAGAAACAGGCAAGTTAAGGTGTCAGCCCTCCAAGTTTATTGCTCAAAGGAAACATGATTTGTGTTTCATTATAGTACTTTCACTGCAGGATCTATAGGGTTTAATCAATCCACTGCCCCCCCCCCCACACACACACACACGTTTCTTTGGAATAAGAACATTTTATTACATTTTGTTGCCTTCTAGTTCTGGATCAGTGACTTTTCTAGCCAGGCCTATTCTGAATTGCAAGCATTCCAAAGGAAAAGCCCAGATTTTTACAGTGCGGTATAGCCTGGGTATTACTGAAAGGGTGTTTTTCAGTTTCAGGCTATCAGTTTTATCCACCAGGTCAACCTGAACTCCTTTAATTTTTTACACATTTTTACTTAAGCAGAAGCCATAAGAGGAGCAATCCCATAAACCATATAGTTATGAAGGGGAGATTAGGTCTTCTTCATTATTGTTATTTACACCCAAGGGAAAGTGACAAGTGTTTAATAAGGGACTCTGGAGTTTCTTCTCCATTTAAGACTTAAAGTATATAGAATAGAGAATGTTTTGGTTTATGTCATATAATGTTATAGAAAGGGCTAATGGGTATTTAGTTTTGTGTTCTATCATAGCCTTCCTCTTTGAAAAGGTAATACATATTTGGAGGCTTTATTATTAATGGGAAATATGAGGACTATTGGTTATTTCCCTTAATACTTTTACCCTAGAGTGAAATGTATGTGTATGTGCTGGGATCATAGATAACACGTGTTGTTGGCACTGAAGGAAATGGGTGTGTCTTGCTATGATGAAATGTGATGTGAAGAGAACTTATTTCCAGGTGTCTATACCTGGCTTATTGCCACATTTTAGATTATATACTTCTCTTTCTGCTATATTCCTTAGATTTCCACACTCGGCAGCCAAAAGCACAGTTCATTTTATTGGTCATGTGTGTACTCATTTATGTGTGTGTGTGTGCATATATATTATATATATATATATATATATATATGCATATATATATATATATATATTAAAACATGGCAGACAAGTTGTTTGCTAGTGGGGTACAACTTTTCTGAGCACAACCACCCCTTCTGCCTAGAAATGTGATTTACAGCTCTGGCCTCTTGGTGTCCTAGTCTCACAACTGAACCATGAATGTGGGCTTAAGCACAGTAATCTGTGTTCATTTAGAGTTAATATGTATTTATTGAGCACCTACTGTGTGCCAGACAGCTTGACATTGACAGATAGTGGACATTATTGGACTCGATGTCTAACTAGTTTTACTTTTATTTACGAGGCTAATGTCACAGCCACACGTTTGTTTCTTTACATAGTACCATGATGTATGCACCATTAGGGTTTTTGTTCCAGGTTTTGTGAAACAAATATGAGCTTTGGCAAAACAAGGTATGCATCTCTTAGAACCAGAGGGATGGGACAGGATGCAGATGTAACAGCTTCAAAGACAGAACTCTGGATAAATTGCATTTTTGGAGTTAGTAATTCTCCCCCTCAAAAGAAGGCCTTGGAAGAGTTAAGCCCCTAAAAAATGAAGACTCTACCATAGATAAGGGGATACATAGCTCTTTAATAAAGAGTAAATTTAGTTGTTGAGCTGCCTCCCCTGAGCAGTTTTATCTTTCTCCTCTTGAGCACCTCTGAAGTGAGTTGAATTGTGTTCCCCCAAAACATAGGTCCGGGTCCTAACCTCCAGTACCTGTAAATGTGACCTTATCTGGAAATATGATCTTTGTGGATATAATTAAGGATCTTGATATCAGATCATCCTGGGTGGGCCCTAAATCCATTGATTTGTGTTTTTATAACAAAAAAGAGGCAGGATTTAAGATACAGAAAGAAAGTCCATGTGAAGGTCGAAGTAGAGATTAATGTGTTGGAGCTGCAAGACAAGGAATACCAAGAAATACTGGCAGCAACCGGAGACACGTAGAGAGACATAGAACGGATTCTCTCTCTGAGCCTCCAGAAAGAACCAACCTTGCTAACAACTTGATTTCAGACTTTTGTCCATCAGAACTCTGAGAGAATACAATTCTGTCATTTTAAACCATCGAGTTGTTGTATTTTCTTTTGGCAGCCCCAGGAAACTAACAACTCCCACTCTATTTTATACAAAGTTCTCTGGAATGTATTAAGTATAAATGGAGAGAGTTTATTGCCCTTGGTCCATCAACCCTTATTAGTTTTCTCCTGTGCTGAAGAAATCAGACGTAATTTTCTTATATGCTAAACTCTACCATCAACCTACTCATTATATGATTTTGATTGGATGCAAGTATATCGTAACAGCAAGTTTTCTTCTAACTGCTATCACTATCAACCTTAGAAACATAGAGCACCATTCATTCTGGGCATGATAACATCCTTCTGAAGTGCCTTTCTTCATCCATATATGTCATATGTATTCAGGTGTTTTTTTTATAATTTTATTAGGAACTCTTATTTTTAAAAATAAATACTTCTAGAATTCAGAATTAATGAAATTCTTTCTCCTAGCTGACTCACTAGTCTTAGAATTGGTAATTCAAGTTCTAAGTCTTCTTTGTAATATAAGTTATGGTATTTTGTTAAAAGAGGTGGCTTTTTTTCTGGGTCTTTTGATTGCTTTTTCTTTTTTGGGACACAGAGAGAGCCAAATCATTTATAGCTGTGAGTGTACCTTTTCTCTTTGCTGTGGCCCTTCTTATGTGCTTCTCAGGGAGGGCTGGCTTAACTTGCAGCAGGTCACAAATGTCTGTCTTTTGCTTCTTGCTTTAATTTGGTATATTCTCAGGTCAACAGAGAGCAAGAAACATGTCTAGTGTATGATCATTTGAGTCCACATTTTGGTGCACTCTGGAGAGATGTGGCATGACGTCAAATATTCCCTCCTGAGTATTCTTTCCACTGTTTCCTTATAGCATACATGCTGACCCCGAGGGTGGGAATGGAGTCACATGTATCCTTAGCTAATAGGTCATTAGCTTGTAGTTTTCCCAGACCCTACAATCTAATTTAAGTCTTACCCTGTTGGGCTGCTCATAGTGGGTTGGACTCTTATTCTCTCCATCTCCAGGTTCCAGAACTTTATGGGCACATCTTATCTGGAGCATCTTTAAATGAAATGGAGTGAGTCAACTGGATCCCTTCTATGATATTACTGTAGAGGAAATATGTTAGGGAATTTGGAGACAGAAATGTATGCCAAACTGGCCAAGGCCTATCATTAAGAGAGATGCAATAAATTTAGTCTTTTCAGTCTCTGATGGGAGACTGAAAGTTTAAGAGGTATATTTTGATCAGATAGGGAAGACCTCTGAGGGGCACCTGGGTGGTTCAGTGGGTTGAGTGTTCTGCTTTGGCTCAGGTCATGATCTCACAGTTCGTGGGTTCCAGTCCCACGCTGGACTCTGTGCTGACAGCTTGGAGTCTGGAGCCTGCTTCGGATTCTGTGTCTCCCTCCCTTTCTGCCCCTCCCCCGCTCATACCCTGTCTCTCTCTCACTCTCTCAAAAATAAGTAAACATTAAAAAAAAAAGAATAGGGAAGAACCAAAAAACCAGGTGGAGGAATTTAGAATTAAATGATATTAAATATATTTGTTTATACTATATATCCTACCCAATCATTGACAAGGATATAGGTAAACACACAAAACAGGGCAATAAAAATAAATTTTGAAAAAGAGATCAAGACATAGTTATCACTGGTTCACCCTTCTGCTCTAATCCCTGCCCTAGCAATTGTTATCATGCATCTCTATGTTATTCTTATCTATAGCCTGCACCACCATTGGACATACGATATATTTACTTGTTTATGTTGTTAATTATCTCACTCTCCTAATTAGTAAGTGACTTGTGTCAGAGTTAATATTTTTGTCTCTTTTGTTCTCTGTGCTATCCTCAGTGTTTAGAAGGGTATTTGAGTAATAGTAGCTGTCTAATAAATACTTGTTCTTGAATGAATAGCCAAACTAGGAACCAGGAAGGGGATTGCTCTAGATTATTGAGTCATGACAAAATCAAATACTCTGAGGGTGCTGATAGTGGTGACGGTTGGCTAGAGCAGGTGAAGCCATGAAGGTGGCACTTGAAGTAATTCTGTTGTATTGTGAGCAAATAGAGCTTGGTCCAGGATGGTCGTGGCAATAAATGGAGCCAAAAAAGGAGAATCCAGAATCAGTAGTATGATTTCCACCACCATTTTCTACACAATTCCTCCTTTTACCATCCTTCCTGCCCAAAAGGATATGAGAGAGGGTGGACATAATTAGCTCAGAATATTTTCCACAACCTACATTCAGGCAATATGTGAGCAAGATGATATTTTGTGAGTCCTTTTCAAGAGTATGATGCTCGAATGCTGTGATTTATTTATCTCCAGCTTCCATTAGGTGTGCTGTTAGATTTTGTATTTGGGATTTTTCTTGTTTCTTGAGATAGGCCTGTATTGCCATGTATTTTCCTCTCAGGACTGCTTTCCCTGCATCCCAGAGTGTTTGGATTGTTGTATTTTCATTTTCATTTGTTTCCATATATTTTTTAAATTCCTTCTCTAATTGCCTGGTTGACCCATTCATTCTTTAGTAGGGTGTTCTTTACCCTCTATGCTTTTGGAGGTTTTCCAGACTTTTTCCTATGGTTGATTTCAAGTTTCATAGCATTGTGGTCTGAAAATGTGCATGGTATGATCTCAATTCTTTTATACTTATTAAGGGCTGTTTTGTGACCCAGTATGTGATCTGTCTTGGAGAAGGTTCCATGTGCACTCGAGAAGAAAGTATATTCTGTTGCTTTGGGATGCAGAGTTCTAACTATATCTGTCAAGTCCATCTGATCCAATGTATCATTCAGGGCCCTTGTTTCTTTATTGATCCTGTCCATTGTTGTAAGTGGAGTATTAAAGTCCCCTGCAATTACCACATTCTTATCAATAAGGTTGCTTATGTTTGTGATTGTTTTATATATTTGGGGGCTTCCATATTCGGCGCATAGACATTTATAATTGTTAGCTCTTCCTAATGGATAGACCCTGTAATTATTATATGATGCCCTTCTTCATCTCTTGTTACAGCCTTTAATTTAAAGTCTAGTTTGTCTGATACAAGTATGGCTACTCGAGCTTTCTTTTGACTTCCAGTAGCATGATAGATAGTTCTCCATCCCCTCACTTTCAATCTGAAGGTATCCTCAGGTCTACAATGAGTCTCTTGTAGACAGCAAATAGATGGGTCTTGTTTTTTCATCCATTCTGATACCCTATGTCTTTTGGTTGGAGCATTTAGTCCATTTACATTTAGTGTTACTAAGAGTTTAGAGTCATTGTGATGTCTGTAGGTTTCATGCTTGTAGTGATGTCTCTGGTACTTTGTGGTCCTTGCAACATTTCACTCACAGAATCCCCCTTAGGATCTCTTGTAGGGCTGGTTTAGTGGTGATGAATTCCTTCAGGTTTTGTTTGTTTGCTTGTTTGTTTGTTTGTTTGGGAAGACCTGTATCTCTCCTTCTATTCTGAATGACAGACTTGCTGGATAAAGGATTCTCAGCTGCATATTTTTTCTGTTCATCACGTTGAAGATTTCCTGCCATTCCTTTCTGGCCTGCCAAGTTTCAGTAGGTAGGTCTGCCACTAGTCTTATGGTTCTCCCTTTGTAGGTTAGAGCCTGTTGATCCTAGCTGCTTTCAGAATTTTCTCTTTGTCCTTGTATTTTGCCAGTTTCACTATGATATGTCGTGCAGAAGATTGATTCAAAGTTACTTCTGAAGGGAGTTCTCCGTGCCTCTTGGTTTTCAATGTCTTTTTCCTTCCCCAGATCAAGAAAGTTCTCAGCTATGATTTGTTCAAGTACACCTTCAGCCCCTTTGTCTCTCTCTTCTTTTTCTGGAATTCCTATGATAGGGCTATTGTTCTGTTTCATTGCATTACTTAGTTCTCTGATTCTCCCCTCATACTTCTGGATTTTTTTTCTCTCTTTTTCTTACCTTCCTCTTTTTCCATAATTTTATCTTCTAATTCATGTATTTTCTCCTCTGCCTCTTCAATCCGAGGTGCGGTCACCTCCATTTTATTTTGCAACTCATTTATAGCATTTTTAAGCTCCTCATGACTATTTCTTAGTCTCTTGATCTCTGTAGCAATAAACTCTGCTGTCCTCTATGCTTTTTTCAAGTCAAGCGATTAATTTTATAACTATTTTTCTAAATTCTTGTTCCGTTATATTGCTTAAATAGTTTTTGATCAATTCATTAGCTGTCACTACCTCCTGGAGTTTCTTTTGAGGAGAATTCTTCCATTTTGTCATTTTGGGTATTCCCTGTGGTGGCTCCCAAATGCAGGGCACTTCCCCTGTGCTGTCTGGATTAACTTGTGTTGGTGGAAGGGGCCATAGTCAGACCTGATGTCTGCCCCCAGCTCACAGCTGGGGCCACAGTCAGACTGGTGTGTACCTTATTTTCCCCTCTCCCAGGGGAAGGACTCACTGTGGAGTGGTGTGGCCCCTGTCTGGGCTATTTGCACACTGCTAGATTTGTGGTGCTGATTCAATGGGATCTGGTATATTGGCTGGGGTGGATCAGCAAGGTGCACAGGGGTGGGAGGAGGAGGCTTAGCTCACTTTGCTGTCAGTGGTCCCCCGCAGGAGGGGCCCTGCAACACTGGGAGGGAGGCAGACCCATGGGAGGGATGGATCCACAGAAGCACAGTGTTGGGTGTTTCGTGGTGCAAGTAAGTTCGGTGAAGGGAACTGGTTCCCTTTGGAATTTCAGCTGCGGATGGGAGAGGGAGATGGTGCTTGCCCATGCCTTTGTTCCCCTGCCAAGCTGAGCTCTGTCTCCCTGGGCTCAACAACTCTCCCTCCCAGTGTCCTCTTGCCCTCCCCGCTCTCTGAGAGCAGAGCTGTTGACTGTTAACATTCCAGATGTTAAGTACCATTGGCTTTCAGAACTCACGCATTCTGGCCCTTCTGCTTTTGCAAGCCAGACTTGGGTTCTCTGCCTTGCTGGGTGGGCTTCCCCTCCACCGCGCGGCTCCCTCCCGCCAGTCTGTGTAACGCACACTGCCTCTCTGCTCTTCCTACCCTCTTCTGTGGGCCTCTTGTCTACACTTGGCTCCAGAGAGTCCATTCTGCTAGTCTTCTGGTGGTTTTCTGGGTTATTTAGGCAGATATGGGTGGGATCTAAGTGATCAGCAGGACACAGTGAGCCCAGAGTCCTCCTACACTGCCATCTTCCCCTGGCATTATTCCAAAGAGTATCTCCAACTTCCAAGCAAAGCTTCCTTCTCTGAAGTAGGAGTGATTGTAAGAGCATTTCTGACTGAGACACATAGACAGTAAACTTGGATGAATGTGGTTCTAGCACTGTTGGAACAGGGGACATTAGGATTTGTAAGGCTGACACTTTGGGGCAGTCTGGAGACATGTCTCCTTTCCTCTCTCTTACTAGTGGAATCATGAAACAGGGAGGATCATTGTGAACAGAACAAAGGCAATAATAGTTGGGAATTTTGTCGGAGGCTCATGAGAAACAAACTTGTCCATTTACAGCTGAGAGCTCTGATACTGTTGAACTGTTTTGCTCTCATTATCTCATCCAGTGACTCTTACCATTGAGTTGATGTTCCTGAGTTAGAGAAAGGATTTTCCTAGAATAGGAAGTGTCCAAACTTGCTTCTCTTCAAGAGCAAATTCTCACCTTTTGAAAGAATGTTTTCCACATATTTCCTGAGTTGGTGAAAATTTTTATTAATGGGAATTCTATCATTCTCCCTGGCTGACCTACAGAACAAAAGAATAAAAGTCTTAAGGAAGTGGAATTAATACCTCTATTGCAATGCATCATAGAAATAAGCCAGTAATTGCAAGGCCAGATGGGCACACGCAGATAGTTAGCTGGTTATACTATAATGAAATAGCAGACCTTTTACATAAGTTTATGAATAATGTTTCTCATAAAGACAGGAGATTGATTATTCCAGAAAAGCTTCCCCCTGAACTTGAGACCATCAGCAATCATAACAATGAAATATTAATAACAAATTTGAGAATTTATCAGGATTAAATTTCATAACCCACTATAATGAGCTTCTTGTTTCTAATTTTGGAGGGGAGCTAAATGAAATATTGAAGGCAGAAACAGGAGAATATATTTTGCATTGGAGTTCAAATCAAGATTATTTCATAACAAAGAGTAGATTTGAAGAGGTAGTAGTGGGAAAGAACACTAGGAAGTTTAGTTCCTATTATGTTTACTGCTATTTTCATGTGTAACTTTATTTCCCATATAGAGATGATTGAATTAGTTAATATCATTTTAGGGAAAATAGTCTTTGGATGGTTTTTTTTTTCTGTAAGCAAATGTATAATTACACCTTTATATTATAAGAGCTTGAAGAATTATATTTTTTGGTTCCCTAGCAACCATAGGAACCCTGGATTTTATAGCTGGAGACCAAAACTAGAATCCTTAACATAGAAATAAAATAAGATGCTTATTAGTAAAAATACTACATGTAGTAATTTTGAAAGATGACCAGAAAAAGGAAAGGAAAATAATCCCATCAACATATCTTTATTTTTCTGATCAATACAAAACTATGTGGGTGGCACCTAACACAAATCTAATTTTCAGCTGCTATATTTAGCATACACATTCAGCTTGTCTTCTTGTGGTTTTAATTACTCACATCGAGATATCTGCATGTATCAGTACTATATAATTACATTTTTTTTCAGGTATAAAAAAAGGATGGTGTGTCACTTTAATACAAATCAAAAGAAGATAATTTAGGACTAGTGTATATGTTACTGCTTTTGTATATGTTGACATTTATGATCTTTTGTACTTTAAGTTGTGTCTCCTACAGTAGAGCTAGGCTCATATTGCATACTCTATTTCTCAGTCCCATTTGATCAAAACATTCATCAAAAGGCAGTTGAAAATGTTCTAAAATTAGACACTGGTGGTCATTGTACAACTCTGTGAATATACTAAAAAACATGAAACTAACACTTTAAAAGGCAGAATGTTATGGCATGTGAACTATATCTCATAAAGCTGTTAATTGTTATTCTTAAAACAGTTAAGAAAGGGTCACTCAGTCCCTGCAATTCTTATTCCCCATTCTCTTACTCAGTATTGCCTCCAGAGGTAGCAGCATCTTCTGAATGGCCTTATGGCCACTCTCAGATCCCTCATGAAACCTAAGTTTGCCAAAACATTCAGCTGATACCAGTCCCCAACTTCTATCAAAATTAAGCCTAACTAGAAGAAATCTAAAGGCATTGTTGGAAGGATGAAGTTGAGATGCAATGGTCAGATCTTGATGTTCACCACTGGTTATAAAAATAAAATGAAAACTTAAGCCCCTGTACACAAGTCAAGAAACTGAGACTGTTGATGATGATATACCCCACATCTTATGGTGAGATTGCACACAATGCTTCCAAAAAACCCAGAGTCATTCGACAAAGAGCATTTTGGCCGCTAGGTTTGCCAAAGCCAATACCAGACTGGATTGAGGGAAATGAAAGAAGCTCTCAATCTCATAATTTATTTAATGTTATATAGATAGCACTATAAATTATCAAATGAGGCAGATGGCCAGGGTCAGGATCAGGATCATAGTTTGTGACTATAAAACTGAGTAAGTTTAATTGTTTCACACAGTGATTAAATTCAGAACTTGGTAGAACCCTGAATTTTGTCCTGTTCATTATAGTTTGCATACTCATAAATGTTATTTCCTGTTTACACATGCAAACTATTGCTAATTTCAAAATATATTTTAAAAATATCTAGTATTTATGGATTGACCCTAATTGCCCATGTGATTATCCAAATGAGTTTAACTGAATAAGATTAACCAAATCTCATAGTTACCATCCTACAGCTATTCAATTGAACATTTTGTGAATGCCTAGTTAGTGCAATAGGATGGTAGGTCCTTTGGATGAGAAAGACAGGATTCCTGCCATAAAGACAAAATTTTTAGATTATTTGAATACCAATCAGAATCAAATGAATGCAAAGTAGAGGAGGTAAACCATTATCTTGGAGTTCCAAAGAATCACAGCTGGTTGAGAAGATCAAGAGTGTTTGAAAAAATCAGCATTTCTGGTTAATCTTGAAAGTTAGGTTATCCTTTGACAGATGGAGATAAGATAGAGAAAACTTTGCAAATTAGGGGAGTAACAAAAGCAAAGGCACACAAATGAGAAAGAAGAAAAAGCAGGGCTCTAAATGCAATTGGTTATTTAAAATGATTGACCTGTAAGCGATGAACCATAGTAATCTATCCCAAAAATCAAGAGTACACTTTACACACTATATGTTAGCCACTTTGACAATAAATTATATTATAAAAAAATAAAATGATTGATCAGTTGGCAATAACTATATGATATATGCAAGGTATTGTGTTGGCACTATAGAGTATCTTAAGGAATATAAATTCTATGCTTGAATCAAGCCAGACATCTGGAAAGAGAAATATCAAGATACTTCTATTTTCTTAGTCTCTCATAGGAGCCACTTCTTATATGCAACTTGTGTTTTAATGTTCTAGCCTCTGCTCTTATCAAAGTGTGTGATAAGAAACAGTTAAAGAAAAGCTGTTGAAGATATCATTCTGTATATCACCTATTACCTCTTATGATCTCCATTTGAGTAATATATTCAAAACTGAATTCTAGAGAAAGGTTTGTTTCACTTGAAAACCTGATACAATTTTTGTATTTTAGAATTAAATCCACCTTCTTTTTTTTTGATTTGGGTACCAGAAAGTTCATATGCTAATTTGAAGCTCAATTACAGCAAATAGATTTTGCTTTATGGTCTATATAGGATGTTATTTTAAAATTCATTAATTTGGCACATATTTATTGAGTACTTACTATATTCCAGGTGCTGAGCATATAATGGTGAATTAGACAGACTTAAGCCCTGCCCTGAAGGAGCTTACACTCTAGCAGGAGATTCAGAAAATATTTAGGTAAACAAATATGTATATTTGTATTTTTCCTATTCCTGATTCACTTTTTATATTTATCATTAGCTTACTAAATGTGTTCTTACTCTAAACTACCTCTGTGGACTGAGGTAGAATATAAATAAATGTATAAATAAATAACATAATCATGTGAAAGTGTTGTACTTGGAAAATATACTTTAAATATATATTTAGTTTTGAGAGAGCACGAGCCAGAGAGGGAGGGGCAGAGGGATAGGGGGACAGAGGATCTGAAGTGGGGTCTGCGATGATAGCTTTGGGACTGACAGCAGCGAACTAGATGTGGGACTGGAACTCCTGAACCTGTGAGATCATGAGCTGAACCAAAGTCTTACCCTCAACCTACTGAGCCACTCAGGTGCCCCTTGGAAAAATATTTTAAGTGAATTTTTGAGTGAATGGGGTAAATTGGTGGGAAATTTTCTTTCTTGAACTTGAAGGATGTGTGAATATTTATATCAGTTGATGAAATGGAATTTCCAAAGTTAAGATCTTTTGTTTTTAAAGCAGTAGGTAAAAGAGAAAACCAATTTCTTCATGTATGCTGTTAACTCTTGAGGTACCCTGTGAAAAAAAAATTACAAACAAAAAAATTTCACACTATGCAGTCTAGTCCCATTACAACCTTTTCCACATAAGTGATTTCTATGCCTCTGCCAATGGTGCACTCATTACAGTCAAGCCCTGGACTAAAGGATTTTCCCAGTCCTCTCAAATCATTAAAGTATAAAGTGGCAACAGTGTTCTTCAAAATAAGAATACAATCAAGTGTACAAGTTACATTTTTAAGCCACTCTGCAGTCATAAGCTAAAATGAGCTTGGTTATGGTCAGTGATTCACATTTAAAAGAGGCATTTTTGTGGGGCCATAGTGGGTATACTGAAACAAGCTAGAGCTGTCTTGAACCCTCTGGGACTTACCATTTATTAGGGGGCAGGATCCAGACTAAGTATGCAACCAGAAGGTAGAGTGTGGTAGGTGCTCAGTAGTGCTATAAGAAAAAAAAAATACACGGTGTCACAGAGGAAGGAGATGTTGTTGAGGGATCAGGTAAATTTTATGAAGAGGTGGCATTTGACCTGGGCCTTAAAAAATGATTACCAGTTTGGTAAGTATAGCATGTGGGTAAGAGCATTATGAGTAGAGGAAACAGAATAAGCAAAGGAAGGGAGGTATACAAGTTTAAGCACTGGTGAGTAGTCCAAGGTGTTTAGAATAGAGACTAATAGAAGGATGCCATGGTATATGAAGGTTGGAAAATTTTGATGGATCAGAATTATGGAGGACCTTGAATGTAATGCTAGGGAGTTTGGGTTTTGAGAGGAACTAATCACTCAATGAATGAATGAATGAGTGAATGAATGAATACATGCATAGACACATACATAAAATATAAATGCCACTTAAGAAATATGGAGGTCGCTGTAGATATCATTTCAAACTAATCCTTTATTAAGTCTTTGTTGGGTTTATCTTTTGACATTAGCTCAATGAGATAAAAAAAATGTAAAGGCCACAAAAAGAGAGATTTTGATATTCTGTAATCTGGGGCAACTAAGTACTTGGCAGTTGTGATGAAGTGCTGGTTTGCAATAGGGGAGCTAGATTTAGAGTGCAAGATGTTCCAACACTGTATGTTTGGATGCCTTCAACTTTAGCCTTAGAGATTTAAAGCTCATACACATGTCTGTAAAAGATCAAAGAAGGACTGTAAGAAGCTATGTTTAAAGTAGGAATGTACAGCCCCAGAGAAATACACAAGAGAAGACAATAAATTATGTTGGAATGCCTGGCAGTCTTGGAAGGAGCTCTTGAGAAAATTTTGTGTGTGAAGGTCTTTAGCCAATCCATCCTTGTGAGTGCCTTGAGTGAAATAATTTTTGTTTTTGTTTTTGTTTTTTTAAACCAGGACCCACCAACCAAGTCTAATCTTGGCAATCCTGTATCTGGAGCTAGTGTGAACGTTACATAGCTGCATATAGAATGTGTTGGGAAAGGCCCTGAAAGACCTTTCTTACAAAAGCTATCATTCTTCATGTGAGTCCTGGTCAAGAGGCTGGCCTGCTAATCAAGTGCTTCATTCAAAGGGTAGTTTCCAGTAGGAATGACTCATTATGTGTCACAGTAGTTTTCAGATCTATATTAACAGTGACATACTTTTGAGGAAAAATATTCTGCATCTCACTATATGAAATGGGCAAAAGTGGAGCCTTTCAGTTGAAGCATAGGGTTACTGGGCTCACTAACTCTTATGAAGTACTGTATGAAACCAGAGTTCTGAGAAAAACAGATTAATTCCAGACACCTAAAAAGCTCTCTGGGAAGGCATATGATGTTAATTGAGAGGGAAACGGAGTGTTGGTCTGATAGGATAGGGCCAACCCTGATGAGACAGTCAGTGGGAACACTGAGAAATCAGAGGCAGTATTGAGGTGTGAGGACCTGCAGGAGTGGAAAGGGCAGGAAGGGGCTGTTGGTTAGGATATGGACAGATGCTGAAAGGAATAGGGGCCATGGTGTGGCCTGACATCACACTTTCCCCATATCCAGGAAGCTTCTGTTTGTTTATGTTCTCTCTTCATTCTATTTCCTGCATGCCCCACATCACACCAACTAAATTTTTCTTTTCTGCTGACTTGATTTCTTGCTTCTTTACCCCTATGCTAAAATATCCTGAGCTTCTTTGACAGCAGGAAGCCTGAATGCTTCCTGAAAATTCAGTTTGATACCCTTTCTTCTTTACCTCAGGTTATATCATTATTCTACATCTTCAATTGCACCTCCTCATAGGGCTTGATTATTGTTTCCCTCATTATATAGACATCTCTGTTTCTAGGCCCTATTTACAACATATCTTTGGGTGAATTAAAACCATTTATCTGTCTCTTGGCTTTTGTTATCCTGCATGTATCTTCTGCCTTCTTTAAAACCTTATTTCGAGCCGTCTTTTTAATCAGTACTTAGAACTTACTTAGTGTTACTTGTGCAGAGGATATTTGGGTGGAGGGATGGTTAAGATTCATTTATCTGGCAACTGAGGGGACACTTATTTTCCTTCCTTTCTTCATTCTAACCAAATGCTTCAGGTCCAGCCTTGATTTGGGGTGACACTTTCCATTGAGATTCTCTTCCACTCCCACTTTTGTTTCTCAGCAAGGATTTTCACATCTCTGCAGGGGCTGCTTTCTTGCCCTTGAAATTTCCCATGCTCTGGATGCAGGGGACTTGGCCCTGGGTCAGAACCCTCCCTCTTCAGTAATGTATACTATTAAGCAAATAGCACTGAGCAATGTTCTCTCCCCAAGTCAAAGTGCTCCCATTTAGATAAAATTTGAGCTTCCTGCTGGCAGTTAGGAGCCAGAATGGTAAAGGAAAATACAATGTAAAAGCAATATGAGTTTGAATAAAATTATGATAAGTGTCACATGGTACCATTACCCATATCCCCACAGGCAGGTATTAGGGAAGCTCTGTAACATAAGGCTGGAACAGAATTCCAATAGTTGAAGGAAAAGTGGCATTCCAAACTGGAGTGTGAACTCTTTGAAGTCCTTTGGGAGTGACAAATGTGGAATGAGTGACCATAATTTGTATAATTGGGTGAATGAATGAAGTACTAGAATATTATATATTTCTGGAATATGCATATTATATATATTGTTACTACATTATATATACGCACTATATATATGTGTGTATATATATGTATATATATATATAGTATATGTTTTCTATTTGAGTGTTAAGAAATGTTGCATTTGTTTTCAATAATTAGATAATGAGTGTTACATACAAATGAATTCCCGTGTGACTGAAACTAACTTTCCCAATTAAGAAATTAGATTAATGTGATTCTACCTTACTAAACTCAATATCCCAAATATATATATAATTTCTTGATGATTCAGTTTACCTTTATAATTAGTAGTTTATAGTACTCTTTTGTTGGAAAAGGACTCATCATGAAACTGACATTTTTATCTGGGATTTGAATGATGGCTAGAGATTTACTACACATGGAAGGGGATAGGCAATACAGGTAGAAGAGAGAACATGATCAACAACACAGAAGAATGAAAATACATGCCATATTTTGACAAGAGTAAGCAGTCTAATGTGACTAGTATGCAGGTATATATAGCCCCTAATAATACTAGGGGATGAAATATCAGAAGAAGAAACTAGAATAGGAGGTTGTAATTAAATTGTTATTATAAAAAGTATGAATTTCAAACAATATACAGCGGTGAGTTATTAAAGGCTTTTTACCAGGGAAGTGACGTATTCTCCTTGTGATTATGTTTCTATGTTTTTATGTTTATATCACAGGCTGCATTAAGGAGTGGTTGGGAGATGCTGAACACTCCTATAATCACTTTTTGCCCTTACCCTGATTGCCGTTTCTGCAATGTAATGAAAAGTGACATACAAACAACTTCACTCCCCTTTCCAACAAAATTACTGTCCCCACCCCCCTCCAAAATAATAATTCTGAAGTCGCCTCTGCTCTATTTTTATATATCCATGTATCCCACTATCTAAAACTTGTTTTCTATGTACCAGACATCACATTCTTCTGTACTTTGTACACATTTTCCATTTTAATTATTCAGCAATCCCATGAAATATTTATTATTGTTATCCCCCATTTGAAAGAGAAGGAAACTGAAGTTCAGGGAAGTTGGATAACTCATCAATGATCATATGACTAGTAAGTGGCAGAGCCAGAACTCAATTCTGCCTGACTCCAAAGCCCACAATGTTATAGTAGCTCAGGCTAAAGGATACATGGACTTAAATTAAAGCATTTTGCAGTGGGGCCAGAGAAGAGGGGTTACATTTGAGATTTGGAAATACAAAATTAATATTCTTTCAAAATGTTCAAAAATTTATTAAAGCAGTCTAGAAGGACCATATTATGAATTTTTTTCAATGTCTATTTCTGCAGAGATTAGTTAGAAAAAAAGCAGCTGTTGAAGTCATTCAGTTAAGAAGTTATTTTGAAAACACTAGTAAGAAATTGGATATTTCTTATCTGACTTAATTCTGTGTGTGTGTGTGTGTGTGTATTCAGTGTTAGAATATAGGCATATACTATTATTTTTACTCTGTGTATACAATAATAATGACATATAAGTTATTTTAAAAACTGTGTTGTTTAAATAACTAATTAATTAGATTGGTCACCCCATCCCTATTTGTCTTAGTCTGTAAATTTGTGGTCCTCTTTTTCCATACCTAATCTCACATTTTTCCAGATGTTAGAGTTTTCAGATTTATTTCATACACATTTTCTTATTTGAATTGTACATACTCATGTAAGCTCAGAAGACATTTAATGTCTCACCCAAGGAGACATAGATAGAGATTGAGCCAGACTAGAGGTTCCTGACTCCTAACTCAGTGTTCCCTCTACCTAACAATAGGCACCACAGTATCCCCAGCATCTAGCACACTGCATGGGCCTAGTAGGTGCTTACTCAATGTTTGTCCAATGGGTGAATGAATAAATAGCAGCTAATATTAGTATTGAGTTATGAAAGAGTTGATAATAAATTGCTAGTAATCAGTGATTCCTAATGCCTGTTCAGAATAAATCCTTTCTTTTAATGACACACTAAGGATAGTTCATATGAACCATTGTAGTTAACTTCATTGAGGATAAACTAGAGCTCTACTGATTTTTGCAGTAGCTTCTGGGAGTTGTGGTAGTAGTTAAAAGTCATTCTTTTGATAAAAAGTGATTACATTTAGTTACACATGAAGGATGATTTGTGGCATACAAGAAGAACAGTAGATCAGAGAACTTGAGTTCAAGTTCCTGCTCTGTAAATTAATAAATATTGTGAACTTGAGGGAATTAGAAAACTTTCTGTGTCTCAATTTCTACATTGATAAAATAAGGATAATAATATATGTATCAATAAGGCTGATGTGAAAATCAAGTGAGACAGTATACACGTGGATGTGCTTTGTGAACTATAATGTACTCTGCAAATTCTATAAGGGGCTTTGTTATTTGGTATTTTAGATGAGATTAAAGAATGTTCAGTAATAGTCACAATGCCAGGGAAGCCATATAACTCCATTCAGAAAGGTGCTGTTGCAAACATGACCACCAGCCAACATTAGATTTTATCCTGACAAAGAAAAAGTTTGAAATTAATTATGACTCATTATTACCAGGCTTACAAAAGGGAATGTTTATGTGAACTAGGCATTCCTTTTTAAAATTCTTAGGGGCATTTCTTGAAATGGCTATGCAATGGACTGACTGAATGTGGATTTGTGGGAAGATGACCCACTTCCCACTTAGGTATCACCTTCTGAAATATGGCTACTTTGGTCAAAGCTCTGAAGGATATTGGCTGTGGTATCTAACTTACATGTGTCAAAATCCACAACAGTCTGATCCAAGGGCTAGTAGAAATGTATTTGCTGCTTTGAATTTCTTAGTTGTGCTAGATAGCTCCAATCCAAACTTATTGGAAAACAAACTCATCATCATCTCCCCCAAACTAGCTCCTCTTAATGGTTTTCTTATTACTGTATCTAGCAGTTTTTCAGGTGTATTTTTTTTTAAAACATGCTTGTTTATTTATTTTGAGAGACAGGGAGAGAGATCGTATGTGCAGGCACAAGTGAGGGAAGGACAGAGAAAGTGGGGGAGGGGCAGATAAAGAGTGAGGGAAAGAATCTTTTTTTAAAATTTTTTAATTTTAATTTTTTTATGTTTATTCATTTTTGAAAGACAGAGAGAGACAGAGCACAAGCAGGGGTGGGGCAGAGAGAGAGAGGGACACAGAATCTGAAGCAGGCTCCAGGCTCCGAGCTGTCAGCACAGAACCTGATGCAGGGCTTGAACTCACAAACCGTGAGATCATTACCTGAGCCAAAGTCAGATACTCAACTGACTGAGCCACCCAGGCGCCCCTATTTTTTTTTTAATGTTTGTTTATTTTTGAGACAGAGAGAGAGACAGAGTGTGAGTGGGGGAGGAGCAGAGCGAGAGGGAGACACAGAATCCAAAGCAGGGTCCAGGCTCTGAGCTGTCAGCACAGAGCCCGACGCGGGGCTCAAACTCATAAACTGTGAGATCATGACCTGAGCGGAAGTCGGAACGCTTAACCAACTGAGCCACCCAGGCACCCTGGGAGAGAGAGAATCTTAAGCAGGCTCCACGCTGTCAGCATAGAGCCTGACACAGGGCTCCATCTCATGAACAGTGAGACCATGACCTGAGCAAAAATCAAGAGTCAGATGCTTAACTGACTGAGCCCCTCAGACACCCCTCGGGTATGTTTTGATTCTGTCTTTCTCTCTAGTCACCAAGTCAGTTGACTTCTTATTTGACAATGTGTTTATTTCTTCCTCTCAGTAGCCACCACTTCATACCCTCAGTTGTCTCTTTGTAGACTTTAGAGTCTACTAACTGATCTCTCTGACTCCAGTCTATGTTACCTCAATGCATCCTGTCACCTCTCCAGATAAATCTGCCTAAACCACTGCTGTTGATCACTTCATCTCCCCACTCAGAAGCTTTGGTGGCTCCCAGTTGCCAACTGAACACAAACTGGCATTCAAGGCCTACCACAATCTGTCCCAGACCTTCTCTGTTCCATTGATCCCCTATGGGATTTAGTAAAAAAAAAAAAAAAATTCACCCTTTTTAGAATACATCTTGCCTCTTCTTTCTGTGGTTTTATTCAAAATTTTCTTTGTTTATGGACACATTTTCTTTATCCCCACCTGACAATTACCTTGCTATCCTTTAGGGTGCAGCCCAAATGGAATCTTCTAATCTATGAACTTTGGAGTCACATATGCCATGCTTAAATCTTGGCTCTAATACTCCATAGCTCTAGTGTGGATGAGTTATCTCATGTTCTGTGACCTTGGGCAAGTGACACATCTTCTCAAAGCCTCAGTTTTCTAGCCTGGAAGATGGTGACAGCCCTAGGAAGTAAGTACTATTATTTTTTGAGAAGGAATTATGGTAATGCATAAAAGGCTTACCATGGGCTTGGCATATAGTCATTGCTCAGTAAAAGGTAGTTGTTTTCATTGTAATTACCTCAAACAGATAAGATATAACTCCCTTTGAATTTTGAAACCATTTTATACCATTCTTAGGGAAATTTATCCCATACTAGGTTCTATTTATTTTTTAATGTCTTCCCTTCTTAGAAATTGCAAGCTCCTTGAGGTTAGGGAACTTATGTGGTATTGCTATGTGAAGTGCCTGCATAGTAGGCACTTAATGCACGTTTACTGAATGAATTAAAGATACTTTAAAGAAGGGGAACATCACCCCCTCTTCTCCTTTTATTTGTTGAAGGTCAGTATTTGTAATAATGACACTGTATGCAATGAAATTAGACATATATTCACAGCATCCTTGTGAAAGAATGAGAAAAGACCACCTCTTTTAGTATATGAGGAAAGTGAAATCATAAAGCCATTGAAACAGCACTTTTGTAACACTTTTCTCTGAGTTAGCAGTGGTTGAGAATCTGGTCTCCAGGCTAGTTGATATTATTGTGTTGTACTGTCAACTGTGCACTCACTTTCCTGTTTACATGCTTCAGATTTTATAGAAAACTTCTCATTCATATCATGTTTGGGAAATAATTAACATAAAGTAGAAAATAATTGTATATTTATTTGATTATTTTTAGGTAAGCCTAGATCCCTATACTTTTTTCCTTCTCAGTCTGTCCTGACAATTCTCCAGAGAACTATGCAAATCCTGGCCTGTTTCCTGAGCATTTTCTGAAATCGCTGAAATGGAGAGAGAGGATATTAAAAATAAGTGCCCTTCTCCTTTTCCCTGTCCAAGCTGTGTTAAATGGGGAAGAGTTGGAGATAACCCCATGCCATGATTAGAAGGCATTCTGACTCTCCAGTCTCAGATCAGGGCTGATGATGGTGATTCTGGGAGACTACAAGAGGGAATTACATTCAAAGGGGGTAGAAAAGTGAAAAGTCAGGTGAATCCCAATGAACTCCACCACAGTGCCTTGCACAAATAGATGAGTTGTCTTCCTAGTCCGTTTCTACTTCTTGGGAACCACACTCCATTCAGAGCCCAAATGACAGGCACTCTAGTTGCCTGCATGTGAGAACATCACACCCGTCTTCTTAGATTGCTGTTACTTCTAATGTGGAAGAAGTAATGATGTTTAAATCAGCAGGCTTGGGAAACTCATGGGAGGGTTTGAGTTGAAGGAATACAATAACAAGCACTACCCTTACACAAGAAGAGAAAGGATGACTTAAATCATGTGGCCTGCTCTCACCCTTGTGGAGTTTGAGTCAATTGTCAATGACCATACCCTAACAAATAGACCTATCTGTATTATTCTTTTGGCCTAATGCTCTGCACACAGTGGATGCTCGACATTGGTTGCTGACAGCCTGGTCAGTTTCACCAGAAGGCAGTTCTATGGTCTGAGTTTCTATTGTAATCAGCTACAATGGATTTGATTCTCTCTCTGGAGTAGTGGCTGGAATCAATGCATAAACTGATGGTGTACCATCCTCCTGAGATAAAAGTGGTGACAACCATGCTGTGTTCCAGGGAAAACTGAATGCAGTCCTTCCCTAGCCCACTAAGCTATGATATTTTGCCCTCAGCACTTCTTTACGTATGAATTAACCAGTAAGGATTGTACCTAAAAAGAAAGTCCTTTGGTAAAACACAGTTATAAGCATTATATCCTGTAACTGTTTCAATTTCTTTGTTGTTGTTGGTGGTGGTGTTAAGAATGAAATTCTGACAAATGAGAAGAAAAGCAATTGGCTTTTTCACAGTTTTATGTGAGTATCAAATTAGATTTTGAGTATTTGCAGTGCAATAGCTCAAGATTGATAAATGGAAATCTGATAATCCACAAACGTGACCCAGCACAATATTGTCCTAATTTGCTTTGTGAGGATTAATTCAACTATTTTCTGCTTTCATGGCAGTGAATATACAGTGTGGTACAAATAATGCCATGTAAACAAATTCTGCTTTTCCTTAATCTTTTCAAATATCTTGAGTTGACCTTTCCCTTGAGTGTCCTTTAGCAGATTCTAGGATAGAGCCCAAAAGCATATGTGAAAGCCATGGAAGAAAGAAGACTCCAGTCAAAGAGAACAGTGGTCCATTGGACCCATTATTCATTCAAGGAATTCCATTTTTCTATAGTATTTTACTTTATTTTATTTTTTTATTTTTATTTTTATTTTTTTTGAGAGAGTACACATAAGTGGGGGAGGGGAATAGAGAGACGGGGGTGGGAGAGAGAGAGAGAAAGAGAGAGAAAATCCCAAGCAGGCTCTGTCAGCGTGGAGCCTGATGTGGGACTCAAACCCACGAACTGTGAGATAATGTCCTGAGGCGAAATGCTTAACCAACTGAGGCACCCAGGTTCCCCTCAATGGTATTTTAAATGCAATGATGGCTTTTTGGTAATTTTTCCTAGTTGGCCACAATGACTGAAATACCAGAAGTTAAATTCTACTGCAATGAAATGTATTATACCAAAGCTTCCCATGTTTAATGTGACTGAAATTGATTCCAGCAAATGTAAGTAGTAATGATGTCAACAGAAGAAATTTGGATTCTTAGCTTGGCTGTGGTTTCAAATATTATGTAGGAAATATTCTCTCATTAGGATTCACAGCATTTCTCAGAGCAGTGGTTTGGGGCAGGACCACATTGAATAGCTAAGAAAAGCCAGCCCTGAAAACTTTTCCCCACACAAAGACCTGCAGAATTTTACTCACAACTTCTGGGGCTTATAGATCTTTTGAAGTTTGGCCACTAGAGGTCCATGTTAATATCTCTCACAGAAGAAAGCCAGAAGACAGTAGTGGCAGCTTCCTTATAGCCAGAGATTTTTAAACATTTAAAAATCTGAGATTTTTCAATCTAAGATAATGCAAGGAGAGGAACAGGCATAATATAAGAAATCTCTTCCTTCTCCCACCCCTGCCAGTGTTTCTTAGTTTAGAAACCAATGTTCTATTTTGGTATTTTAGGACTCTCCTGTTTTATGAGCATCCTGTTAATTAGCTGTGTGGTTTCTATAAAATTGTTCCCATAACATTGGTGGTTGCTATTTATGGCTTCCAGAAAACCCTGACATTTATAAAATATCCTTACACAAAGAAAGGGCAACATAGGAAGTACTGTATAATGAGTGGTGATGGGGAAACTGAGATTGCCAATAAGCATTCACAGAAAGGGATTCAAGACCTCAATCCTAATTTAGTGCAATGGGACTGAATAATTGTAACATGCCTTATAAAAACAACTTGTTGTGAAGTGATGGTATCACAATTTAAAGCTTTGTCCTGGTAGATCAGGGATTTAGTTCCTATGAAGATACTGAAATTATTTTATGTATTTTTATAAAGTCCCGGATACATTTTTATCCCTTCTTTTGCTTTGATGAAACTCTTTTGGCCATATTGCATAGTTGTGAAGGGTAATTGTGGATTCCAATGTAAAAGAAGATAAGTAAAATGTTTGAAAATAAAAGATGGAAGGTTACTTTAGAATCTAAAGTTTAGATATTGGGCATGGCCTAGGAGAATACTCAAAGGTGGGGAAGGAAGGACCATGCCCAAAATGAGACAAAAGAAGGCAGACTTGAAACAAAGGCTGAACTTGAGCATAAAGAATGGGTTTTGGGCAGTGTGGGAGCCAGCTGATCATGGATGCTGCTCTGAATGCTACTCAGCAACCTTTCACATGTCTCTGGATCACCTGTCTCTGAACTCCTATAGCAAATGAATTCCTACCTTCTCTGAATCAAAGAAAATTCTCCTGCTGGAAGGCAGTGGAATATGAAACCGAAAAGCCTGTGCCTGGGATCAGGCTGTGTTCAATTCCCAGTTCTACCACTTACTATGTGAACTTGGGGCACTTTATTACTACTCTGTGCTTTAGTTTCTTCTCCTGTAAAATGGGGATAATAGTTACATCTACGTGCTAGAAGCATTGGGGTGATTAAATGAATTAATGTGTAAATCACTTAAACTTAACATATATTAAGCACCCAATACATGTTAGCCGTTGTTACTATAACCCCATTAGTCCTTTGTTTTCAGTCAGTATAATGGGTTTTATAGTTCACCTAAGAGATTTTTAATTCATTGAAGGCAGAGGCAGTAACTTAATGTTTGTGGTAATTGTGGCCTAGCACAGTGTCTACAAGGGAGCAGGCACACACCTACAGAAAACTGACAAAGGAATTCTGAAAGATTTTCAGCAAACAATGGTTTTGGATTTAAATGTCATTTATCCAGCACATTTAATTAAATCCAACCCCTATTCCCTATGTATTAACAAACCTTTTTATGGTGATTGAAAATCTCATGTTAAATATCAGTTGCATGTACATCAAGCATGTCTTGTGTATAGGATCTGTATATTTTCAATTGGCTATGCTCAGACTTGGGGAGCTAAGGGAAATATTCCCTGCCCCCTACCAGTTCCTTTTACATTTCATGGTTCAAGTTGTAAGGCTGAGGGAACACCTTCTGCATTTTTCCTGGTCACTTCAAATTCCATCAATACCTTTCTGTCTGGCGGAAGTCTGTGGTGGTGTGGGCCAGGAAAAAAATTCTATTCGTCTTCTCTTCCTGTCCAGGCAATTATTGACCTTCTTTCAATCCTTCTCTTTGATGGTATTTAACCTTGTCCTCCACATGGTTCACTGTCTGATTTCTGATTTTTTAACAGGCACTTATTTCTGCTGCTTCTCAACAACACTTTTGGCACTTCAGAGATTGCCAAGTTAGTTCAGCTTTTTCCTAATTTGGATTTTTAACAGTGTTTCCTTTAGACTCTGGAGTTTGCTGGAATTGTGGCTCTGTACACAATTTGAGTACATTTAACTAAATAAACCAACCCTAAGTGCTTGAATTTGGTCAAGTAAGCTTTTTTCTTTCTCCATTTTTAATTTTTTAAATGTTTATTCATTTTTTGACAGATAGAGAAAAATAGAGCATGAGTAGGGGAGGGGCAAAGAAACAGGGAGGCACAGAATCCGAAACAGACTCCAGTCTTTGAGCTATCAGCACAGAGCCCAATGCGAGTATTGAACTCATGAACCATGGGGTCATGACCTGGCCGAAGTCGGACGCCTAACAGACTGAGCCACCCAGGTGCCCCTCTTTCACCATTTTTAAAAGTCCACCTCCTGACTCCAAGTAGTCAATTAGATTGAGTTTTGAGCCAGGTTTTTTTTTTCCGGGGGAGGGGGCGGGTGAATGAGGGGGTCAGGTAGTGTGTTATGCTAAAGAACAGAGAGAGCCCTGTGAGTGCTTACACAGATGATAGATATTTTTAGATAATTTTAGAGTCTTATCCAAACTTCTGTTGCTGAGACTATTTTTTTAATGTTTTTGTCCCTTTCTTAAATCCATAATTACCTATGAGTAAATGAAAATACATGTGACCCCTCAAAGATACATTTGATATGGTATTAATGGTGTCCTAGGCTGGGAAAATGCTTTTTATACTAAGACTTATAATGAGAGTTCATCATCCTATTTAGATTCATTGATTACAAATATAGTGATAATAGCCATTTTTATATTGAGTATCTATGATGTACTAGACAGTGCTAGATGCTTTATGTGCTTTGTCTTATTTAATCCTCACAACTATCCTAGACATTAGTTATAACTATAATCCCCATTTTACAGATAAGGAAACTGGTTAAATAACTTTTCCAAGGCTATACAGTTATAAGTCATCATATTTAGTATGAGGTATTCATACTTAGTATGAAATAGATATGCAAATTTGCATTTAGTTCATTGGTTTTCTACATTGTAAACATTAGCCATTATTTGTACTTTGGATGAATAGCACTTTCTACTTCCATTATTTTGCTCTTTATAAAATGAATACACACACACACACACACACACACACACACACAAAATAAACAGACAGCTCTCCCTCGTGGCTATTTACTACAATGTCTCCCTCATTTTAGTTCTTGGGTTTTTCTTTTTTACTCCCAACTGGCTTTGACAATGTAATGATCCACAGACTTTGAATCCCTTGCACAGCATGGACTTCGGGGTCTAATTTTTGAAGGAATCTCTGACTCTGGCCATAACCTGCTCCTACTCCACAAAGTGTGTCCTGCTATCCTCTATATATTCTTATGGCTTTTTACCATTGCTCAGCACCTACTTTGGCTTTTATCTCTCCAAATAATGACTTGATCCAGTCCTAAGTCATTATTTACCAGAGAAAAAATATTCAGAAGGTTAGACTCTCTTCTTTTGCTCACACAGAGGGAAGAAAGGATTCCTTAGCTGGAGCACAAGTAGAATGAGTACCAGAGGAAAGGATATCGTCTTCTGAGGATCTTTCTCTTTTAGTCAATTGTCATTACTCCAGGGTACATCGTCTCCCTTTTACAGGATTGTCTTGAAATAATCCTGTAGCTGAGATACACATGCAGAATATGCAGAAAATGCTGTAATTGTATGGTTAACTATGTGTTATATTTTGCCCCAAATATGACATTTAGGTTTAATGCATCGGCATTCCATAGTATTTCATAAGGAGAACTGTGACTTTCATATACTCTGACACCTGAAAAAAATTGATAACACCAGTCTTATAAGTAGAACTCTAGCAGAGAGCTGGGACACAAGACAGAAATGTTTTGATGGGTATGAGGGAAAAGTCTAGACTGTAGACATTAGAGTACTGAATAAATCTAAATGTGGCAACATAATGTGGGGCTTTAATTACCTGAAACATGAATCCACTGAGTATCTGTAGTTAGAGTAGAAGATTAGCAAAGCCTAAATCTTTATCCACATATGATTTAGTCTTGGTCTGTTAGCTTCAAGACAAGGTTTTAGGGGTGAAGCAGCCAGGCAGCAAATACCTCCAGACATGGTATGAACATGGGGAAATGATCTAATGGCTCCCTGATTGATCTCTGGCTCTGTGCTTTTCTCAAAACAGGTCACCTACCTCATTACTCCCCTCCCTCTTAAAAATGGGACTTAGCACAGTATGTTTTATTAAGTGGGTATGTTATCTCAGCCTGTGCCATCATGACCACCATTTCCTCTTCAGGGAAGGTAGTGACTTTATTAATGCAGATCCTTTATGAAAACTTAATAGGCTGTCTATAAAGAGTGATGTAATAAATTCATTTACTCACTGAATCAGTATGGGCCCTCTGTGTGTTACTTATTAATATGTTTTTGTTGTGGGCTTTATTTCCTTTAAAAGCATATATGCTAGACAGAATAGCCCCCAAGAGTGGAATGGCTATACTGAAAGCAGATTAAATGCCTTTGGGATTTTTTTAAGACATAATCTTAAACCTGATAATTGTGAGTACTGGAGGAGAGCTGAAGGAGGACAGAAAACATGCTGGTAAAAGGGAGAGAAAGGCACAGATACAGGTCATAGACATACGTTCCAACGTATGGAAAACAGGCAAATCCTGTCTCAGACTTATGCTGTGTAACCTAATCATTACCAAGTGTAAACTCTGTACCAGGGATAGGATTAACCTCCTGATAGATTGTGAGGAGGTACAATTTATGTCCCCGGGCCATTTATAAAATTTGATCTCTTTGTGCCCCTAACTCAAAGAACCATCTTTTAAATTTTGTCTCAGTAACATGCCTCTCTAACTCTGTCTTCCTACACAGCTTCTCATATTCAGCCTCTGTCACTTCTTTCTTACTTTCTTATGTATTAGAACCTCCATGTCTCTGGAGGTTCTCTGATTTCAGGGTCTAGGATTTGGAGATGCTCATCTATTTTTAGAGTCTTTGGGAAATACTAAATATACAGCTCTTTCCCCTTTTAATATGTTTATTTCAAAGGTTTTCTGAAAATCTAATGATTTACCCATATATTTGGATCTTGTTTATATTTTATGCAATATTCTAGAACCAACGTATTGTAAATCAAATGAGCAGGCCTGTCTGTAAAGCGTGTTGAGGTTTTAGTTGCATGGTCAGGTGGGGGAAGGGAAGGAAACTAGAAATATGTCAAGACTCATCTAGGGATTAGCATCAGTATCTAAATGGAGGATGAGGGGAAGATGATGGGTGAAGAAAAACAGCAGGAATCTCATGGCTGTGGTCCTATATTAGGCATCAATATATGTTAGAGTGCTACCCATGCCAGTCATTGGGGCCTTGGAAGATGGGGGTCTGTCTTTCATGGGAGAGTGCTGGGAAGAGGTAGAAGCCAATAAGGGCTCCAGCCAAGTGGCCTAAGCTTCAGACAGGAGTTCTAAAGGAGAAATGCAACTTAAACATAAAGAAAGGCATGAGACTAGTTTTATTAATTGTTCCCAAGCTGTAGGGATATGGCTGCAGTTCATTCCAAGCACCCCAGATAGCAGGCTTCTGGTTGTCAGATTAATTTCAGATACTACTTCCTGATAAGATGGGCACTTCTAATATGATATTACATTAGACTGAATTGCCTTCAGGAAGTAGACAAGCTGAATTACAGGAGTGGAAAAAGCAACATGGAGTTTTTAACAAAGCCTCCAACACTACATCTTATCTCACTAAACTATTTATTCTACGAACATTTAGCAAGCACCTGCCATCCATGTACAAAGTACTGTGCTAGGCATCAAAATCCTGCCTGTTCAGTTTATAACAAGGATAAGCCTGATCTTAGCAAGTAAGCCTCACTGATTTAATGTAGGGGTGCCTGTATTCCTTTTTCTATTTTTACGATGAAGCCAATTCAGTAGAAAAACTATTAGCAAGAATTAGGGTATCTGGGCTCTAGTTCTAGCTCTACCACTCACGGGCTATCATCTTGAGTGAATCATATCTGTGCTTGGGTTTTTTTTTTTTTTCGTTATTCTTGAAAATCATTAAGGCTTTTCCTCTATTTTGATTGATCTTTGGTCACATGATTCTTTGGCCATAATTTATTCATTTATTCCTTTACTCACCAAATATCAAATTTGAAAGGGGAGGAAATTGAATATAAAGTGAAGATCATGAGCAAAAGTGGTTCTTCTTATGGCTTTCATTTCCTAAGTATCCTTTGAAGGTTTATATCCAAAGATTGTGAAGCTCATGAATGAGAAACATAGAAAGGCCTGAATTAAAGCCACAGGAATCAGGGGCTTAGTAAAACAAAGGTAGGAAAACCTTGTGATAATTCATCATTTTCCACCTAAAGAAGAGTTGCTACCTCCAAAGAGTCATGTCTTAATGAATGAGGTGGGTGCTCACCAAACACAAAGCTAATCAAATGTCCTATGGAGAACTGAATGCATGCTAGCCAGCTATCTAGACAATAAAGACTAATATTCACAGTTGGCACAGAATTGTCTTTATAGCCAGGAAAGTACAATGTGGAGTGAAGTAGAAGGTAAACTGAAGAGACTTTGTGCTGGTCAATGAAGGTTACAGCTGGCTGAAAAGAGAGGAGAAAGAATGCAAACATGTATGCCTAGCTCCTGGGAAAACTATGATTTCAGGTTCATTTTCTTACCTCCTTCTGTCTTCTATGTGCTGCTGGTATATAATAGAGGGGAGAGATGTGCTAATTTAAATGTTTAAAAGGCCCACTTTCTGAGAAACAGGTAGAATTTATCTTTGCTGTCTTCTAACATTTCTCTCTCCAGTTCAGTTCAGTGGTTCTCAGGCAAAGGTAGTTTTGCTCCCCAGGAGGCATTTGATTATGTCTGGAGACATTTTTGGTTGTCAAAACGGGTAGGGGTTTGTGACTACTGATATATACTGAGTAGAGAAAAGAAATGCTACTAAACATTATATAATGCATAGGATAGATACTCCATAACAAACAATTATCCAGCTCCAGATGTCAATAATGCTGAGGCTGAGAAATCTTGCTTTAGGTTATTCATTCATTAAGTCATTGAGAGCACCTCCTGTGTTTCAGGCACTGTGCTAGGTCCTGGTGATATAGTGATAAATAAGACAAACATGGTGCCTGCTCTCATGGAATTTACAATGGAGGACACAGAATATAAACAAGCAGCAATAGGTTCCTTTTATTTATTGCCACAATTCCCCATGCCTATTCATACAACAGACATTCATTAAACACCTTCTCCAAGCCAGATATCTTGTTGAGGAGGTAATTCTTAAGCCAGATGTTATCCTTGTTCTAATAAAGCTTTGTCTAGTGGGAAAGACAGACATTGAAATAAACAATTGTAACACTAGATAATAGCTTTAATAGAGGCATGACTAAAGTGCTATAAGAACATAGATTTTAAGTGTGCAGGCTCTCATGGAAGTGATGATGCCAGTAAAACCTCTTTGGAGAACATGTTCTCACAGATGGGTCTTGAAGAAATATTTTGAGTTCACTGAACAGAAGCTGAGAAAGGAATTTTTGATAAAGATACCAACATGAACAAAATTATGGAGGGTGAATATTCATGTCAATTGGTGAAATGGCCATGACATGATGTCTCTAGACTATAGGGTACCTGAACGAGAGTACCTATACTCTCAGGCTGGGATGAAGCTGGAGAGGCAAGCAGGAGCCATAACAGTGAAGGCCTTGTGGGATATATTAAGGTCTTTGAGTTTTCTTTCAGAGGCAATTGGGAACTGTTGCAATTTTATAAGCAAGATAGTGATTTGGTCACATTGCTGCTCTACATGGGTAGGACTTGATAAATTCATCCTACAGCTACTACAACCACAATTAAATTTCTTTTACTATGGTCTTTTCTGCACTCCCCCGACCAAGGTTGTTTTCTGTCACTGATGTCTCATTGTCCACTGTAATAGCTTTAAACCCCACCAAGCAATTGGGTGCCTACCATGAACCCGGTCCCCTTAGAATGATAGGCTTGTATTCCCCATTGATTTGGTTCTCCTGGTGTCATAGACTATTCAGTTTGGAAAGGATATTAGAGGAAGGGCAAGATGAAGGGCCTGGTGTTTTAGTGACTGCTCATTATGCACCTGTAACTGTGCCTACTTTATTGCCCATATATCTTTAGTGCTTAATGCTTAATAGAAACTCAATAAATGTATTAATTGTCATCGTCGTCATCATCATAATCATCATCCTCAAATTGTCTCATATATTTCTCACAATTATTTGAGATAGATGCTATTATTACTTCCATTTTCTATATGGGAAGACAGGTCTAGAGCTCAAAGTACTTCTGAGACAAGAGACTTCTATTATGTTGCTAGGCAAATGTTTGCTATAGTAATAAAGGAGTATAAAAACATGTGAGGAGTAACATGTCTTTTCCAGTATGTGTCCAGTGATGTTTTTTAGATCCAAGTACGGTTGTCTTTTGAGAGGGAACTTTCTAATTTAAGATTTTTATTTTATTTGGTTCAGGAAGGACTTCAGAGGGAAATGGCTGGGGTATCAATTTTGGTGCCAGCCTTCTGTTAGTTAAACTCTAACCAGTGTTTTTCAAACTTTCAATTGTGACCCACAGTGAGAAATGTATTTTATATTGTGATCTAATATACATATACCTAACTGAAAACAAAAGTTTTACCCAACAAAGCTTAACTTTATGTGACACATTCTTAGATTTTCCACAAAATACATTCTATTATTTTCCATTCCATTCCATTAAAAATGCTGGTTCTGGCCCATGGTTTTAAAAACCACTGCTTAAACTACCTTGTAACTGTTCTACATAAGGCTTGGAATCCAAAGGGGCCTCATCTGGACAGGTAGTTATCAGTTCTGGGTACAGGACCATGTTGCCTACAAAACCTAACTAGAGTCCTGGGCTCCTTTTAAGATGGTATCTAGTCAACAAAGAGCATCTCGCCAAATCAGGCAAGAAGCTCAAGGAGAGGGTATAGTATCCTGTAACCAGGAAACACACTCAAATGCATATTAAAGCAGCATGAGCAAAAATGCATATGAATCCTCATGCAATAAATAATTTTGCTGAACTCAGATTCCATCTCAGGGAAATACCCATCAAATGCAGCTTTAAAGAGTGAGATCAAACCTGAAAGATATGACTTAAAGGTATGTATAATTGTAAAAAGATCACTGCCTATTCTCTCTTTTGGCATAAATCAGGATTAGTACTTAAAAATAAGGAAGAACTGTTTTGAGCACCTCTTCTACAGTCTTTTGGTCTCTAGGCTTCTGTTCTCTCTGCACTCTGCCCTGTGCTAGAATCTTATGGCTATGTTTTGTTTTTTGTTTTAATTTATTAAATATTTATTTTTGAGAGAGTGACAGAGTGTGAGCAGGTGAGGGGCAGAGAGAGAGAGGGAAACACAGAATCCCAATCAGGCTCCAGGCTCTGAGCTGTCAGCACAGAGCCTGATGTGGGGCTTGAAGTCACAAACCTCAAGATCATGACCTGAGCTGAAGTTGGATGCTTAACCCACTGAGCCATGCAGGTGCCCCGCCATGTTTTGTTTTTTTGAACATCACATTACTGGAGTAGAATGAATACCAGACTCACTACATTCAGCCAAAGCTTTCACAGATTTCAAAGCCTTGCTCCAGATCATATATTACATTGTAAACAGTGGGAGTCTTGTATGTGCAGAGGAAGGCTTTATTAGGACTCAGGATATTTCCATTTTAGTAGTACTCTGAATGCTATGGTGAATATGATAGTTTCCTATGGTATTTCCAGGGATACTTCTAGCAACAAAACCCTTGGCTTTGAAGCTCCATAATTTGAAGGCTGATGATTAAAAGGCAAAACAACATTCATAAGTCATGTGAGACAGTTTGCTTTTTAAGGTTATGACAAAAATACATTGGTGTACAGCTTTTCTTTTGCATCCTTACTTCCTACTTCAGTCTTTGCTTTAAGTTGAAGGATATTTTCCAACATAGCTAGGTGGGGATGTGTCCTCTCTCTGAACCATTTTATTTTTCCACTCAGAGAAGACTTGTCTCCCTACCCAACCCTATCCCATAGAGTCCCTCTGCCATTTTGCTGAATAGCCAACCCCTCCACTTATCCAAAGAAGAAAGGAACTGATGCCATTCTTTAGAATCTGGTATTGATTGAGAAATTTATCTATCACAAAGTGTCTCCTTGCCTATAGGCATTTGTAGTTTAAGTTTTTTGTTCCAAAATGGGTTTGATGTTTATAAAGGCATTTCAGGCCTCAACAAACAATATGGGGATTTTTGAATGGATGATGAAGACCCCTAAGATCTTAATAGACTTACAGTCTTGTGAAATTGAAGGCAAATCTTAGAACTTTTGAGGATAGAAAACAGAGGATGAATAGCTTGTGATTGATCCTGATCAATTCACCACTGCACCTCTCCACTCCATCCCATCCCCTGGCATATTGCTTTCCTAAGAAAGATAAGCCCATGTTGACTCTGCTGAGGTTACTGAAGGCCTGGTCTTGATAGGAAGCAGGAGTGCTGGTAGGAATTCATTCCTCCTGACTTTTTCAAAATCAGAAGCCCACTGTATCTGAACAGAAGTTTCCTCAAGGACCCCTCCCCTTGTTTCCTGCCAGAGCACTAAACTTAAACCCAGTTCTTCATATTTGTACATATACTCTGGCACCAGTTTTATTTCCCACTTAACTGCTTTATTTCTGACAGAGGGATGTATATTATGCTTCTGATTTCTACCATTGGTTGCTATTGTTGACAAGGAAGGCCTTTTCACTTTGGTAATCTCTTTATTTCCATGCATGTTTCCTTTTTAATTTTTTTCAATCACTCTTAAATTCTTGATCAAAATTCCAAAAAAATTAATTCCAAATATATACATATATACATATATATATACATATATACATATATATATACATACATATATATATGTATATATATTTAAAAATTTTTTTTGAATTCTAGTTAGTTAACAAATAGTGTAATATTGCTTTCAGGAATAGAATTTACTGATCCATCACTTCCGTATAACACCCAGTGCTCAACACAAGAGCCCTCCTTAATACTTGTCACCACTTTAGCCCATGCCCCACCCACTTTCCATCCATCAACCCACAGTTTGTTCTCTGTATTGAAGAATCTCTTATGATTTGCTTCCCTTTTTCTTCCCTTCCATTATCTTCATCTGTTTTGTTTCTTAAATTCCACATATAAGTGACATCATATGGTGTTTGTCTTTCTTGGACTTATTTCATTTAGCATAACATGCTCCAGCTCCATCTACATTGTTACCCATGGCAAGACTTCATTCTTTTGATGGCAGAGTAGTATTACATGTTAATGCTGCTTTATATTGGAGTGCAAGTGTCCCTTTGAATCTTTATTTCTTTTCTCAATCCTTTGGGAAATACCTAGCAGTGCAGTTACTGGGTTGTAGAGTAGTTCTATATAGAGTATCATGTCATCTGGGAACACTGAAAGTTTGACCTCCTCCTGGCTGATTTGAATGCCTTTTATTTCTTTGTGTTGTCTGATTGCAGAGGCTAAGACTTCCAATACTATGTTGAATAACAGTGGTGAGAGTGGACATCCCTGTCTTGTTCCTGACCTTAGGGGGAAAGTTCTCAGTTTTTCCCCATTCAGCATGATATTAGTGTTGGGTCATTCATATATGGCTTTTATGATCTTGAGGTATGATCCTTCTATTCCTACTTTCTTGAGGGTTTTTATCAAGAAAGGATGCTGTATTTTGTCAAATGCTTTCTCTGCATCTATTGAGAGGATCATATGGTTCTCATCCTTTCTTTTATTGATGTGATGAATCACGTTAATTGTTTTGCGGATATTGAACCAGCCCTGCCTCCCAGGTATAAATCCCACTTGGTCGTGGTGAATAACTTTTTTAATGTATTGTTGGATCCGTTTGGCTAATATCTTGTTGAGGATTTTTGCATCCATGTTCATCAGGGAAATCGGTCTATAGTTCTCCTTTTTAGTGTGGTCTCTCTCTGGTTTTGGAATCAAGGTAATGCTGGCTTCATAGAAAGAGTTTGGAAGTTTTCATTCCATTTCTATTTTTTGGAACAGTTTCAAGAGAATAGGTGTTAACTCTTCCCTAAATGTTTGGTAGAATTCACCTGGAAAGCCATCTGGCCCTGGACTCTGGTTTTTTGGCAGATTTTTGATTACCAATTCGATTTCCTTACTGTTTATGGGTCTGTTTAAATTTTATACTTCTTCCTGTTTCAGTTTTGGTAGTGTATATGTTTCTAGGAATTTGTCCATTTCTTCCAGATTACCCATTTTATTGGCATATAATTGCTCATAATATTCTCTTATTATTGTTTTTATTTCTGCTGTGTTGGTTGTGATCTCTCTTCTTTCATTCTTGATTTTATTTATTTGGGTCCTTTCCTTTTTCTTTTTGATCAAACTGGTTAGTGGTTTATCAATTTTGTTAATCTTTTCAAAGAATAAGCTTCTGGTTTCATTGGTGTGTTCTGTTTTTTTTGTTGTTGTTGTTGTTGTTTCTATAGCATTAATTTCTGCTCTAATCTTTATTATTTCCTATCTTCTGCTGGTTTCGTAAAGTAGTTCTATTTTTAACTTTTTGAGGAACCTCCACACTGTTTTCCAGAGTGGCTGCACCAGTTTGCATTCTCACCAACAGTGTAAGAGAGTCCCCCATTCTATGCATCCTCACCAACATCTGTTGTTTCCTGTGTTAATTTTAGCCATTCTGACAGGTGTGAGGTGATATCTCATTATAGTTTTGATTTATATTTCCCTGATGATGCGTGATGTTGAGCATCTTTTCATGTGTCTGTTAGCCATCTGAATGTCATTTTTGGAAAAATGTCTATTCATGTATTCTGCCCATTTCTTAACTGGATTATTTGTTTTTTGGGGGGGATGTTGAGTTTGGTGAGTTCTTTATAGATTGTGTTATGGACCCTTTATCAGATATGCCATTTGCAAATATCTTCTCCTATTGTGTATGCTGCCTTTTAGTTTTGTTGATTGTTTCCTTCACTGTACAGAAGCTTTTTATCTTGGTGAAATTCCAATGGTTCATTTTTGCTTTTGTTTTCCTTGCCCCCAGAGACATGTCTAGTAAGAAGTTGCTGTGGCCAAGGTCAAAGAGGTTTCTGCTGTATTCTTCTCTAGGATTTTGATAGTTTTCTGTCTCACATTTAGGTCTTTCATCCATTTTGAATTTACTTTTGTATATGGCATAAAAAAGTCGTCCAATTTCGTTCTTCTGCATGTTGCTGTCCAGTTTTCCCAACACTGTTTGTGAAGAGGCTGTCTTTTTTCCATTGGATATTCTTTCCTGCTTTGTTGAAGAGGGGTTGGCCATATATAGTTGTGGGTCCATTTCTGGGTTCTCTATTCTGTTCCATTGATCTATGTGTCTGTTTTTGTGTAAGTACCATAACTTCTTGATTACAGCTTTGTAATACAACTTGAAGTCTGGAATTGTGATGCCTCCAGCTTTCATTTTCTTTTTCAGGATTGCTTCAGATATTTGGGATCTTTTGTGGTTCCACACAAATTTTAGGATTGTTTGTTACTAGCTCTGAAAAATGTTGTTGGTATTTTGATAGGGATTGCATGAAATTTGTAGATTGCTTTGGGTAGTATAGACATTTTAACAATATTTATTCTGCTAGTACATGAGCATGGAATGTTTTCCCATTTCTTTGTGTCCTCTTCAACTTTCTTTCATGAATGTTCTATAGTTTTCAGAGTACAGATCTTTTATCTCTTTAGTTAGGTTTATTCCTAGGTATCTTATAGTTTTTGATGCAATCAGGATCAATTCTTTGATATCTCTGCTGCTTTATTTTTGGTGTATAGAAATGCAACAGATTTCTGTACATTGATTTTGTATCCTAGAACTTTGCTTAATTCATGTATAAATTGTAGCAAATGTTTGGTGGAGTCTTTTGGGTCTTCTACATAGGTTATCATGGCATCTGCAAATAGTGAAAGCTTGACTTCTTCCTTGCCAGTTTGGATGCCTTATATTTCTTTTTGTTGTCTGATAGCTGAGGCTAGGACTTCAAGTACTATGTTAAATAACAATGGTGAGAATGGACATTTCTGTCTTGTTTCTGACAATAGAGGAAAAGCTCTCAGGTTTTCCCCACTGAGGATGATAGTAGCTGTGGGTCTTTCATATACGGCCTTTATGATGTTGAGGTATGTTCCCTCTATCCCTACTTTGTTGAGGGTTTTTATCAAGAATGGATGTTGCACTTTGTCAAATGCTTTTTCTGCATATTGAGCGGATCATATGGTTCTTATCCTTTCTTTTATTAACGTGGTGTATCACATGGATTGATTTGTGAATACTGAACTACCTCTGCAGGCCAGGAATAAATCCCACTTAATCTTGGAGAATAATTCTTTTTTTTTTTTTAATTTTTTTTTCAACGTTTATTTATTTTGGGACAGAGAGAGACAGAGCATGAACGGGGGAGGGGCAGAGAGAGAGGGAGACACAGAATCAGAAACAGGATCCAAGCTCTGAGCCATCAGCCCAGAGCCTGACGCGGGGCTCGAACTCACAGACCGCGAGATCGTGACCTGGCTGAAGTCGGACGCTTAACCGACTGCGCCACCCAGGCACCCCGAGAATAATTCTTTTAACGTACTGTTGGATTTGATTTGCTAGTATCTTGTCGAGAATGTTCGCATCCATGTTCACCAGGGATATTGGCCTGTAGTTCTTCTTTTTATTGGTGTTTTTGTCTGGCTTTGGACTCAAGGTAATGCTGGCCTCATAGAAGGAGTTTGGAAATTTTCCTCCCATTTCTATTTTTTGGAACAGTTTGAGAAGAATAGGTATTAGTTCTTCTTTAAATGTCTGGTAGAATTCCCCTGGGAAGCCATCTTAGTCCTGGACTTTTGTTTGTTGGCATATTTTTTATTACTGATTCAATTTCTTTGATGGTTATGGGTCTGTTCAAATTTTATATACCTTCCTGTTTCTGTTTTGGTAGTTTGTATGTTTCTAGGAATTTATCCATTTCTTCCAGATAGCCCAATTTCTTGGCATATAATTTTCCATAATATTCTCTTATGATTGTTTGTATTTCTGTGGTGTCGGTTGTGATTTTTCCTCTTTCACTCATAATTTTATTTATTTGGGTCTTTTCTCTTTTTGATAAGTCTGGCTAGGGGGTTATAAGTTTGTTAATGCTTTCAAAGAACCAGCTCTTAATTTTGTTGATCTCTCCTGTTTTTTTTTTTAATTTGATATTATTTATTTCTGCCCTGATCATTATTATTTCCTTTCTTGTGCTGGTTTTAGGAATTATTTGCTGTTAGTTTTCTAGCTCCTTTAGGTATAAGGTTAGATTGTGTATTTTAGACTTTTCTTGCTTCTTGAGGTAGGCCTGTATTGCTATAAACTTCATTCTTATGACTGCCTTTGCTGCAACCCAAAAGTTCTGGGCTATTGTGTTTTCATTTTTATTTGCTTCCATGTATTATTTTAATTTTCTTCATTAATTTCCTGGTTAACCCATTCATTATTTAGTAGAATGTTCTTTAGCCTCCTTGTATTTGTAGTCTTTCCCAATTTTTTCTTGTGGTTGACTTCAAGTTTCATAGTGTTATAGTCAGAAAATATGAATGGCATGATGTCAGTATTTTTGTACTTGTTGAGGCCTGATTTGTGACCAAGTATATGATCTGTTCTGGAGAATGTTCCTTGTGCACTTGAAAAGAATGTGTATTCTATTGCTTTAGGATGCAATGTTCTGAATATATATGTTAATTCCATCTAGTCCAGTGTGTAATTCAAAGCCATTGTTTGCTTGTTGATTTCCTGCTTAGATGATCTTTCCATTGTTGTAAGTGAGATGTTAAAGTCCCCTACAATTATTGTATTATTATCAATGAGTTTCTTTATATTTGTTATTAACTGATTTATACATTTGGATCCTCCAATTTGTGGGCACAAATATTTATAATTGTTGTATCTTCTTGTTGGATAGACACCTTTGTTAAGATACAGTGCCCTTCTTCATCTCCTGTTATAGTCTTTTGTTTAAAATCTAGTTTGTAGATATAAATATGGCCACTATGGCTTTCTTTTGACATCAATTACCAGGATAGACGGTTTTCCATCCCCCCACTTTAAATCTGAAGGTGTCTCTTTAGGTGTAAAATGAGTCTCTTTTAAGCAGAAGCGGTCTTTTTTTTTTTTAATCCATTTTGATACCCCGTGTCTTTTGATTGGAGCATTTACTCCATTTGTATTCAGACCGATTATTGATACATATGAATTTAGTGCCATTATATTATCTATAAAGTCATTATTTCTGGAGATTTTCTCAGTTCCTTTCTAGTCTTTCTTGCTTTTGGTCTTTCTTTCCCACTCAAAGAAACCCCTTTAATATTTCTTGCAGGGCTGGTTTAGTGGTCACAAACTTGAGTTTTTCCTTTTCTCAGAAACTATTTCTCCTTCTATTCTGAATGACAGCCTTACTGGATAAAGTATTCTTGGTTGCATATTTTTCCTATTCAGCACATTGAATATATCCTGCCACTCCCTTCTTCCAGGTTTATGTGGAGAGATTTGCTGCTAACCTGATTTGTTTTACCTTGTAGGTTAGGGATTTCTTCTCCCTGGTTGCTTTCAGGATTCTTTCCTTATCTCTGAATTTTGCATATTTTACCACAATATGTCTTGGTGTTGACTGGCTTTGTTGATTTTGATGGGAGTTCTTTGTGCCCCTGGACTTGGATGTCTGTTTCTTTCCTCATATTAGGAATGTTTTCAGCTATAATTTGATGAAATAAACCTTCTTCTTTTTACCCTCTCTTCTTCTCGGACTCTTTTGATATGAATGTTATTACTCTTTATGGAGTTGCTGAGTTCCCTAAGTCTACATTGTGATCCAATATTTTTCTTTCCTTCTTCTTTTCAGCTTCACTGTTTTTCATAATTTCATATTCTCTGTCACTTATTCATTTTTCTGCATTTTCCATCCTTGTGTTCATTAATTACATGCAGTTGGTTTTGCATCTCGGTTCTTGCATTTTTTAAAAGTTTGTTCATTTTGAGGGAGAGAAGAGATCGTGTGTGTGTGGGGGGGGGTAGCAGAGAGGGAGAGGGAGAACCCCAAACAGGTTCTGTGCTGTCAGTGGAGAGCCCAATGAGAGACTTGATCTCATGAACTGTGAGATCATGATCTGTGCCAAAATTAAGAGTCAGACACTTAATTTACTGAGCTACCTAGGCACTCCTTGGTTATAACATTTTTTAATTTCAGCCTGACTAGTTTTTAGGTCATTTATCTCTGCAGTGAGGATCTCTCTGCTTTCTTTTTTGCTTTTTTGAAGTCCAGCTAGTCTCCTTATGATTGTTGTTTTAAATTTGGTCCAAGCATATTACTTATATCTATTTTGATTAGCTCCCTAGCCATGACCTCTTCTTGTTCTTTCTTTTGTGATGAATTCCTCTGTCTTTGGATTTTGTTTATTTCTCTTTCTTTCATGTGTTAGGAAAACCTCTGCCTGGTCCTATTTCTACTAGCGTAGAGGTTTTGCAGCACCCTATGATTGGTAGACCTGGTGTGTGCAAGGGGGTTTGTGTTGATCTTCTGAGAAAGGGGCCTGCTGCTCTAGCTCTTAATTACTCTTGCCCTATTAAAAAATGTACTTGCAGAGTGCCCAGGAATGAGGCTTGGAGTAAGCAGCTCAAGCTTCCACTGTGTGCACTGTGCTGCTTGCTAAAGTTTGTCCATGCTGATGGGTGAGGTGAAAAATGGAGTAATCCTGATCTCTTCACTGGAGAGGGGAATTTGTGCCCATCGCTGTTGAGAAAGCCCTTATAGAAGAGTGAACAGTTTCCCCTCATGTCTCAGGCTTCTGTCAGATTTCTGCTTTCATCCTCTCTGAGTCCACAATGTCTGCCTGCCCTTTGGCAGTGCACTGCTTCTGTATTTTACCTCAAGTGCATGTTTCTGTTTCAAAACTCCAAATTTTAAGGACCTAGCATGGTGCAGATCCACACTGATCCTCGGGGGAAGGGTCTCACTATGCTGTGGCTGGTACTGGTTTGTCCCAGAAAAGCAGTCATATAACTGTGCAGGAGCTTTGATTTTATGGTAAAGCGTACCAAAAAGTTGGTGTTCAGGTCAGCTGCTGTCAGCAGTAATCTCTGCTCATATGTCCGTGAATGGGGTAGCACATTGACAACTGACTGCTCTTTTGTCCCCTGTGAGGCAGTGCTGCCTCACCCAAATACACTCCAAGATGAGTAACTGTGTCTTCCAGTGTGATCTAGGGGATCCTCAGAGCATGCTGTCTGCTCTTGGGCCTTTGCCCCCCTTCTCCACAGGAGCTCAGCTATGCCCACCAGGTTTGACCTTGGCAATGGTGTGGACTTCCAAAACTTCAGACTTTCAGCTCTGCTGCTTGTAGAAACTTGTGATAATCAGCCCCTCTTATTTTTCCCATCAGTTCTTTTGGGGTCCCCTGTGTGCAGTCCCCTGTGTGCTGCTTGCTGTTTCTCTCTCACTTTCTCTCTCTCTTTGTCTCTCCTCTCTTCTTTGTGATCTGGGCTTCCTCCCCTCCAAAGCACGTGCAATTCTTTTCTCCCCCAAATCACATCACCACATCTCCTACCTTCCACGATGTGGCTTCTTTTCTCTCTCTAGTTGTGCAGTTTGTTCTCTCAGTCCTCAGATCCATTTGCTCCCATTCCTTCATGAAACTCTGGACCTTGTCAAAACCAATGGTCTTATGTCTCTTAAATCCGTCATTCACGTACTGGTTGCCAAGGGCTCTGATGTCTTGGGATGGAACACTGCAACAGCAAGGTGGGAAGATACAAGGCCTGGACCCACAACACATGCTGGACTGGCATAGCAGGGTGCATGGACCACACACTGCACCTCTCCATGAATGTTTCCTTAATGCTTGATGACAGATGACTGGCCTTAGTAGGCTGCCTATTAGATGTTAGATGGTTTTATTCATTTGTTTGTTTGTTTGCTTGTTTATTTATTTTTGGTATTTTATTTTTAAGAGAAAGAGAGACACACGCACAAGTGGGGGAGGGGCAGAGACAGAGAGGGAGACACAGAATCCGAAGCAGGCTCCAGGCTCTGAGCTGTCAGCACAGAGCCCAATGTGGGGCTTGAACCCATGAACCATGATATCATGACCTATCCTGAAGTCAGATGCTCAACTGACTGAGCACCTAGGCTCCCCAATGTTAGATTTTTTGGAGCTAGTCAACTTTCATTAACCCCACCTTTAAGAGGGTGACATTTTGTGGGTGCTGAGTGGTTTAGTCGGTTGAGTGTCTGACTTCAGCTCAGGTCATGATTTCATGGTTTGTGGGTTCGAGCCCTGCGTTGGGCTCTTTGCTGACAGCTTGGAGCCTGGAGCCTGCTTCAGATTCTGTGTCTCCTCCTTTCTCTACCCCTCCCCCACTTGTCTTCTCTCTCTCTCTCTCTCTCTCTCTCACTCACAAATAAACATAAAAAAGAGGGTGACATTTTGTATAACAGCCTAAGATGTTCTGTTTTTAATATTTTTATTGTATAGTTTTCTCTGTGCTAGTTACTCTGTTAGCAATTTACATGCATTATGTCACTTAATGCTTATAGCAATCTTATGAAAATATGTTCAATTATTAACATCCTGTTTTGAATTTGCAGAAAGTGAGAGGATTAAGGGTCATGCCCAAGGTGGTACAGAAAATTTGATTCCTGAATCTAGTATGACTGGACATATGTAGGAGCAGGTATAAGGAATGATTGGACTTAGTCATTAAAATAATGATTTAAAACAGATGTATCTTTGGCCCAGGTCTTATACTTTTATGTGTAGGTCCTTAGAGAACACATAGGTAGTGGTGGGATTGATGGCATATTGAAAAGTTTTGCTTATGGATTATATGTGAGGAGATATTAAGGTTCACTCCTTTTGATTTATATATATCACACTGGAAAATTTAATTAATGCTAATGGGATGTGTTGTTGCTTATATTGAGGCTAGGACTTCAAGCAGTGTTTTACCCAATATCCAGGGATAGGCTGCACTGAGCTATCTGCATACTCTCACCTGCTCCCTCTGGTTTTTAGTTTTCCAAGCCTTTCTCAGCTGATGTGTTCAACCTAATGATTCTGCCAAGCTCAGTTTCTGATCCAATTCTGACTAATACTGCAAGAAATTTGCTGTGTATGTGGTATGCCCTATTCACATGCCCACTGCAGACCTCATGATTTCTGACTAGTTCTGTAGCTACCCTGCTAAGACTTGTGTTCTCTAAATTCCACTTCACTTTGTAACCCTTGCTGCTAACTTACTCAGTCCAAGTGTTATTCCCTTCACCTTGGGAGCCTAAACCTGTCACTCAACTGCCAGTTTCTTAGAATCTTTTTTTCAAACTGCCTGGAGCCATGATTCCTATTGCTGTGTACTTGACTTTGGGTATTACCATTGTATAGAGAGTTTTGATACTGTGCATCATTCTGTAGACCTCACCTCCTATCCTTTCCAAGATAACAACTCCAGCTGAAATCAAACTGCAGTTTGAAAATTTATTAGACTAGTAAGCACCCTCCTACTCCACAACCATACTTTATGGGGCTAAGCAACATAGCCATGTCATTTACTTTTTCTCCACATTTATCCTATTCCAGTCTTGTCTGTTTTCTGAGTGATCCTGGGTTGTCTGGTGTCCAAGTTTCCCAAAATGGACATTGTTGGTTGAATTCAGACATTCACTTAATTAGCACTGTGCTATAAACAACTTACCTAAAGGACCAGAAGGTTTCTCTACATTGAAAATAATGCAAGGCTATGAAACAAAATGATTTATCTCCTAAAGCTCAACTGCCTAGTTTCTGTTGCAAATGCATAAGAGGATGGAGAAATAACCCAGCTTCCTTTGCTTCCTCTGACTCTCAGCAGTGCATTAATATGGCCAGTTGATACTTTCCAGTTTATGCCATCAACATTGTAAATTCAGTAGCTTAAGTCTTACAGTGATTTTGGTATAAGCCTTTAATCTTAGTAATGATTCCTTGATCAGCTGTGTCCCTTCCAATTCAGAGGTCATTAGAGGTCCCTGTTGAGAACTCCCCGGCTGTTCCAGTTCAGTTCATGTATATTTATTTACATGGGTTTTGAACCACATTTGGGTATGCAGGAACACAGCTCCTTTTAGAGGTTGGTGTTCTACATCATTTCCTGAAAGTGCACCAGAGCTGGGAGAAAAGCAAACCTAAGGCAGTTTGTCTTTGGTGCTTGAGATGTGACTGGTATCTTGCTTTTTAACTAGCCCAGGGTTAATAACAGGTCTGCCAGAGCTGCTTTGTGCTTTCAAATAGGCCAATTGCAAACAAAAGCCATTTTACAGGTAGGATATAATTTTGTTGGCAAAGACAGGACATTTAGTCAAGGAAATGAAAATGACTCACTGAAAAGTGAAAAATTCAGTCAAACTGTTCATTTGGCATTGCTGAGGCTGAACAAAATGTACTAGCTTGAACTATCACCTAAAAGCATTTGCATGTGTAGACATGAGTAAAAAGACTTCATAGTGATTGGTTTCATGTCATACATGATCAGTGTAGAAAAAATACCCATTTGGATATAACTTGTGAAAAACTGGCATCAAATGATACCTAAGCGGACTTTAAGGATGAATGTGTTTCTGTTAGGAACTTAAAAAGTATATAGCCATGAACTTCTTGAGGTAAAAAGGACATTAGAGATTACCTGTATTTTACACATGACAGAACTCAGAGGACCAGAGAAGGAAAACTGCTTGCCAAAATTCATATAGCACGTCAGTGGCAGAGTGAAGATGAAGCTCCAGGCAATGATTAAAGTATTAGGATATCCCTTCACCATTTTAAAACTATAGATACATAGGTGGCAGATTTCACATTGCTACTCCAAATTAGGGAGGCAGTAGGGTAGTTGAAAGGGCAAAGCTTTTAAATTTTTTAATGTTTATTTTGAGAGAGAGAGAGAGAGGGAGAGAGACAGCGTGCGAATGGGGTAGGGGCAGAAAGAGACATACAGAATCCAAAGCAGGCTCCAGGCTCCGAGCTGTCAGCACAGAGCCTGACGTGGGGCTCCAACTCACCAACTATGAGATCATGACCTGAGCCGAAGTCAGAGGCTTAATTGACTGAGCCACCCAGGTGCCCCAAAAGGGCAAATCTTTAAAGTCATACAGGAATGGGTTAGAAACTCTGTTCTACTGCTAAGTAGCTATGTGAACTGGGCTAAATTACTTAATCTGTCTGAGACTCAGTTCCTGCCCTTGTGAAATAGAGATAAGGATACCTATCTCAAAAAATACTTCTGAGATTAAATGGGATAACACATGTGAATTTCCCAGTGTGATGCATAGGCAGAGGAACCAAATGATGGCTGTAGCTGTTGATGTTGTTATTTCACAGTTTCCCTTGTGCTAGGAATCTTTTATTATGTCATTAAATACTGGACTGGGGGGTCAGAAACAGGCAAAAATCTTCAAGCCTCTATCATTTGAGGCCAGATCCCAAATGATGATAAAGCTGCTCTGTGATTGTATTATGTTGCAGAGAAGAAATATAATTTGATTTGCAAAAATTCAATTTACAGAATTCTTCTGGAACCTACTTTCATAAAGCAAGGCACATCTGCACAGCAGTAACAACACACAGAAGCACTTCTGTTGAAAAAGTGTCTTCTAGAAAAGTGGAAAGAATGTACACAGTCTTAGCCTCCAGCTGGGTAGCAAATTTCAGAATATTTCCTGAACAAAGGCTAGTAAGCATGAGGTGTGTCATGTTTGATCATTAGGTAGTTTTCCTGGAATAAGAAAAACATGCACCAAGACAGCAAGAGCCATCAGATACTCTGCAGTGCTTGCAGGATAGGAGCTTTTTTATTTGCTTTTTCATATTCTCATTCGAACTTCCTTCAGTTATCCACAGAATGACCTTAGGGATGCCCAGCTGGATTTTATCTCATCTCTTTCCATTAGCTCTTCCATCCTGCCACCAGCTTTTCTTTGCCTTAGTGATCAATAGTGAGATATCTTTCTATGAAAAATAACAAAGACCTCAGCATTGCCATTCTTTTAGTAGCTGTGGCTGGCTCAGCCCCAGGCCAGGAAGTCAGAGTTGTGGCTATTGATTTGATTACAGCTCTAGGAAGAAAAGATGGAGGAAAGCTCTTGTACCACTGTTAGATTAGGAACCAGTTGCTGTGACTAATCTGGAACCTGAGTACAAACCTGAATAAATGATAGAAAAAGCAGGAATTGAGATACTTGTGGGGTAAAAAAGGCCAGATTTATATGCTGTATTGAATAAATCCTTTGATGGTAACAAAGCAGTTCACTAAGGTTTGACTTATGAAGTATGCCATGATTCTTTTTCTTTGGAAATAAAAGTTAAACTAGACACTTTTGAATATCTTCTTAAGGTCACTAGTCTACCAGTAAAGAACATGGATAAAGAGACTACTCTTTGTTATTTGGAGCCCCAGGGTTCTAGAGGTAGGAAAAGCTGTGGTCTTTTGAGCTATTCATAGTTCTACTGGGAGAGTTAGAAGTAGGGCAAGTCTGTTTTGCCATCCACCTCCAATGAACCACCCAAGAAGATATCACCATAGTGGCATCTCAAAAAACAGGCAAGTCCAGAGGGAAAAACTAAATCCAATGTTACAAGTGCCAAGGAAATTCAGGTGAGAACAATCTCTGAAGGTTTCATGGAACTGGTTTATCTGGGGCTAAGTTTTCAGAGAAGGAAGTGAAAAGTCCTACTATTCCTCTGGGCCTTTAGTTCAGCGTCTATACATGAGGTGGATGAAATGATCCTGAGGTTTTGGTTAGTTCTAATGTGATATGCATCCTAACATAATAGCCACCTTTTACTGAGTGATTATTATGTGCTAGTTAGTTTGCTAAGTATTTCGCATACCTAATCCTATTCTATCCTAAAAAAAAACCCAAAGGTGAAGCTAATGTTACCATTGCTGTTTTTAAAATGACAAAACTGCAAATCAGAGAAGTAATTTACAAAGCTAGTAGATGGCAAAGTTGGGTTCCTGGCTTCATAGGATTCTCAATCTAATGCATTTAACTAGCAAAACTATTAGATCCTTTCTTCAATTCTGGCTCAGGTGTTCTCACCAGATACCAAATGACTCTGTGACAGACATGAACCATCCTGAGCATTGCCATTCATCTGGATTCCCTTATTTTCAAGGGAGCTGACAAACAGTAACTCATTAACAGCTATTACATGAGACTCTACGTTACTTGATCAAAAACTCTCAGCTAACAGAGAAGCATAAGTATTCTGATTAGATGATAAGAGAGTCATGCTTGGGTGAGGATCTGTAGTGGAATGCCCGAGCAGTTAGGACAAAGGTTAAGTTTGAGAACATTAGGAAAGTGTGTAAGTAAACTTATGGTAACTGCTATAACATAAAATTCCCACATCTTATTGGCATAATACATTCAGAATATATGTCTTTTTTCATGTCACTGTCCAGTGTAGCTATGACTGGAGGAGAGATCTGCTCCACTCAGTCATGAGGATCTTGGTCTTTTTCCATGTAGTGGTTCTGCCATCTTCTAGGGCCTTAGTATCTTCTGACATCCTTCTGATGTCCTTCTGACATCCAAAGTGAGGAGACAAAGAAGACACATCAACTCTTAATCTCTTTGGCCCAGAGGTGACTTAAATTACTTCTGCTAATTGCTGAGAATTAATTGCATGGTCCCATGTGGATGGAAGGGGCTTGAAAAGTATAGTCTAATGGAGTACTCAGAAAGAAGAGAAGAGCATAGATCTTGGTGGGCATATACCATTGCCTCTGCCACAGAGGAAAACAGAAGATAGGAAGAAGGCAGAATGAAGAAGGTGACAGAGGGCTACCCATAGTAATTATTAACGGACTCTTTTTTATTCACAGATAAAGATATAATGAGGCATGTGCAATTGCAGGGCTTTGGTGCTACCCAACTGCAGGCAGCACCATTCACATTGTAGTCTATATAAATGGCGGCTTGTAGAGCACAACCATATGTCTTTGTCTTTTCAAATGACTTGAGGTTGGGGCACCTGTGTGGCTCAGTTGGTTAGGCATCCAACTTGATTTTGGCTCAGGTCATGATCTCAAGGCTGGTGAGTTTGAGCCCTGCATCAGGCTGTGTGCTGATGGCACAGAGCCTCCTTGGGATTCTCTCTCTGGTCTCTCTATCTTTGTGCCCACACTTCCCTCTCAAAATAAATAAACATTTAAAAAATTTAAAAAATAACTTGGAGTTTTGTGAGATTCTTTGGGAATATATATTCTGAAAGCACAATTCTTGAACTTCTTCAAAGCTTAAACCAGAAAGCAGACTACAAAGAGGCAGAGAGCACTAGTGCTACTGTGACAGGATTTGATTTAAGACCAGTGAGACAGATGGTAGTGTGTTTTCTTAGAAGCAAACTGGGAAACAACAGATTTGCAAACAAATTTTAACTGCCTTCATTCTTCTAATGCCCCACATGAGCAATGCAAGCCACTGTGAAGCATAATGCTTCCTGAAGGCAGCTGTCCCTCAAATGTTTTCCTTCCCACCTATGCAGAAGGAGGAGAGAGGCCTGCAGCAATGTTAATGGGATAATTATACCCCTAATATTATTGGGACTCTGACCTTCACTCTGACCTCAGAGCAACTGGAATTGATCATGTCTGTAATAGATGAGGATGAACAGAGCATAGGCGAATTTGTAAATCAATTTGATTTACTTGCTGGGGGTGATGAGAATGATTTCTGACCTAGATCCTCACTCTGAAGTGCAAGAATGAGCAAATAGAAACATACATGCAAATTATAGAAACACTTTTCCATTTTGAATGGCTTTAATCTCACTGAAAGATTTTAAATACCTGTTTACCTTAGAACAGCAAGAGAATACAGAAGCACAACTCATGAATAATTTTCTTCTTCCTGATTGGCCTGTATTCTGGGGATCATCTAAAGTCTGCTACACACTTGGCACAACTGGTGTTTGAGAGTCTATGCCTGAGCATTTACTTGTCATGAAGTTGAGTCATCACAGTTTCTCTTTGGCTCACGATGATTCTAGACGTCTAGCCATTGTCTTCATTTCAATAAATATACTGACTATAGTAATGAAGAAGACTATTTTCTTGGATATTTAGGCTTGGAACTTCAGTTATCAACACCTGTTCATCTAGCATGAGTTTTAGGGAATACAGCTCATGTTGAGAGAGCTATTGATAGGTCAAAGTGTAAGGTGTTTTGTGAGTACCCCTGGAATTCCCCGAAAGATAGATTTTTACTTATCACAAATCTGCCTAAGTATTATCATTTTATTTTCTATCATAACAGCTTCCCAAGTGATCTTACTGCTTTTAGCTTCTCCTTTTCAGTCCAACCTATACAATAATTCCAGATTATCTTTCTTTTCTTAATGTTTATTTATTTTTGAGACAGAGAGAGACAGAGCATGAATGGGGGAAGGTCAGAGAGAGGGAGACACAGAATCTGAAGCAGGTTCCAGGCTCTGAGCTGTCAGCACAGAACCCGACGCAGGGCTTGATCTCACGGACTGTGAGATCATGACCTGAGCCGAAGTCAGATGCTTAACTGACTGAGCCACCCAGACGCCCCTCCAGATTATCTTTCTTAAAGCACATTTCTACTCCTGCCATTCCTCTGCTCAAAATTCTTAAATGATCCAACATTTTCAAAATGATAAAGCTAACTTACTTAGCTGTATACATAAGGTTCACCATATTTGGGCCTCTAATTCCTTTTCAGTTTTATCTTCCTGCCAGTCTTAATAACAAACTGGAGGCTCATTATAATATGCCTGGAAATTTCTTACCTAGGCCTTTTCTCTTACTGCCCACTCTAGAATACTCCTCTTTTTCCCTTCTTCCTAATCACTGCATGTGAAATCTACTCATTCTTCAAGTCTTGGCTCAAATTTTACCTCATCTTTGAAGTTTCTCCGACTAAGTAAAAAGGAATTACTTCTATGTGTGCCCATAGCATATTGCTGGTACTCATATTCTACATTTGTGTTATTCTGCTTCACATGTTGGCTTATCATTTACATGTTTGTCACGTCTAGTTTGTGAGAGGTCCTCAAAGATTAGGGCTGTGTCTTTTTCATCTCTACCTCTACCACAGCACATGGCATAGTGACTGGCAGAGAGGAGGTATGTGGTGAATGCTTAGTGACTTGAAACTGATAGAATCCTCAGTTTTCTCCTGTGATATAAGTGGTTATAGCTTTCTTATTGTGAGCACCAACCCCATTTCTGTGAGTGGGGTCAGAAGTGCAATTTTGACCTACCCTCTTCCTGTATTGAAGCGATTAAGATGAAAATCCCAAGTTGTTGAATCCTTAACCTTTCTCCTTGAAGCCATCAGGCACTATTTATTATAAACTTATTATAAGAACCCCTTAATGTATTGAAAAGAGAATTTGGGAAAAACTTGAGGCAAAGTATATCTTCATCACTGCTGAGGGGAGAAGCCCAGGACAGGCAATAGGAGCCTGCAGATGGAGCCAAAGAGGTTGTTGTGATATAACATTCACCTTGTCACCTGCCAAGCTTCATTTTGTTTTTATCTTCGTAACTGCCTTCCTCAGGATCAAACATATATTTCATACTTTCTATCTGTACAATACCTCAAATAGAAGTCATACTTTTATTTCTATGTGGTTGAGGAGATAGAATATGTACATAAGATGATAGATACCACAATATATAGCATAAGGGTTAAGAACAAAAGACTCTGGAGCCAGACTGGCTGGCTTTGAAACATCAATGCACCTTACTAGCTGAGTGATTCTGGAAAAGTTATTTTGCTTCTCTGGGATTCAGAGTGCTCATATGTATAAGTGGATAATAATAGTAGTTAACAGAAAGTTTGGTTTTAAGGGTTAAATGAGTTACTATAGAGAGAGCTCTTAGAAGTGCTTAAAATGTTAGTTGTCATTATCATGTAAGAGTACAACTTAAGATAATGTGGCCCAGTGTAATAAACAAAAGCTGGAAAGTCAGATGACCTGCCTTCTAATCCTGACTGCCACTCGCTTACCTTGGCCAATATACATATCTTCTCTGATTCTTGGTTTCCTAACTATGAAATGAAGTATAGAGCTAAATAATATCTAAGTTTCTTCCAGTTCTAAAGTGCTAGTGTTCAGTATTGAATACAAGATCGTTCCCCAGTAAATGGCAGTTTATTAAAAAAGAAAAAATAATAAAGAATGTAATTCATATCTGCCAAGAGAAATATTTTCCTCTCCTCCTTTCATTGGCTTCTGATAATCAGAAAAAAAAAATCAAACGTGTAGCAGTTTGCTTTCATGCCTCCTATCTTGTTTTTTTTTTTTTATCTGTCTTCCCATCACCATTTCATCAGTGCTCAAGAAAATGAAAGCTCTCAAAAAATAAGGATCCTTAAAGGCCACTGGTTGTGACAGCAGAGGTAATTCTCTGGTATAGAGATTCAGCTCAGTGCAGCTTTACTTATAGATCATTTCATGTAATTAAAAATGTAGTCTATCCAAGGAGGCATCAATCTTTTTTGTGGATGGAAAGCTTTTATTAACTAACCCACTAATTGACATGAAGTTTTAAAATAACTTTCTTTTTGAGACCTGTAAAACAAGATTGAAGTGAGCTTCAATGCAGTTATCATTTGCAAAAATTTAATAGCATCCTGCTATCAGCTTTGATGAGAGAGACATGCACATCTCAATGATCCCAGGTCCTATTTTCAGTTGAGTTAGTACTCTGACAACTCTTTTTCCCTCCACCATCTCTATTCCCCACAGCAAAAATAAGGTCAAAAGAGGTGTACATTTCCCTAGCATTACTACCCCTTGGCTTTTTAAACTAGAGCTGATCTGCTTATGAACCCCATTCTGAGGGCTTACAAAGGCTGGTGGATAGTCACTCCAGCTTGATATAGTTCCAACTTCCCTGTGCAAGGTAGTAGGAAGACTCAGAGTGAAATGACTTTCAGACAAGAAAATGACCTTTGGTTGAGAATATATTTCACCTTAAAGTTAGCATGGTGGCAAGCTATTAAAATGCTGTTTTTGTAGGTGAATAATGGACAAATACTGAAATTTCATATGGATTAACCTAATAACAACAGTTGGGCCTGGACTCAGACACACCCTTGGCTAATTGTCAGGGAAATGATCATTTGTGGCATATTAGTCTTTGGAAATATGGACGGACAGACACTTAAAGGCAAGGTTTAATGAAATCTTTCCTAGTGTTTCTGCATAATAGTGTTATCCATTAATAGAACTTGCCTCACTTTCACAATTTTCTTCCTTAATTTTTCTTTTTTTCACTTTTCCTTTTGTTTCTCTCCTTTTCCTCTATTGTGTCACTTTTTTTTTTTTTTTTTGCACTCCTGCTGTTACTCTTGCTTTCTTAAGCAGTTAAGAATGGAGATTGGAATTCTGCTTTCACCACTCACTTCTTATATGACTCTGGGCAAGACAGTCTTTTTCTGTTGTAGATTATCCATCTGTAAACTTGGATAATCATACTTACTTCATGAGGTTGTTGAAAAGATGATATGAGATAATATGCATAAAACATTTAGTTCTGTGCCTGGCATATGGTAAACACTTCATTTTAGTATTATTATTTTCTCCTTTCCTTCTTCCTTTCATGTTTTATTTCTGCCTCACATATTCTTCTTATTTCTTCCTGCATCTTGTTCTGATCAGTATTGAACCCCATCCCTCAGTATTGCTAGTTTTTCTCAGCCACTGGACAGTGTCAGGCAGGTAATTGACAATTTGGACTCTGATACATTCTTTAATCTCTTTCTTCTAGCCTTGCCTCCATTTGGAAGTCAAAGTGATTTTTCTAAAATGCAAATATGACCATGTAATTCTCTGCCATAAACCTACCTATGGCATATAATACTAAATCCTTATCATGGAATACAAGGCCATCCACAGTATGGTTCCTATCATCAATCAGACTTCATCTCTGCCATTGAAATAATCTATAAGAATAGGTCACATAGATGTGCTGGTTCCTCAGAAATCTGCACTGTTTTGTATTTTTTTCTGAACCATGGTGCATCTTCTCCTACTCTTCTACCTAGCAGACACTTGTACAGTCATGAAGATCTAACCACAAATCTTTCCCCAACTCCCTTACCTAGATTTGATTCTTCTTTCTGCTTACTTTCACAGAATTTTATGCAAATTACTATTACAATGCCTATCATACTCTTAGTAAGGATCTCCCTCTATAGATTGTGAGCCCTTAGGGACAAATCTCTGTTTTACTCCTCTTTATTATTTCTGACTCCTAAAACTGAGCCTGTCACTCAGCAAAGAAACATATTCTATTTCTAAAAATGGTCTTCTACCAGTCTGGATAAAATTTATATTTGGAGTTTCTGTCCAGTTAGCTGATGTGGTTTTAAGTCAACTCTCATGTCTTTGCCTAGTTGCAGACAACCCCACAAAAAAGTTGCATAATGATTCTTACTGAATATTTTTGATAATGGGAAAATAATTCTAATATATACAGGACTGTACTATGTGAAGATCGGGGGTAGACAAGGATGATTTTTTATTTTATTTTATAAAAAAAAATGTTGATGTGTTTATTTTTAAGTAAGCTCTATACCCTATGTGGGGTTTGAACTTACAGCCCCAAGATCAAGAGTCACATGCTCTACTGACTGAGCCAGCCAGGTCCCCCAAGGATGATCTTTTTGCCCTTTTAAAAAAATGTTCATTTATTTATTTTGAGAGAGAGAGTAAGAGCATGCGAAGAGGGAGGAGGGGCCGAGAGAGAGGGAGAGAGAAAATCCCAAGCAGACTCCAAACCCAGTGCAGAGCCCGACACGGGGCTTGATCTCACAACCATGAGATCATGATCTGAGCCAAAATCAAGAGTTGGGTGCTTAACTGACTAAGCCACCAAGGCACCCCTAATTTCATTTTTATTTAGTTTTAGTGTTCTGTTTTTAACAAGCCATAGAGTTAGTATGTCTTATGAAGTGCTTGAAAATTTTGGCCAATTATTCTTTTAATTACCTTTCTTTCTGAAGTTTTCTGATAGTAGAATAAAGGTTAAGAAACTTCTTGCAATTCCTATCAAAATAACAGCAGCATTCTTCACAGAACTAGAACAAACAATGTTAAAATTTGTATGGAACCAGAAAAGACCCCGAATAGCCAAAGAAATCCTGAAAAAGAAAACTAAAGCTGGAGGCATAACAATTCCGGACTTCAAGTTGTATTACAAAGCTGTAACCCTCAAGACATTACGGTACTGGCACAAAAACAGACACATAGATCCAGCGAACAGAATAGAGAACCCAGAAATGGACCCACAAATGTATGGCCAACTAATCTTTGACAAAGCAGGAAAGAATATCCAATGGAAAAAAAGAGAGTTTCTTCAGCAAATGGTATTGGGAAAACTGGACAAGGGGCATGCAGAAAAATCAAACTGGACCACTTTCATACACAAAAATAAATTCAAAATGGATGAAAGACCTAAACATAAGCCAAGAAGCCATCAAAACCCTAGAGGAGAAAACAGGCAACAACCTCTTTGACCTTGGCTGCAGCAACTTCTTACTTGACAGGTCTCTAGAGGCAAGGGAAACAAAAATGAACTATTGGGACCTCATCAAGATAAAAAGCTTCTGCACAGTGAAGGAAACAATCAGCAAAACTAAAAGGCAACCGATGGAATGGAAGAAGATATTTGCAAATGACATCAGATAAAGGGTTAGTATCCAAAATCTATAAAGAACGTATCAAACTCAACACCCTAAAAACAAATTATCCAGTGAAGAAATGGGCAAAACGTATGAATAGAGACTTCTCCACAGAAGACATCCAGATAGCTAACAGACACATGAAAAAATGTTCAACATCACTCATCACTCATCATCACAAATCAAAGCCACAATGAGATACCACCTCATGCCTGTCATACTGGCTAAAAGAAACAACTCAGACAACAACAGATGTTGGCAAGCATGTAAAGAAAGATGAACCCTTTTGCACTGCTGGTGGGAATGCAGACTGTTGCTGTCACTCTGGAAAACAGTTTGGCGTTTCCTCAAAAAATTAAAACTAGAACTACCCTATGGCCCAGCAATTGCACTGCCAGGTATTTATCCAAAGGATACAGGAATGCTGTTTTGAATGGACACATGCATCCCAATGTTTATGGCAGCACTATCAACAATAGACCAAGTATGGAAAGAACCCAAATGTCCATTGACTGATTAATGGATGCAGAAGAAGTGGTGTATGTATGTATGTGTACATGCATACATACATAATGGAATACTACTCGTTGATCAAAAAGAATGGAATCTTGCCATTTGCAACAACATGGATGGAACTAGAGGGTATTATGCTAAGCGAAATAAGTCAGAGAAAGACAAATATCTTATGATTTCACTCATATGTGGGATTTGCGATAGAAAATACATGAACATAAGGGAAGGGAAGCAAAAATAATGTAAAAAAAGAGAGGGAGACAAACCATAAGAGACTCTTATACGGAGAACAAACTGAGGGGTGCTGGTGGGGTATTGGGTGGGGGTATGGGCTAAATGGGTGAGGGACATTCAAGAGGACAGTTGTTGCAATGAACACCAGCTGTTAAACGTATGTGATGAATCACTAAATTTTATTCCCAAAATCATTATTACATTATATGTTAACTATTTTGGATTTAAATTAGAAAAAAAAAAAGAATCTTATGTGTTTCTGATTCAGAGGAGGACATAGTGAGGGATAGTATTTTGCTTTTCAGTTTTGCTCACCTATTGGCTCCCTCTCAGATTTGAAGTGCTGCCCTTTTTGCATTTTGGTTTTACATCTGAATTATTACCTGGCTGGCTTGCAGATAATTTTCTGATGGAAATTAAATATAATCTCCACTCTATCAGTACTTAAGGAAACAATCCTAAGAAAAGAGAGCTGTTGCCTTTGTGTCAACAAATTTCAAAGCTGGTATACATAGAGATCCCTGGGTTTTAAAGAAAGAGTTGAATCTAGATGTGGCACTGTTGCATATCACTGGTGCCAGTAGAAGGTGGTAAATTAGAATTAATTTCTGTAGGAAATAATGAAGAAAAGAACTGGGGACAGAAAGAAAGACTTATCTATGTCACCAGGAGGGATTACAAATGCCCCTGGAAGTCTGAGCACTGAGACAAACAGCTAAAGGCAATGGAAGACAAATGAGAGAAAAGGAAGTACACATGTTTATTTCCTAACCAGGGAACAACGAAGGGGGAAATATGAGAAATAAGGAAATGGAAATGTAGAGGCAGAAACTGCCTGATTTCAATGTTGGCATCTAGATAAATTCTCCTAATTCAGTTAAACTATCTCCAAGATTCTTGGCACATATAGGAAACTGAGCATCCTTAAAGATTTATTCATCCCAGAGGAAGGAGAATATCATTGACTCATGGAGAATGAAATGTTGAATGAAATTCCATCTCCTCTGAGCAACTGCTGTAAATAGGCCAGGCAAATGTTTGTGGAAATGAGCTACATGTGAGAATCATAAGACCCAAGACAGTCTGTTCTATCAATAAGCTGCTGTGTGAGCTTGGGCATGTCACTTCTCTTTTTTATCTCTCCTTTTAAAATGAAGAACATTAAACTCTGTATGCCTCAAGGCTTGTTGTGAGAATCAAATGAGATGGAAGTGAAAATTATGATTACAGAAGCTTCTATGACGTTACTGGGCTCAGATCCCAGAGATTTAAGCTCTATTGCCATTATCTAGAAGTGACACTTTTTCTCCATAAAGATAGCAGAAACCATCACGGATTCAGTAGCCATGGCCTCATCTCTTCATCTACAAACTGACAGCAACATTACCAATGGTGTGTATAAGATAGTTTTAAATGTTAGAAATAATGAAGCCATGCATTTCCTATGGTATTGATTATAAGAGCATCATGCAGCTCAGAGGTCAGGACTGTGTCCTCTATGTACATTCTGTATAGTTCCAGGGGAAATAAAACAGAAATAAACAAACTCAGTAGCCTTAAAGCTGTGCTAATCCCAAAAGCAAAAGTCATTACAAGCACAGAGCACCGACTGAGCTGCCTGAAGTAAGGAGAGGGGTCTAGAAATGTTTACATTGTGTTGAACAAATAAAAGAAAGCCCCTATTTTTTTTTTTTTGCATACAAAAATAGTATACTTTGGATCCAGTAGCAGTCTTCTGGAGCTGGTTTCTTGCTTCTTCTTCTTCTTCTTTTTTTTTTTTTTTTTTTTTTATCTAGTTGAATCTTTGGAATTCCCATTTCAGAAGTTGCTGCTTTCTCTGCTAGTCCTTGGGCACAGCCATGCAGTGGGATTGAGATCCAAATGAACATTTTAGAATAGTAGGTGCAACCTCAGTGGCAGTCTCTACACATTCAAACATCTCTGGAAATAGGCTGGGATCTTCAGGGAATTTGGAGTGTCTCAAAATCCTAGTTTGGATTTTCTAAAGGAATTTAAATACCTTCCTGGGTCAGAGGGTGACAGCTGACTAGTACCTGACATATTTCCCATGACTGCAAGAGTAAGAGGATTTTGAAGTGCAAAAGTGTTGTTTTTTTTAAAATTATTGTTTATTAAATTTTTTTTAATTTTATTTTTAATTTTTTTAAAATTTACATCCAAATTAGTTAGCATATAGTGCAAAAATGATTTCTTAGTAGATTTCTTAGTAGATTTCTAAGTAAATTTCTTAGTGCCCCTTACCCATGTAGCCCGCCCCCCTCCCACAACCCCTCCAGTAACCCTCAGTTTGTTCTCCATATTTATCAGTCTCTTCTGTTTTGTACCCCTCCCTGTTTTTATATTATTTTGTTTCCCTTCCCTTATGTTCATCTGTTTTGCTCTTAAAGTCCTCATATGAGTGAAGTCATATGATTTTTGTCTTTCTCTGACTAATTTCACTTAGCATAATACCCTCCAGTTCCATCCACGTAGTTGCAAATGCCAAGATTTCATTCTTTTTGATTGCCGAGTAATCCTCCATTGTATGTACGTATGTATGTGTGTATATACATACACACACATATATATACATATATACATACATACATGTGTGTATATACACACATACATACACACCACATCTTCTTTATCCATTTATCCATCAATGGGCATTTGGGCTCTTTCCATACTTTGGCTATTGTTGATAGTGCTGCTATAGACATGGGGGTGCATGTATCCCTTTGAAACAGCACACCTGTATCCCATGAATAAATGCCTACTAGTGCAACTATTGGGTTGTAGGGTAGTTCTATTTTTAGTTTTTTTGAGGAACCTCAATACTGTTTTCCAGAGTGGCTGCACCAGCTTGGATTCCTAAGAGAACATTTAAATTTTTAAGTGAACAATATATTGTTGTTGACTATAGGTTCTATGTTGTACAACAGATCTCTAGAGCTTATTTATCTTGCTTAACTGAAACGTCATGACTATTTCTCCCTTCTACAGCCCCTGGCAACCACTAATCAACATTTTTATATAGATTTTCACTATTTATATAGATTTTCACTATTTTAGAGACCTCATATAAGTAGAACCGTGTAGGTTTTGTTTTTCTGTGATGGGCTTATTTTAGTTTATTTTCTTTTTTTCAGTTTTATTCCTTTATATGACAATCGTGATTAGTTATTATCCACATTAACTGTAGGTTTTTAAAAGTGGTGACTGGTGTTTAGGTAACCAATGTATAGAGCTTGTTTGGTGAATCTTCATCCTTGTTACATTTTCTGCACAACCACACATGGACACAGTATGGAACATTCCTTATTCCTTTGCCCAGACAGCTTTGTTAAACCTGGTGTCAATGTGAACATCTGGAATTCTCATCTCCTTCATGGCAAATTTCTGGATCTTTTTGAATGACCAAGAGGCAATGCTTCTTAAACTCCACTCCATGGATCCTCTTGTGAATGTTGATGGTGTGTTCTCTGGTCACTACCTCAATGATGGCTGAATGGCCCTTCTTCTTGCTACCTTTTTTTGCAGGAGCCATTCTGCAGGCCCTGGTTGGAAAGCATGCCACATTTTCTTTGTTCATTCATATATCCATAGATGTTTTCACATCTTGGCTATTTTGAATAGTGCTGCAATGAACATGAAAGTGCTAAAATGTCTTAGAGATTCTGATTTCAATTCTTTTGGATACATATCCAGAAGTGGATTACTGGCCCACAAGGAATTCTATTTTTAATTATATGAAGATCTTCCATACTCTTTTACTTAGCATTGGCACCATTTTGCATTTGCACCAACAGTGTATAAGGGTTTCAGTTTCTCCCCATCCTTGCTAATGCTTCTTATCTTTTGTATTTTTTATGATAGCCATCCTGACAGATGTGAGGTTATATATAATATCACTGTACTTCTGATTTGCATTTCCCTGATGGTTAGTAACATTAAGTATTTTTTCATATACCTATTGGCCTTTCTATGTCTTCTTTGGAGAAATATCTATTCAAGTCCTTAGCCCATTTGTTAATTGGTTTGTTAATTGTTAATTGGTTAATTTGATTATTAGGTTTGTTTGTTTTTTGCTGCTGAGTTTTAGGAGTTCCTACATATTTTGAACATTAACCCCTTATCAAATCTGTATTTTGCTAATGTTTGTTCCCATTCTATAAGTTGCCTTTTCACTCCAATGGTTGTTTTCTTTGCTATACAGAGATTTTCATTTGATGTAGACCAATCTGTTTATTTTTACTTTTGTTTTTGCTTGTACTTTTTAATGTCCAATCCATGAAATCGTTGCCAAGACCAAGGTCATGAAGCTTTCACCTAGGTTTTCTTTTATGAGTTTTACAGTTTGGGGTCTTATGTTTAAATCTTTAATCCATTTTGAGTTAGTTTTTATGTATGGAGTAAGATCAGATCCAGTTTCATTCTTTTGTATATGAATATCCACTTTTTGCATGTGATTTTTTGAAGAGACTGTCCTTTCCCCATTGTGTATTTTTGGCGCCTTTGTCAAAGATCAGTTGACTATATATGCATGGACTTATTTCTGGGCTCTCAATTATTTTATATTGGTCTATGTGTCTGTTTTTATGCCAGCACAATACTGTTTGTATTACGATGGCTTTTTAATATATTTTTGAAATCAGGAAGTATTATGCCCCCAGCTTTGTCCTTATCTCTTAAGGTTGATTTGGCTATTCATAATTTTTTGTGATTTCATATAAATTTTAGAGCTGTTTTTCTATTTTTGTAAAAAAAATTTGTATTATTTATAGTGATTGCATTAGATTTGTAGATTTCTTTGAATAGTATGGATATTTTTAACAATATGAATTTTTCCAATCTATGATCACAAAATATCTTTTCATTTGTCTGTGTTTTTAATTTATTTCATCAAAGTTTTATAATCTGAATAGGTCTGTAAAAAAAAAAACCTCCCAGTAAAGAAAAGTCCAGGACAAGATGGCCTTCTGGGTCAATTCTATTGAACATTTAAAGAATTAGTGACAATCCTTCTCACATACTTCCAAATACTGAAGAGGAGGGAACACTTCCAAACTCATTTTATGAGGCCAGCATTACCTTGATACCAAAGCCAAATAAATACACCACAAGAAAAGAAAACTACAGCTCGTTATGTCTAATTAATATAGATGCAAAAATCTTCAACAAAATACTAGCAAACCAAATCCAATAGCACGTTAAAAGGATCATACACCATGATCAAATGGGATTTATCCCTGGCATGCAAGGATGTTTTAACATATGAAAATAAATTAATGTGAAGCAAAACATAAACAGAATAAAGAATAAAAATCACCCTGTTTGTATTAATAGATGCAGTAAAAACATTTGGGAAAATTCATCGCCTGCTAATTGATAAGAACTCTTAACAAATTAGGAATAGAAGGAAAGCATCTCAACATAATAAAGGTCATATATAACCCCAAAGCCTATAGATACCATTATACTAAGCAAAAACTGGAAGTTTTTTCTCTGAAATCAGGAACAAGACAAGGATGCCCACTCTTACCACTTGTATTTAAAATTTTATTGGAAGTCCTAGCCAGAGCAAGTAAGCAAGAAAAAGAAATAAAAGTCATGCAAATTAAAATGATGAAGTAAAATTGTCCCTCTTTTTAGGTGGCATGGTCTTATATAAAGATAGCTCTAAAGACTCCATTAAAAAAAACTGTTAGAACTAATAAATTCAGTAAAGTTGAAGAATACAAAATGAACATACAAAAATTAGTTGCATTTTTGTACATTAACAGTAAACTAGGGGCGCCTGAGTGGCTCAGTAGGTTTAGCGTCCGAGTTCCGCTCAGGTCATGATCTTGCAGTTTGTGAGTTCCAGCCCTGCATGGGGCTCTGTGCTGATAGCTTGGAGCCTGGAGCCTGCTTCGGATTCTGTGTCTCCCTCTCTCTCTGCCCCTCCCCTATTCACGCTCTCTCACTCTCTCTAAAAATAAATAAACATTAAAAAAAATTTAAAAATACCCAATAAACTATCTGAGAAGGAAATTAAGAAAACAATCCCATTTACAGTAGCATCAAAAAGAATAAAATGGTTAGTAATTTTCAAATATAGTCAAAATTTATATGTTCTGGTTTGAGTTATAGTTATAATTTTTTCTACTAAGTTTATAAGTGGATTATTGAATGTTTTAGTTTTTGTGGTTTCTTTTACATTTTAATATTTTATCCATTTGGAGATTATCCTGATGTATGTATAATGTATGATTCCAGTTTAACTTTTGCAGATGACTATCCAGTTGTCTTAGAATCACTTATTGAACAGTTTTTTTCCCCATGTATTATGGCTTATTTCTAACCCTTATATTCTGTCTCAACTATTGTAGCTTTATAATAACTTTGAATATATGATAGGTCTGTCCCTTACTTACTGTTCTTATGTTTTCAAAAATTTTTCCCTCCCCTGGAGACTCTTGTTTGTTTAATTTTATATGAATTCTATAAACTGTCTAGTTTTCCCCACCAAAAAATGCTAACTTTATTCAAACATGTTAAATTTATAAACTAACTTAGGAGAAGTTGCAATTATGATGAAGTTAAGTATACATATCTAAAACATCTTCTATATGCAAGATTTTGGAATTTTATTTTCTCCTTATCTTCTCTAAAATGATCTATTCTTTATGTGTTCTATTTTCATTTCACTTTATTTTACTCTTATGGGAGTGGAGAGGCAGGTGTTTGACAACTTTCTAAAATTCCTTAGTGGAAATCAATTTGTTTGGATTTTTCTATCTTTTCTAGTGTCAGTTTTGATAAATTATATTTTTATAGAAAATTATTCACTTAATCCTGGCTTTCATATTTATTTATATAAGTGGCCTAATAATTTTAAAAAGTTCAGTCTTTTAGTAGTTACTTCCTTAAGAGACAGATTTCCAAATTTTAATGTTCTAACACAATAAAAATGTCTTATGTATGTAGAACCCAATATAGCCTAATCAGTGGACAGACTTCTGTGGGCTTGTTAAGGCCCCAGACTCCTTCTGTTTTCTGACTTTGCCATCTACTAGGACCTCTGAATCCTCTAAAAGATCATCTGCCTCCTACTGACAGTTATGGGAAGAAAGAGAAAGGGATACATGAGAAGACTTCGCAGGTCGGCTTTGATGTGGTGTATATCAATTATACCCACCTTCTGTTACCCAGGACACAATCACATGCTCATATTTTACTGTAAATAAGTCTTGGAAGTGTAATCCTGCTTTTGGTCCATAAAGGAAAGGAAAGAGATTTTGGTGAACACTTTGCAGTATCTACTATACCAATTTCTGTAAAAATTTAGTTTGTAAAGTTTTTTGTTTTGTTTTGTTTTGATTTTATAATAATTTATAGGAGATGTGGGAAAGTGTTGAAATTATGATTCCTTGACTTACATATTGGAAACCTATAAACAGTGAATAAGAGGATGGACTTTGATGTAAGATGGACATGGCTTCAAGTTCTAGTTCTTCTATCTCCAGCTGGGTGACATTACCCAAGTTGTGTTATAGAGTATAATAATGGAACCTACCTAAAAGTGTTGTTGTGAAGAGTCAATGAAAAGATTAGCCTAAAGTTATTAATTTTGGAGCTGGCAGTATTATTATGATTAGTAATAATAGTAGCATCATGTTGGTAAGCAGAGCACAAGTTGGTCTGTGAGGAGTTACAGGCATGAGAAGTAGACACAATTAAGATATATGTGGATTGAGATAGGTAAGTGCCCATTCAGAAGTAGCAATTACAGGGGTACCTGACTGGCTCAGTGGGTAGAGAACATGACTAGACATTGAGGTCATGAGTTCCAACTCCACACTTAGGGTGGAGGTTACTAAACACACACACACACACACACACACACACACACACACACAATTAGCAATTACAGAGGTCACTGACTTTCTATAAACCTTTATAACATTGACCAATATTGTAAGCTTTGTTTTAGCCTTCAAAGAGCTGTTTTATTCCCATGCTTGCTTGCTTGCTTGTTTGCTTGCTTGCTTTCTTTATTTACTTATTTATTTATTTATTCGTTCATTCGTTCATTCATTCATTCCCATATTTTATTCCCTTGTTCCCATGCTTTATTTATTTATTTACTTATCCCCATATTTATTTATCTACTTATTTCCATGTTTTATTCCCTTGTTCAGGCCTTACTGTTGACCTGTAAGTTCTAGAAAATCCCTGGAATTGCTGCTTTTTGATGCTAAGTCATGTCTGTACCTATGGCACTCCACCAGAGCTCTCTAGGCAGTAACATTCTTTTCTTGAAATGTTTGTTTATTTTTGAGAGAGACAGAGACAGAGCACGAGTGGGGGAGGGACAGAGAGAGAGACACACACACAGAATTCAAAGCAGGCTCCAGGCTCCAATCTGTCAACACAGAGCCTGATGCGGGGCTGAAACCCACGATCTGTGAGATCATGCCCTAAGCCGAAGTTGGATGCTTAACCAACTGATCTACCCAGGTGCCCCTCCAGTAAACCTATCTTGATTAGTAGCATGGTTATTCCTCTTTCTCATTGGCTGTACTTATCCCCAGAAAATATTCACTTGGCTTTCAAATTATGCATTTTCCAGTTATTGGAGAAGAACAATCAAACTTTTTTCTTGTATTTATGTACTTGGGCAAAAATTAGATTGTCAGGTTTTTCAGGGGCATGAATAAGGGAGCTTTTCCATCTTCTATTTTCTTTGTGTCCTCTCTAAAGTACCTAAAATTGATTTTTCACACAGTGGTCATTTGGGGGCAAGTTGAGTTATTAACTAGCCATTTCATTATATCCCTAAAGTACTGCCAACTTCTTCAAGAAAAGATGTAAAAACAGTCCTTGTATGTCCTGCTGCTTCTCTGGAGTAGTGAGAGGTGATAAAGGACCGAGAGTTTGCTGGCACATTTCTGAAAACTATTCACAAAACCTGTGGAAAGTGGTGCCTATTTGGATCACGTGGCTGACCAGCACTCTGGGAGATGGATAGGAGATTCATTTGAGCACTAGAGGACCTTGCAAATAATCAACAGTTGTGTGGAAATGTGAGGTCACTGTCTGGGCCAGAAACCACAAGGGGTCATAGGAAATGTTGAGAATTGGCTCCCATAGTAGTAAACATATTCTTTTCTACTTGAGTAGTTCCAAGAAATAGAACAATATGACTTGGCATTTGTGTAAGTGGAAAGGGTTTAAAAGCTACAGGACAAGTGATTGAGGTTAAAGCTATTACAGGAAAAAAAAAAGCTATTACAGGAATGGTGTTTAACACACTGTTAATTGGGTAATGGAGAAGAAGATAACTAGGTAGTCCAGAGAGACATGGTGTTTCAACACAAGAAGATAATTTGGGCTGCACTAAGTTATGTGGTAAAACACAATGTGTTTCTCTTCTGTGTCATGCAACACTTCTCACCTAATAGATTGACAAGTAGTCATCTTGGATATATTCAGGCCAGCAGAGCAGTGGAAAGATTCCTAGAGGAGTGTCATTGTGTCCTTTGTAAACTAAGATGGCATTTCTTGCCATTGTAATTGCAATTTCTCAGACATTTACTGAGGAAATGCTTCTTCTATACTATGCTCTGTGTGAGGTGATAGGGATTTAAGAGTGAAAGAAAGAAACATGGCCCTGACCCTCCAAAAAAAAACACACTAATGGGTGACCAGAGCATATCACACTATGAGATATGTCTCCTGAAGGGGAAAGGATTTGTGGCACTGACAGATACTGTCTCCCTTGTGGACATCAATAATTTATACTTTGTAAAATAACATTTTATGTCTGTCAAAGTAACAAAGGCTAAAAATTTGGAATATATAAAATGTAACAAAATAAATAATTTACAATCCTAAAATCATAGGTAATTACTGTTAATATTTTTATTTCCTTTGGGGTACCTGGGTGGCTCAGTCAGTTAAGTGGCTAACTCTTGATTTTGGCTTGGCTCATGATCTCATGGTTCATGGGATCAAGCCCTGTGTCATGCTCTGCACTGACAGTGTGGAGCCTGCTTGGGATTCTCTCTCTGTCTCTCTCTCTCTCTCCCAAAAAAATAAACTTAACAAATATTTTTATTTCCTTCATCTTTATTTGCATTATGTAAATATACATAAATATATACAGTTGATGTGCTGTATATAAAATTCCAATCCCTGCCTTCTCCCAGTCAGTTAGAATCATTTCTCCTAGTCATGAAAAACACCATAAATATCATATTAAAGGCTAAATTGCATTAAGTTGTGGACATGCTGTATTTTATTCAACTGTTCCTTAATTGATTGATATTTCCATTAGTACATATTTTTCAAATGGTTGGGATGGATAAACAGTTGAGTTTGGCTGTATTAATGTGGTGCTTTAAATGGCCTCACTGAGCATAAGAAAACTAGAGAGGGAGAAAAAGAGGGAGGAGAGAGAGAAAAAAATGAAAGAATGAGAATGGATAACATGACAATGAAAATACCTAGATCTGGCTAAACCTGCTTCTGTGATATAATGCCTGGGATACAGACCCCCAAGATCTCCTTTGATTGCTACCTGTCAATCAGATATCCTGCATTACTGTATCATGACCTCAACATTAGGACCTCATTGATAGTGATGGCTGTCATCAGGGGCATAGTATTTCCCTTTTGAAGTTGTTCTGAGACTTCATAGCATTTGGAAGTTTGCCTTTGAAGGGGTCTTGAAGACCACGGAGTCAAAGTTAGGCATTAAGAAAGGCTTAGTATGTTTGTATGAGAGTGAGAGGGCAGGGGAAGCTTAAGGAAGATCTTCCCCTTTCCTTGGCTAGGAGACTGGAGTACTGTAGAGTTGATGGACCATACTCCACAAGACTGCCCTCACTTCTGACATCAATTGCAAGTTTGAGGGGTTCCCAAAACCACTCTCAATGATTTGTTAAAAGGACTCAGAACTCACTGAATGCTGTTATATTAAAGGTTAGGATTTATTATGGGGAAAGGGTTAAGATTAAAATCACTGAAGAGAAGAGATACATGAGGCAGAGTCCAGGAAAGTTGCAAATGCTGAGCTTCCAGTAGTCCTTTCCCATGGAGTAATTGGCATTATTTATTTTTTTTAAGTTTATTTATTGAGAGAGGGAGAGAGAGAGAGAATGAATGAATGAATGAATGAATATATATCAATCCCAAGCAGACTCTGCACTCAGTGTGGAGCCTGATGTGGGGCTCAAACTCACCAACTGCAAGATCATGACCTGAGCTGAAGTCGGATACTCAACCAACTGAGCCACCCAGCTGCCCTGGCACTATTATTTTATATGCATTAATGAGTGATAATACACACAGAGTATTGTCAACCAGGGAAGCTCACCTGAGTCTTGGTGTCTAGATTTTATTAGGGCTCCATGGTTGTCTGACCACATGACTGACTCTCAGGTTCCAGGCCCTCCAGAGGAAGAACTGATATTGCATAGATGACCTTTAGTCTCCATCACCTCTTGAGGTAAAGTGGACACTCCATGGCCAAAAGTCCCTGCATAAATCACATTGTTAGTCTGTCCAGTGTCCAGAGCCTACAGATAAACAAAGACTTTCTTATTAGACATGATATTCCAAGGGCTTAGAGATTACCTCTCAGAAACCAAGGGCAAAGGCCACACCTCTTTCTCAACAAGGTTACATTCTTTACAGGTACTCTGTCTAGTAGAAACCTCCCCTTAATAACTCTCTACCAGCATTTGGTGTGCTATGAAGGAAACCACTGAGGAAGCTGATATTATTTTTATCTTGTAGAAGGGGGATAGTGACTTAAGCACATAAAATACCATTTAGTGGTCTGGCATCCTGGCACTTTGCTTAGCTTATCCCATTTTCTCTGTAAGGTTGTCCAGGTCTAATCACAAGCATAATAGGTAGTTCTTATGTGTCGTGACATGAAGGATACATAGAGAAATCCCATAACAACAAACCTGTTCCTTCATATGGAAGAGCCACAGATCAGAATTAAGTGACCTCTTAAAGATCATCTAGTTCAGGTGTTGGCAAACAATGTCTTGGGGTGAAATCTGGCTCCTGGATTGTTTTTGCAAATAAATTGTAATTGGAACAGCCATACCCATTCATTTATGTAAAGTCTATGACTTCTTTCATGCTACTGTGGTGGAGTTGAATACTTCTTATGGAGAACATGTGGCTACAAAAACACTTAACTATTTGGCCCTTTACAGAAAAAAGTTTGCTGACCTCTGGACCAGTGAAACTACATCATTATGTGGATGGAGAAATTGAAGTCCAAATTGGAGAAATATTATTAAATTAGGCAAATAACTGTTGAGTCCTTACTTTGTATTGGTCACTATTGAAGGCACTTGAGAAACATCAGTGAACAAAACAGATAAAAAATGTAAACTAACAATTATACTAACAATGTTAGCAATTTATAATGCCATAGAAAAAGACTAACAAAAGGATAGCAAGTTAAAGGGGAATTGGGAGTGTGAGGTGGGAAGAGTCAAAACCTTAAATAGGGTGATGAAAGTAGGTTTTATTGAGAAGTTGAGATTTTAGAAAAAGATTTGAAAGGGTGGAAGTGAGCCTTGGAGGCACCTGGAAGAAAACATTTTCAGGCAAAGCCTGAGGCAGACATTTTCCAGTAATAGCAAGGCCAGCTTGTCTGAAGTAAAGTGAATAATGAGAAGAATAGTAGGAGATGAAGGAAGTGAGATAATGGAGTACCAGATGCCATTCAGTTTATAATACCATTGGGAAAGCTATGAGTAAAATGAGGAACATGTGTAGATTTTGGGCAGCAAATTGACATTATCTGACTTGGATTGAGATTTTAGCTGCACTGGTGAAGACATATTGTTAAGGGGGTGAAAGTGAAAGTAAAAGATCAATGTGAAGGCTAATTTTTTCAACTTGACTGAGCTAAGGCATACCCAGGTAGCTAATAAAACATTCCTTCTGTGGGTCTATCTGTGTAGATGCCTCAGGAATAGATTGGCATTTGAATTGGTAGACTGAAAGATTTGCTTTCATCATTGTGGTGGGTATTGTCCAATCTTTTGAGGCCCTGAATAGAACAAAAAAAGCAGAGGAAGGGCAAGTTTACTTTCTCTACTTGAGCTAAGACATTTATCTTCTCCTGCCCTCAGACATTGGCACTCCTGATACTCAGGTCTTCAAATTTAGTCTGAAACATATACCTTTAGCCTTCTGGTTCTCTAGTCTTTAGGCTTGGGCTGGAACTACACCACCAGCTTCCCTGGGCTTCCAGCTTGAGGATGACAGATCGTGTAGCTTTATAACCTCCATAATCAAGTAAGCCAGTCCTTCATAATATGCCTCTTCTTGTATATCTTAAATATTTCCTATTGGTTCTGTTTCTCTGGAGAACCCTGACTAATCCAATCCGTTATGAAGCTATGATAATAATCCAGCCTAGAGATGATGTTGTCTTGGACCATATTCGTAGCAGTGGATGAGATATGTTATCGAATTCTGGATTTATTTTATTTTTTAAAATATAATTTTTTGTCAAATTGGCTAACATACAGTGTGTAAAGTGTGCTCTTGGGTTTTGGGGTAGATTCCCGTGGTTCATCGCTGACATAAAACACTCAGTGCTTATCCCAACAAGTGCCCTCCTCAATGCCCATCACCCATTTGCCCCTTTCCCCCACCTCCTCCATAAACCCTCATTTTGTTCTCTATATTTAAGAGAGTCTTATGGTTTGCCTCCCTCCCTCTCTGTAACTATTTTTCCCCCTTTCCTTTCCCCATAGTCTTCTGTTAAGTTTCTTAAGTTCCACATATGAGTGAAAACATAGGATATCTGTCTTTTTCTGACTGATTTATTTCACTCAGTATAATATGTTCCAGTTCCATCCACATTGCTGCAAATGATTTCATGATTTCATGATTTCAACAATCATGATTTCATGATTTCATTCTTTCTCATTGACAAGTAGTATTCTATTGTATATATAAACTACATCTTGTTTATCTGTTCATCAGTTGATGGACATTTAGGCTCTTTCTATAATTTGGCTATTGTTGAAAGCACTTCTATAAGCATTGGGGTACATGGGCCCCTATGAATCAGCACTCCTGTATCTTTTGGATAAATTCCTAGTAGTGCTTTTGCTGGGTCATAGGGTAGTTCTATTTTTAGGTTTTTTGAGGAACCTCCACACTGTTTTCCAGAGTGGCTGCACTAGTTTGCATTCCCACCAACAGTGCAAGAGGGTTCCCATTTCTCCACATCCTTGCCAACATCTGTAGTTTCCTGAGTTGTTCATTTTAGCCACTCTGATTGGTGTGAGGTGGTATCGCAATGTGGTTTTGATTTATATTTCCCTGACGATGAGTGATGTTGAGCATCTTTTCATGTGTCTGTTGGTCATCTGGATGTCTTCTTTTAAAGGTGTGTACCATGTCGTCTGCCCATTTCTTCATTGGATTATTTGTTTTTCGGGTGTTGAGTTTGCTAAGTTCTTAATACATTTTGGATACTAACCATTTAACTGATATGTCATTTGCAAATATTTTCTCCCATTCGTTGGTTGCCTTTCAGTTTTGTTGATTGTTCCTTTGCAGTGCAGAAGACTTTTTATCTTCATGAGGTCCCAATAGTTCATTTTTGCTTTTAATTCCCTTGCCTTTGGAGCCATGTCCAGCATGAAATTGCTGTGGCTGAGGTCAAAGGGGTTGTTGCCTGCTTTCTCCCCTAGGGTTTTAATGGTTTCCTGTCTCCCATTTAGGTCTTTAATCCATTTTGAGTTTATTTTTGTGTATGTTGTAAGAAAGTGGTCTAGTTTCATTCTTATGCATGTTGCTGTCCAGTTCTCCCATCACCATTTGTTAAAGAGACTGTCTTTTTTCATTGGGTACTCTTTCCTACTTTGTCAAAGATTGGTTGGCCATACATTTGTGGGTCCAATTCTGGGTTCTTTATTCTATTCCATTGGTCTATGGGTCTGTTTTTGCGCCAGTAGCATACTGTCTTCATGATTAAAGCGTTGTGGTAGAGGCTAAAGTTTGGGATTGTGATGCCTCCCACTGTGGTTTTCTTTTTCAATATTATTTTGGCTATTTGGAGTCTTGTGTAGTTCCATACAAATTTTATAATTGTTTGTTCTAGCTTTGAGAAGAATGCTGGTGCAATTTTGATTGGGATTGCATTGAATGTGTAGATTGCTTTGGGTAGCAGTGACATTTTAACAATATTTATTCTTCCAATCCATGAGCATGGAATGTTTTTACATTTCTTTATATCTTCTTCAATTTCCTTCATAAATTTTCTATAGTTTTCAACATACAGATCTTTTACATCTTTGGTTATGTTTATTCCTATATATTTTATGGTTCTTGGGATTTATTTTGAAAGTATAACCAAACAAGATTTGCTAAAGTCTTGAATGTAGGATATAAGAGAAAGAAAAGAGTCAAGGTTTTTGGCTTGAGCAACTGGAAGTATTGAGTTGTTAGTCATACAGGAAGTTGGTAGAAGAGCAAGGTCTTAAAGGTCTAACTTCCACTAACTCCCCTCTAAATCCCAATTTGATTGTGCCTTCCTGGGGAATGCTAATATGATTATTTCAGACAATGGAAACTGGCCCAATGCATGTGCAGCAGCAGAAATATGCAAATGATAAATGATAAGTCTAAGAGCTAACTCTTTTACAGAGTATCACTATTACCATGTTTATTTCCAGGTTTATCTCTGAGTGCAGGAAAGGGAACATTTCCTTAACATTTAGCTCAGGCTCATTAAAAAGTCTCTCCTTGACCAGCTTTGATAAGGAGAAGAAAACAAACATAATGGCCCTGCTTGAATATCATAAGATAATAAATATTCCAAGTGAACATAATTATTTTTAACCTTTATGCCAGGTACAATAAATGTCAAATGGAAAGATAACCTAGCACTCTCCTGAAATAGCTTAAATAATAGGCCCCAGTTTGCTTTAATGGGAACTCACCCAGTAGATACACTCATATAACAAATGAGAAATCTCTAATGAGAGTTGCATTATTTCTATTGGCTTTTATGCCATCCTTAATTGATTGCCATCATGCACGGCTAATTAAGAGCATGATAATCTGACTGAGGTATTTTCAGCCAGTGCAATGGCGCCTGCTTTAAAACAATGACTTTTAGAAACCAACATCAAGGTGGCTGGCAGGTTATTCTATAGTTGGTGACTGCCCGATTAGAAGGCATGATCCTTTACTGATCAGCTTAACTTGGTACAACCCCGGGGGTTTATTGCCTCAGCTGTGGACAGGAGCATTGAGACCATCTCTCAATGATGCCAAAAGCCCTCCAGGGCAATGGCCTTTTTGTTCTGAGCACGACTTCCTATTTCTAAGGCCCATTTCTTTTATCCACTGCCCCTCCAAGTCATAGATTTCCATCCTGAATCTGTTTCATAGGCCTCTTCTCAGAGGGTCAGGAGTGTACTGAAAAGATGACTGGGTTTGTAGTCTACTTACAGGTCAGTTACAAACTGGCTATATGATCTTGAATAAGTCACTTCTATGCTATCTTCTTTTTTTTTTTTCTACTCCAAAGTGAAGATTTGGGAGAGGTAAATACCAAGCTTGCTTTTAATTTTTCCTTTTAATTATTTTTGTGGCCCCAGCATTGTCAAAAGCCAGTGGTGTGATTGGGAAAGGTTTGTTAAACTCAGAGTTTCCATTGTCTTTTCTGTGATTTTGGAAAAAGGAAACTTGCCTGACTCTCATCAAATAACTCTTTTTGTGAGAATTGAAATGAATGTGAAGTTAGCTTAAAAAAGTCAATGCAGACATAAGGTCAATATAATTATGAAATTGAATTCATTAAGCCATTAGTCAGCAAGCAAAAGATTCATTCCTTTCCATCTATGGGTGTTTGTGAAGACTGCCCCAAGGAATTTGTCAGGGAGTTAAATAATTCTGCCTCTACTATTACACATTTCTGATTGAGGCATATAATTAGTTCCTTTAGAAACTAATTTTTATCAGGGAGATGCAAGTAAAAATATTAAAGAGATATCGTTTTGCAGTAGTCAAATGGGAAAAAATTAAAATATGTTAATATCAAGTATTGGTGAAGATATGATATAATGGGAACTCTCATCTGCTATTGTTGGGAAAGTGAATTGTTACAATTTTTTTTTTACCAGGTAAAGACAAACATGTGTATGTATGTGAATTCATAGCATTATAGTTTGTAAGTGGAAAAACCTGGAAATGATATGATGTACATATAATATGTATAATATATTGGAGAAAATCATGTAATGAATGAAAATGAATATACATATTCAACATAGGTATACATATCTACACATAGCTATACATATCAACATAGATAGATCTAAATATCATAGCATGTACCAAAAAAAGAGCATGCCATAGATAAATCGAGATAGTATAATTTTAGTTTTATAATGTTTAAAAAATAGACAAAATTAAATGATACATTTTTAAGGATAAGGATTGGAGTGATAAAATGTACTTTAAAAAGAGAATGGTTAATAAAATATTCAGGATAGTAAATCTCTTTGGTGAAAGAATGGGGACACGATTAGAAAGAAACATAAAGGAGGTTTCAAATATTGGCAATGTGTGCTTTAGTTTTGGAAATCTAAAAACTATTATGAAAGTATGGCTACCATAAACACTGGAACAATACAGGAGAATATAAGAATAGGAATAGTGCTTTCCCTTTTCCTCTTCTCTACAATTCCACTTAAGACATGAAAAGAACACTGTCAATAATTTGGGGTATATCCTTCTACATCAGTGGTTCTCAGTGTGGTCCCTAGATCAGCACCATGTGTATTACCTGAGATCTTGTTAGAAATGCAAATTATCTGGCCTCATCCTGGATTGACTGATTTAGAAACTCTGGAGATGTGGCTGTGCTATTTGTGTTTTAATAAATCTCTGGTTGGTTATCAATCCTGGCTGAATAATAATAGAAGCACCAGAGGAACTTTAAAAAAATGCCAGTGCCCAGGTCTTACATCTAGAGACTTTTAAAAATTTTCTTCAGTAATTATAATGTGTAGACAGGGTTGAAAGTCATTGGTTTAGGCTTTCTATACACATACACATACACATACATACACATATATACACATGTATACATATATAATATATAATTAGTAAAAAGTATAAGATATAGAAGATATATATCTCTCATATATGTGAGAATCTTCTGCATTTTCACTTTTCACTAATATGTTGATGAATATAAATCATTTTTAAAATTTACTTATTTATTTTGAGAGAGACAAAGGTGGGGAGGGGCAGAGAGAGGGAGAGAGAATCCCAAGGAGGCTTCATGCTGTCAGCATAAAGCCTGACTCAGGTCTTAAAACTATGAACCATGTGATCATGACCTGAGCTGAAATCAAGAGTTGGACACTTAACCGATTGAGCCACTCAGGTCTCCCAACAAATATAAATCTGTTACCTTCTTGAGATTAGTGGTTCTTAATGAGGGATAATTTTGCCCCAAAGGGGACATTTGTCAATATCTGGAACTTTTTTTGGTTGTCACAACTAGGAGAGATGCTACTAGCATCTGGTGAGGAGAGATTAGGGATGCCGCTAAATATCTTAACAATGGACAGGACAGGTCCCCACAAGAAATTATCTGGCTCCAAATGTTTTAAAGGGATACATAGTGTTTGATTCTAAGACAGTACAGATTTCATTCAATCTAGTTAGTGTGCTTTGGTGACTTCAGTTAATGCCCACAGACTCTGAAGGGCTTGAGAAGATGTGGATTATATGTGTATGCCTTGTCTGTACATAGTTGCTCAAAACTCAGTAAAGTAATGTGCATGATTTTTGTTTTTGTGTTCCCATAATAATCAACACATTGCTGGGCATGTTAAAGGAATTGAAGAAAAGCCTGTTGAATTGAATTGAATCATCCTTATTCTCCACAATATAGTGAGATTCTTTGGTATTTGGCTCTGGTTTCTGTTAAATCCTAGAAATGAAATCTGGGTAAAATTCTTTCTGTCAATAACAAATGGAATTAACTATAGAGTCTCGGGTGTATTGCAGAGTGAATGATTAAAAATCATCAGCAAATAGTAAGCTGTCTGCTGTGACCTTTTAGCTCTTGGTATTTTGACTGACGGTCCCCTCTTTACAGTTTAGTGAAGTTGTAAACAGACAGACACGAGACCCACTTATGGGCCAGGCAGTCAAATACTGAATATGAAAAGGTCAGCATCAAACTCTGCTTGCTGATATGACTTAGGCTGGCATAGAATTGGGAGGCCTGTGACACTGTGGATTTGAGCTATTGATTTAAAAGAAAAATGACAAATGGCTCTGTAGCAAATGGAATGGGAAAATCTTCAGTTTGAATCCTTTTGGAAGATTGGAAAGCAGCTCTGACTGAAACTTGGGCCTCTTAAGGTCATGCATATTTCAAGTAGCTAATGCCATGGATCTTGACTTTTTGAAGGCTCTGTCTAGGGTATTATTGTTGCTGTCTGCTTCTCTCTTTTTAAGAAGATTTTTAGAATCTTGCAGATACTTACTTCTCTCTTACTCTGGTAACAGGGCTGTCTTCATTATACAATATTAAACGTAGAGCCCTTGGTCAACTTTTTCCGACTTTGCTCTCTTCTATCTACTTTACATATCTCTCATTTTCATCTCTTCACCTTTGTGTTCACTATTATTTTATTCTTCCTACATCCTTTAATACTTGATTTCTCTTTAAAAAAACAGAGTTGAAGAATATAATAACTGAAATAAACAATACATTAGAGTGTATCGAGAGTAGATTAGTGGATCGAGAAGAACACATCAGTGATCTGGAAAATAGGGTAATAAAAAACATCCACACTGAAATTTAAAAAGAGAAAAGAAGTTTCTTAGGGTAGGCTAAGGGATCTTTTGGGCAATATAATACAAATACTTGCATTATAGGGGTCCCAGAAGAAGAAGAGAGAATGGAGTAGAAAACTTACTTGAAGAAATAATGCGTGAAACCGTAACCTAGGGAAGCAAGAGAGAAAGCAAAAAGTTATCTATAAGGGAGATACTATAAGGCTATTAGCCGAAACTTTGCAGGTCAGAAGTGAGTGATATGATATATTCAAAGTGCTGAAAGGAGAAAACCTACATCCACGAATATTCTACACAGCAAGGTTATCATTTAGAATGGAAAGAGAAATAAAGAACTTCCCAGACAAACAAAAGATAAAGGAGTTTATCACCTTATAAGCCTTATAAGAAATGATGAGGGAGTTCTTTAAGTGGAAAAGAAATGGCCATAATTAGAAGTAAGTAAACTATGAACATAAAGATGTAAAATATGACAGAATATACATAAAACCCGGAGAAGGGAATCCAAATTAAAAAAAAAAAATTAAATGTGTTTGAATTTAAATGACCATCAAATTGAAATGATATCAAATTACAGGATGTAGGCTACTGTATACTTAGGATGCTCTATATGAACTTCATGGTAATGGCAAACCCAAAACCTATAGTAGATACAAAAAAATAAATAGAAATAAAGCCAAACATAACATTAAAGAAAACTATCAATCACAAACAAAAAGAACAAGAAAAGAAGGCACAGAGAAGAACTACAAAACCAACCATATCACAAATAACAAAATGGCAAGAAGTACATACCTATCCATAATTACTTTAAATGTAAACATAACATGCACCCCATTGTTTATAGAAGCCCTATTGACAATAACCAAATTATGGAAAGAGCCCAAATGTCCATTGAATTATGAATGGATAAAGAACATGTGGTATATATATACAATGGAATATTACTTGGTGATCAAAGAGAATGAAATCTTGCCATTTGCAACAATGGATGGTACTAGAGTATATCCCGCTAAGCAAAATAAGTCAGGCAGACAAAAACAAATATATGATTTCACTCATGTGTGGAACTTAAGAAACAAAACAGATGAACACAGGGGAAGGGAAAATAAAACAGAGAGGGAGGCATACCCTAAGAGACTCTTAATTACAGAGAACAAACTGAGAGTTGTTGGATGGGAGGAAAGTGGGAGGATGGGCTAATTGGATAATGGGCATTAAGGAGGGCAGTTGTTGGGATGAGCACTGGGTGCTATATGTAAGTGATGAATCACAAAATTCTCTTGAAACCATTACTACAATATATGTTAACTTCCTTGGATTTAAAAATATATATATTAATGGCCTAAGTGCTCCAATCAAAAGATAGGGTGGCAAAACAAATAGAACAAGATCCATCTATGTGCTGTCCACATGAGACTCACCTCAGGCCTAAAGATACATACAAGCTGAAAGCAAAGCGATAGAGATGCATTTATTTACCATGAAAATTAAAGTGGAAAAGAAGAGCCAGGGTAGGAATACTTATATCAGACAAAATACGTTTTAAAACAAAAACTATAACAAGAGACAAACTTTAACAAACAACAAAATGTAACTGATTTATTTCTATTCTTTTGTGACACTTGGATATGTCCTACATTTTTAAAAAATTTTCCATCTTTTAAAGTGCAGTCCACATGTTAGAATAGCTAAGGAAAAAAAAAAACCCTGATAATGCCGAGTGTTAATAAGGATGTGGAGTAACTGGAATGGATCTACCTTTCTGGTAGGAGTGTAAATTGGCACACACATTTTGGACAACATTTGTCAGTAACTACTAGTTTGAATATATGCTATCTTATGATTGAGCAGTTCTATTCCTTGGTACATACACAACAGAAAAGTGAACATATGTTTACCAAAAGATATGTACTAGATTGTTCACAGCAACACTACACATAATAATGAAAACCTGGAAATTTCTTAAATATACATCAATAGTAGAATGTGTAAATAAATTTTGATACATTTACAAAATAAATACTGTATAGCAATTAAACTAACACACGAAAAAAATGGTGTTTTACAGCACCATTTGTTGAGAGGACTATTCTTTCCTCACTGGGTGTGTTGGCTCCTTTGTTAAATACTAGTTGGTTGGTTAGGTTGGGGGTTACTTCTGGGGCCTGTACTGTGTTCCATTTGTTTATGTGTCTATTTTTATGCCAGTACCATACTGTTTAAATTACTATAGCTTTGTAGTATAGTTTGAAATCAGGAAGTGTGATGCCTCTGGCTTTGTTCTTTCTAAGAGTTACTTTGGGTATTTAGTCTTTTGTGGTTCCATGCAAACTTTAGGAAATTTCATGTTTTTATTTTTGTGAAGAATACTATTAGAATTTTGATAAGGATTACAGTTAATATCCAAAATATATAAATAACTCATACAGCTCAATAAGAAAAACAACAACAATAAAAACAATGCAATAAAAAATGGGCAGAGGAACTAAATAGACATTTTTCTAAATTAGACATTCATATGACCAGTGGGTACATGAAAAGATGCTAAACATCATTAATGATTAGGGAAATGCAAATGAAAACCACAATGAAATATTACCTCATACCTATTATAATTGCTATCGTTGATGAGACAAGAGATATCTAGTGTTGGCAAGGACATGGAGGAAAGGGAATTTGTGTATAGATGGGAATATAAATTGGTTCAATCACTATGGAAAACAACATGGAGGCTCCTAAAAAAGTAAAAATATAACTACCATATAACCCAGCAATTCCTCTTCTGGGTATATATCCAAAGGAAATGAAAATAGGATAGATACTGAAGAGATACATGTACTCTCATGTTGATTGCAGCATTATCTACAATAGCCAAGATATGTAAGCTACCTAAGTTCTCATCAGTGGATGAATTTATAAAGAAGATGTTGTACATACACGTATAATGGAATTTTATTCAGCCATGAGAAAAAAAATGAAATTTTGCCATTTGTGACAACATGGATGGAGTTTAAGAACATTGTAGTAAGCGAGACAAGTCAGACAAAGACAAATATTGTATTTTATCAGTTATATGGGAACCTACAAAAGCCTATCTTGTAAAAAGCAGACAGTAAAATGGTGGTTATAAGGGGCTGGTGGGTAGAATATGTGAGATGTTGTTTAGGGGCACAGACTTACAACTAGTAGATACATAAGTCCTGGAGATATAATGTACAATACAGTGAACATAGACAACAATATTCTATTATAATCATCAAGCATGCCAAGAGACCAGATCTTAGTAACTCCCACCACAAAAAATAATTGTATGATAGAGAAGCTAACTATTACTATAATGGCAATCATACTACAATATACAAATGTATCAAGTCAACATGTTATATACCTTAAGTTTATACAATGTTATATATCAAATATATGTCAATAAAAAACCCACACATGTAACAAAAAAAGTGAAGCCCTTAGGCTTTATTGACAGATAAATAGATAAAGAAGATATTATGGAGGGCATTTGTTATGATGAGCACCGGGTATTGTATGTAAGTGATCAATCACTAAATTCAACACCTGAAACTAATATTGCACTGTATGTTAACTAGCTGGAATTTAATAAAAACTTGGAGAAAATAAGGAAGATATGGTCTATATAGAGAATGGAATGTTATGAAGCCACAAAAAGGATATCCTGTCATTTATGACAACATAAAGGACCTGAGGGTATTATGCTAAATAAGTCAAACTGAAAAAGAGAAATATTCCATGATTTCACTCATATGGTATCTATAAAACAAAATAAATGCATAAACAAACAAAAAGCAGAATTAGACCTATAAATACAGAGAACAAACTGACTGTGGCCAGCAGGGTGGGGGGATGGGCAAAATGGGTGAAGGACAGTGGGAGTTACAGGCTTCCAGTTACACAATGAATAAGAGAAATAAAAGCTACAGCATAGGGAATATAGTTAATGATATTGTAATAGCATTATATGGTGACAAATGGTAGTTACACTTGTGGTGAGCATAGTATAACGTATACAGATGCTGAATCACTGTGTTATACAACTGAAACTGTTGTAACATTGTGTGTCAACTATACTCAAAAAAAATTAAAGCTAAAAAAGAAAAAGATGAAAGAAGCGAACTGTATAAGTATATAAAAATGTAGAAAGTTGGAAGGATTGATAGAGGGTGTTGCTTAGTGGTATCAAACAATATAAAGCATTTAGGGAACAGCATGAAGTAGGTGTTGGAAATATTCATGTTTCATGCTAAGGGATCTGAGCCTCAGAGAGCATCTTTCCAAAGATCCCACATACAATAAGTGGTAGAGCTAGAATTTGGATCCAGTTCTGCCTGTCTCCAAAGTTGGTGTTCTTACCCTCTAAGCCATACTACTTCTTTGAAAGGCTTGGTATTTGAGATAAGCATAAAGCCCAATTAGTTTGTTTGTGGAGGACGAGGGTCAAGTGAATCAGGACAGTTACTTTCAGAAAGAGGGGACTACATTTGAGATGGGCCTTCAGGTAGAGGCAATCACTAGGTTAATAAAATAGCACAACAACATGGGTACAAATTCCTATTTTGTGGAAACTTAGGGTATCACCAATAATTTCCAAGACATGTATGAAATGTTCAAGAACTTCTCTATGGGCAGCTTCACAAAAATAACCTTAGCATGTTATAATTCCCACAAAATTAGGAAATTGAAATAACAGACCATTTTCTTCACTTGATTTTTTTTGTTAGTCACACTTATTGACAGTGCTCTTGACTCTCACAAATAGAATTATTAGTAACATTTCAGCTTAAACATACAGTTAGTAACACTGTTCTCAAAGGCAGCATGCTGTTTTGTTGCCCTTTGTATATATGCAAACATGCGGCCTCATTCTTTGAATTCCCAAATGAAGTCCCCCAGGCCTTTTGAGTCCTAATAAAAGCCAAGCTTTGTGCCCAGCAGCCTTTATGGAATTCTTTTCCACTGAGCTGTATTACACAGCACAAAATAGGTAACCTGTCTCAGTATTATATTTTTATGTTGATTTTTAGCTAAAATCATGCATTTTATTTTTTAAAATGTTTTTCAAATTTTTATTTATTTTGAGAGAGAAAGAGACAGAGACAGAGACAGAGAGACAAAGAGAATCCCAAGCATGCTCTGCACTGTCAGTGCAGAGCCCAACATGGAGCTCTGTCTCACAGTGTGATCATGACTTTAGCTGAATTCGAGTCAGACGCTTAATGGACTGAGCCACCTAGGCGCCCCTAAAATCTTGCGTTTTAAATCATGCCTAATGTTAGATTTTTTTTGTTGCCACTGGTATTTCAGTTTTCTTTTTTTCTTACTATCCTGGTAAGAATGTAAAGCATTTTTGGGCTATGAGTTATTCCGTAAAAGTGAATCTTCCAGGCAATTGAGATTTACCCCTAGAAGGTTTTGTTGACAGCAGGTGAAATTCTGGCTAATGACGATTGAGGACCAGTATTTCTATAGATGCCAGCTGGGCTGATATTTTCTCCCCAACTTAATTGCTTGTTTACTGAAGCAGTCAATACCACGAAGGCTCTAGTCTTTAGCCAGGCATGTTAACATATTACTAAATGATAAATTGTATCACTGATGCTTCTTTTGTTCCCAAGTCTAAGATTTAACACTATTTTAAAAACAGAAAACTGTACATCATCATAATGTTTGTCTTTGTATTTCTGGCTAGAGTTTACCTCGATACACACATTCTAAAAGGCAGCCCAATGAATTAATATAGAGTCCCATATAAGGTGTGTGTGTGTGTGTGTGTGTGTGTGTGTGTGTGTGTGTATACCAACTTTTTTTCTTTTCATATGGAATGCAATTTTATTTTGTGTCATATCAACTTTCTCCTTACCAATTACATATTCTGTCCTGAAGAGTTATACCCTGTATATAATATAAGAGTTATATTAACCAGTTTTGTCTATCAGGTTAGCACATAATTTTCTTAAGTTAGTGTTGCAGGCAATGGTCTCCACATTTGGTGTCCCGCTTCTATTTTCTTCCTGCAAGCCATGTTTTTCACACTGAAGCCTGAGTAATGTTTTTAAAAATATAAAACTGATCTTGTCATATCCCTTCATATAACCTCTTAATGGTTTCCCATTCATTATAACCTACATTGTATCTAAACATGTCCCTGCAATTTACAAGACTATGTAATATGGCTCCTAACCAGCTCTCCAATCTACTCCACTTTCTCTCTACCCTTTGCACACCACACTCCAGTCATATTGGCCATCTATTTTTCTGCTTGGCTTGCCATAAGCTTCTTCCCACCTCAGAGTTTTTATAGTTGTTATTTCCTCTGTCAGAAACAACCTTAGCTGTTCCTCCAAATGTTTCACATGGCTGCTTCCTCCTTACCATTTAGATCTCAAATGATACCTCTTTAGACAGGCCTCCCCCAAATGTAGAGTAGACCCTAGTTACACTCTGTTCAATTAATTTATCTTCTTCACAGTAAATTATCTATCTCCCATTACTAGAATGTAATCTTTATGAGGGTGGGGTCTTTGTTGTATCACATGAACCCCGGAATGTAACACAATGCCTGGCATATAACTTTTGGTCAGTAAAAACAATGAATTAATAGAGAGGGAGGGACTTGTGATTTTATTTATTTATTTTTTTTTAATCTTTGAGAGGGAGACAGAGTGTGAGTGGGAGAAGGGAAGAGAGAGAGACACACACACAGAATCAGAAGCAGGCTCCAGGCTTTGAGTTGTCAGCACAGAGCCTGACGCCGGACTTGAACTCATGAGCTGTGAGATCATGACCTGAGCCAAAGTTGGATGATTAACCGACTGATCTGCCCAGGCGCCCCCTGTGATTGTTTTCTAAATTGAGGTTAAATTGGTATATAAAAATATATAAGTTTCAGGTGTACGTTATAATTTCACATCTGTATGTACTACAAAGTGCATCAAAAGTTTTGTTATCATTCATTACAATTGATCCCTTCACACATTTCAGTTGCCCCAACCCTCTTCCCCTCTGGTAACCATCAATATGTTGTCTGTATCTGTAAGTTTGTTTTCATATTGTTTTGTATGTTTGCTTTTAGAGTCTACAGATGAGTAAAATTATAAGCTATTTGTTTCTCTCTGACTTATTTCCATTAGCATAATACTCTCAAGGTCCATCCATGTTGTTGCAATTGACAAGATTTAATTCTTCTTTATGTCCAAGTAGTATTTCAGTATGTGTGTGTGTGCACATGTGCATGTGTGTATTCATATACTACATCCTACTTATCCATTCATCCATTGATGGGCACTTGAGTTGCTTCCATAATTTGGCTATTGTAAATGATGCTGCAATGAACATATAATCCAGCTATTCTAGTTATTCCAGTTCTGGGTATTTATCTGAGAATATTAAAATCCTAACTCAAGATATGGGCACCTCTATCTTCATTGTAGCATTATTTATAATAGGACTTGTAACTTTTGAGGTCATCACATTCAATGTTTATTTAGAAGTGAAGAAATTAAGGTGCATAGAGGTAATGTGACTCAGCCAATAAAGTACAGTAAATTAAAGGCAGAACTGGTAGTAAAACTAGCTTTTACTACAGTTTAGAGATTTTTACATTAATAAGTTAGAATTTATTAAATTATCATAAGCAACTTTTTTCAACAAAAGTCCTTCTGTTCAAAAACCCTATTTGGAGAAAGTTATACTTAACCTAAATGCATGGCACTTTAATAACAGAACTTTCATCTTCTAGTACCTGCATGAAAATGTTTCTGTAGATACCTTTAAATCATAACACCATCTGTGCCAAACAATTAGGTCATTCCTATGGCTCCACGTCTCTTTAGCATTATATCACATTGGTCATTAATATAAATATTAGAACTAGATAGACATATATGGTTTTGAATACCAGCTGTGCTAGTTAAAACTATATAGTCTTATTTTTTCCTTGTCTTTGTTGATGTTCATTAAGTGAATTGTAGGTTGCTTATCCAATATACATTTTTAACAGTTATATTGAGATATAATTAATATATCATAAACTTTGCACATTTAAAATTTAGGGTCAATTCTCAGGGCTGTGCAACCATACCTTAAAAGAGTTTAATAACATTTTTATCAACCAAAAAAGAAACACCATACAAGTTAGCACTCATTTCCCATTCCATCCTACCCATCTCCTCAGTCTTTGGTAACCACTAATATATTTTCTGTAGCTATATATTTGCTTATTCCGAACATTTCAAATTAATGGACTCATATAATAAGTGGTCCTTTGTGGCTGACTTCTTTCCCTCGGCATTATGTTCTCAAGATTCATCCACAGTGTGGCATGTAGTATTACTTCATTCCTTTTAATAGCTGAATAATATTTCATTGCATGTATGTGCTACAATTTGATTATCCATTCAGCTGACAAACATTTGGGTTGTTTACACTTTTTTGGCTGTTATGAATAATGCTGCTCTGAATATTTGTGTACAAACTTTTGTGTGGATATATGTTTTGCAAATCTCTTGGATATATATTTAGGAGTGGAATTGTGAGGTTATTGTGTAATTCTATGTTTTTATTTGAGGAACTCTGAAACATTTTTCAAAGTGGCTGTATAATTTTAAATTCCCACCTGCAATGTATGAGGGTTCAAATTTTTCCACACATTCAATAATGTTTGTTATTATGCATCTTTTTGATAATAGCTATCTTGATGCATGATAAAGTATCTTATTGTGCTTTTGTTTTGCATTTCTCTGATGGCTAATAATAAGGATCCTTTAATGTGTTTATTGGCCATTTGCATATCTTTATAGAACTGTCTATTCAGATCATTTACCTATTTAAAATTTTTTGTCTCTTTACTGAGTTGTAAGAAAATTTTACATATTTTATACCTAATTTAAAATTTTTTTTAATGTTTATTTTTGAGACAGAGACAGAGCATGAATGGGGGAGGGTCAGAGAGAGAGGGAGACACAGAATCTGAAACAGGCTCCAGGCTCTGAGCTGTTAGCATAGAGCCCAACGGGGGGCTTGAACTCATGGACAGCGAGATCATGACCTGAGCCGAAGTCAGATGCTTGACCGAATGAGCCAGCCAGGTGCCCCTATACATAAATTTTTTAATGTTTATTTATTTTTAGAGAGAGAGACAGCAAGTGAGCGAGAGGGGAGGAACGGAGAGGGAGGGAGAGAGAGAGAGAGAGAGACAGAGAGAACCCCAAGCAGGCTCTAGGCTGTCAGCACAGAGCCTGAGGCAGGGCTTGAACTCACAAACCATGAGATCATGACCTGAGCCCAAACTGAGTTGGACACTTAACTGACTGAGCCATCCAAGTGCCTCATAAATTCTTTATCATATATATGATTTGCAAATATTTTCTCTAATTCTGTGAGTTATCTTTACAATATGCTTGATGATATCCTTTGAACTACATACAGTTTTTTAACATGTATGAAGGTTTTGCTTTTTTTCTTTAGTCACTGTGGCTTTGGCATCATATCTAAGAAAATTTTAACTCAAGGTCAAGAAGATGTACTCCTTCATTCTCTTTTAGAGTTTTATAGTTTTGGCTCTTACATTTAGGTCTATCTTGCATTTTGAATTAATTTCTGTCTATGGTATAAAATAAAGGTCCACAGTCCTTGGATATCTGGTTGTACCAACACTGTGTCTTGAAAAGGCTATTTCCCCATTGAATTGTCTTGGCACCTTTGTCAGAAGTAAGTTGACTTTAAATGTAAGGGTTTGTTTCTAAAATCTAAATTCTATTTCATTGATCTATATGTCTATCCTTATTCTAGTACCACACAGTATTTTTTACTATGATTATTATAGCTTTGTAGTAAGTTTTGAAATTAAGAAGTGTTGATTCCATCAACATTGTTCTTTTTCAAATTGTGTTGGATATTTTGGGTCACTTGTACTTCCAAATGAATTTTAGCCTCTCCTTACCAATTTCTACAGAAAGACAGCTGGGATTTTGATAGGGATTTTGTTGAAGCTGTGGATCCCTTTGATGAATATTGCTATCTTAACAATATTGTCTTCTAATATTTGAGCATGGAACCTCTTGCCATTCATTTAGATCTTTGTTAATTTCTTTCTACAATGTTTTGTAGTTTTCAGATATAACTTTTATACTTTTTTATTAAATTTATTTTCCTCAGTACTTTATTCTTTTTGGTGCTAATGTAAATAAGATTGTTTCCTTAATTTCATTTTCAGGTATTTTAGAAGTGGAATGTGTTTTTGTATATTAATCTTGTTCCCTGAAATTTTCTTTAACTAGTTAATTATTTCTTGTCTTTTTTCCTTGTGGGATCTTTAGGGTTTCCTGTACATAAGATCATGTTATCTACAAATAGAGATTGTTTTACTTTTCTTTTCAATCTCGATGACTGTTTTTTCTCTCTATTCATTCTCTATATCTTTCTCTCTCTCTCTCTCTCTCTCTTCACTGTCTAGTACCTCCAGTATAATATTGTATAGAAATGGGACCCATAGATGTGTTTTGCTTGATCGTAGAGAGAAAGCCTAAATCTTTCAACATTAAATATGATATTAGCTGTTCATTTTTCATAGATGCCCTTTATCATTTTGTGGAAGTTCCCTTCTGCTTCTAGTTTGTTGAGTGTTTTTTTAAATCACAAAAGGGTATTGTATTTTGTCAAATACTTTTTATGTATCACTTGAGATGATCATATAGTATTTTCCCTCTTTCATTCTATTAATGTGTATAACCTAGTACATTGATTTTTGTATGTTGAACCATCCTTGCATTTCTGAGATAAATCACACCTGATTGTGGTGTATAATCATTTTAATATGCAGCTGAATTTATTTGCTAGTATTTTATTGATTAGTTTGTATATCCATATTCATAAGAGATATAGGCTTATAGTATTTTTGTGATTTCGTTGTCTGAGTTTGGTATCAGGGTAATGCTGGCCACATAGAATGAGTTGGGAAGTAATCACTGCTCTTCTCTTTTTAGGGAATAGTTTTTGAAGGATTGGTGATAATTTTCATTAAATTTTTTTTAAATCACTTTCTTCAATATACAAGAAACACATGAGACACAAAGAAAGCCCAAGAAAGAGCTCAGTTGATGAGTTGGTAGTTTAGGGGGATTCAAAGACAATGACCCTTTCCAGTCTCCCAGAGAAAGAAGGGGTTGAGAGGACACAATATCACTAGGCCCCTGGTGAACCCAGTGCTAGGGCCACACACAGCCTAGTTCTTCACCAAGTTTTTAAAGTGCTTATTTTTCTTGTCCTGGTCCTGGCCCTGCTCCCACACTTGGCCTCAAGTTTCCAGAAGTCATCTAGTTCCCAGAATGGCCCCTTCCTTTAGTGCCCTAGTATTTTCATTTGGGGGGGTAGGGGTGGAAGCCATTTACCCAGTTGTAGTGTCAGAGTTCCAGGGGAGTTCTAATCCTCTAGGATGGTGAGGGTGGATCTCCCTAGTATCTTGCCATTTGCTTTCCATCTATCAGGCTTAGATCCTGAAGATCAGCAAGTCTCAGGAACTCTCAAGGATTTGTTGACACTTGGCCTACTATGGGGGTTTCTGAGGACTGTCATTCTTCTTCCTTGGAGAACACTTGCTTGTAGGGGAGCCCAATCTGGCTCCAAGGTGGCATCTGGTCCTCAAGGGAAAACTAGGTGCCCAGAGGTAAGTCCAATTCAGAAGATGAAGTTGACTCTAGAGGCAGAACAGACTCTGGGGGAAGATTTGATTTGGGGGCTTTGTTCTCAAATACTTCACTCAGCTGTTTGACCAGTGAGCTTGAGAGCTCTCCACTGCTGGTCTTCATAGGTGTCCATGAAAAGCCAAGGGTAGAAGAGTGGGGATCTGAGTCTTGGGCCTGGATGGGAGAGCACAGGATGCCAGCACTAGGTGAAAGGCAGGGGCAGGGTGGGGGGGAATCTGCCACTGGGGCCAGAAATTTGTTGTGCAGTAGAGGTGCCAAACTGACTGGGGTACTCTTGGCTGTCGCCATCTCAGCCAAGAGGAATAAGGTGGTCCTGGTCTATCCTTTGTGAGTAGTCTTTAAAAATTATCACTTATTCTACTTGTTTACTTTTAAAAATATATATAATTTATTGTCAAATTGGCTAACATACAGTGTGTAAAGTGTGCTCTTGGGTTTTGGGGTAGATTCCCATGGTTCATCGCTGACATACAACACCCAGTGTTAATCCCAACATGTGCCTTCCTCAATGCCCATCACCCATTTTCTCCTCTCCCCCACCCCCTTCAACCCTCAGTTTGTTCTCTGCACTTAAGAGTCTCTTGTAGTTTGCCTCCCTCCCTCTCTGTTTGTAACTATTTTTTCCCCTTCCCTTCCCCCTAGGTCTTCTGTTAAGTTTCTCAGGGTCCACATATGAGTGAAAACATATGATATCTGTCCTTCTCTGACTTATTTCACTCAGTATAATACCTTCTAATTACATCCACGTTGATCCAAACGGCATGATTTCATTCTTTCTCATTGACAAGTAGTATTCTATTATATATATAAACCACATCTTGTTTATCTGTTCATCAGTTGATGGGCATTTAGGCTTTCCATAATTTGGCTATCATTGAAAGTGCTGCTATAAACATTGGGGTACATGTGCCCCTATGCATTTGCACTCCTGTAGCCCTTGGGTAAATTCCTAGGGGTGCTATTGCTGGGTCATAGGGTAGTTCTATTCTTAATTTTTTGAGGAATCTCCACACTGTAGTTCTATTTTTAATTTTTTGAGGAATCTCCACACTGTTTTCCAGAGTGGCTGCACCAGTTTGCATTCCCACCAGCAGTGCAAGAGGGTTCCCATTTCTCCACATCCTCACCAGCATCTGTAGTTTCCTGAGCTGTTCATTTTAGCCACTCTGACTGGTGTGAAGTGGTATCTCAGTGTGGTTTTGATTTGTATTTCCCTGATGATGAGTGATGTTGAGTATTGTTTTATGTGTCTGTTGGCCATCTGGATGTCTTCATTGGAAAAGTGTCTGTTCATGTACTCTGCCCATTTCTGTTGTTTACTTTTTAAAGCTTTATTTGGAACTTTCTTCCTGAGTTAGTTTAAGTAGCTTTTCTTCTTTCTAGGAATTTGTACATTTCATCTGGGTTATCTGATTTGTTGACATACAATTGTTCATAGTATTCCTTTATATTTTATTTATTTATTTATTTGGGAGAGAGAGAGTGCACGAGCTGGGGAGAGGGGCAGAAGAAGAGAGAGAAAAAATCTTAAGCATGCTCCACACTCAATGCGGAGCCTGTCTCAGGGCTCTATCCCATGACCTGGGATCATGACCTGAGCCTAAATCAAGACTCAGATGTTCAACTGACTGAGTCACCCAGATGCCCCCATGGTATTCCTTTATAATCAATTCTTTTAGTTTCTGTGACATCTGTACTAATATCCCCTCTTTCATTCTTGATTTTAGTAATTTGAGCATTGTCTTGTTTTTCAGTCAGTCTAGTTAAGTAAGGTTTGTTGATTTTGTTGACCTTTCAGAGAACCAACTTTTAGTTTTGTTGTTTTCACTTGTGATTTATTTTTGTTCCATTGGCTATTTAGGATTGTGTTGTTCTAAGTTTACGTATTATGTGAGTTTCTGGAGTTTTCTTTGGTTATTGACTTCTAATTTCATTCCATTGTGATTGGAGAAGATGTTTTATATAATTTCAACCCCTTTATATATATTGAGACAACTTTTTTTTTCAATATATGAAATTTATTGTCAAATTGGTTTCCATACAACACCCAGTGCTCATCCAAAAAGGTGCCCTCCTCAATACCCATCACCCACCCTCCCCTCCCTCCCACCCCCCATCAACCCTCAGTTTGTTCTCAGTTTTTAACAGTCTCTTATGCTTTGGCTCTCTCCCACTCTAACCTCTTTTTTTTTTCCTTCCCCTCCTCCATGGGTTTCTGTTAAGTTTCTCAGGATCCACATAAGAGTGAAAATATATGGTATCTGTCTTTCTCTGTATGGCTTATTTCACTTAGCATAACACTCTCCAGTTCCATCCATGTTGCTACAAAGGGCCATATTTCATTTTTTCTCATTGCCACGTAGTACACCACTGTGTATATAAACCACAATTTCTTTATCCATTCATCAGTTGATGGACATTTACGCTCTTTCCATAATTTGGCTACTGTTGAGAGTGCTGCTATAAACAATGAGGTACAATTGCCCCTATGCATCAGCACTCCTGTATCCCTTGGGTAAATTCCTAGCAGTGCTATTGCTGGGTCATAGGGTAGGTCTATTTTTAATTTTCTGAGGAACCTCCACACTGCTTTCCAGAGCGGCTGCACCAATTTGCATTCCCATGAACAAGGCAAGAGGGTTCCCGTTTCTCCACATCCTCTCCAGCATCTATAGTCTCCTGATTTGTTCATTTTGGCCACTCTGACTGGCGTGAGGTGATATCTGAGTGTGGTTCTGATTTGTATTTTCCTGATGTGGAGCGACGTTGAGTATCTTTTCATATGCCTGCTGGCCATCTGGATGTCTTGTTTAGAAAAGTGTCTATTCATGTTTTCTGCCCATTTCTTCACTGGGTTATTTGTTTTTCGGGTGTGGAGTTTGGTGAGCTCTTTACAGATTTTGGATACTAGCCCTTTGTCCGATATGTCATTTGCAAATATCTTTCCCCATTCCGTTGGTTGCCTTTTAGTTTTGTTGGTTGTTTCCTTTGCTATGCAGAAGCTTTTTATCTTCGTAAGGTCCCAGTAATTCATTTTTGCTTTTAATTCCCTTACCTTTGGGGATGTGTCGAGTAAGAGATTGCTACGGCTGAGGTCAGAGAGGTCTTTTCCTGCTTTCTCCTCTAGGGTTTTGATGGTTTCCTGTCTCACATTCAGGTCCTTTATCCATTTTGAGTTTATTTTTGTGAATGGTGTGAGAAAGTGGTCTAGTTTCAACCTTCTGCATGTTGCTGTCCAGTTCTCCCAGCACCATTTGTTGAAGAGACTGTCTTTTTTCCATTGGATGTTCTTTCCTGCTTTGTCAAAGATTAGTTGGCCATATGTTTGTGGGTCTATTCTGGGGTTTCTATTCTATTCCATTGGTCTATGTGTCTGTTTTTGTGCCAATACCATGCTGTCTTGATGATTACAGCTTTGTAGTAGAGGCTAAAGTCTGGGATTTTGATGCCTCCTGCTTTGGTCTTCTTCAAAATTACTTTGGCTATTCAGGGCCTTTTGTGGTTCCATATGAATTTTAGAATTGTTTGTTCTACTTTCGAGAAGAATGCTGGTGCAATTTTGATTGGGATTGCATTGAATGTGTAGATAGCTTTGGGTAGTATTGACATTTTAACAATATTTATTCTTCCAATCCATGAGCATGGAATGTCTTTCCATTTCTTTATATCTTCTTCAATATCCTTCATAAGCTTTGTATAGTTTTCAGCATACAGATCTTTTACATCTTTGGTTAGATTTATTCCTAGGTATTTTATGCTTCTTGGTGCAATTGTGAATGGGATCAGTTTCTTTATTTGTCTTTCTGTTGCTTCATTGTTAGTGTATAAGAATGCAACTGATTTCTGTACATTGATTTTGTATCCTGCAACTTTGCTGAATTCATGTATCAGTTCTAGCAGACTTTTGGTGGAGTCTATCGGATTTTCCATGTATAATATCATGTCATCTGCAAAAAGCGAAAGCTTGACTTCATCTTTGCCAATATTGATGCCTTTGATTTCCTTTTGTTGTCTGATTGCTGATGCTAGAACTTCCAGCACTATGTTAAACAACAGCGGTGAGAGTGGGCATCCCTGTCGTGTTCCTGATCTCAGGGAAAAAGCTCTCAGTTTTTCCCCATTGAGGATGATGTTAGCTGTGAGCTTTTCATAAATGGCTTTTATGATTTTTAAGTATATTCCTTCTATCCCGACTTTCTCAAGGGTTTTTATGAAGAAAGGGTGCTGGATTTTGTCAAAGGCCTTTTCTGCTTCGATTGACAGGATCATATGGTTCTTCTCTTTTTTTTTTATTAATGTGATGTATCACGTTGATTGATTTGCAGATGTTGAACCAGCCCTGCATCCCAGGAATGAATCCCACTTGATCATGGTGAATAATTCTTTTTATATGCTGTTGAATTCGATTTGATAGTATCTTATTGATAATTTTTGCATCCATATTCATCAGGGATATTGGCCTGTAGTTCTCTTTTTTTACTGGGTCTCTGGCTGGTTTAGGAATCAAAGTAATACTGGCTTCATAGAATGAGTCTGGAAGTTTTCCTTCCCTTTCAATTTCTTGGAATAGCTTGAGAAGGATAGGTATTATCTCTGCTTTAAACGTCTGGTAGAACTCCCCTGGGATGCCATCTGGTCCTGGACTCTTATTTGTTGGGAGATTTTTGATAACCGATTCAATTTCTTCGCTGGTTATGGGTCTGTTCAAGCTTTCTATTTCCTCCTGATTGAGTTTTGGAAGAGTGTGGGTGTTTAGGAATTTGTCCATTTCTTCCAGGTTGTCCAATTTTTTGGCATATAATTTTTCATAGTATTCCCTGATAATTGCTTGTATTTGTGAGGGATTGGTTGTAATAATTCCATTTTCATTCATGATTTTATCTATTTGGGTCATCTCCCTTTTCTTTTTGAGAAGCCTGGCTAGAGGTTTGTCAATTTTGTTAATTTTTTCAAAAAACCAACTCTTGGTTTCATTGATCTGCTCTACAGTTTTTTTAGATTCTATATTGTTTATTTCTGCTCTGATCTTTATTATTTCTCTTCTGCTGGGTTTAGGCTGCCTTTGCTGTTCTGCTTCTAGTTCCTTTAGGTGTGCTGTTAGATTTTGTATTTGGGATTTTTCTTGTTTCTTGAGATAGGCCTGGATTGCGATGTATTTTCCTCTCAGGACTGCCTTCGCTGAATCCCAAAGCGATTGGATTGTTGTATTTTCATTTTCGTTTGTTTCCATATATTTTTTAATTTCTTCTCTAATTGCCTGGTTGACCCACTCATTCTTTATTAGGGTGTTCTTTAACCTCCATGCTTTTGGAGGTTTTCCAGACTTTTTCCGGTGGTTGATTTCAAGCTTCATAGCATTGTGGACTGAAAGTATGTGTGGTATAATTTCAATTCTTGTATACTTCTGAAGGGCTGTTTTGTGACCCAGTAGATGATCTATCTTGGAGAATGTTCCATGTGCACTCGAGAAGAAAGTATATTCTGTTGCTTTGGGATGCAGAGTTCTAAATATATCTGTGAAGTCCATCTGATCCAATGTGTCATTCAGGGCCCTTGTTTCTTTATTGACCATGTGTCTAGATGGTCTATCCATTTCTGTAAGTGGAGTGTTAAAGTCCCCTGCAATTACCACATTCTTATCAATAAGGTTGCTTATGTTTATGAGTAATTGTTTTATATATTTGGGGGCTCCCGTATTCGGCGCATAGACATTTATAATTGTTAGCTCTTCCTGGTGGATAGACCCTGTAATTTTTCTATAATGCCCTTCTTCATCTCTTGTTACAGCCTTTAATTTAAAGTCTAGTTTGTCTGATATAAGTATGGCTACTCCAGCTTTCTTTTGGCTTCCAGTAGCATGATAAATAGTTCTCCATCCCCTCACTCTCAATCTAAAGGTGTCCTCAGATCTAAAATGAGTCTCTTGTAGACAGCAAATAGATGGGTCTTGTTTTCTTATCCATTCTGATACCCTATGTCTTTTGGTTGGTGCATTTAATCCATTTACATTCAGTGTTATTATAGAAAGATATGGGTTTAGAGTCATTGTGATGTCTTTATGATTTATGCTTGTAGTGATTTCTCTGGTACTTTGTCTCACAGGATCCCCCTTAGGATCTCTTGTAGGGCTGGTTTAGTGGTGATGAATTCCTTCAGTTTTTGTTTGTTTGGGAAGACCTTTATCTCTTCTTCTATTCTAAGTGACAGACTTGCTGGATAAAGGATTCTTGGCTGCATATTTTTCCTGTTCAGCAAATTAAAGATCTCGTGCCAATCCTTTCTGGCCTGCCAAGTTTCAAAAGACAGATCAGTCACGAGTCTTATAGGTCTCCCTTTATATGTGAGGGCACGTTTACCCCTTGCTGCTTTCAGAATTTTCTCTTTATCCTTGTATTTTGCTAGTTTCACTATGATATGTCATGCAGAAGATCGATTCAAGTTACGTCTGAAGGGAGTTCTCTGTGCCTCTTGGATTTCAATGCCTTTTTCCTTCCCCAGTTCAGGGAAGTTCTCAGCTATAATTTCTTCAAGTACCCCTTCAGTACTTTTCCCTCTCTCTTCCTCCTCTGGGATACCTATTATGCGTATATTATTTCTTTTTAGTGTATCACTTAGTTCTCTAATTTTCCCCTCATACTCCTGGATTTTTTTATCTCTTTTTCTCAGCTTCCTTTTTTTCCCATAACTTTATCTTCTAGTTCACCTATTCTCTCCTCTGCCTCTTCAATCCGAGCCGTGGTGGTTTCCATTTTGTTCTGCATTTCGTTTAAAGCGTTTTGCAGCTCCTCGTGACTGCTCCTTAGTCCCTTGATCTCTGTAGCAAGAGATTCTCTGCTGTCCTCTATACTGTTTTCAAGCCCAGTGATTAATTTTATGACTATTATTCTAAATTCACTTTCTGTTATATTATTTAAATCCTTTTTGATCAGTTCATTAGCTGTTGTTATTTCCTGGAGATTGTTCTGAGGGGAATTCTTCCGTTTGGTCATTTTGGATAGTCCCTGGTGTGGTGAGGACCTGCAGGGCACTTCCCCTGTGCTGTGGTGTATAACTGGAGTTGGTGGGCGGAGCTGCAGTCAGACCTGATGTCTGCCCCCAGCCCACTGCTGGGGCCACAGTCAGACTGGTGTGTGCCTTCTCTTCCCCTCTCCTAGAAGCGGGATTCACTGTAGGGTGGCGTGGCCCGTCTGGGCTACTTGCACACTGCCAGGCTTGTGGTGCTGGGGATCTGGCGTATTAGCTGGGGTGAGTAGGCAAGGTGCAAGGAGGCAGGAGGGGCAGGCTTGGCTCGCTTCTCCTTAGGTGATCCACTTCAGGAGGGGCCCTGGGCTCCAGGAGGGAGTCAGACCCGCCGGAGGGATGGATCTGCAGAAGCACAGAGTTGGGTATTTGCGGGGAGCAAGCAAGCTCCCTAGCAGGAACTGGTTCCCTTTGGGATTTTGGCTGGGGGTTGGGCGGGAGAGATGGTGCTGGCGAGCGCCTTTGTTCCCCACCAAACTGAGCTCTGTCTTCCGGGGGCTCAGCAACTCTCCCTCCCTTTGTCCTCCAGCCTTCTGGCTTTCAGAGCAGAGTTGTTAACTTATGACCTCCCAGATGCTAAGTCCCGCTTGCTGTGGGAACACACTCCGTCAGGCCCCTCCGCTTTTGGAAGCCAGACTTGGGGGCTCTGCTTGGCAGGCGGGCCGCCCCTCCGCCCCGGCTCCCTCACGCCAGTCCGTGCAGCGCGCACTGCCTTGCCGCCCTTCCTACCCTCTTCCGTGGGCCTCTCATCTGTGCTTGGCTCCGGAGACTCCATTCTGCTAGTCTTCTGGTGGTTTTCTGGGTTAGTTAGGCAGGTGTAGGTGGAATCTAAGTGATCAGCAGGACGCGCGGTGAGCCCAACGTCCTCCTATGCTGCCATCTTCCGAAAGGTCTATTGAGACAACTTTTATGGCCTGTTACCATATCATCTCTTCTGTAACATGTTCCATGTACACTTGAGAAGAATGTGCATTTAAGTTGTTATTGGGTCAAGTGTTCTATATGTGTCTTTTTGGTCTACTTGTTCTGTAGTGTTTTTCAAATCTTTTATTACCTTGTTGATCATCTGCCTAGTTCTATGCATTTTTGAAAGTGACATATTGAAGTCTCCAACTAATATTTTTGAATAGTCCATTTTTCCGTTCAATTATGTCAGTTATTGCCTCATGTATTTTAGAGATCTAGTATCATGTGCATTTATGCTTTCATAGTTTTTATGTCTTCTTGATGGATTGACTCATCTGTCATCAGAAGATATCCTTTATCTCTAGTAACAACTTTTGTCTCAGAGTCTATTGTGTCTTATACAAGTATAGCCACTCCAGCTCTCTTTTGGTCATATTTTGCACAATGTATCTTTTCCATTTTTTTGCTTTCATACTATTTGCATTTTGTATCTAAGTCAGTCTCATGTAGACAGCATATAATTGGATTTTTTAAATTGGTTCTGCCAATCCTTTCTTGATTAGTCTTTAATCCATTTATATTCAATGTACTTACTCATACAAGAGGTTGTATGTCTGCCACTTTGCTATTCATTTTCTATATGACATTAATTTTCAATAATTCTCCATTATTGATTGCTTCTTTGTTAAATAGATACTTTGTAATGTACCATTTTAATTCTTATCATTTCTTTTAGTGGGTTTTTAAAAAGTTATTTTCTTATTTATTGCTCCATGTATTAAAAATAACATTGTTCCATACAACAATCTAGTTTGGATTAATACAACTTAATTTCAATTGTACATAATAAACCTTTGGGTTATATATTCCCATTCTCTATACCCTCCTTTGTGCTGCAATTATCATAAAGTTACATCTTTATACAGTGTGTACTTATCAATCTAGGTTTATAATTATTGCTTTATGTATGTGCCTTTTAAATCAGATAGGAGGAAAACGTTATAAACAAAATATATTTATACCATCATTGGTGTTTGATGAGAAATCGTTTATGAATCTTACTGAGGTTACCTTGTACATGAAGAGTGCTTCCGTGTTGTAGCTTTTAAGATTCTCTCATCATCTTTGGTTTTCAATAGTTTCATTATGATTTGTCCAGGTGGGGGTCTCTTTGTATTTATACTACTTGGAATTTGTTGAGCTCCTTGACTGTGTTGATTAATGTTTTGCATAAAATTTGGCAAGTTTTCAGTCATTATTTTTTTATAATATTCTTTTTCCATTTTTCTTTCACCCCTCTCCTTCTGGGCTTCCAATTATGTATACGTTAGTATGCTTGATGTTGTTCCACAGGTCTTTTGAGACTGTGTATATTTTTCCTTATTTTTCCTATTTCTTAAACTGCATAATCTCAATGGATCTATCTTCAAGTTCTTATTCTTTCATCTGCCTATTCAAATTGGTTATCGAGCATTTTTAGTGAATTTTTCATTTTAGTTATTTACTTTTCAGCTCCAGAATTCTTACATATTTTTTGATAATTTTTATCTGCTAACTGATATCTTATATGTGGTGAAAGTTTGTTCTCATACCTTTTTATTTTGCTTCTTAAGCATAATATCCTTTAGTTCTATAAATATATTTATAATGGCCAATTTAAAGTTTTTGTCTGGTAAGTCCAATGTCTAGATTTTCTGTTCACTTTGTCCTGTTTATGTGCCATACTTTGTTTATTTGTATGTCATATATGTGTGTTTTGCTGAATACTGTACATTTTAGATAATATGAAAACTCTTGAAATTAGATTTTCCCCCTCCCACAGTTTTTGTTCCTAATTGTTGTTTGTTGATTTAGTTACTTTTCTGAATTAACTCTGTACTGTCTGTTATATATGGATGATGAAATCTCTGCTCAGTTATCTTAGGGATCAGCTAATGATTACAGATTTTGTTAAATTCCTGGAATGATTGAGACGCCCAGTCTTTGGTGAGTGGCTCTTTATGTCTGTTGAAGCCCATCTTCAACACTTAGCCAGGCAGTTTATGACTCTGCTTATGCAGAGCCTCAAGGTCATGTAGAAACAATGACTTATGGACTTATTAGGTATTTCTTGAGCATGTATATAGCTTTGGACATGTGCATAGCCTTATGCATGAGTGTGGTCTTGTAGATTTCTGGGAACATATAGGAGCTTTTCAGAACCTTCTATGGATATGCACTTTCCCAGTTTTTAAGTTTTTTGGTTAACTATCATTTGTCTAGCTATTATCCATTGCATTAGGTGGCCTCAATGGTATACAATTGCCAATAATAGTTTTAAACAAATTCCCCTCAGGAAAAGGCTATTCAAACTGAGTGATCTCTTAGGGCAATTAAAGACAAGACCTACAAATGGGATATTTTATAAAATCACCAGACAAGTCAAATAATGATAGTTCTCTGGGAATGGGGCTTTGAAAGGCGTCCAACTCCATCCTAGTCCCCCTCCAGTGGCTGTCCGGCTACTGATTTTTATTGTGATTATATATTGTTGGTTTTTAAGGCTAACTGTGGGAGCTGAGGAAAGAGGGATAGAATAGACTAAGTTAAAACATCAAAAAGCTTACTGTGCTTATCAATATTCAATTATTTTTCTTAAGTAAATTCTTATCAGATTATTGTAGCCATTTGCTTAATTTCTAGAGTTCTAAAAAAATTGTTAAAATTTTGTCAATGGTCTCATTGCTTTTCTAGGGGATAAGATTTTCAAAGGTACTTATTTTGCCATTCCTGCTGATGTCATCTTTTTAAAATTTTAAAGTCATCACTAAACTCCACTTATATAGTCCAGTCTATACAGTTTCTTGTTCATGTAGCATGGTTATTTGTCAAATGTTAATAAAAATAGATGACTTGGAATATTGATTACAAATGGAAGTTGCATATTGGGTGGTGTAAAAGATACAATATGATATGTAAAAGTTAAATTATGAAAGAACAAGACTCACATATGAAGTCTGCCAAAACTTCTTTCTAAAAACATAAGTCAAGGACACTAAGGCATGTGAATGAAGAATAAGGAAGAAAGAAAATTGAAGAAATATAGCCACCTCCCAAAAAGCTAGCATCATTCAAATATATAGTTTCTCAGAGCTGTAAAAAGCCAGAGATCATTGAAGTCAGACATTAGAATTACAGGATGAATTGGAAAACATGATCAAAGAAGATGGTAAAATTATTGAAGTATTAAATGAAATGCCAGCTGTCATTTGCTATTTACACACTATCTTACTGGACTTCAAAGTCAACATCGCAGGTGAACTTAAGCAAGCCATGGAAGATTCAAAACCAACATTCTCCTCAACCAAATGGTGTTAATCCTAAGTACCCAGCTCGGACTAGAGTCACCTCTCTCAGTGACCTTGGGCAATATTTGGTGGGAAAAGACTGTACCAACCTAAGCTGCTGCTGGAACAGTTTGAAATAATATGTTGCCATTCTCTGTGCCTTGTCTTCGGATTATCTTCTGGAAATGAGCTACCCATTTGAATGGAGTTTTAAAACAATGGAAACCAACAGACTCCATTGAAATGGAGTCTTCTGTGTGACAGATGTATACCTATGTCAAATGTTAAAGCAGGAATACCTGATATTTTTTAAAGCAATGTCCTAACATAATTCATAATTTAAGAATTAAAAAAATCCCTGTGACCATATTGTATCTCCTCCTAAAGGAACATACACCACCCTTTTTCTCTATTTGTTTCTTTCATTTCCTCTTTAAATCTCTGTTTATTGTGAAGTAGAACTCATACAGAGAAGTGTGCAAAACATGAATATACAGCATAATAAACTATCACAAAGCAAACATCCATGTAACCACCACCCAGGTTAAAAAATAGAACATTGACAACACCCCAGAAACCCTCCTTGACTCTTCTTTTCAGAGTGAATTGAAATTAATTTTATTAAGTGATTTTGTGATAATTCAAGAAATGTAGTTTGGTGAGAAAGAGGGTTATTATGAAACCAGATTTAGAAAATAGTGTGTTATAGACATTGAAATTGAGAACTAACCTGGGAAACTTAAATCTGGTAGCAGAAGAAAATAGACCAGTGTGTTGTTAAAAGTGGCATAAACCCAGAGGAAAATCTTATATGCAACTGAGTATTGAACTTGCCACATCCCAACCCAGGGAATAACAAAGATTCAGTTTCAAACTGTGGAAAGTTCAATAGAAATGTGACAGGCCAACAGAAATTAACATTTTCTTAGTCTGAGACATAAGTTAATTAAATTTTACTGACACCTGATAAAGTACAAGACAATAAGTTGGCCTCCATAAACTCACATCAATGTCTCTAACAGCATTGTAATACTCACACATGATCTCAGTTTCAAACAATTTAGCAATCATATTGTTAATTAACACTTACATAGCACATACTGTGTGCCAAACATGTTCTAAGCATTTTACATATATTAACTCATTTAATGTTCATAGTCATTTAAGAAAATGGAGAAAATGAAGCACAAACTCATTAAGTACATTACACATGGTCACTCTGGTAGAAGGTATCAAAGCTAGGACTCAAACTCAGGCTGGCTGGCAGCAGAGTCTGTTCTGAAACTATTAAGCTATTCTTCCTCCATAGAAGGAATTTGAAAATGGCTATTCCCTGTTACAAACATTGGCCTTTCTTTGGTCATTGTCCATAGCACATATGCATTTAGTGGCTTAATTATGAATAACTCATCGTTAGTGTAGATATGACTATTAACTGTATTTCAATATATAATAGGTGTCCATATAGAGAAGACTATATCTGAAATTCTTGTAGTGACATGAAAGATACATGGAATTTAAACATGCTTGACAAAGTCAGTAACATTTGCTCATGGACATAAATTTTTTTAATGTTTATTTTTATTTTTGATGGACATATTTTTTTTAATTTTTATTTTTGAGAGGGAGGGAGGGAGAGAGAGAGAGAGTACAAGCTGGGGAGGGGCAGAGAGAGAGGGAGACACAGAATCTGAATCAAGCTCCAGGCTCTGAGATGTCAGCACAGAGCCAGATGTGGGGCTTTAACCAACGAACTGCGAGATGATGACCTGGGCTGAAGTCAGACGCTTAACCACCTGAGCCACCCAGGTGCCCCAACATAAAAATTTTTAATAAGGACAGAAGCTCCTATTTTTTAAGATTTTTTTGAAAAAGAAAGTATATTGATGAACTTATATGAGCAGTATTTAACAGTAATATTATGGATATCCCATAGTTAGCATAGTACTAATAACTATTTGGTATCACTGCCATGATTAATGTTATGGGGTCAGTAATTTTATTACTATTGCTTTTGCAACATCAGTAAAAATGTCAGTGCTGGGAAAAATGCAAGGAATATCTTAGTGTTACTATGAAAATAGTGTTGACCTTGCAGATTCTAAGAAAAGATCTCAGGAATCACCAGGAGTATATGGACCATGCTTTGAAAACTACTGCAAACAAAACCATTTATTTTTGTCCTATTTGGGAACAGTTACAGTTTTATGAAATCTTATCTTTCGTTTCTGTCTCAGGATCATGATTGACTTGCAGCCACCTGACTTCCTTGTTTTACAAATTTGGTTCTCAAGGTTGTCCATGCTCACATCCAGACACTATTTGCATTTCCAAAACAAAACAAAAACTGTGCCAAGTCCAGAAGTTAAGAACTCCCTGACTCAAAGTTAAGTTCTTCCCTTGACTTCTTACAACATGAATTTCTTCTGGAGACCCTTGAATTCCTGCCTCAGCCTGGCCCTGCATCTAGTTATCTGTTAATTTTACTCTCTTGTTCACTTGAAGTTTGCCAAGCAAATTAGGTGAATGGTGGGAGACAGTCGGTAGAAAGAAATAAGAATTAAAAGTTTGATAAAATAGAAGACATTAAAGGTGCCTCCTTGGTCACTTGCAAGAAAGCAAATCCGTCAGTCAGGCTGCTCTCCCACTATTGTGTCAAGTCGAGTGGAATCATTACTAAATTCTTGGCAATCAATGGTCATCTCCTATGACTTTTAGGGATTGGAAATGTTCAGTCATTCTTAACAGCTTGTACCAATAATGGAAAAAACAAATGAAAGAGCCCACTTTTTCCTCCTCCCTCAGGCAAGTTTCATGGTAGATAGCTTACTATGACAGATAAATTTGAAGCTGACATTTTTTTTTTTGTTCCATTTCTCATGGCTCTTCACTGTGGCTGCACAATTCCCCTAGGAGCAGTTTCCTATTAAGTACTACTGAGGGACTGTATTTCATAGGAAATCTGACCCAGCTAATTCTGACAATGTTAGGGGGCATAGTAGGACTTTAAGTTACATCAAGCAAAGGGTCTAGGTGGGAAGGAAATCTGAGTCTGGGCAAATGATAACCTTCATCCATGGCAATCTTTTATCATCACCGTTATTAGAATCTTTTCTTCATAAAACTTAAAAATTAAAAAAAAAGCTGTTTGTCTTCTCCTTTCTCGTTATAAAAAGAATTCAAAGATTTCAAAGCTGGCTAAAATTTATTTGTAGATTATAGGAGGTTTTGACTCCTCCAACCATATTTAGATTATAGTAAAGGCACTTAAAATACTTTTACCTGATTCTTAATATTTACCATAGCATCAAAACTTTTTTAAACATTAAAATAGGGAATGTTTGTTGGGGACATTTAGTCCCCAATGTCCTATAGAGACTGTGGGAAGCTAAAGAAATAACATATTCCCCCCTCCCCAAATCCCAAAGTGGGGTGACAGAAAATAGAGACAGAGGCAGAAAGGTATTAATTACTTATAATAGAAACTAGTTAATTCATAATGAGATATGATATAGACCCAGCATGGTACCAGGCTACCTCATGGTTCTAATTAGAATACTGGTGGTGGAGAAGGGCCTGTTCCAGATACATGATGTTCTCCTAATGAGCCCTCCATAGCCTTTCAGACACAGAGACTGGTGGTTGATGAGGAGCCTGCTTTTCAAGCACTGACCCAGGTAGAGGGCATTTACTGTCAATGAATATCACTCAGGCACTCAGATGTAGGCGACCAGTCTGTAAAGATGAATTTTAGTTTCACCCACAACTCTCACTAAAGCATGCACTTAGAAGTAGTAAGTTCCCTCTGGGAAGGAGCTACTTATGCTCTCTTGGGCAACACCACTGAAAAATCATTGCAAAAAAAATGGATTATTGTTTGTTAGTTTTAAGGGAAAATCCCCAAATGTAAGAGTAATCAGGCTGTAATCATTAATACCAAACAACTTGCTAAAATGGTTTTTGTTTTCCAGTTAGGTAATTAACAATATAAAGTGAGATGGGAATCAAAATATTGTCAGGACTGTCTCCTTCTAGGAGATAAGATGCAAGTCAAAAATCAAACAAAACTTCATCTTCTACACAGCTTTGCTTGGAAAGGAGGTAGTTAAGTTACAACATCAAGAAAGTGGCAGTTATAAAGCTTGCTTCTATTGCATACTTTTGCAGCAGCAATTACCTCAGCTACAAATCTCATTTACAGAACTCTTTGAAAGTGCTATCTGAACAATGGCAGAATACACTGGAAATCAATGGAGGGTGATTTCATTCCCAAATTGAAGTTACTATTTAATAGGGAAAAACACACACACACCCCAACCTTCTTCTTACTTATTAATAGATTCCTCAGTAGCAATTATGAGGCTCAACTTTCACAAATTCAATTACTCCTCAAAAATATGAATTATAAACACTCTTTACCAACTGAAATGCAACAACATGCTAGTTTCCAGAAGGAAAATAGACAGAAGCTGCGGGAAATGATCCTAATCATGATGCTAATAAGTAACAGCCCAGTACGTAGTCTGCAAAGCAGGCCAGCGCCTGCCTCTTTGCACCTACCATTATGTGACATTTTCTTTCCCAATTTATAGTATCCTAGCAACCATCATGCATGTTAGTACTAATGGATCTAAAAGTAATGCACTGGGAAATCTGTCCCTAAGGGCCTTATACTCCTGGAGGGACACTTTTGCCTTGGAGGGTATGTCTATAGCCAAATAAATGTGTGGGGATTAGAGTCATTTTCTTTGCTCTGAGATTTTGCTGCCGTTTCTGATCCTGTGTAGTCAGAGACCCTGTAATCCAGGTTTAATCTAAATAGAGGGCAAGTGCTGCTATGAAATCCTAATTCCACATGAATATTCAATAGCATAGCAGAGAAGCATGGGGATATTGTCTGCTGCAGACGACCTTAAGTCTAGCAAAAGAGTCACTGACAATGGCCCTAAATTTCCACCTTGTTTACTACCCATGGATCTGAGTTAAGACAGGAAGGACATTGTCAAATTTTTCATGTAACCAAGGATTGGTAAGGCTTTAAGTCATTCTGAGCCATTCTCATTTTACTGTGAATTAGATTAGCTATCAGATCCATTAAGGCCCTCTGATAGAGGTTGGATCTTTCTTGAGTATAGAAAAGAAAATATTTAAAACTAGTGATAGGGCATAAAAACTGGAGAAAAGACAAGTGAAAGAAAGCTAGAGAAAAAAAACCCTTATCCTTAATTTTGGCCCAGGTTTTCCAAAGTCAGTGATCAGGTGCTATCAGAGACTTTTGAAGATAAACCTTGTATGATGAGCTAGACTTTACTTGAAGGAGTAGTGAGTCCATCGTAAAGTTGAATGGTCTATTAGTTTCACAGTGTTATCAAGGGAGAGATTTTATAGCTAAGTAAGACAGTTCTGAGTAATTGTGGGGTCTTTTCATTCTGGCTCTGCACTCCCCCAACTTCATAATCCCTTCATTTCGGTTATAACATACATTTCATCATCACTGATCCATGATCCTGAATTCTGATCCTCCTCTTTAACTATAATTTCTTGTGCTTCTGTGACTCTTTACTCCTTATTACCCATGGAATGTCCTCTTTTTATTCCCATCATCACCTTCAAACCCTTAACTAATCTCAGTTCTCCCAGTCCTTTACCTCCCACTGTGGATGGCCTTCATACTCACCTGGGCTCTGTGGGCAGCTCTTTCGAGGGTGTGCTCACTAACATCCTGGGATTCCTTACGTCCTTAACAATCTGTCAAAGTTCTTGCCTTGTCAATCCAAATCCTGGATAACCTCTATCAATTACATTTTTGCTTCTGAGGTGTTGAGTGTTTCTAAGGAAAGTGACAAAACCATGATAATTTTATTCATTATAGTCATGCTAGATAATTTCAGCTGGGCTTTCTTGGCCTCATCTATACTTGATGGCTTGCTGATTCCCTTTATCATTTATTAATTCTTTTGACAAACCTTTATTAGGCAATTATTATATTTCATCTGTGGCCCAAACACTGAGGATAAAATGGTGCTCCAGACTGATAAGAACCATTCTCTCATGGAGTTTATCATTTAATGAAGGGATGTGGAAAATAAACATGTTTTTAAAAAGCAATTTCACGGGCACCTAGGTGGCCCAGTCAGTTGAGCATCCAACTCTTGACATTGGCTCAGGTCATAATCCCAGGGTTGTGGGATCAAGCCCTGTGTTGGGCTCTGCCCTGAGCATGAAACTTGCTTAAGATTCTCTTTCTCTCTCTCCCTCTGCCCATCTACCCTGCTTACTCACTCCCTTGCTCTCTCTCAAATAAAAACAAAAAAAAATATTAAAAAGCAATTTGATAAAAACAAATTTTGTGCAGAAGGGTAAGTGTAAGATTACTGGGGATAAGAACAAGCTCAGGGTGTTCAAAGAACAGAATGAAAGTCGGTGCGGGTGGATTTCAAAGGGAAAGGAAGAATGATAGGATGAAGGTCACAGAGACAGGCAAAAGACCATGACAAAGATGTAGGATTTTATTCCACTTTCAGTGGAAAGCCACTGGAGAGTTGGAAGTCAGATATCTAATTTATGCTTTGAAAGGATGATTCTAGCTGCTGTGTGGTAGATGTAAGTGGCAAAGGTGGAAACAAAGGGACCAGTTAGGAGACTGATAAAAGATCCAGGTGAAGGGTGATGTTGACTTGGACTAGGGTTGTAGCATTAGAGATGGTGAAAAGTGTTTGGATTTCATTGCAGAAGTCAAAGGCTGAAAGATATGCTCGGGGTTTAATAAAATGACAGCTGTTACCTTTACCAATCATATTTAAATTGTCGTTTTACATTGTATGAAAGAGATAAGGTGTATTTTCTTTTCTTCCCTTCCCACTTTTGTTCTAGCCCTGGTATAATCGTAAAAAAAAAAATACTATAAGAATCTCTTTTCTCTTTGAGTGTCTTCTTCTTGTCCCTTTTCTGGGCTTGCTCTCCTTTAATGCCCAGCACATATTTCTTGCTCCTTCTTCTCCAAACTACCCAAGTCTTACTACTTATGTCCACAGAGGTGATAATCTCAGTTACCATTAAAAAAAAAAACTGTAAGGAAAGAGGATATTTAGCAGAGTTGGAGACCAGGAGCATCTCTGGAATCAGTCACAGCAAACCACATAGGACTGATCTCAGTTTCTGCTCCTGAGCATGGTTTCCAAGAATTTATTTTTAACTATACTTTTATGGTCATAGAAATACCAGACTTCTTGGAAAAAAATAGGTTTGCAAAGGAGCCAGCAGATCTCATTATGTTATTTTATATTTGCTAAGCACTGGAAAAGTTTATAAGGAAATAGAAAATTGATCCTGATCTGTGCATTTACTCTGAACTTATATCATCTCTTATTTAGTAAGCTCAAAGCAGTGCCAGTGTTAATGTATATTACCTTGCTAATCTTGACATCCCAGCTGTGAGGCCACATCACTAGTCAGATTCTTCATTATCCAGTTCAATCAATCAACACAGATATTTGTAAAAACATGTGCTAGTTTGAGCAGCCATGGCCTAGGTTTTGACCTAAAATACAGATTTGTGGGCCATGATTCCTGTGAGCCATGATTCCTGTATCAGGGATACAAGCTGAATGTATAAGAAACAATTCAAGACTAAAACAACAATTGATCATATGCCAACCTATATCATATAGATTAATTTTAGTATGAGTTCTGAGATAGAAGCATCAATTTTGATTTAATATTGAACTTTAGGCTGTTAGACCTGGGAGGGAACATAGGGTCTCATCTGCTCATTTCATAAACGATCTAGGATCTGAGACCCAGATAAAGTAAACTAGTCATAATCACAGGAGAGTCAGTGGTAGAGTCAGGACAGGAACCCAGGTGGTCTCTGAATTCTATCCCAGCGTTTACATTCCAAGAACTTCCCCACCAGTCATGTTCTTAGTGTGCTTCCCTGTTGCTGCATTTTATTGGCCACTTAGCTGCGACTCTATTAATGCAAAGGAAGCATCTGCGGTTTCCTTAGCCATTTAAGCACCTCATTCAGAAATGACTTCATCATGGATATCCTAAATCTAGGGCCCAATGTTGTGTGACACAGATTTCTGAGATACATATTCAGCTGCTCTCAGCATCTATCAGTAATATTCAGGCTCTGCTCTATGCTCACATAATTAATCAACAAGGGATTGATAGCAACATTTGTGGTTTAGACTCTGAGCTGGGTTGGAAGAGGTTTGGTCCTTGTTTGCCAGGAAAGCTTAGTCTAATGGGGAAGACATACATGCCATTAATGGTAGGGGTCTTACTATGATAGGGATACAATCCCTGATCTCAAAAGGTTTTTGGCCTGATTTAGGAGAAAGAAAAAAAAAACCCAGAAAACATAAACATACATATAAAATACACACACACATACATGTCACAGTGTATAAACAGATACCAAATTGTCACATACATATAACAAAGAACTAAAATGAGTAAATCCATGAATTGGGGTTTTATATTATTATTTTTAAGGTACTATATATTTAAGCAAACCCATATATCCTGGTTAAATGAGACAGCTAGCTGAACTTGAATTTCTCCTATGTAATGTAGGGTGTGTTGAAATTCAAGTGTCGCTCTCATTTGATGTGGATTCTGATAATTTTGATGGAGACAGATCATGTCACTTAAAACAAATGTTCATCTGACAGTAAGGGTGTAAATGGGATCTTATTCTTGAATTTTCCTCTGTATTGATTTTAGTGTTTAACCTTGACACAGGAATAAGACTAGGTATAAGTGGTAAAGAAACTGGTCTTTATTGAGTACTTATTATACACCATACACTTTATAGAAATTATTATTATGACAACCCTGTGAAATATGTATTAACAGTGAGATGACTGAGATGGGATTGGACAGCAGACCTATCTGAATCACCTCATGCTCCTACCATACAATAGTACATAGACACTTGGAAGTATTCTGTTTAGGTTCTGACCATTGGGAGTTGGGTGAGGGAACTGGAGCTTTCTAAAATCCTCGAACAAAAATTCCAAACAGTTCAACTATTTTTTAAACTATTTTGAGATATGATAAATATTATAGATAATGAATAAAGTTTGAGAGAGCAAAATATTTAAACAAAGTCAGTATTTGCTTTTAATGAGCTTGTCTGAGGTCTTTAGTTGCTTCTGATCAAAGACTACATATTCTGCCTGATTAGTATTCACCAGAGAACAGTTCCTTTGCAGATTTAAACCTCCTTTGGTTGAGTACATGTAATTACTGGACCTTTATCCAAACCAAGATTTTGGATAAAGATAAGAATAAGGGTGGGGGCACATAATGTAGGTATGAACTAAGATTCAGAGAGACTTCTGATTAGTTTCCGGCAATGAGCGTTTTAGTCAAACAGTGAAAATTTAGATTTAAAGGCAAGTGGGGGGTTTACATTATAGCTTTTGTAAAAAGCAGCTATAGAGTGTTGACATATTCATCATGAATTATCCTTTGGTAATGCACTTTCTTGAGGGGTAATATGAAAGATGTCAAATCTTTATGAAGAATACTTGTATTATAACATTTAAAATCTTTCCTGCATAGGTGATTTTTCAGTAAACTCTCACTCATCTATGTTATTCTGGTAAACATAAAATACAAAGTTAACCTTTTAGAAAGTTCTGGTGTTAAATAAGTGAGGAGACTAGATCAAAGAGCAAAGTAACCCCACTGCCTCCTGACAAGTGTATGGTGAGGACATTGGTTTCTGATGGAATATTTTAAACCTGATCTTTTCTTCATGAGTGGATAATATTATCAGTCGATTTGAGTAAGTTACATAGTTAGTGACTTAGTTAAATTACAGTCCGATAAAATCTCAATGGAATTAAATCCAATTAACTTGGACCCTGAGTTATACAGATTTGTCATTTATTGTCATTACCTGTTCCTGAGTAAAGAAGAAAAATAAGGAAAATGATGTTATATCAGGTATTTAGTGAAACAAAAATTTCTCTATAGGTTGTCCTGAGCTCAATACAGTTACAAAACAGTGTCCTGTATTTTCTTTTTCTTCTATGTTCCTAAGGTCCTGGACAGTAAATACTGAAGCTCATAATCATGACTCTTTGAGCCTGAGGCATCAAGAAGGAATGATTCAGTTTTATTCTTTAGATTCTAGGTTCTAAAGCAGAGAAGTGTACTGAGATATTATGGAAATATTTTTAAACAAAAGTAAATGGTGAAATTACAAAGAATTTTCACAGGGTATGACAGAATGTTGCCAGGTTAGAGCAGTGAACTGAAACTAAAAACATGAAGTATAATAAATGCTAATGAAAAGTTCTATATTCAACTTCCTTTCCACCTCCAAAAAGAAAAAAGACTCAAATAAGGAAGCCAAGGCTGAAGTGACTGCTTGTGAAAAAAGCCTAAGGTTTTTAGTTGACTGTAGTGGCAAAACCAGTCAATGCTGATGTTGTAACCAAAAGCTAATGTAATCTGAGAGTACATTACATTTGTTTTGGAAGGTTACAGTCACACTATTATCTGTGCTAGTCAGATCACATAACACACTGTTTGTGGGGGGCATTTTAAGGACAATATTGACAAACTGAAGTGTGATAAACAAAGGTGACCAGGATGCTTAATAGTTTCTATAAGCAAACCTGAGTTGAGAGTAGAGGGCATATAGTCTTTTTGTGACTTACTAAGTGCTGACATGTAGAAGACAATAGATGTATTTTGTGTGGCTCCCTCACTATGACCAATGGACTTTAAAAGATAGAAACACTTATGGGTTCTGTGTGTTGATTCCTGCATTCTGCAGAGAGTTGTATTAGATAACCTTGCAGATTCCTTCAGTTTAAAACATTCAAGCTTCTGAAATGTATCCAGCTGATTGTTAATCCTTTCCTAACCTTAAGCCTCACTGTACAAAATTCATTTGGATGGAAGAGAATGAAATCATACCAAGTCAGTCTGAGCTGGATTCCTTCACACCAAATATATGGGCATTTCTGCACTTTTCAGGTAACTGTGTTACTTCATCTTCATTATTTTGATTTTTCTCTAATTCCTTGCCACTCTTTCTTTATCTAATTTTTAAATTATTTTTTGGAGGTGCCATTTATCAAATTCGGTGAGACCTGAATTATAATACAGTTATATAGTATTAAGATTATCTCTAGTATGTGGACTGACTATGGGGACATAAATCTATGAACTGTGGATTTCAAAAGTTGACTTTCCCCTTTTTTCTGTCTGGAAATGAAAGTTTAAGTCCTGGAAGGAGCAACAATAAACTTTGGGTTCATTTTTAAGATACCAGAAAAAAATAGAAGTATGATTATGAGGCCTGAGAAAATAATGGCTCAAAAAATTCAGTTAAAGGCAGCAGTGGCAGCAGCAACAGCCTTTGCCTGGGTTAGACACAGTGACCATGCTAAGAGGTTGCTTGACAGAAGGGCATTAGGTCACCCCATAATCTCCATTAGCCCTGCCCTCCTCAATACAAAAAACACTTCAGGCTAATGGTGTCTCAGATTAATTGGTGGAAGATATGTGTAGTCTACCACTATAAAAATAGATCAACCTTACTAAGCACATGGAACCATGTTCAATGTCAGTAGTTGTCAGGGAAATGCAAATTAAAGCCATAGTGAGATATCACCACACACCCACCAGAATGGCTAAAATTAAGTAAATTGACAACATCAAAGCTTTGTGAGTATGTGAAGCATCAAGACTCTAGTACTTTGCTTGTAAGAATATAAAGTGTTGCAACCATTTTGGAAAACAATTTTGCAGTTCTTTATGGTTAAACATACACCTACCCTGTGACCCAGCATTTTGGCTCCTGGGCACTTTTCCCAGGAAAAATGAAAATACGTGTCCAAAAAGGAGACTTGTACAGAGTGTTTAAAACAACTTTAATTATAATACCCCCAAGATGGAAACAGCACAGATATCCCTCAGTAAGAGAACAGATGAACAAATTATGATATACCAATTCACTGGAATACTATTCAGCAAAAAGAATGTATTACTGATACATGATAACATAGCTCAATCTTTTTAAAAACCACTTCATTGAGGTATTATTGACATATAAAATGCTGTATGTATTTAAAGTGGACAATTTGTTAAGTTTGTAGATAAGTATACCTCCATTAAACTATCACCACAATCAATGCCATAAACATATCCATTTTCTCCAGAAGTTTCCTCCAGCTTTATCTACGTGCGCGCGCGCGCGCGTGTGTGTATCTATCTATCTATTATGGTAGAAACATTTAACATAAGATCTACTGTGATAGCAGATTTTTCATTATACAATTCAGTGTTGTTAACTATAGGCATTGTGATATACAGTAGATATACTTGGTCATTTGCAACAACATGGATGAAACTTACAGGATATTATGCTAAGTATAGTATCCTTTTTTTAAATTTTTTTTTAACATTTATTTATTTTTGAGACAGAGAGAGACAGAGCATGAACGGGGAAGGGTCAGAGAGAGGGAGACACAGAATCTGAAACAGGCTCCAGGCTCTGAGCTGTCAGCACAGAGCCCGACGCGGGGCTCGAACTCACCGACCGCGAGATCATGACCTGAGCCGAAGTCGGCAGCTTAACCAACTGAGCCACCCAGGCGCCCCTATAATATTCTTTTTAAGTATTACCAAGACTATACAATGGGGAAAGGATGTTCTCTTCAATAGATTGATCAATCTTGTATACACAAGGTTGAATGAAAGAAACCAAACACAAAAGAGTATATACTGTATAATTCCATTTTAATGAATTTTGGTAATAGACAAAACAATCAAAGCAGTGGTTGCCTAGCCTGGGGGTTGTAGTGAGGGATTGACTGGAAAGAGGTAATATGGGAACTTTCTTCCTTTGTTGGGATGATAGAAATGTTCTGTATCTTGATTTGTATGTGCTTACAGGGTAAGCACATATACATTTGTCAAAACTCATTAAATTTGTACCCTTAAGATGTGCATTTCTCTATACATAAATTTTACTTTAATAAAAGCAAAATTAAAAAATAAAACAATAATTAGGAAGTAGAAACTTTCATGTAAAGAACCATGTGCTTAATAGCTTGATATGGAGATGCAGCTTCAAGACAGGCTCCCTAGGTAGGCCTTTAACCAGATCACCATACCTATTCTTATCACACCAGAATTCTGGAGTTGCCATTGACTTGACTCCTATAGAAATTAATAGCTGAGAAGAGTACATGATCTTCAGAGGCCAAGAGATCACTGGATGGTCTGGACATTGGGCCATCGAAAAATGCACTGAATCTAAAAAGGGACCTAAAGAATAGAAGAAAAACTTAGAAAGGAACATTTAAAAGGTAGGAAGAGAATGGGGTGCCTGGGTGGCTCTGTTGGTTAAGTGTCTGACTCTTGATCTCGGCTCAGGTAATGATCTCATGGTTCATGAGAGGGGATTCTCTCTCTCTCTCTTTCTCTCTCTCTCTCTCTCTCTCTCTCTCTCTCTTAAAATAAATAAGCATTTTTGAAGGGCATGGAGAAGTCAAAGTCTGCCATGTGGCTTTTCTTTTCTTTTCTTTTATTTAATTTTAATGTTTATTTATTTTTGAGAGAGAGAGAGACAGCACGAGTAGGGGAGGGTCAGAAAAAGAGGCAGACACAGATTCCAAAGCAGGCTCCAGGCTCCAAGCCATCAGCACAGAGCCCAATGCGGGGCTTGAACCCACAAACTGTGAGATCATGACCTGAGCCAAAGTCTGACGCTCAACCAATTGAGCCACCCAGGCGCATCTCCATGTGGCTTTTCATGGAAGCTATTTATTAAAGGAAAAAGTATGGCTTTAGAACCAGAGAGGGGTTGGTTATAATCCATGTCTTTTGGGGGCACCTGGGTGGCTCATTTGATTAAGTGGCCAACGTCGGCTCAGGTCATGATCTCATGGTTTGTGAGTTTGAGACTTGTGTGGGTCTCTGGGTTCATAGCTCAGAGCCTGGAGCCTGCTTTGGATTCTGTGTTTCCCTTTCTCTCTGTCCCTCCCCCACTTGCGCACTCTCTCTCTCTCTCTCTCTCTCTCTCAAAAATAAATAAACATTTAAAAAAATAATCCATGCCTTTTCATGTTCTCAAGACTTCATCTATGAAATGGATCTCATACCATCTACCATAAATAACTTGTTAGAATTATAAATAATAGCTATAAATCATCTAGTTCTGTGGGAAATGTCCAGTTCAGTGGCTTGTAAATGGGAGCTAATATTAACATAGTTGCATCCTCTGTTACTGCCTCCAGAATAGCCTCTACACTTTTACACTTTTACCTGCTCAAACTATTGGGCCCTCCTTCTCCTTTCCTCTTTAGTATATCATTATATGCCCATCAATCAGGCTCTGACTCTTTCAGACTTCTTTTTGAAGGGAGCTACTCTTCCCTATTAGGCCTGGAAAATTCCCAAGAACATTTCCTTCTGCCTAGGACTAAAGCTACTACTCATAGAGTAGTGCAAATTTGATGGACTTTGAAACTGGATGGACTTTGGTTTAAATCCTGGCTATACCACTGAATAGCTGTGTAATTATTGGAGGATAACTGAACCTGAAGTTTTCTCATCTATAAAATGAAGATGATAGTATTTACCTCATAATACTAAATGATGTATGTAAAAAGCACCAAGAATGATGTCTGGCTCATAGTAGGTGCTCACTAGTCAGTAGCTGTTATTATTAGGATCAGAGTTCCTAACCTGGTCCATCTGTAACTTTGACCCACTTGCTTGCACTTGTCTTCCTTTTAAATGTGTTATCTATATTTTATTTTTATTCTTTGTTGCCAGGTGCCCAGTGTGAAGTAATTACCACATATACACTCAGTCTGCACTATGCCTGAGCGCTTTTGCCTAGTTGAGACTTCTGACTTGCCTCAGGTTGAATACCACAGCTGATCTGCCTCTTCTTTTTTTAAAAAAAATCTTAATGTTTATTCATTTTTTTGAGAGACAGAACATGAATGGAGGAGGGGCAGAGAGAGAAAGACACACAGAATCCAAAGCAAGCTCCAGGCTCTGAGCTGTCAGCACAGAGCCTGACATGAGGCTTGAACCCATGAACTGTGAGATCATGACCTGAGCTGAAGTCAGACACTTAACCGACTGAGTCACCCAGGTGCCCCTGATCTGTCTCTTCTTTTTTTTTTTTTTAATTTTTTAATGTTTATTTATTTTTGAGAGAGAGAGAGAGAGCACAAGAGAGAGAGGGGCAGAGAGAGAGGGGGAGACAGAATCAGAAGCAGACTCCAGGCTCTGAGCTGTCAGCACAGAGCCCGACATGGGGCTCGACCTCACGGACAGCGAGATCATGACCTGAGCTGTTGTCGGACGCTTAACCGACTGAGTCACCCAGGCGCCCCGATCTGTCTCTTCTTAAGTTAACATCGAAAATTATGATATAGGGTGTCTGGATGACTCAGTCAGTTAAGAGTCTGACTCTTGGTTTCCCCTCAGGTCATGATCTCATGGTTCATGGGTTCAAACCCCATGTCAGGCTCTGCACTGACAGCACAGAGCCTGCTTGGGATTCTTTCTTTCTCCTTCTGTCTGCACCTCCCCTGCTCACATGTTCACTCTCTCTCTGAAAGTAAATAAATAAACACTTAAAAAAATAAAATTATGATATATGCTTTTCCTCTGTCAACCAGTATCCTCTTGACCTGCCTTCCTGACACTCTGGCTATTAGTTTGTACCTGTTTGTCAGGAACCTCATATAACCTATCTGTGACTTGTCTCAGTGTTCTGACTTCTCTTGGAATGCCTTCTCTTAGTATAGCTCTCAATTGAACACCAACATTGAATTGCTATTTACTCTTCCCAGTGTCTTAGATTACCAATTATGTCCTATTCTATCAGGAAAAAAAGGCCATTCCCTTATGCATTTGTTGTTCTTTTTAGTAGCAAGTATATGTTTAGTTAATATCCATTTTCTGATTATTAAAGAAAAGCCAATGCAACTATACTGCCCAAGATAGTAATTACTGTCACATGTGGATATTTTAATTAAAATTAAAAGTAATGAAAATTAAATAAAATTAACAATTGAGTGACTCAGTTGTACCAGCCATATTTTAGGAACGTAATAGCCACATGTGGCTAGTGACTACTGTATTGGATAGCTCAAATATTGGGCCTAGACTAGGACGTTATAAGATATGTGTTCAATTATACCACCTTGAAAGTCTGCTGGAGAGAGAATGTGGAATATTAAATGCATTTTACCTCTCACCTTTTAGCCAGAAAGGGACAAATATACAATAGTTGTTAAGGGTGTGGACTGGAGAGCCAGGTGGCCTAGTTTAAAAGCATGCCTCTGATACTTACTCGCTGTGTGACCTTAAGTAAGTCTCTTAGTTACTCTGTGACTATTTATCAGTAAAGGTTGCATAGTGCCTGACACATAGGGCAATCTCATGCAAGGATTAGGTGACAAAAAGATATGTATGTATATCTACACACACACACAGAATTTAGAACAGTACCCAATGCATAGTAAGTCATATATACAGGTTTCTTTTGTTGTTGTTGTTATTTTTCTTGTTATAAAATTGGAGGATAGTGTTTTGGAAACTTGATTTTAGGACAATAATTTACCAGCAATGTAGATTTTGTAAATTATGAGCAGCAAAATCAGTGGTTTAAAAAGCAAAGATTTGATGATGATTTGAATACCAGTGATATGTTGGAGTAAAGAGACAAAAATCAGGTCGCATGTTTTACACTTGGGATTTAGCCTGGATTTTCTGGGGGAGGAGGAAATGGATATATTTTATTTCCATACTGAGTTTCAAATCCTGGGGAGATCTACCAAGTGAGAGTGGAATAAAACAGCAAAAAAGTCAGGAATAGTCAGAGGGGAGTATTAGACTAGAAAATTAGATTGAAAAATAATCTCTTTAAAGATCTCAGTTGCAGCAGGTGGGGAACACCCATTGAAGGATATATTGAGAAAACAGCTGATTTTTAGTAAAGACGATGAGCTAGGAGGACTGTTGGGCAAAGAAAAGCTTAAAGAAATACAACAAAAGTACAAAGAAATGTTACAATCCCTTGCTCTTCTCTCTCCACTTTCCAGTACTAGCACACTACCAATAAAGACGAGGGGCTCATCCCCATGTTTTATTTATTTATTTATTTATTTATTTATTTATTTATTATTTTTTTTATGAAATTTATTGTTAAATTGGTTTCCATACAACACCCAGTGCTCATCCCAACAGGTGCCCTCCTCAATACCCATCACCCACCCTCTCCTCCCTCCCATGCCCCATCAACCCTCAGTTTGTTTTGTTTTTAGGAGTCTCTTATGTATTGGCTCCCTCCCTCTCTAACCTTTTTTTTTTTCCTTCCCCTCCCCCATGGTCTTCTGTTAAGTTTCTCAGGATCCACATAAGAGTGAAAACATGGAACCTGTCCTTCTCTGTATGACTTATTTCACTTAGCATAACATTCTCCCGTTCCATCCATGTTGCTACAAAAGGCCAGATTTCATCCTTTCTCATTGCCACGTAGTACTCCATCGTGTATATAAACCACAATTTCTTTATCCATTCGTCAGTTGATGGACATTTAGATCTTTCCATAATTTAGCTATTGTTGAGAGTGCTGCTATAAAACATTGGGGTACAAGTGCCCCTATGCATCAGCACTCCTGTATCCCTTGGGGAAATTCCTAGCAGTGCTACTGCTGGGTCATAGGGTAGGTCTATTTTTAATTTTTTGAGAAACCTCCACACTGTTTTCCAGAGTGGCTGCACCAATTTGCATTCCCACCAACAGTGCAAGAGGGTTCCCGTTTCTCCACATCCTCGCCAGCATCGGTAGTCTCTTGATTTGTTCATTTTAGCCACTCTGACTGGCGTGAGGTGGTATCTGAGTGTGGTTTTGATTTGTATTTCCCTGATGAGGAACGACGTTGAGCATCTTTTCGTGTGCCTGTTGGCCATCTTGATGTCTTCTTTAGAGAAGTGTCTATTCATGTTTTCTGCCCATTTGTTCACTGGATTATTTGTTTTTCGGGTGTGGAGTTTGGTGAGCTCTTTGTAGATTTTGGATACTAGCCCTTTGTCCGATATGTCATTTGCAAATATCTTTTCCCATTCCACTGGTTGCCTTTTAGTTTTGTTGATTGTTTCCTTTGCTGTGCAGAAGCTTTTTATCTTCATGAGGTCCCAATAGTTCATTATTGCTTTTATCCCTTGCCTTTGGGGATGTGTCAAGTAAGAAATTGCTGCAGCTGAGGTCACAGACGTTTTTTCCTGCTTTCTCCTCTAGGGTTTTGATGGTTTCCTGTCTCACATTCAGGTCTTTCATCCATTTTGAGTTTGTTTTTGTGAATGGTGTGAGAAAGTGGTCTAGTTTCATCCTTCTGCATGTTGCTGTCCAGTTCTCCCGACACCATTTGTTAAAGAGACTGTCTTTTTTCCATTGGATATTCTTTCCTGCTTTGTCAAAGATGAGTTGGCCATACTTTTGTGGGTCTAGTTCTGGGGTTTCTATTCTATTCCATTGGTCTATGTGTCTGGTTTTAAACCAATACCATGCTGTCTTGGTGATTACAGCTTTGTAGTAGAGGCTAAAGTCTGGGATTGTGATGCCTCCTGCTTTGGTCTTCTTCAAAATTACTTTGGCTATTCGGGGCCTTTTGTGGTTCCATACAAATTTTAGGATTGCTTGTTCTAGCTTCGAGAAGAATGCTGGTGCAATTTTGATTGGGATTGAATTGAATGTGTAGATAGCTTTGGGTAGTATTGACATTTTAACACTATTTATACTTCCAATCCATGAGCATGGAATGTTTTTCCATTTCTTTATATCTTCTTCAATTTCCTTCATAAGCTTTCCATTATTTTCAGCAAACAGATCTTTTACATCTTTGGTCAGGTTAATTCCTAGGTATTTTATGATTCTTGGTGCAACTGTGAATGGGATCAGTTTCTTTATTTGTCTTTCTGTTGCTTCATTGTTAGTGTATAAGAATGCAACTGATTTCTGTACATTGATTTTGTATCCTGCAACTTTTCTGAATTCATGTATCAGTTCTAGCAGACTTTTGGTGGAGTCTATTGGGTTTTCCATGTATAATATCATGTCATCTGCAAAAAGTGAAAGCTTAACTTCATCTTTGCCAATTTTGATGCCTTTGATTTCCTTTTGTTGTCTGATTGCTGATGCTAGCACTTCCAACACTATGTTAAACAACAGTGGTGAGAGTGGACATCCCTGTCGTGTTCCTGATCTCAGGGAGAAAACTCTCAGTTTTTCCCCATTGAGGATGATATTAGCTGTGGGCTTTTCATAAATGGCTTTTATGATGTTTAAGTATGTTCCTTCTATCCCGACTTTCTGGAGGGTTTTTATTAAGAAAGGATGATGAATTTTGTCAAATGCTTTTTCTGTATCGATTGACAGGATCATATGGTTCTTCTCTTTTCTTTTATTAATGTGATGTATCACGTTGATTGATTTGCGAATGTTGAACCAGCCCTGCATCCCAGGAATGAATCCCACTTGATCATGGTGAATAATTCTTTTTATATGCTGTTGAATTCGATTTGATAGTATCCTATTAAGAATTTTTGCATCCATATTCATCAGGGATATTGGCCTGTAGTTCTCTTTTTCTACTGGGTTTCTGTCTGGTTTAGTAATCAATGTAATGCTGGCTTCATAAAATGAGTCGGGAAGTTTGTCTTCTCTTTCTATTTTTTGGAATAGCTTGAGAAGGACAGGTAGTATCTCTGCTTTAAATGTCTGGTTAAATTCCCCAGGGAAGCCATCTGGTCCCGGACTCTTATTTGTTGGAAGATTTTTGATAAATGATTCAATTTCTTCGCTGGTTATGGGTCTGTTCAAGCTTTCTATTTCTTCCTGTTTGAGTTTTGGAAGTACGTGGGTGTTTAGGAATTTGTCCATTTCTTCCAGGTTGTCCACTTTGTTGGCATATAATTTTTCATAGTACTCCCTGATAATTGCTTGTATTTCTGAGGGATTGGGTATAATAATTCCATTTTCACTCATTATTTTATCTATTTGGGTCATCTCCCTTTTCTTTTTGAGAAGCTTGTCTAGAGGTTCATCAATTTTGTTTATTTTTTCAAAAAACCAACTCTTGGTTTCATTGATCTGCTCTATAGTTTTTTTAGATTCTATATTGTTTATTTCTGCTCTGATCTTTATTCTTTCTCTTCTTCTGCTGGGTTTGGGGTGTCTTTGCTGTTCTGTTTCTATTTCCTTTAGGTGTGCTGTTAGATTTTGTATTTGGGATTTTTCTTGTTTCTTGCGAGAAGCCTGGATTGCAATGTATTTTCGCCTCAGGACTGCCTTCACTGTATCCCAGAGTGTTTGGATAGTTGTATTTCATTTTCATTTGTTTCCATATATTTTTAAATTTCTTCTCTAATGCCTGGTTGACCCATTCATTCTTTAGTAGGGTGTTCTTTAACCTCCATGCTTTTGGAGGTTTTCCAGACTTTTTCCTGTGGTTGATTTCAAGCTTCATCGCATTGTTGTGAGAAATTGTGCATGGTATGATCTCAATTCTTGTATACTTATGAACGGCTGTTTGGTGACCCAGTATGTGATCTGTCTTGGAGAAGGTTCCATGTGCACTCGAGAAGAAAGTATATTCTGTTGCTTTGGGATACAGAGTTCTAAATATATCTGTCAAGTCCATCTGATCCAGTGTATCAATCAGGCTCCTTGTTTCTTTATTGATCCTGTGTCTAGATGATCTATCCAATGTTGTAAGTGGAGTATTATATTCCCCTGCAATTACCACATTCTTATCAATAAGGCTGCTTATGTTTGTGATTAATTGTTTTATATATTTGGGGGCTCCCATATTCGGTGCATAGAAATTTATAATTGTTAGCTCTTCCTGATGGATAGACCCTGTAATGATTATATAATAGCCTTCTTCATCTCTTGTTGCAGCCTTTAACTTAAAGTCTCGTTTGTCTGATATAAGTATGGCTACTCCAGGTTTCTTTTGACTTCCATTAGCATGATAAATAGTTCTCCATCCCCTCACTCTCAATCTGAAAGTGTCCTCAGATCTAAAATGAGTCTCTTGTAGACAGCAAATACATGGGTCTTGTTTTTTTATCCATTCTGATACCGTATGTCTTTTAGTTGGTGCACTTAGTCCATTTACATTCAATGTTATTATAGAAAGATATGGGTTTAGAGTCATTGTGATGTCTGTAGGTTTCATGCTTGTAGTGATGTTTCTGGTACTTTGTCTCTCAGGATCCCCCTTAGGATTTCTTGTAGGGCTGGTTTAGTGGTGATGAATTCCTTCAGTTTTTGTTTGTTTGGGAAGACCTTTATCTGTCTTTCTATTCTAAATGACAGACTTGCTGGATAAAGGATTCTCAACTACATATGTTTTCTGTTCATCACATTGAAGATCTCCTGCTATTCCTTTCTGGCCTGCCAAGTTTCAGTAGAGAGATCGGTCACGAGTCTTATAGGTCTTTATATGTTATATATATGTTTTTATATGTTAGAGCACGTTTATCTCTAGCTGCTTTCAGAATTTTCTCTTTATCCTTATATTTTGCCAGTTTCACTATGATATGTCATGCAGAAGATTGATTCAAGTTACGTCTGAAGGGAGTAATCTGTGCCTGTTGGATTTCAATGCCTTTTTCCTTCCCCAGATCCGGGAAGTTCTCAGCTATGATTTCTTCAAGTGCACCTTCAGTACCTTTCTCTCTCTCTGCCTCCTCTGGAATCCCAATTATGCATATATCATTTCGTTTAATTATGTCACTTAGTTCTCTTATTCTCCCCTCATACTACTGGATTTTTTTATCTATTTTTCTCCCCTTCTTCTTTTTCTATAATTTTATCTTCTAATTCACCTGTTCTCTCCTTTGCCTCTTCAATCTGAGCTGTGGTCGCCTCCATTTTATTTTGCAACTCATTTATAGCATTTTTTTTAGCTCTTCCTGACTGTTTCTTAGTCCCTTGATCTCTATAATAATAGATTCTCTGCTGTCCTCTATAGTTTTTTTCAAGCCCAGCGATTAATTTTATGACTATTATTTTAAATCCATTTTCTGCTTTATTGCTTAAATCGTTTTTGATCAGTTCGTTAGCTGTCGCTACTTACTGGAGTTTCTTTTGAGAATTCTTCCATTTCGTCATTTTGGATAATCCCTGGAGTGGCGGGGAACTGCAGGGCTCTTCCCCTGTGCTGTCTGGAGTAACTTTTGTTGGTGGGCGGGGCCGCAATTAGACCTGATATGTGCCCCCAGCCCACTGCTGGGGCCACAGTGAGACTGTGTGTACCTTATCTTCCCCTCTCCCAGGTGCAGGACTCACTGTGGAGTGGTGTGGCCTCTCTCTGGGCTACTTGCACACTGCCAGTCTTATGGTAGTGCTTCGATGGGATCTGGCATATTAGCCGGGCTGGATCCGTAAGGTGCACAGGGGCGGAAGGGGCAGGCTCAGCTCACTTTGCCTTCAGTGGTCCGCTTCGGGAGGGCCCCTGGGGCACTGGGAGGGAGGAAGACCTGTTGGAGGGATGGATCTATAGAAGCACAGTGTTGGATGTTTGCGCAGTGCAAGCAAGTTCCGTGATGGGAACTGGTTCCCTTTGGGAATTTGGCTGGGGGATGGACAAGGGAGATGGGGCTTCCCAGCGCCTTGGTTTCCCGCCAAGCTGAGCTCTGTCCTCTGGGGCTCAACATCTCTCCCTCCTGCTCTTCTCTCTGAGCAGAGCTGTTGACTTTTAACATTCCAGATGTTAAGTCCTGCTGGCTGTCAGAACACACTTCGTCTGGCCCCTCCACTTTTGCAAGCCAGACTCAGTGGCTCTGCCTTGCTGGGTGGGCTGGCTGCCCCTCCACCGCCCTAGCTCCCTCCAGTCAGTCTGTGTAGTTTGCACTGCCTGTCTGCCCTTCCTACCCTTTTCTGTGGGCCTCTCGTCTACGCTTTGCTCCAGAGAGTCCATTCTGCTAGCCTTTGGTGGTTTTCTGGGTAAATTAGGCAGATGTGGGTGGAATTTAAGCAATCAGCAGGACGCGGTGAGCCCAGCGTCCTCCTATGCCGCCATCTTCCCCTCATCCCCATGTTTTAATGAGGGTTAGAAATCTTTGAGCCTCAAATTTTTATCTTCTAGGCCCAACTCAGGATTTAGATTCTGTAGCATAGGAGAATTCCTTTGGGTTAAAGTATTTAGTGAGTGTACTCCAAAAGTATTTGGGTAACTGAAACCAAATCTAGTCTAGCATTTGTTGTCTGGGCTGAAAGGCATTCTGGGCTAAAAGACATCCTGGGCAGATGTGTTACCCTTGGTTCCCTTCCTCACCTGAAGTCTATCTAACCTGTGATTTCTTACCTCCAACAAAAACTCCTCATGCTAATTTAGTTGTTTCATTGTAATGACAATGGGTCTGACTGATAAAAATGGAGATGGACTCTCCCTAGGAAGAAAATCAAACAATATATCTGGGTATCATTGTGTGGTCACAAACAGTACAGAGTCATTTAGTATTTAATTATATCCACTTACTACTTAAACTAAATCTAAAAAAAAAACCCTCAATTACAGTAAACGGTCTCTGCAAAAATAGAGAAGCAAAACAGCAGTATTATGTATTTAGTGAGACATAAGTAAGTTGTTATGATTCAAGAGAATAGTAGTATTATGTATTTGGTGAGATATAAGTAAGTGCTATGATTCAATCAAGGGAAGTGGCAAGGAGGTTGGATCAAGTTGAAAGAGATGACATTATAATAGGTTCCAGGGGTTAAATATGAAAAGCATGTTGTACCATGCTTAGAACAGAGTTGTCAACACAGTAAATTTTGGTTAGATAAGCATTGGACAATTGTGTAAGGATTTTGGATTTCATTCTGGTGGTTATAAACTGTTAGTGGAGAGTTAGAAATAAAGATAAGACTTTAAGAGGTAACTAGCAGTTGGGGCACCTGGGTGGCTTAGTCAGTTAAGCGTTGGACTTAGCTCAGGTCATAATCTCACAGTCCATGAGTTCAAGCCCTGTGTTGGGCTCTGTGATGACAGCTCAGAGCCTGGAGCCTGCCTCACATTCTGTGTCTCCCTATCTCTTTCTGCCCCTCTCCTGCTCATGCCCTGTCTCTCTCTCTAAAAAATAAATAAACATAAAAAAATTTTAAAAAGAGGTAATTAACAGAGAGTTTTGATACTGTGTTTGAAGGAATAAGAGAGATGGAGGAATCAATAGAAGATTGACTCCTACATTTCTGTCACAAACAACTGCATGAATAGGGGTGCCATTCATTGAGAACATTGGGACAGGAATAAATTTGAGGTAGGGTAGATGATAGGTCTAGTTTGAAAAATGTTGAGTATTAGTTACCTGTGGGCCATTCAAGTGGAGATTTTCTATAGGAAGCCAGATAATGAACCTGGGACACAGGAAGCATAATGCAGCAAAAGATACCAATTTGGAAAATGATTAGCAAAGGGTAGAAGAATAAGTGGTAATTCCTAGAATGATTTTAGGAAAGAGAGCCAAGGAATAAACCTGTAGTATATCAATATTTAAATGATGGATGAAGTGAAATGAGCCAGTGAAGGACAATGAGGAGAAACAGTATGAGAAATTTGATGAGAACCAAGACCAAAGAAAAAATAAATAAATAAAAAATGGTTCTGCAAACATCACCAGAATAAAGACTAAAAAAATAGATGGTCAGTGGAAATATATGGCACATAGAAATCAAAGATTTTTTTGCATGTAGAGGTAACTGAACTTATATAATTTTAATAGCAAGGGCTTTTTCAGTAACAAGATTATTTATAAAATATATAAAGATATATACCAAGAAGACTTGAATGTATTTATTGACTTTTGGAAAGACTGTCTTTCTTGGGAGAAGTTGAGAAAACAAGATTGCGGCATCCTCCCTTTTACAGAAAGGACATAGAAATGAAATTTTGACTGAGGTCACAAAAGCTATAGCACTATTGGAGTAGGCCGTGCCTGAAAATCTCATCTGGTGCATGAGTGATCATTAATTGTCTCCTTCTATTGAGCATTAATGAGAAGGCGGTGGTGACCATTAATTAGGAGATGTTTGCAAGATGAGAAAAAAAGTGTTCTCTCTTGGGAAATTCAGTGGATGACATTAAAGGACACTGGCTCCTACCAGGATTAAAGAAGGGGAATTAATGACGTGAAAACTTGAATAAAAAGGTGAAATAAAATGACATCCAGGGAAGTGAAAGAAATCAGAAAGTTCTCATATTGAAATGGCCAATAAATCTGTGTCTAAACAAGCACAGGGAAATGTACACTTGAAGTAAACCTCAGTGTCCCCAGGGGTGCCTGGGTGGCTCAGTCAGTTAAGTGTTGAACTTTTGATTTCTGCTCATGTCATGCTCTCACAGTTGTGAGATAAAGCACCCAAGTCACACTCTGTGCTGGGCAAGGAGCCTCTTTAATATTCTCTGTCTCCCTCTCCCTCTGCACTTCCCCTGCATTCTCTCTCTCTCTCTCTCTCTCTCTTTCTTTCTCTCTCTTTCTAATAAATAAATAAATAAATAAATAAATAAATAAATAAATAAATAAATAAAATAAAATAAAATAAAATAAAACAAAATCTTAAGGTCGCCAACACCATTATGGAGAAACGATAAATTTATAAGATAAGTTAGGACTTCTTAGGAGTATGCAGGGCTTGGGACCATCCCTAGGATTTGTGAGACCAGAAACAATCACACTACTATCTATCTGTCATATTCTACAGATCTCCCTCCCCCTATTTATCCAGAAGGAATCACATTATAAGGAACATAAAATAAAAAGTTCAAAAGAAAACCAAATGAAGCAGATTCTTCACAAAACCTTCTTCCTATGGGTGTAGTCCCAGGGAGTTGGAGCAGTCCCTTCACTTTACTTGGGTCATGAGCTTTAAAGGCCTATTTATGCATGTGAGCTTCTGACTTGGTTTCCTTTATTTGAAAGGATGGGATCCATATTCTCCCCTCAGCTACAACCTTAAGGTCCAGCTTCCCTTTTATTCAACTTTTTCCTTAAATGTTGCTGTCTGATAATTTAGAGTATAACTGAAACAATGAGGTACTCATTTAGAATTAGAGGAATGGATATGCAAGGCTTGCTGCTTTTTTTTTTAAGTTCATTTATTTATTTTTATTTTTTTAATGTTTTATTATTTACTTTTCTAGAGAGAGAGAGAGAGAAAGTATGAGTGGGGGAGGGGCAGAAAGAGAGAGGGAGACAGAATCTGAAGCATGCTAAACTGTCAGCACGCAGCGTGATGTGCTGACTTGGGGCTTGAACCCACAAACCACGAGATCGTGATCTGAACCAAAGTTGGATGTTTAGCTGACTGAGCCACTCAGGTGCCCCTCATTTATTTATTTTTGAGAGAGAGAGAGAAAGAGAACATGTGCATGCACAAGTAGAGGAGGGGAAAAGAGAGAGCAAGAGAGAGAGAGAGAAAGAGAGAGACAGACAGACAGACAGACAGAATCTGAAGTAGGCTATAGGCTCTGAGCTGTTAGCAGGAACCATGAGATCATGACCTGAGCTGACATCAGACGCTTAACCAACTGAGCCACCCAGGCACCCCAAGGCTTACTGCTTTAGGTAGCTTTTGGAGAAGTTCCTTCAGGACCTCGAGAAGCTCAGTTTCTATTCTTCATTTTTTTAATTCTATCAGCAAATATTTATTAAGCAGCAGCTATTTTCCAGGCACTTTGGTTAGCACTAGGGATATAGCAGTGAATGAAATAGGCCCTGCCTTTTTGGGGGATCATATATGATTCAAAATTTTGTCTGCAGAAGTTTCTTAAGATTTCACCACTTGGCTCAGCCTCTGATGTTGACAGACCCTAAGCTGGACAAAAGACCACTTCATCTTGCCCAGTGACTTGACTACGTGCTGACCCATTCAACGTGCCTGCTCACTGGCTGGCCTCAGTTTTGCATTTAGCCTCTTGGGTCTCAGACATGAGCCTTGAGACATAGGGCACTTTGTTACTGTGATTTGCAGACCACAGTACTCTTTTGCATCAATCTTGTTTGTGTAGGCTGTATTGCCAAATTTGGGGAGAAGAAACCAGACAATTAGAAAAATCAGGAAAAGACTGAGGCCCAGGTGCTGGCTGTTGGTCCCACTGCTTTTGATGCAGTTTGAGACATTGGGAAATGAATGCAATCTCTTCTCTGTACCTTTATTTGTACAATAAAACAGTTAAATTAGATAAGCAATTCTTAGTATTTTCAATGATGGACGCTTTTGTTATCAAAGAATTTCACAGACTGCGTGGTGGTAATGTGTGCTTAGTGTATCTGTGAGTTGAATACTTAACAACAGTTAGAGTATCATGTGAAAATGTTCAATAATTACAGCATCATATGCAGTTTCAAAAGTATAGTACTTTGTTTATTTACTTATTTATTTATTTATTTATTTATCCATAATTGATTAGCATCTAAGATGTGACAGGTGCCTTGCTAAGTGGTAGGGGAACAAAGATGAATGAGCCAAGGTCTCTACTTTCAGACTAATGGTCCATGTGGTTGCTCTCATAGCCCATAGGGCCAAATCTGTAATCAGGATTGCATAAAATGTATCTCTCTACTAGCTCTTAGCTTCCTTCTGTATGGCTAGGAACTAGCTAAGTGTCACTTCCTGCCCCAAGCAACAAATACTATTAACATGTTTGCACAATACATTTTAGGTCCTTCCATGTCTAGAAAGAGAAAATTTTCCCATTACCTCCAAGTGATGACCAGTTCCCATGTTCTCATTTCCTTCCCCAAGCCTTTTCATTTTTAAGGATAATTGTTAACGAGAGTGTCAACTCTTCTGAAAGGGCAACTCCCACTCTCGCTCAGTTGAGGCCTTATTAAATTGGACCCTTACCCTTTACCCTAAAAGGACAGTGAAATTAGAAGCCGATTTATTTAGTATCAGTACATTTCCCAAAATTTCAGTCATTTGGTTTCAAATTAAAAGGTACAATCTACAGAATATTACCAATCCAGTCTAATTTAAGCCACATAAACCATTGTGGTTCTTGTTTTATAGGAATTAGAGTTAGGTAGCAGGTAAGATTGCATCTGTGCATCTTTCCTGTAATTTTCTAGGTCTCAACTAAAGTTATCCAGTGAAAAATTGCTGAACATTTCCACATCTTCAAGTTTACAAGCAACAATCCAAACACAGTGTAGTCTAAATTCATAGAAAGGCATCACCCTATCACTCCCAAAGCAATAAAGTCTGTAGATACAGCCCTAATTCACAATTTGCATTATGGAGGAAAACAGTTACTTCTGCATCTAGAATGTCTACATTAAGATTAGTTTATAGTTTTCTCCAAGAACAATTAGATTTTTGAAATTTGTGTAACAGGGGCTGTTCAGGGGACATTCCCCAAAGCAAAAGAGCAGCTTGCCCCAAAAGTGACTTGAGTTCTTATTTGAGAGAAAGAAAATGGCTTGCAGTTTTTACATGACAGTTTTCCCCCGTTGAGTCCATTGAGGTTTCTAAAATCTTAGAGCCAATTTTCAGTCAAATAAAGTTACCCTGTTTCAAGAGAAAAAAGAAATAAGTTACTTATAAGCCTGTTGTCACTAAAGACTTTTGGAGTGTGTTTATCTAGCATGTTGTATTTATTTTTTATATTAATTCATTGATTTTTTGTTTTTTTCTTAAATTTTAGTTAATATACAGTGCAATATTGGTTTCAGGAGTAGAATTCAATGATTCATTGCTTACATGCAATACCCAGTGCTCACAATAAGTCCCTTCCTTAATATGCATCACCCATCTAGACTCTCTCCCACCCACCTCCCTCCATCAACCCTCAGTTTGTTCTCTATATTTAAGAGTCTCTTACAGTTTATTTCCCTCCCTTCTCTTTTTTCCTCCCCTTCCCATACATTCATCTGTTTTATTTCTTAAATTCGACACGTGAGTGAAATCATATGGTATTTATAATCTCTTATTGACTTTTTCACTTAGCATAATATTAATTAAAAATTGTACAAGAAAATCGTGAATACATCCTAACCACAAGTCTTCCATAAAGAATAAAATAGAAAATTAAAGTCCTCTTGACCCCCACCCCTGCTCCACTTTCACTCTCTTCCCTAGAGGTAACTACTGCAAACAGGTAACTACTGAAAAAGATCATACTGTCTTATTTTGTACATTTACATATATGTGAATGTATGCATACATGTAACTAGGATAATATCTAGTATATGAATTCTCATAGTATACATACTTTTATTTTTTTATTTTTTTTCAATATATGAAAATTATTGTCAAATTGGTTTCCATACAACACCCAGTGCTCATCCAAAAAGGTGCCCTCCTCAATACCCATCACCCATCCTCCCCTCCCTCCCACCCCCCATCAACCCTCAGTTTGTTCTCAGTTTTTAACAGTCTCTTATGCTTTGGCTCTCTCCCACTCTAACCTCTTTTTTTTTTTCCTTCCCCTCCCACATGGGTTTCTGTTAAGTTTCTCAAGATCCACATAAGAGTGAAACCATATGGTATCTGTCTTTCTCTGTATGGCTTATTTCACTTAGCATCACACTCTCCAGTTCCATCCACGTTGCTACAAAGGGCCATATTTCATTCTTTCTCACTGCCACGTAGTATTCCATTGTGTATATAAACCACAATTTCTTTATCCATTCATCAGTTGATGGACATTTAGGCTCTTTCCACAATTTGGCTATGGTTGAGAGTGCTGCTATGAACATTGGGGTACAAGTGCCCCTATGCATCAGTACTCCTGTATCCCTTGGGTAAATCCTAGCAGTGCTATTGCTGGGTCATAGGGTAGGTCTATTTTTAATTTTCTGAGGAACCTCCACACTGCTTTCCAGAGCGGCTGCACCAATTTGCATTCCCACCAACAGTGCAAGAGGGTTCCCGTTTCTCCACATCCTCGCCAGCATCTAGAGTCTCCTGATTTGTTCATTTTGGCCACTCTGACTGGCGTGAGGTGATATCTGAGTGTGGTTTTGATTTGTATTTCCCTGATAAGGAGCGACGTTGAACATCTTTTCATGTGCCTGTTGGCCATCTGGATGTCTTCTTTAGAGAAGTGTCTATTCATGTTTTCTGCCCATTTCTTCACTGGGTTATTTGTTTTTCGGGTGTGGAGTTTGGTGAGCTCTTTATAGATTTTGGATAGTAGCCCTTTGTCCGATATGTCATTTGCAAATATCTTTTCCCATTCCACTGGTTGCCTTTTAGTTTTGTTGGTTGTTTCCTTTGCTGTGCAGAATCTTTTTATCTTCATAAGTCCCAGTAATTCACTTTTGCTTATAATTCCCTTGGCTTTGGGGATGTGTCGAGTAAAAGATTGCTACGGCTGAGGTCAGAGAGGTCTTTTCCTGCTTTCTCCTCTAGGGTTTTGATGGTTTCCTGTCTCACATTCAGGTCCTTTATCCATTTTGAGTTTATTTTTGTGAATGGTGTGAGAAAGTGGTCTAGTTTCATCCTTCTGCATGTTGCTGTCCAGTTCTCCCAGCACCATTTGTTAAAGAGACTGTCTTTTTTCCATTGGATGTTGTTTCCTGCTTTGTCAAAGATGAGTTGGCCATACGTTTGTGGGTCTAGTTCTGGGGTTTCTATTCTATTCCATTGGTCTATGTGTCTGTTTTTGCGCCAATACCATGCTGTCTTGGTGATTACAGCTTTGTAGTAGAGGCTAAAGTCTGGGATTGGGATGCCTCCTGCTTTGGTCTTCTTCTTCAAAATTACTTTGGCTATTTGGGGCCTTTTGTGGTTCCATATGAATTTTAGGATTGCTTGTTCTAGTTTCAAGAAGAATGCTGGTGCAATTTTGATTGGGATTTAATTGAATGTGTAGATAGCTTTGGGTAGTATTGACATTTTGACAATATTTATTCTTCCAAGCCATGAGCAGGGAATGTCTTTCCATTTCTTTAAATCTTCTTCAATTACCTTCATAAGCTTTCTATAGTTTTCAGCATACAGATCCTTTACATCTTTGGTTAGATTTATTCCTAGGTATTTTATGCTTCTTGGTGCAATTGTGAATGGGGTCAGTTTCTTTATTTGTCTTTCTGTTGCTTCATTGTTAGTGTATAAGAATGCAACTGATTTCTGTACATTGATTTTGTATCCTGCAACTTTGCTGAATTCATGTATCAGTTCTAGCAGACTTTTGGTGGAGTCTATCGGATTTTCCATGTATAATATCATGTCATCTGCAAAAAGCGAAAGCTTGACTTCATCTTTGCCAATTTTGATGCCTTTGATTTCCTTTTGTTTGATTGCTGATGCTAGAACTTCCAGCACTATGTTAAACAACAGCGGTGAGAGTGGGCATCCCTGTCGTGTTCCTGATTTCAGAGAAAAAGCTCTCAGTTTTTCCCTGTTGAGGATGATGTTAGCTGTGGGCTTTTCATAAATGGCTTTTATGATCTTTAAGTATGTTCCTTCTATCCCTTCTTTCTCAAGGGTTTTTATTAAGAAAGGGTGCTGGATTTTGTCAAAGGCCTTTTCTGCATCGATTGACAGGATCATATGGTTCTTCTCTTTTTTTTTTTTGTTAATGTGATGTATCACGTTGATTGATTTGTGAATGTTGAACCAGCCCTGCATCCCAGGAATGAATCCCACTTGGTCATGGTAAATAATTCTTTTTATATGCTGTTGAATTCGATTTGATAGTATCTTATTAAGAATTTTTGCATCCGTATTCATCAGGGATATTGGCCTGTAGTTCTCTTTTTTTACTGGGTCTCTGTCTGGTTTAGGAATCAAAGTAATACTGGCTTCATAGAATGAGTCTGGAAGTTTTCCTTCCCTTTCAATTTCTTGGAATAGCTTGAGAAGGATAGGTATTATCTCTGCTTTAAACGTCTGGTAGAACTCCCCTGGGAAGCCATCTGGTCCTGGACTCTTATTTGTTGGGAGATTTTTTTATAACTGATTCAATTTCTTCGCTGGTTATGGGTCTGTTCAAGCTTTCTATTTCCTCCTGATTGAGTTTTGGAAGAGTGTGGGTGTTTAGGAATTTGTCCATTTCTTCCAGGTCGTCCAATTTGTTGGCATATAATTTTTCATAGTATTCCCTGATAATTGCTTGTATTTGTGAGGGATTGGTTGTAAAATTCCATTTTCATTCATGATTTTATCTATTTGGGTCATCTCCCTTTTCTTTTTGAGAAGCCTGGCTAGAGGTTTGTCAATTTTGTTTATTTTTTCAAAAAACCAACTCTTGGTTTCGTTGATCTGCTCTACAGTTTTTTTAGATTCTATATTGTTTATTTCTGCTCTGACCTTATTATTTCTCTTCTGCTGGGTTTAGGCTGCCTTTGCTGTTCTGCTTCTAGTTCCTTTAGGTGTGCTGTTAGATTTTGTATTTGGGATTTTTCTTGTTTCTTGAGATAGGCCTGGATTGCGATGTATTTTCCTCTCATGACTGCCTTCGCTGCATCCCAAAGAGTCTAGATTGTTGTATTTTCATTTTCGTTTGTTTCCATGTATTTTTTAATTTCTTCTCTAATTGCCTGGTTGACCCACTCATTCTTTAGTAGGGTGTTCTTTAACCTCCATGCTTTTGGAGGTTTTCCAGACTTTTTCCTGTGGTTGATTTCAAGCTTCATAGCGTTGTGGTCTGAAAGTATGCACGGTATATTTTCAATTCTTGTAAACTTATGAAGGGCTGTTTTGTGACCCAGTAGATGATCTATCTTGGAGAATGTTCCATGTGCACTCGAGAAGAAAGTATATTCTGTTGCTTTGGGATGCAGAGTTCTAAATATATCTGTGAAGTCCATCTGATCCAATGTGTCATTCAGGGCCCTTGTTTCTTTATTGACCATGTGTCTAGATGGTCTATCCATTTCTGTAAGTGGAGTGTTAAAGTCCCCTGCAATTACCACATTCTTATCAATAAGGTTGCTTATGTTTATGAGTAATTGTTTTATATATTTGGGGGCTCCCGTATTCGGCGCATAGACATTTATAATTGTTAGCTCTTCCTGGTGGATAGACCCTGTAACTATTATAAAATGCCCTTCCTCATCTCTTGTTACACCCTTTAATTTAAAGTCTAGTTTGTCTGATATAAATATGGCTACTCCAGGTTTCTTTTGGCTTCCAGTAGCATGATAAATAGTTCTCCATCCCCTCACTCTCAATCTAAAGGTGTCCTCAGATCTAAAATGAGTCTCTTGTAGACAGCAAATAGATGGGTCTTGTTTTCTTATCCATTCTGATACCCTATGTCTTTTGGTTGGCGCATTTAATCCATTTACATTCAGTGTTATTATAGAAAGATACGGGTTTAGAGTCATTGTGATGTCTGTATGATTTATGCTTGTAGTGATGTCTCTGTTACTTTGTCTCACAGGATTCCCCCTTAGGATCTCTTGTAGGGCTGGTTTAGTGGTGATGAATTCCTTCAGTTTTTGTTTGTTTGGGAAGACCTTTATCTCTTCTTCTATTCTAAGTGACAGACTTGCTGGATAAAGGATTCTCGGCTGCATATTTTTCCTGTTCATCAAATTAAAGATCTCGTGCCAATCCTTTCTGGCCTGCCAGGTTTCAAAAGAGAGATCAGTCACGAGTCTTATAGGTCTCCCTTTATATGTGAGGGCACGTTTACCCCTTGCTGCTTTCAGAATTTTCTCTTTATCCTTGTATTTTGCCAGTTTCACTATGATATGTCGTGCAGAAGATCGATTCATGTTACGTCTGAAGGGAGTTCTCTGTGCCTCTTGGATTTCAATGCCTTTTTCCTTCCCCAGTTCAGGGAAGTTCTCAGCTATTATTTCTTCATGTACCCCTTCAGCACCTTTCCCTCTCTCTTCCTCCTCTGGGATACCAATTATGCGTATATTATTTCTTTTTAGTGTATCACTTAGTTCTCTAATTTTCCCCTCATACTCCTGGATTTTTTTACCTCTCTTTTTCTCAGCTTCTTCTTTTTCCCATAACTTTATCTTCTAGTTCACCTATTCTCTCCTCTGCCTCTTCAATCCGAGCCGTGGTGGTTTCCATTTTGTTTTGCATTTCGTTTAAAGCGTTTTTCAGCTCCTTGTGACTGCTCCTTAGTCCCTTGATCTCTGTAGCAAGAGATTCTCTGCTGTCCTCTATACTGTTTTCAAGCCCAGTGATTAATTTTATGACTATTATTCTAAATTCACTTTCTGTTATATTATTTAAATCCTTTTTGATCAGTTCATTGGCTGTTGTTATTTCCTGGAGATTCTTTTGAGGGGAATTCTTCCAATTGGTCATTTTGGATAGTCCCTGGAGTGGTGCGGACCTGCAGGGCACTTCCCCTGTGCTGTGGTGTATAACTGGAGTTGGTGGGCGGGGCCGCAGTCCCACCTGATGTCTGCCCCCAGCCCACCACTGGGGCCACAGTCAGACTGGTGTGTGCTTTCTCTTCCCCTCTCCTAGGGGTGGGATTCTCTGTGGGGTGGCGTGGCCCATCTGGGCTACTTGCACACTGCCAGGCTTGTGATGCTGGGGATCTGGCGTATTAGCTGGGGTGGGTAGGCAAGGTGCACGGGGGCAGGAGGGGCAGGCTTAGCTCGCTTCTCCTTAGGTGATCCACTTCAGGAGGGGCCCTGTGGCAGCGGGAGGGAGTCAGATCCACTGCCGGAGATTTGGCTCCGCAGAAGCACATAGTTGGGTGTTTGCGCGGAGGGACCAAGTTCCCTGGCAGGAACTGGTTCCCTTTGGGATTTTGGCTGGGGGATGGGCGATGGAGATGGCGCTGGCGAGCGCCTTTGTTCCCCAACAAACTGAGTTCTGTCGTCCGGGGCTCAGCAACTCTCCCTCCCTTTGTCCTCCAGCCTTCCGGCTTTCAGAGCAGAGTTGCTAACTTATGACCTCCCAGATGCTAAGTCCCGCTTGCTGTGGGAACACACTCCGTCAGGCCCCTCCGCTTTTGCCAGCCAGACTGGGGGCTCTGCTTGGCTGACAGGCTGCCCCTCCACCCCGGCTCCCTCCTGCCAGTCTGTGGAGTGCGCACCACCTAGCTGCCCTTCCTACCCTTTTCCGTGGGCCTCTCGTCTGTGCTTGGCCCTGGAGACTCTGTTTTGCCAATCCTCTGGTGATTTTCTGGGTTATTTAGGCAGGTGTAGGTGGAATCTAAGTGATCAGCAGGACGCGCGGTGAGCCCAGCATCTCCTATGCCGCCATCTTCCAGTAATTCAGTATACATACTTTTAAATGGTCATGAACACTGCCAAATTTCTCTCTGAAACAGCATGACCAATTCACACTACAGTACATGTAAGCTCTGCATCTTTACCATAATTGGATGTTATCAATTTTTTATTTTTTACAATCTGTTTTTATACCCTCTGCACTAATGTCATAACTGTTTATATATAAGACAGCTAGTTCTGATATCTAGTAGGGCATGCCCCCTCCTCTAGCCTTCACTTTTCTCACATTTGGAAATGGTGTCCTCTTCATAGGGCTGTTGTGAAATTCAGAAAGATAGTCATGAGTCAGACAATGTACAGCCTTTACAGGATTTGGTGAGGAATTTGTATTGTATTCTAATATGATACGAATTTAAAGAGGGCGGTTTAAGCATGTGAATGATGTGATTTGGTATATACTTTGAAAGGTCATTCCAGCTAGGAATATTGGTGCTGTTAAAAGGAAAAAAAAAAAAGAGGCCCATATACTTATTTGCTGTTCTCCCTGCCAGAGGAGACATGATCTGCTGGATTGTCAAAAAGAGAAATAATAGGGAGTAAAGTTGTGAGCTTTAGTAAATAAAAATACAGGCTGCCTGGTTAAACAGGAATTTCAGATAAGCAATAATTTTTTAGTATATGTTTTCCCAAATAACACTTGTGGCATACTTTTATTAAAAACAGTTGTTCGTAGGGGCACCTGGGTGGCTCGGTTGGGTGTCCGATTTCAGCTCAGGTCATGTCTCAGGGTTTGTGGTTCGAGCCCCTTGTGGGGCTCTGTGCTGACGGCTCAGAACCTGGAGACTGCTTCTGATCTGGGTTTCCCTCTCTCTGGCCCTCCCCACTCACGCTCTGACTCTGTCTCTCAAAAATAACTAAACATTAAAAAAAAATTAAAAAAAAAAACAACAAAAAAAACCTAGTTGTTTGTTGTTTATGTGAAATTCAAATTTGACTTGGCATCCTGTGTTTTACCTGGTAACTAGCAGGGAAGTTGTTACTGTGTAAGCTATCATGGCTCCCTTTTCTTACCCTTTTAAAACACACAAGCTCTCATCTCTATTTTCTGAATTCTCAGGGCCTTTTACCTGCTCCTTAGTAAACTTCCTGACAATAGAGCTCACATCTTTCTAAGTAAATTCTGAGAGCAGGACTCATTCACTGCTATGCTAAACACAATGCCTGCATGTAGTAGTTACTTAGTAAATATTGGTTGAGTGAAAAATAAAGAGATTTATAGAAATGAGAGGCAAAGGTGACTTGAACAGCCACAGTGTCATTATTTTTTGGTTTCTCTTCTGTATTCCTGAGTCAGAGTAATCTGTGGAGTCTATTGAGAGATGATTGTAAATAATACATATGATTATTTATGGAATTTAGGACATTAGGAGGAACTGGTCCACTTTGATTAAACTTCTAGCCCAAGGATGACACATATTGGCTTAAGAGCTCTATTAGTGAGATATCTCAGGATATGTGGGCTGTTACCTTCTTTGCAGCAGCACCATTTACTCTCTGGCTGCCTCATTCTACTCTTTTTTTTTTCGCCCAAAGGAGACAAGCTTACGTTTCAGATATAGGACAGTCCAGCCTCTTAGTTCTTCATAGTTACTTGTCAAAGCTTTCTTTCTTCTTCTGAAAAGAGTAAAAGGAAACTTTCTGCCATCCCATGTATTTTGTGAGGTACTGAATGGGTTAGTGGGTTCTTTTTGTCTGGTGGAGTCAAAAAGCCAATTCCAATAAAAGTGGCTAAAGCATATTTGGAGGAGGCAGAATTAAGTTTATTCAGTAGTTTTTCCCCCAGGAAAAGCAGTTAATGCTAAATTTCTTGCCTTTAAACTTGGTGTCAGGGAGGAATGATTGTGGAACATAATGGCTTTCTCTGCCACTCTCATACATCACAATATTTATGTATAACATTTATATACAAAATATATAATCTATATATGTTATTTATTATATTAATATATATATATTTTATTTAATGTATGTTTATATGTACATGTGTTTTGCCATAAATGTCTCTCTCTCTCTCTCTCTATCCAGGTTAAATCTACTGTAAATAAACACTAAAAACTATCTTGTAGGAGAAAAAAAAATGACACATGAAGCCTGGGAGATGTATGTAGAGAGGGAAGGAAAGTCAAAGATTGAGAAAGGGAGTGAGGATATATGGATCATTTGAATACACATCAGCATCAACACCAGCCAGAGTTCCATCTCCATCTCTTTAATACCTACATGAACTTGCCCTTTAAATCTGAATGTCTCTCTTTGGGATGAGAAGCTTATAATTAATTTTAGGTTGCCAGTAGCTAAATGAATTCTCAAAACTGGAGTGCCTGATGTTTGAACTGATGTCTTGACATACACTTGTATAAGGCATTCTTTTTTTTAAATTTTTTAATGTTTATTTACTATTCAGAGACAGACACAGAGTGTGAGCAGGGGAGGGGAGGAGAGAGGGGGAGACACAGAATCTACAGCGGGCTCCAGTCTCCGAGCTGTCAGCACAGAGCCCGATGCGGGGCTGGAACCCACAAACTGTGAGATCATGACCTGGGCCGAAGTCAGCCGCCTAACTAACTGAGCCACCCAGGGGCCCCTTGTATAAGGCATTCTAGCATTATTTTATGGAAATCACCAATCATCGGTTATTTTGGTCTTCATGCATTTTTAGATTTCGACATCAGTGTCACCTTAGTTTTCCTGGTTTATTTTGTTCTATTTTTGTTTCTTGGATTATTTGCAGCAACTGAAAACAACAGTATTTGAAACAATACTGACTAAATAATATGGAGTTCACTTTGAGTTTGAGTCTTGAATTGGATTATAGCCAGGGATGTAGGTGAATAGGTAGTTCTTTCTATGGTTTGTGAGGAACTGCTAAAATACCTTGATTGCTTACGCACTTGCACTTCCCTCTTCCAGTATGGGCTTTGACATCCCACCTGCATATGTAAATTTCAAAAGACTGTTACTACGCAAAGAGACATTCCAAATGGGAATCCCAGGTATGATTGTCCTGGATCCTGTACTTTAGAGGTCGCCTTCTGGATCACCTGAGTGGATAGCAACTCAAACGGGAGCTAGTAAGGAAGAGAAAGTATATCTTACAGAATTAGGAGAAATTGATTGCTCCTCCATTATAGTAAGAGTATTTTATATACCTCACCAATTGATAGATCAAACATATAAAACTCATTAAGGATATAGCAGACTTGAATAACAAAATTATAAGCTTGATCAAATAGACATATATAATTAGAATACTGTTCTCAACTGTTAGAGAATAAAGATTGTTTTTAAGCACAGAACGAACTGATCATGTACTATGCATTAAAACAAATTTTTAAAAAATTATAAGAATTAGTAGCATGCAGATTATATTTACCAACCAAAATGCATTTAAGTATGAAATAAATAACAAAAATATAACCAACCCCCATATATCTGGAAATTTGAAAGCATGTTACTATTTAACCCATGAGTCAAAGAAGAAACCATGGAATTAGAATTTATCTGGAAATCAATAATAAAAACAATGCCTATCAATATAGATTGGGGGAATTACAGATAAATTGATGGTTAAAACATATAGTTTGAAATAATATTAGAGATTATTAAAAATCTGAAAAGTAATAAGTTAAATATCCAACTTAAATATTTCAAAAAACAATAGTAGAGTAACAGCAAAGATGGGATATGCAGAGAAATTAATATAAGAGCAGAATGTAAAAGTTAAGGTGCTTTATAGAGCAGTAGTTCTCAATATGTATTAGATTATAGATAGGCTCACTTTGGGTTACTTCAACATTAGAAACTCTTTTAATGCAATTCAGTACTATCATTTTTAAAGAATTAAAGCTGTATGATTAATCACCTGTATGCAAATAGATTATTTGCAGACAAATATTATTGCAGATATATATGCAGACAAAACAATTAAATTTAACATTCATTGATAATTTTTAAAATGCTCTTAGCAAACTAGGACTGTAAGAATGCTTTCTTCACCTGATAATAAGTACCTGTTTAACGCCTTTAGCAGCTCTAAGTAATCATGAACTATTAGAAGCATTATTATAAAATCAGAAACAAAAATGATGCTCATGATCACCATTTTTTTCAGTTATATGTGTGACCATTGTAGTAAACACCAAAATTAAGTTATATAAATTAGAAAGTTAAAATTAAAAAAATGTTATTAATGTAGCTAAAATCACCTACTCAGGCATTTGAAAAAGAAGAAACTATTTATTAGAGTTAGTAAGAGGTTAGCCAGGCTCCTGGACAAAGATCAATATATAAAAGTCTAGACACCAACATTTCCAAACACCAGCAACAAACAGTTTGAAAACGCTACTAATTAAAATAAAGCTAGTATTTAAAATGCTACCATTTAAAATTTTTAGATGCCAACAGGTTTTAGGATTGTTTTTCCCAGCTCTGTGAAAAATGCTGGTGGTATTTTGATAGGGATTGCCTTAAATGTGTAGATTGCTTTAGGTAGTATAGACATTTTAACAATATTTGTTCTTCCAATCTATGACCATGGGATGTTTTTCCATTTCTTTGTGTCCTCTTCGATTTCTTTCATAAGCATTCTATAGTTTTCAGAGTACAGATCTTTTACATATTTGGTTAGGTTTATTCCTAGTTATTCTATGGTTTTTGGTGCAATTATAATGGAATCAATTCCTTGATTTCTTTTTTTGTTGCTTCGTTATTGGTGTATAGAAATGCAACAGATCTGTATGTTATCCTGCAACATTGATGAATTCATATATCCTAGCAATTTTTTGGTGAAAATCTTAGATTAAATCTAATTAAAATATATACTATCTTTATGGAGGAAATTTTTAAAAACTTGTGAAAGCCATTAAATTGGAGATTTATATTGTTCATGGAGATGAAAACTCCATTTTGTAAATATGTCAGTTCTTCCCACAGTGATCAATTCCAATAAAAATCCTAACAAGATTTTTTTCATGGAACATAAAAAGCTGAATTTAAAAAAGTACAAACCATAAAGGAAAAAAAAGGTTGATAAATTTGGTGACAGTATAATAAGAACTTTTGATAATCAAAAGACATCTTAATGAAAGTCAAAAGCCAAAAAACAGGAGAAGATATTTGTAACACATGTAACAAACAAGGGATCAGGAGCCAGAAAATATAATTACCCTGAATTAAAAAGAAAAGGACAAAAATTTCAGTAGAAATATGGGCATGAAAGACATTTCATAGAAGAGGAAACACATTTCTGATAAAAATATGAAAAGACCACAATGAGACACCAATTCACATATTCATATATTGCTAGTGGGTGTGTATTGATGTGGTTGCATTTGAAAATAATTTGCCATTTATTAGTAATTTGAAGACATACCTACCCTGTGATCCAAAATTCCACCACTGTATTCTCTAGAGATACATGTTCAGTAGTTTTTCACCTCTCCTAGGATAAAAGCCCCCATTCTAACAGATTGCCTATCTACCTATCTGCTTCATATCCTTTCACTCTCATCTGCACTGAACTCCAACCTCATAATGTTCTTGCTGTTTGTTTAACAGTCCAAAAATGCCTCTATATTAGAGCTTATGCATTTGTTGTTATCTCTATATGAAACACTCTTTACCCAAAAGAGAATGGCTTGCTCCCTCACATACTTCAGAGCTTTACTTAAATGTGACCTTTTGAGTAAGCCTTACTTGGACCATGCTATCTTAAAAGTATACTCTGCCAACACTCCGTAACTCATTTTCCTGCTCTATTTTGTATCCATAGCACTTTGTATCATCTTATATGTTAAATGTTTTTTATCTGATTATTATCTGTATAACTTCACTGCAATATAAACTCTATGAAGCCAGACATATTTTAATAAAGATTTTATTTTTAAGTAATCTCACACCCAATGTAGGGCTTGAACTTATAACCCCAGGATCAAGAGTCACATGCTTTACCAACTGAGCCAGACAGGTGTCCAGAAGCTAGACATTGTTGACTGTTGTTTTACTATTGAAATCCAAGGACCCAGATTAGTTCCTGGTCCATAGTAAGTACTCAGTAACTCTTTGTTTAATGAATGCATGGATGTTCATAATAGCTTTATGTATGTATGCATATATGTATGTTTTTAATTAATTATCACTTTCACCTATTTCATCCATTATCCCCACAAACCTTCCTTCTGGCAACCACCAGTTTATTCTCTGGATTTAAGAGTGTATTTGGTTAGTTGGTTCATTTTGTTTTTTAGATGTATACATATACATCACATCTTTATCCATTCATCTACTGATGGACAGTTGAGTTACATCCATATGTGGGCTATTGTAATAATGCTGCAACAAACATAGCAGTGTATATCTTTTTGAATTAGTGGTTTCATTTTATTCAGGTAAATACAGAGAAATGGAATTACACTATTGTATTATATATAGTATGTATATATGTATATACATATATATACTTATTTCTTGTATATTTGATACTAGCCATTCTCACTGGTATGAGATGATATCTCATTGTGGTTTTGATTTGCATTTCTTTGATCATTTGTGTTGTTGAGCATCTTTTTGTGTGTCTGTTGGCCACCTGAATGTCTCCTTTGGAATAATGTCTGTTCAGAGTTTCTGCCCATTTCTTAATCAGATTGTTTCGGGGTTTTTGTTTGTTTGTTTGTTTTTGGTATTGACTTATATGAGTTTTTCATATATTTTAGATATTAGCCTCTCATCAGTTATATCATTTGTGAATATCTTCTCCCATTCAGTTGTTGCCTTTCTGTTTTGTTGATGGTTTCCTTTGCTGTGCAAAAGCTTTTCATTTTGTTATGGTCCCAATGTCATTATTTTTTAAATAGAGTTTATTTTTCAGACCAGTCTTAGACTCACAGCAAAACTGAGCAGAAATACAAAGTTTCCATGTACCTCCTGCCCCCACACACTCACAGCCTCATCCACTGTCAGCATCCCCTCCCAACAAATTATATATTTGTTATAATTGATGAACTCATATTGACACATCATTATAACCTAAAGCCCATAGTTTACATTTGGGTTCACTTTTGGTACGTATTCTATGTATTTTAAGAAATGTATCATGGCATGTAATCATTATTATAATATTATACAGAATAGTTTTGCTGCCATAAAGATCCTTTGTGCAACAGCTTTGTTTCTAATGGCAAACATTTGGAAACAACCCCACTGTCTATTGACAGGAGAATAGTAAATAAAATACATTGTATTCATAGAAGGGAAGACTATACAGTTGTGAAAAAGAATTGACTATGACTACACATTTCAGTATGAATGAATCTCACAAATATAACATATAGTTAAAAAAGTCATATAAGAATGTATATGGTATGATCAATTTATTTAAATTAAAACATGTAAAACTAGAAGGATATGTTTTAGGGCTCCATATGAATTTGGTAAATCTATAAAGGAAACTTAAAAGTATAATTAACATGTTTTAAGATAGTGGTTACCTCAATGTGGGAGGGATAGGATAAAAGAAATCTTTAAAATTATTGGTAATATTCTTTTTTTAAGTTTATTTTTATTTATTTTGAGAGAGAGAGAGCACACTTAAGTGGGGGAGGTGCAGAGAGAGAGAGAGAGAGAAACAGGGAGACAGAATCCTGAGCAGGCTCTGTGCTGTCAGTGCAGAGCCCAACACGGGGCTCAAACTCACAAACTGTGAGGTCATGACCTGAGCTGAAGTCAAGAGTCAAATGCTTAACCAAATGAGCCAGCCAGGTGCCCTGGTAATATTCTTTTAAAGTAAATGATGGTAACATGCATTTTGTCCTATTTTGTATCTTTATGTTTTATATATAGGTTGTATATATTATTTTTATGCATAAATATTTCAAAGTTATAAAACATAAAATATGTAACAAGAGTGTGCTACTTTGGTTGGAGTGGCCAGAAACAGTCTCTATGAAAGTTAAAGAAAGACAAATGCCATATGATTTCACTCATATGAAGAATTTCAGAGATAAACAAACAAAAAAAGAGACAAAAAACAGACTCTTAAATAAGAGAACAAACTGATGGTTGCCAGAGGGGAGGTGGGTGGGTAGATGGGTGAAATAGATAAAGGGGATAAAGAGTATACTTGATGAGCACTGAGTAATGTACAGAATTGTTGAGTCATTATACTGTACACATGAAACTAATATAACACTGTATATTAATTATACTTGAAAAAACAAACAGAGAGCATTCTCTATGAGAAAATGTCATTTCAGCTGAAACCTGAATGATGCAAATATCTAGAAAGGCAAATCATAGGCAATGAGAACAATTTCTAAAGACTCTTAGCAATGACTAAAGGAAGCCCAGAGAAGAAAGGAACTAGAGAAAAGGAAAAGGAAAAAATGATTTAAATATCTGAAGGACTCAGGTGAAAAAGAAAGATTTCTTTCTGGATAAGCACAAAGATAGAAATATGGCCAAAGGATGAAAGCTACAAAGATACAACTCAGTACATAGGAAGGAAAAATTTGTAAGAATCAGAGCCTTACATGAAACTACTTCCAGAGACCACAAATTCCTTGTCACTAAAGTGGTTCTTAGTAGTTTGGTTTTTTATGTGTCTTTTTATGTGCATATTTTTACTTTATATTCACATTTATATTTACATTTCCAACTCTTTGAAAAATAGCTCTCAATTTCCATTAGGGGAGTGGGACTTTCTACCTCCATGTGCAATGCTGGTGCAATTGTTAAGATGTCCTGGCTTAGTCTTGCCGAGTGGTGAGTTTGAAAACAGCTAAATTTCTTTCTTTCTTTCTCTCTCTCTCTCTCTCTCTCTCTCTCTCTCTCTCTCTCTCTGTACTGGTACATTCTTGTCCCCATTAATACATGGTAGGAGGCAGAAAATCCATTCCAGAGGGCATTCTAGTGATTAATATCTATACTAAAATGGTTTAAAAGTGATTGTCAGGTTTGATGGCAAGCGCTTAAAGCTGTGTTTGCATAGAATTTTATTTCACATATGATTGACATGACATAAGTTGTCTATTTAAAAGAACTCTGATGGCATCCATTGGCCCACCCTGAAAAACTGTTGTTGGTTAGCTTCTCTTATCTTGATCCCTGGAACTAACTCAGTTCCTGTCTCTTTTGATCCAAGTTCTTTGTTCCTTTCATTTTATGATACTATTCCAATAAATTCCTTTTTTTAAAAATTGGTTTCAATTCAGTCCTCAAACTCAACATATATATTCTGCTTTCTTCACATTCATTACACACCTAGTATGGTGTGGTATTATCTGCTTCTGAATGTAAGATCTCAGAAAGGATGGAAATAATCACCAAAGCATGAAAGCTTTCACTTGGTTTTTAGTGACCATTATTAATGGTGAAATTAATTGAAGTGAGATGCTGTGATCATGTTCTTCCTTTATTTTGGTCACTGAAACCATCCTACAACACTGCTTGAGTCCCTGCAGGCAGTGCTAATAATTTGAAATAGTCTTTTAGTTAATTTAGTCTAATTTTGAAGGTGCTGTTAGGAAAAAACAGCTGGCTTGAATAAAATTGCCCTCTAGATGCCCAGCTAGCCATGATATTATTGGCTTTTTGAGGGTTTTCAGAATAACAGATGAGATAATAGTAGGTTTCTAAAATCCCAGTTTAGATCTGATTTTGCTGCATTTATCTCCAATGATTTTGCAGAAGCAGTTGATTTAGTTCTTTCTTGAATGAACTCCCCCCACTTCCTCCATTTTCCCAGCAAAGAAAATCTCTCCCTCTCCCTTTCTACTTCCCTCCCTCCTTTCCTCCGTTCTCACCCCCCTTTTTTTGTTTCTGTTTTATACACAAAGAGAGAAGCTTAGACATAGTAATATAGGTAGTGGACAGACCACAAGCCATTCTTGGTGCAACAGGAAAGCTCAACTTGTAACGTATTGGTTGCAGATTGTAGAAATGCATGACATACCTGTGTTAAAAGTTATTCAGGGGGCGCCTGGGTGGCTCAGTTGGCTAGGCGTCCGACTTCGGCTCAGGTCACGATCTCACAGCCTGTGGGTTCGAGCCCCGCGTCAGGCTCTGGGCTGATGGCTCAGAGCCTGGAGCCTGCTTCTGATTCTGTGTCTCCCTCTCTCTCTGCCCCTCCCCTGTTCATGCTCTGTCTCTCTGAGTCTCAAAAATAAATAAACGTTAAAAAAAATTAAAAAAAAAAGTTGTTCAGGGCAAGGCAACATGATGATTACTTAATCATGTAAGTGTTATATTCATTCAAAATTACAACTAATGTTGCCAAAGTAGCTCAAATATTGGAGACAATGTTATCAGTCTCTTCTACTTTTAAGATCTACAGAGAAAATGAGCCATGATATATCCATGCATTCTTGTTGAAATAAACTCTTCTTTCCTTTGCCATGTTTCCTGACATGTCCATAGTTATTCCTTTGGGTTAAACATCTTCCTTAAAGTGAAGATAGACTAGCTTGTAAACGTTTTATTTGGGGGAAAATGTATGTGAAAGAGATTCATAAATTCTGAAGAATTAGGACATGAGATATTTTTATAATGAAGCTATTATTCATCATTAAAACCTTTATCATGGTAGAGGATTTTTTTCTTTCTTTTATTTTTATTTTGTTATTTTTTTAATTTTATTTTATTTTTTAATTTACATTCAAATTAGTGTATAGTGCAACAATGATTTCAGGAGCAGATTCCTTAGTGCCCCTTACCCATTTAGCCCATCCCCCCTCCCACACCCCCTCCAGTAACCCTCTGTTTGTTCTCCATATTTATGAGTCTCTTGTGGTTTGTCCCCCTCTTTGTTTTTATATTAGTTTTGTTTCCCTTCCCTTATGTTCATCTGTTTTGTCCCTTCAAGTCCTCGTATGAGTGAAGTCATATGATATTTGTCTTTCTCTGACTAATTTCACTTAGCATAATACCCTCCATTTCCATCCACGTAGTTGCAAATGGCAAGATTACATTCTTTTTGATTGCCGAGTAATCCTCCATTGTATATATATACCACATCTTCTTTATCCATTCATCCATTAGTGGACATTTGGGCTCTTTCCATACTTTGGCTATTGTCAATAGTGCTTGTATAAACATGGGGGTGCATGTGTCCCTTTGAAACAGCATAGCTATATCCCTTGGATAAATACCTAGTAGTGCAATTGCTGGATCATAGGGTAGTTCTATTTTTAGTTTTTTGAGGAACGTCCATGGTGAGAGTGGCTGCACCAGTTTGCATTCCCACCAACAATGCAAAAGAGATCCTCTTTCTCCGCATCCTCACCAACATCTGTTGTTGCCTGAGTTATTGATGTTAGCCATTCTGACAGGTGTCAGGTGATATCTCATTGTGGTTTTGATTTGTATTTCCCTGATGCTGAGTGATGTTGAGCATTTTTTCATGTGTCAGTGGGCCACATGGATGTCTTCTTTGGAAGTGTCTATTCATGTCCTTTGCCCATATCTTCACTGGATTATTTGTTTTTTGGGTGTTGAGTTTGATAAGTTCTTTATAGATTTTGGATGCTAACCTTTATCTGATATGCTGTTTGCAAATATCTCCTCCCATTCTGTCAGTTGCCTTTTAGTTTTGCTGATTGTTTCCTTCGCTGTGCAGAAGCTTTTTATTTTGATGAGGCCCCAGTAGTTCATTTTTGTTTCCCTTACCTCCAGAGACGTGTTGAGTAAGAAGTTCCTGCGGCCAAGATCAAAGATATTTTTGCCTGCTCGAGGATTTGAATGGCTTCCTGTTTTACATTTAGGTCTTTCATCCATTTTGAGTTTATTTTTGTGTATGGTGTAAGAAAGTGGTCCAGGTTCATTCTTCTGCATGTTGCTGTCCAGTTTGCCCAGCACCACTTGCTGAAGAGACTGTCTTTATTCCACTGGATATTCTTTCCTGCTTTGTCAAAGATTAGTTGGTTATACATTTTTGGTCCATTTCTGGGTTCTCTATTCTATTCACTCATCTGAGTGTCTGTTCTTGTGCCAGTACCATACTGTCTTGATGATTACAGCTTTGTAGTATAGCTTTAAGTCTGGGATTGTGATGCCTCCTGCTTTGGTTTTCTTTTTTAAGATTGCTTTGGCTATTTGGGGTCTTTTCAGGTTCCACACTAATTTTACGATTATTTGTGAAGCTCTGTGAAGAATGCTGGTATTATTTTGATAGGGATTGCATTGAGTATGTAGATTGCTTTGGGTAGTATCAACATTTTAACAATATTTGTTCTTCCTATCCAGGAGCATGGAATCTTTTTCCATTTTTTGAGTCTTCTTCAATTTCTTTCCTAAGCTTTCTGTAGTTTTCAATGTATAGAGTTTTCACCTCTGTGGTTAGATTTATTCCTAGGTATTTTATGGGTTTTGGTGCAACTGTAAATGGAATTGATTCCTTGATTTCTCTTTCTGTTGTTTCATTGTTGGTGTATAGGAATGCAACCAATTTCTGTGTGTTGATTTTATATCCTGCACCTTTGCTGAATTCATGAATCAATTCTAGGATTTTTTTTTGTGGAATCCTTTGGGTTTTCCATATAGAGTATCATGTCATCTGCAAAGAGTGAAAGTGTGTCCTCCTCCTGGCCAATTTGGATGCCTTTTATTTCTTTGTGTTGTGTGAATGCAGAGGCTAAGAATTCCAATACTATGTTTTTTTTAAACTATGGATTAGAATCAAGAGTTTAGGAATGGTCAGTAATTTGGATTGGTAATAGGAAAGTAAGGACTTCATGTTTCCTTCTACAGCTTCAAATAGACTAACTCCACTTTTATCTACTGTGCATTTATGGATTCTATATAAGACTTTATTAAACAAAATATTCAACTGAGGACTGAAAAATGTTTGACAATCACTACTGTAACAGGAAGGTTATACAATTTTGGCAATGGAAAGGATAGTAGAGATCATTTATTCCAAACATCTTATTTCATAAAGAAACAGTCATAAACAGATTATGCAGTTTACTCTAGGTCACATAGCTATCCAGTGGCCATAACCTCATGATCTTAGCTCTGCACATGTTGTTCGTATTTTCCAGAAATACTCTTTCTGTGCTTCTTTTCTTGGCACCCATAGGTTAATTTTTCTAGAGCAGAGGTGGTCAAACTATGGCCTATGGGCTAAATGTAGCCTGCAGGCTGTTTTTATAAATAAAGCTTTATTGGAATACAGCCACATCCATTCATTCCCTATTGTCTGTGGCTCTTTTTGTGCTATAATAGCAAAGTTGAACAGTTGTGACAGATACCATATGGTCTGCAAAGCATGAAATATTTCCAATCTGGTCCTTTACGGATAAAGTTTGCCAACCCCTAACGTGGACCCTAAAGTCTGTGCTTACCTCTAACATCCCACTGAATGGAATCAGAAGGAACAAAAAATGAGGTTGATAACATGTTTTGTGGCTTCATGCCAGCAGAGTGAATTCTTGAAATGGCCCTTTTCCAATTGGCTAATTGGCAATTTTCCAATTAGCTTTCTTTGCTTGCCAGCTTCTAAGTTACTCCAGGCTGCTAATGCCTCCTGCCATCTACCCACTATATGCCAGGCTATCTGTATACAGTTGGTCTGGCTCGTAATTTTAGCACCATTTTTGTTCACTCTCAGCCTAGCTTCTGATTTTTTAAAGGCCATTTTTATCAGTAGACATTTTGCAAAACAAATATATTCAACATCCAGCAAGATTTTTTCTTTCATGGAGAAGAGAAGTTGCTTCTTCACCGCAGCCAAACTCCATATAATTAACTGCCTCATTTGCCTTGTGGCCTGTGGGATCTTTTGCACTAAATGCAGAGGTCAGCCTGGTGACACTGATCACAATGTCCCAAGGAATGTGCAAGCTTAAAGGAATATTCATGTCAATTTGCAAGCAGTTTTCAATCTTGGCCCCTGACTAGGGAAGAACTTTGGGAGAAGTGAGGGTGGTTATTTAAAGGGCTACCTTTAAGCAATAACTATGATAAAATTGAAATTCGGAAAGATCAGGTGACGTATGCCAGTTCACACAAGCATGTCAGAATATGGACCCAGATTTGTCTAATTCTAATGTCTTTTCTTGTAACCAGTTCACTAACTTGATTTTTTAATGAATAATAATACAAAAACTTTTTAATGCTAAGATGCAGAAACAGAAAATAATCTTTTTCTGAGACTAGATGAAAGCTCCAGGAGGAATAGTATCTTTGCTTAAAGGCTGTTCCAAAATCTTTGTACTTGAAAGTTATAGTCACAGGTTGGCAGTGTTTTACATTTCCTGTGCTAAATCAATTTAATAACATATTCTTAGCACCTAGTATGTGCTGTGGTCTAGTGATCTAGAAGTGTTAATACAGTCATTGTTCTCAAGGAGGTCACAGATTGGCTAGGAAGACATACACTGATAATTAATAATTATTTGTTGAATGAAAGAATGAAATGTTGGGAATACCATGCTGGCTGAGAAAGACATAAGACTGATTTTCCTAGAAGTCACAGTTCATTTGGTAAAGAAAACATATAGACAGATAATGTATTGGATGATAAAGTAAAGGAAATGAGGAGTTAGGAATGTAGCAGGTAGACTAAATGGGAAAAGACATTTCTGAGAGGTAAGCCTAGAATGTGCAAAGTCATGAAGATCTGGAATAGCATGTGTTAAGGGACTTACAGGTAGTTCAATACTCCTGGCAGGTGAAAGGGGAGAAGGAATTGCACCTGGACACATAGACAGGGGGAACCAAGGAGTGATATTTTTCATTTAACCAGCAGTTATTGAGCATCATTTGTATAAGGCACTGGAGTAAGATTTGTAGGAACTATGAGAAATAGAAGAAATTTCCATAGAACTCTATTCTCAAAATGATAGTCTGCTTTTGGAGATAAAAACAACTAGGGCACATGAGCAAGTGCATGCATGTGTGATCCACACTGAATATTTGAGTTCTGAATTTTGGAAGAGGGTTCCTGACTTGGACAGAAAATTTACCCTCACTATGTTTTCCCCATCTTTTCCTGGTCTCCTGCTTAGCTTACTTTATGCCATATGTCTTATTTTTCTGTTTTTTTTTTTAATCACCACCTTTTTCTCTTCTCTACTCTTGTTTCTATTTCAACCACCTATCCCTTTTCTTTGCTTTTTTTCCTGTGAGTGTTAAAGTCCCCACATCCAGTCTCTCTGTCTTTGTCTTTCTCTCTCTGAAAGGGCTGAGGACTTAGAAGGAGAATTAGGGGAAAAAGACTGATATTTTCAGTTATTTTTCATTCTAAACTTAGGCACAGAGAAATGTCACAGTCCCCTCATGTGCCAAATAGGTTTTTGGACCTAAATCTATATTGTGGTCTTTGAAATTCAGATAAAATTATATCAGGACACTATCCCACATTCTTTTGGAAGCTCATTGCCCTCCCATTTTTTTTTCTTTTTTTTTAATATTTTAAATGTTTTTTTTTAAATTATGTATTTTTTGAAAGAGAGAGAGAGAGAGAGAGAGAGAGAGAGAGAGAGTACTAGTAGGAGACGGGCAGAGAGAGAGGGAAACACAGAATCCGAAGCAGGCTCCAGGCTCTGACCTGTCACAATAGAGCACTATGCGGGGCTTGAACTCGTGAACCGCGAGAACTTGGTCTGAGCCGAAGTCAGACGCTTAACTGACTGAGCCACCCAGGTGCCCCCCATTTTGTTTTCTTTTAATTAAAAGGGACTCACATTTTATCACTTCGGATCCTGAGTTTTTGCTTTCACTGAGTTCTCATTCTTACTTGCCTCTTTCTCCCTCTACTTCCCTTCTCTTTTTGTCCAATGACAATCCAGAATTGGGAGCTCAATCACATTTCTTTGATTTCCAGAACAAATACTCACCAATGTAAACTTTTGTGTTTGGAGAAATTTCACAGTATCACGGAAATCCTTTTTCCTCTCCCTGCCCCCCACAAACTCTTATTCAGATCTTATGCAGATAAATTTAAACTTTCTGTATTTTTAAACTTTTCTTTCCACTGCAGGTCCTCCTGGTCTCGTCTTTATACCCAATTGACCAGCTATATACTTGTTAAAAATGTTACTTCTTTTCCTAGGGATTCTATCTAGGTATTAAAATAACATTTTCACTCTGATATAATAATAGTTAAAAGGATACTTTTTTCCTACGGGTTCTGTGAGGCTCCCCCAGGAGCCACTAAGGGACTAGGGAAAAGATGGAGGCTCAGGCAGCAGGGCTTTGTACATCCACAACCCTGCTTCAAATATTTTAGTTTCACTTTGGTCTCTTTTCTATATTTGACTTCTTAACTAGTTAGGGTAAAAAAAGTTTCCATCCCTAAAATTTGAGAGCCACTGCTTAAGAGTTGAAGTTTATTAACCCCCAAGGATAGGATGAGTTGAAGATTTATAAATTTGTTCCACAAACAAGGTAGAGAATGTTGAGGATGCTGGATCTATATTATTTATTGAAAAATTATTCAAGGCAATTAAGGATGTTTAGAGGTCATGGCATATCCCTAAGGCTGACATAAAGAAGGACAACTAGATCCTTTGGATAACTCATCAGAGGCTAAATTCTTGGTATAATGGAATGTAGGGCATGATGGCATGTTTGGGAAGATAAACCATTTTTGTTTGTGACAGACTTTGGAGTCCTGCTATTTTGTGTTTGCATGGGAGAGCAAAACTTGTCAAAGGGACAATTAAAAATAGAACTAACTTGAGAAGATCAATTATTAGTTTCCTACCTTTATTTTTCTCCAGCTGTGAATTCTCAACAATTCAGCATTTGAGTTTAGGATGATTTTACTATTTGATGCCATTCTAGAATCTTTCCTTGTTTCATGTACTCACCTGACCTTGAGTAGTTGACAATGTGAGACAGGACTCCAGCCGTCTCTCAGATGGATTAAATTGATATGCTACTATCATTTAAGAAAGCTAAAATTCTATTAATTATGCACTTTTCTTCATATTAACTATTGTGAGTAATTAAAAATAATAATGGGTTTCCTGGGATTTAATAGAATCTTACGGCATTTTGGCTTGTTCTTCAAATTGAGATCATTTGTGCACGTCTTATTTCATGTTTACATTATTATCTGCTTTAAGGTAGGACTTGTGTTTGATTTACCTTTGTGTCCTCCAAAGTACTGGGCAGATGTTAGGTGTGCAGAAGTAATTTGCTGAATTGAATTTGTGCCAAAGTAGACCATGACCCACCATAGTATTTAATGTTAAAAAAAGTGTTTTGTTGAAAATAACTTGAGATCGGTAGGGAAAAAGAGGAAGGGAACTATGTGCTACACATTATCCTTGGAATTTTGTCTGTTTCATGTCAATTATTGTGCTTATACACCAATGCTACAGGTTTTATGATAGACATTTGGATCTTCCTTGCCAGAGTGTTGACTTTTTGTTTGATCTAATACATAAACTGTATGATTCAAAAAATCCCATCTTGCCTTTGCTGCAATGACTTAATCATCAGTGCTACTTTGGGGGAAGGGGGCTGTGGCCTGAGTCATATAGTGTCTATTCAGTCCCTACTAGTTCGGTTTAATTAAAAAAAATGTTTATTTATTTTGACAGAGAAAGATAATGAGCAGGAGAGGTGCAGAGAGAGAGGAGGAGAGAAAGAATTCCAAGCAGGCTCCATACTGACCGCGTGGGGCTCAGTCTCATGAAGGCAAGATCATGACCTGAGCCAAAAGCAAGAGTCGACTGCTCAACCGACTGAGCCACCCAGGTACCTTCACCCCAGTCATTAGTTTTGATACCACCTTTAAAATCTATTTTCATTGAGTTTAACACATCTATTTTACTGTATGTCTGAGGCTATCACAGGACACAGAGAAAACAGTAGACATACCAATAACTTTGGTACAATGGACTTGAAGTAGCCTCCAAATATAACCCTTTTCTGACCTATAAAACATCTCAAGCCTAGGGCTCTTGAGTCTCATATCTCTTCATAGTTCTCACTGTTACAGAATTTTCCTCTTGGTTTTAATGCCCTCCTTTTTACTTCATTTTCCTTCCATACAGAGGTTTGAGCGCCTTTTATCTTTTGTACTGCTGGCTTCTGGCAGCCCTTCAATCTAGTCAGTTTACTTAACATATAACTTTACTTGTTTGCTTCTCTAAATAGTTCCGGTGTAAATTACAGAATTGTGAGAAGGTCACATATTGAACAGAAGGCTAGTGAAGAGAACCTAGACAATGGGGAAAACATTTCTTCCCAGCAGGTGAACTCAGTTATGAAAATCTGGATTTATGTAACAAATAAATAAAGGGATAATCTTTCACTTTACGGAAGGATTCACCATGGGGTTCCTTTAAATAGCTGGTTCCCTTAGTGCATATTACAATGGCATTCTGTTGCAAAAAAAGTCAAATCCAAGTGCAAGTTTTCAGAAAATAGGCAATTATTATGACACCTGGTAAATATTATAGATTTTTTTCTACCTTGAATATAATTTTAAAAAATAGGCCCAGAGTTAATGTATATGGCATGATAATATAATAATTGTAAGGAGAGATACAAAGTGTTGAGTGAGATCAGTGTTTTTCCCCATGAACCACCTGCAGCTGAATCACCTATGGTACTTTTAAAATGTAACCCCCCTAGGGGATAGGTCTGAGACTCTGTACCTTAAGCTGATGTTTTTGAGAACAAAGTCTTTTATTGGACTAGGTTACTTCCTGCCTGTATCTTTCCTGCTTGTCTTTCTTTGGTTTTAAATAAAAGTTCATGACCTTGACTGTTTTAACTGTTCTATCAGTGAGGAAACAGAGACACTAACATTGGGATTGTGAAGAGGGGGATATTAGGAGCAGGGATGGTGTAAGTGGTGAATATATGTTAGTGGGTGTTTGTGTGTGTAAGGAAACAAGTCTTAAAATATATTTTTAAAAACCTGGAAAATGTTCTTATATATACCCTTCTCACTTCTTTTGTATGTGACCCTGTGTGATAGGTGAGCAAATATTATGCAATGGGTAATGAGTGTTCTGAGTTTTGGCTTCCTATGCTTTTTACCTGTGTTGCCAAATAGTTTTGTATTGAGGGATGCATTTTGTCCTTCATAGATCCCTACCTTTTTTTTTTTTCTTATTTGCTCTGTTACTCTGTCTCTCATATTAATTAAAGGTCAGCCATTCTTAATGCTAAGCTTTGTGCTGGTCATCATATCAAGCTTGTAATAGAAAGATGGCCATGGTAGTGAGGAGACTGAGTCATCCAAGAAGCTATTAGAAGGACCAATATGATATGAAATGACTCTCTGACCCAAATAAGAAAACTGACAGCAAATAAGCAAAGTGAAAACACCTGTTATAAATGTGACACAGGTTAATAACAATAACATTACAAGCCCCCTGAAACTTCCTTTACTTCTTATATTCATTATTTCCACTCACCTCCTGAAAGGTAACTGCAATACTGATTTTTAACTTAATAGATTAGATTTTCCTATTTTGAATTTTATAAAATTTGAATCATACAGTTTTTACACTTTTTGAAAAAAATTTAAAAATGTTTATTTACTCTTGAGAGAGAGATGGGGCATGAGCAGGGGAGGGGCAGAGAGAGAGAGAGGGAGACAGGTTCCAGGCTCCAGGCTGTCAGCACAGAGCCTGACACGGGGCTCAAACCCATGAACTGTGAGATCATGACCTGAGCCAAAGTCAGGTGCTTATCCGACTGAGCCACCCATGCACCGCCTTCCCTTTTGTCGTTTTAGTTTTTACACTTTTGAATACGGGTTATTTCATTCAACCTTATGTTGATGATAATTTTTATTATGGATATATGTTGCAAAGGCCATTTGGCAGATTGCATATTCACTTTCTTAATGCCTCTTTTCAACAGAAGTTATTTTTTTATTTAAGCTACTATTTTAATTCCAGTTAGCTAACATACAGTGTTATATTAGTTTCAGGTGTACAATATAGTAATTCAACAGTTCCATACATTACTCTGTGCTGAAGTTACTAATTTTAATAAACTCACATCTATTATATTTTCCTTCAGGTTAGAAGTCTTCCCCTATTCCAAGGTCTTGAAGATATTACCTTATGTTATTTTTTTGGAAGTTTTATTGTTTCATCTTTCACATGTTCATCTGTAATCTATCTTGAAATTATTTTTGCACATGGCGTGTATCAAGAGTCAAGTTTCACTGTTTCCCTATGGATAGCTACGTGATCCAACACTTCATTTTCCCACTGCTGTTTAGTGTCTCATTTGTCATTAATCAAGTATCCACATATTTGTTGGTCTGTATCTGGACTTCATATTATATTCCATTGATCTCTTTGTATCAATACCACACTGTTTTAATTATTGTGGCTTTATAATAAATACTGATTATCTGGTAGTATAAGTGCTTTAACACTGTTTTTCTATTTCAAGATTGCCTTGGCCATTCTTGGCTCTTTGTATTTTCATTTAAATGTTAGAATTATGTTGCTAATTTCCACCCAAATAATTGAAGTTTAATTGGAATTGTAATAAATCTGTAGGTAGAGCAATCTTTGAAACATTGAATCTCCCATTCTATGACCTTGGTGTATTTTCCCATATATTTTAGTCTTTAATTTCTACCAGTAATGCCTCATAGTTTTTCTGCATAGAATGTATTTTTTATTAGATTTATTCATAGATATTTGACTTTTTTGTTGCTATTATAAATGGTACCTTAAAAGATCTATATTCTTATCTGTTGATTCTATATAGAAATACAACTGATCTCTGTATATGGATATTGTATCTTGTCATGGTGCTAATTATTATCATAGTTTACTTTTAGATTCCTTTATATTTTATATATAATACAATTCTGATTCCTTTATATTTTAATATATAATACAATTCTGTCATCTGGAAATACTGAGAGGTTTATTTTTTCCTTTCCAGTCCTTAAACTTTTAGTTTTTTTTCCTTCCTCCTTGACCTCTTGCTCTAGTGAATATCTTGAGTACAGTGCTGAATATAAGTGGTGATGGGGGACATTCTTGTCTTAGTCCTGATCTCAGGAAAAAAAAAAAACTTTAGCATTTTACCTTAAAGTATATGTTTCCTGTAAATTCTCTGTAAGTCTTTTGTTAGAATAAAGATGTTCCTTTTTATTATTATATTGCTGAGAGTTATTTTTTTAAATCCTGTATGGTTTCTGAATTTATCAAATGCCTTATGTACTTCATTTGAGATGATCTTATTTTTTTTCTTGATTTTTTTCATGTGTTGAATTGCAATGATTTGTTTTTGAAAGTTAATCCAGCCTTGCATCCCTGGAATAAATCTAACTTGGTTTCTATTTTTTTCCTTTCAGTTATATCAATTTTTGTTTCATATATTTTGATGCTATGTTCTCAGGTGCATACTAATTAAAATTATTATATTTTCTTAATGGAATGTTTCATCAAAATATAGTATCTCTCTTTATCATAAGTCATGTGTATTACATTAAAGTCTATTCTATTTTTTTCTGTTTTACTAGAAGTATACCAGATCTATTTGTCTAATGGAGGCATAAATAATATATTTTTTAATTTTTTAGTTATTCTGTCCTTTAACTTGCAGTCTTTCTGTGTTCTTACATTTAAGGTACATCTCTTGTAAGTAGCATAATTTTTAATCAAATTTGGTAATATGTGTATTTTTCTTAGAGTATTTATTCCATTTATATTTAGTGAAATTATTGATGTATTTAAGTTTAAGTAAACCTTTTAACTAGTTGTTTTTATTTTGTATTTGTCCCATATATACTATGTTCCCTACTTCCCCCTAATTGCCTTATTTTAAGTTAAGTATATTTTGAATGTTTCATTCCTCCCTTCTATGAGCTTATTGGCTATATTTTTCTTACTATTCTTTTAGTGGTTAAGACAGAAATTATAGCATGCATCCTCGCCTAACACATATTAAATTTATTAATGTTTTTTTGACTTCATAGACAAAGCAAGCCCTGAGGATACTTTAACCACATATACCACTCCCCCCTTGCATTATTATCATTGTATATTTTAATAGCATATACGTTTTAAATCCCAGAAGACATAATTATTATTATTATCATCATTCTGAATAATCAATACTCATTTGGATTTGCCCATATATTTAATTTTTCATTTGCTGTCCTTAACTGCATCTCCATTAATGTGGGATCTGTTGGTGACTACTTCTCCCAACTTGTTAGTATTAACATGTTTATTTTGTCATTATTTTTATTTCTTTTCATTAATTAAAAAAATCAGAAGACCTTAAGATTTACAAAACAGCTGTTGAGGTAGTAAGAAAATACCCACATACCTTATATCCATTTTCCACTATTAATTAGCATCTTAATATTAGTATAACACATTTGTTGCAATTAATGAACCAATATTATTATTATTATTACTAAAGTCAACATTATCAGATGCTTTTATTTTGTTTTCATGTTCTTAGTTGTTTTGTGTTTTTTTTTTTGTACCTGGATCCTTTTCTTTGTTTTTTAATGGCATTGGCAATTTTGAACAGTATTGATGAACTGTTTGTAGCCTGTCCCTCATTTGAGATTTGTCTGATATTTTCCTCATAATTAGATCACCTATTAGGGTGATGGTTTTAGGGAAAAAGAGCACAGAGGTAAAATGACTTATCACTGTTGATATTAACCTTGATCATCTGGCTAGAGTAGTATTTGCCAGGTTCACTACTATAACATTACTCTTCTCCTGTTTCCCTATTGTTCTTTTCTCATCATTTTGGAATGATATTTTCAGTGAGTATGGAATTTTAGGTTAGCAATTATTACTTCCCTCCTTTTGAATCTGTCTTCCATATATATCAGTTTTAATGTGTCTGAATTCCTTTTATGACTTTCTCCTTGTTGATGATTTTTAGCATCTTTACTATGGTATATTTCTAAATATGATTTTCATTATCTTTATCCTGCTTGAGTAACTTAAATATGTGGCCACTTAAATCTGTGCCTTGATAGCTCATCAGTTTTGAAAATTTTAGCTGTTGTGTCTTCAGATATCATTTCTGCCCCATTGTACTTCTCTTGTTCTTCTGGGAATACTGTCATCGATTTGTTAGACAATTTCATTAGGTACAATATATCTCTTGAAGTCCACTCTGTATTGTCCAACATTTTGTTTATTTATGTTTTAATCAAATCTATATATTACCCATTTTCATATCTTCCAGTTTACTAATCATTTCTTCTGTGTTATCTAATTTCATCTGTGTTGTTTGCTTTTAAACCCATGGATTGAGTTCTTAATTTGAGTTAATTCTTTTCTTTTTTTAAGTATTATTTATTTATTTCGATAAAGACAGAGACAGCATGAGTGGGGAAGGAGCAGAGAGAGAGAGGGAGACAGAGAATCGCAAGCAGGCTCCACACTGTCAGTACAGAGACCCATGAGGGGCTCAAATTCATGAACCCATGAGGTCCTGACCTGAGCTGAAACCAAGAGTTAGACGCTTAACCAACTGAGCCACCCAGGTGCCCTGAGTTTTTAATTCTTAATTTGAGTTCTTAACTCTGTATTCTAGAATTTCTCTTAATTTACAATTTCCAGTTCCCTGGAACTGTGGTTCCTCATCTTGTTGTTTAAATCCATAAACCTATTAATCATAGTTATTTTAATTTTCTGTATGACATCTTTAATATCTGGATTGCCTGTGAGTCTGTTTCAATTTTTTTGTAGCTTTTGGATAGTTCCTGTTTTAGTAAGATTCATTATTTTTTTATTGATACCACAGTTCATGTATAAATAATTGTAAAGGTATTCAAAACAAGGAATGATGTTACCTTTCTCTGGAGGGGATTTTTGTTTGTTTCTGGCACACAGCTAGGCTAGGGACTTTAAAATGATTCAAAGCTAGGCCTTAGCCATATGAAGCTTCATCAGTTTCTACTTCACCTTTACTATTAGGGCATAGCTATTTGAAGATACCAATTGAAAACCTGCAACATTTAATAGAAGCACTTAGCAGGATCCAAATTCTAATTTTTGTCCTCCCAGCACTGTGAGATTACAGAACACTCTTCTTAGCCTCTCAGCCTCAATATACTACATTTTTCCCTTTCATAATTGGCAATTGCCTTGAGAGGAAGAACAAGCCTCAAGTCCAGGCTCATCTCTCTTGACTTCTCCATTCTTTCAGATATTGGCCCTACATATTTTCTCTTGATATCTTTTTAGTGTCTTCAAATAAATTTTGCTTTGTTTTTCCCCCCTTTTCTAATTGCTCTCCATGAACAGCATAGTGAAACAGCATACTCAACCATTAATAAAAGTGGACCAAATTCTTGAGTCACACTTGTTGATAATCTAATTCAGTTGGTTTGGTCTTGGGTGTAACAGTCTACACTTAAAGAAGAGCCACAAGGTGAGTATGACCTAGGTGGTCCACAGATTGTCCATGCAGAGAAAATTTGAGAAACATATCTTAGGTATGCATATAGAATGGACTATCAAGGGAAATAGACTATGTCCTTTAAGGTTATCTTTAGTCTAAAGTCTTTGGGAATTCATAATCAAGCTTCAAAAGTCTGTGATTCCATATTCCTCAAATAAAGGGTGCTGGGTAAGGTCTGACTTTGGATCAGCAATTTTCTTCTAACTCTGTGGCAGATGTCCCATCGCAGTGTACCCAATAGTCCCCTGAACACTAGTATTGCCATCTTTCCATATTCTACTCAGTACTCATAGCTATAGAAGAGGTCATGTTTGTTTGGATAGGAGAAAGTAGGATAGGGAAGTTTTTATAGAGGAGATTACATTTAAGCTGAGCCTTAAAGGAAGTGTGGAATTTCTACAAAAATTTAAAGAAAACGCATTCCAGAAGAAGCAACAGTAGGAGCAAAGGCATAAAAAGTGTAGGACAATGGTTTCGAACTTGTGCATGGGAATTACTTGCAGAACTTTTAAAACATGCAAATAACAAGATTCCATTTGCAGATACTCTCACTTACTAGCTTGGGGTGAGGTCCAAGAATTTGCTTCTTTCATAGGCCCACACAATGATTCTGAAGCAGGTAATACATGGACCACACTGGATGGAACACAAGATGAAATGGAAAAGAAAAAAAAAAAAAAACTATCCTATATGGAATAGTTGGGAAAGATAGCAAATGCAAAGTTATTTGGTTCATTGTTAAATAAATTAAAAGGATATTACATATTGTGAAAAGCAAAATGATTTATAGGATGAAGTCATTTATGACATTTGAGAAAATAATTGAAATATAAAGGTTAGACAAGAAGTTTTATTTTAGGGAAACTTGGTGCCCTTTGCCCACAGATCTCAGGAGTTTACTTTCCTTTGAAGAAAGTAAGATCTGTGGACTAATGTTGTGATTAATTTTACTCTTGAATCTTCTATATGTCCTGCTGACTGCCTATGTCTCTTATCTCATACTATTTTTGTTTTATTCTTGTAAAAATGTAAATTACATCATGGCACACTTTTGTTTAAAACCCTCCAAACTCCTTCCATTATAATTAAGTCCAAATTTCCTTTTCTTTGCCTATAGCTCTATCATGGTATCTAGCCCCAGGCTCTTCTCTAATCTTGTCTCCTGCCACTCTGCTCCCTATTCTCTTACTTCAGTCACACTGCTTTTCTTTCTGTTTCCCTAAAATTTCAAATTAGTTCCCCTTGCATGGCCTTTGAACTTGCTGTTTTCCCTGGCTGTAATGGTTTTTTTTTACCATGATTCCCATCTCTGCCTAGAAGTTTCCTTCTCACCATTCAAATCTCAGATCAAATGTCATCCTTTATCATACTGTATGAATTTTAAATCACCTTTATCCCTGTTATTCTTTATCTTATCAATGTACTAAATACACATCCTTCATATTGTTCACTTAATCTAAAATTATATTTTTCTTGGTTATTTGCTTTCCTACTAGAACCTAAACTCTATAAACTCAGGGACCTTATCTCTTTCTTTAATTGCCGAAGTTCTTGTGCCCAGTAAAGAATTAACACATAGAATCAATATACATTTGCTGAAAAAAATGAATGAATTCCATAGATACTACCAAAGGTCTCTTCTACTCTAATCTCTTCACATATCTCCATCTGTCAAAACATCCTTGATTTTATTTTTCTCTCAGAGAGACATTTTCCTAGGCTAAAGCTTCTAGAGGCTTTTAAAATGAAATATAGTCCCGAGAAGAGTAATGCCTTAAGGTTTGATCAGCCTTGGGACACGTAGGTGGCTCAGTTGGTGAAGCCTCCGACCTCAACTCAGGTCATGATCTCACAGTTTGGGGGTTTGAGCCCCACGTCGGGCTCTGTGCTGACAGCTTAGAGCCTGGAGCCTGCTTGGGATTGTGTATCTCCCTCTCTCTCTGCCCCTCCACTGCTTGTGTTATCTCTCTCTCTCAAAAATAAGTAAACATTTAAAAAAAGTGTTGGTCATTGTATATCCCAAGTGAGATACTGAAGAAGTTTGGGTTGAAAGCAAGATAGGAGGGAGTTGAGAGGGAATATTCTAGAGAAAGACTCCCTTCTAGGGATGACAGACCTAACTGGGCTAGTGCAGTAGCCAATCCAGATTTTGGATGCACTGAAAGAGTAGAAGGAAGTCTGTAAATATAAATTGTGTGGACTTCAAACTTGGCCAAGGGCCAAATCTGGAATGAAGCAACCATTTCTCCACCTTTCAGTTTGTAAGTAGTTTTCATTTCACACCCAGGCTCAGCACCCACCCTCCCTTCAAAAAACTCCCTTTTTAAGTTGTGGGACTTATTTGTCATTTTCTGACATACCACAACCTGTTGTGTCTGGTGTGCATTGTCCTCTTGACATAACATAATCTACTGTGACAGATGCAACTATGGTATTTCAGTGACTTGTCAATGGAAGACAGAGGGTTGGATTCTGAAAAAGAGGCACATGCCTTTGCTGACAGTATCTTAATAACTAGATGTGGTTCCAAACTTTTATTTGTGGTTTGCAGCTTTAGTGGATGGATTTAGGTTTTTAGTGGAGATACTAGATTTATCAACACAGCCTGAAAATATGCTATGAGCTGAAAGCAGCATTGGAATTTGTGAGCCAAACTCTGAAGATATTTACCAAAATACTACTAATAATAGCTAATATTTACCTGGTGCTTTCTCTGTGCAAGACATCATTTATAAGTGTTTCACATATCCTAGCTTATTTAATCTTTAAGATCCTGAGGCAGACAAGGCTGTTATCACAGAGGCAAAGAAGAAACTGAGGTACCAAGGTGGATAAGTGAACTGCTGAAAGGTACATAGCTATGGAGTGTGGTGGAGCACATACTGAAACAAGTCTGGCTGCCAAACCTGAGCTTTTAATAATGACTGTCTCATGCTTTATTGGTAACACTAGAAAGAACTATGTTATAGTAGTGGTGGATAATAAAAATGATAATAACTGACTTTAATTTGTGCTCTGACTTGTGCTAAGTACTTTACCTACATTATCTCATTTAACACTCGTACTAGTTCTGTAAAATGAGTACCATTAGAATCCTTGTGTTGTATGTGGGAAACGTGAGACTCAGTGTATATACTGTTTTGCCCAAAGTCTTGTATTTAGGAAGTGGGACAGCCAGTAGTTGAACTCTTCCAAACTTGATTCCTCAAAAAACCAAATCTTTTTACCACAGATCCATACTTCAGTTAGCTATAGATCAACATATAAAAGTTTCCCTGTCTTACACTGAAGCTCTCTGACAAAGTGGGAGAAATCAATGACTCACTCTCCCTCTGCTGTGTTGTAGAGGTGGAGGTTCAGAGTACACACATTGGCATTGTACTTTACACCTCTAGCCAAAATTAGTTAAAAGTAGCAGTTTGCCTAACCCTGGGTCCTATAGGAGGAACTTCTGTCCAAAGACTTCTAAGGCAAGCCTTCTTTCTCCTCTATGTAACCCTAGTTTTCTCTTTGCTGTTCTTCATGTGCAAAGATAATACATCCCACCTACTGTCCCTAAATGTTATTTGGAATTGATTCTTTTGCTGTAGGGGTGGAAAAAGATGATGCTTCCTATTTTGTCTGGTTTCCGTTGTGACATTTAAAACAGGTGGTCAAGATTAGGGACTCCAGCTATGGTTACAATTTAGGGTCCCAGTCTTGTCCAAGGTTAAAGTCTGAGGCAGTGATGAGGATAAGAACAAACTCTGTCTCATGGGGGGATTATACCCATACTTAATAGTACTGCCCTTTGACTAGCCAGTTCCCAGAAAGGCAGCAGGGACTTCAATTTTCTGGTCTTAGTGCCATTTGAAATGCAATTCAAATTGCTCAATACTGTTTTTCCTGCTCCCACCTGCTGCTACATATTTTAGTTCCCTGCTACTTCTACCCCTCTGTGAAGTGTGCAGTGAAATGAACCTGTTTTATTTCCCTCACACACAGCAGTCAAAAACTCCCTGTTGGTGTAGTGAGACAAGACAAGTGCAGGGCATCCCAGCTCCCTGCTTATTGGGATATGGTTTTTATAAATCCTTTTAATCCCCAACCCTACCCGAGGTCATCACCTAGGTGGCCTAATAACATCTGCAAAAAGTTTATCAAAGTTAGACACCAACTCCCTTTTCCATCCCCAACACATAAATATTGTCCCATCTATCAGGAAGGGAACTTAGCTGAGCTCAGTTGGAAGCTGCTGTTTGCATGCCCCCTGCTTCTGTTTCTAATGACTTTCTTTTGGCATTAGCTGCACTTCACTGCCAGTGGACCCTTTCGCCCACTACGATGGACTGAGATGGGCATGCTGCCTTGGTTTTATGAAGTAGCAGCAGTGTCTTCTCGCAGTTACTGCAATATGAAGATCAGTGTTTTCCCATGGAAAACAGTCATTTAAGCCTTAAAAAGGTCATCAAATCTCCTTAGTATAGCCTCTGCCACAGCAGTACATAAGACCACAGACCTGGACTACTGATGGCAGAAGGAAAGCCATTGTGAAGAAGGCTCTTTCAGGCAAATGGCTGGGAGAGGTGACATGTCTGCCCTTTACAGGAAATGCAGCTTTGTCAATTTTGACTATTTGCAAAGAAACAGCATTCTCCTTACTTGGAGTTTTTGTCCTGCTCTACAGTCTGCACCCCTTGTGGGGCTTTGTGTCTAGGCCAGCGAGTTTCAAGGGATGGATAAGCTCGTCACTTTGTGTTTGGAGGATGGGAGAGAAGGGGAGTAGGGTGAGGACAAGACTGTAACAAAACAGGGCAGGTCACATGTGTGGCCTAGAAATAAAAAGTTTGACATAACAGTTTTAATGGTAAAGAGTAAAGTTTGAAAAATGTTTCTTGCCTGATGGAAATCAGTAGCACGCACAACAGCTTCCCTCTGTCAGTGATTCTCAAATGGTGAGGAGGCAAGCCCTTCTAAGAGGACTTATCACAGTGACATGGAAATTTATATTTTATGTTTATAAAAGGAGTAAGAGTTAAAAACAAATTGAGAAAATCAGCTTTATCTTTCAAGCCTTCCTTGCTCACGTTTTTTCTATGCTGGTGTCCTGCATAGGAGAAAGAGCAAGAGTGCTTTGGCTGAGAGCACCTTGTCTTCTTTAAAAGCCAAGCTTAGAGTTTCTATAACGGCTTTGCTTTTTGTCCCCTTTGCATTTTTATTTCAACTGTTTTGTGCTTCGACTGCTCCTGCCTTGTTTACTTTCCTGGTTGCTGTTGGGTTCTGTTATCTCACATTTGGTGACTTCACGTTCTCTCTCTCTCTCTCTCAGTATTTGTATCTCTGGTTTTGCCTGCTTATCTCTGTCTTTCTCTTTATTGTGACCTCTCTGTCTCATGCTTTGAATCTCTGTATTTTTTTTTTTTTTACCTTCTATCACTTTTGGATCTTTTCTCTGCAGTCTCTACCAGAGTTATCATGAGGACCGTCCATGTGAAGGTGCTTTGTATATTGGCCACAATCAATATACAAATGGAAGGTGTAAAATTATTAGCACTCCAGAAAGTGTGTGAACCCTCCAACAGATATCTATGAAAACAAGAAAATACCAGGGTAATCTCCCTGACAAGCTCTTCAAACATCTTTTGGTTTGATGGGATTATGGAATGGAGACAACCAATACCACTAACAGTAGTGAAACTGTGTTTTAAAAAGTGTGTGTGAGAGTCAGCTTTGTTATAATCTTATCAGTTGCTGGTTATTCCAGTTTCTGCCTGGTATTAGCAAGATTTTGCCTGATGCTAGTTTTTGCATTTTATCCAAAGTTGATCTGGATATAGATACAAAGAAATTGAGGCTCAATCATTCTAGGAGGCTCAGTCTTAATATGGGGACTAGAAGATTGAAGAGGCAGCACATGGAGACAAGGGAAGAAAATAGCGATCAGAGCCTCCAGCAGATGGAAATAATAAAAACAACTACCTGAGATATTTATATATAATTAGTATCAGTACACAAATCTCTAGCCACTTTTCTCTGTCACCAAGGCAATGTAGACAGGACAAAGGTAAGGCTGCTTCTCTATGTCCTTATCAACACGATCTCTTCACACAGCTATGGTTTGTGGCATGTCACTAAAGAGGTGATTTCTTATGTTGTGTACTTATTATGTGTCAGGAATCATGTTAAATTCATTACATTAATCTCACTTAATCTATCCTCAGAATAATCTCATGAAACAGAGAAATATTATTGTCTCTTGCAATTTACAGATCCCAAAACAAACTCAGAGGAGTTGAATTCCCTTCCTAAAGTCTAACAGTTTGCACATGGCAGTGCTTGGATTCAAATCCAGGTGTTTTTGGCTTGCTCATCTGTTTTGCTTCACCAACCCCCGCTTTCCCAGATTTATTGCCTCTACTTCATAATGTTGCAGGGTAATCTGGGGAGAGAATTATTGCCTCCCTACTATACAACACAAAAAAAATTGTTCCAGGAGCTTGTGGAAGGGAGTTGTTTTTCCATGGTCTATGTTCAGTTAGAGCATCTTTCTTTCCTATGGAATGTACTGCAACTTATTTTCTTCCTGAGTAGCCAGTGTACCAATGTAGCCCCGTATGCAAAGACTTGAGTTTGTTGCAATTCATCTTGTGCATGTGCGCTAGATGTATAATAAACAGGTAAGGGACAAAAACCCAAGAATTTGAGGAAGGGGCCAGAAAATGCAAAGTAATTGGTGTAATTACCCGAAATAACAGACTTTGTGAGTGGGCATTGTGGGGACATGTGCCAGCAGTGCTGTTATTTCTTGTTCTTTGTGGTTTCAGCATCCAGAGGTGGCAGAGGTTTGTGGCCATAGCATATGAATCATATCTTTTCCCTGCCTCAAATGTCTCTTGAGGTTATAAGATGGAAAATTCCATTCTCCTATCTATATAGCCACGTCCATAGCTATGTCCATGTATGAGCTATGTGCCGAGCACTGTGCATCAAACTTTGTAATTGCTACATTTGCTACTGTACTGCAGGTGGTGAGATTAGAACAAGGCATTAATCTCTACATTAATAGGCCTTTATAGATACTTAATGTGGTGTTTGCAGCTTTTGCCAACTTCCTTTGGCTAATTGGTCTGCCAAGTTTGGGCCACTATTACTTGGGCTGCTTTTTCTCTAGCAGAGTTACTGATGTCAGCTTTTCCTGATAACTTAGTTTCCCTTGGTCTGAACTGATGTCACCTTTTCCTTTTTATTAATTTTCTGAATTAAAACTCTTTCTGTAATTTAGTTTTTCTGAAAGAGTGGTCATGAGACCACTGTTTCAGAATTACCCACAGTAATTTTTGTTACAGATTCCTGCATCCTATCTCAAATTTAAGAAATCAGAAACTCCAAGAAATTGGGCCTTAGAATCTGCTTTCTAATCACGCTGGCTTTAAAGAACCCCTGCTCTAATTGTTTTCTTTCTCCATTCCAGACAGACACCTGAGTCCTCTTTGATCTTATTGTTTCCTACTTCTGGAGCAGTTTAGTGTCTCCAGGAGATGCTTGAGAGCATCTTTTATGTACCCAGGAATTAACTGCTAGTCATTTAAGAGAAATATTCTGAACCATCAAGGTAATTAAAGCAAATGTATATCACCCATGCCCAGAGGAGTACAAGGGAAGTTAAGATGAAAATGTGTGGACAGTGCCTCCACATGCATAGTTAGGCTGTATAACTGGATCTGAATGCCAGTCTATAACCCATTCACTAACAGCACGTGTCTCATTGTGACCTCAAGTGCATGGGCTTGTCAGTGGGGTGGCTTTCTATATCCCAGTTCATCAGCTCCATTGAACTGTGGAGACACTTTTACCTACAAAATAACCTTACAAACACCTGGCCCTAAAGGCAGAGTTGGGAAAGGGAAATTGATTCCAATTTCCAAGTGTAATGGCTAAAGGTTGCCAGTGTACTCTTAGAGTTCAGGATAATGTTACTTCGGAGCACATCCTGGTTCCCAAGGTCAATGTGCAAAGCATGCCTAATAAGATGCTGAAAAATAATAATCTCATAAGGGAGAGGTTCCAAGCTGTGGATGTACCCTGCAGATGTTTAATGCAGTTTATATACTTAAAAAGCATCACTCACTTTCACCTGAGGTTACTAGCCTTGTAAATATCTAGTGGCAGATACACAGACAGAAATTCAATTATTAATTAAATTAGAAAAAGAACCAATTGATCCAATGAATCACTTTGTTAATCTCAGGTAGCCATATTATTCATAGTTCAAACTGGGACAATTTTGAGAATGAAAAGAGAACTATTAGTCATGCCAGGACAATAGGCATAAACTGGTATATAATAGGAAACATTACTTACATGCCATTTAAACTTTTTAGCAGGCAAGCTCTGACATATAGTGTCCTTTCCTATTATAGGGAGCTATACTAGTATCCTGGAATGCAGAAACACAAGTAGATTTGAGGGGAAGATAAACAGAAAATCAGGCTGCTTTTCCCCCCTTTGTTCTGAATGATAAGACAGCTGCTTTTTTATTAGTCAAATGTGAGCACTGGGAGTATGATGACCGGTCACTGAATGACCTATCTACCATGGCAACAGTCAGTGTTTTTCAGCTGATAATGGCCAAGTGAAGGGTTATGTACATTTCTCTATTTGAGACCATCTGCTAAGCAGTTCTATTACAAAAAATAAGCTTAGAATGCATATGGGCCTTTTTAAGCTCAAGTTTGGCTTCAGGATTTGGGGCATTTGAAGCTCAGTTAATCTCAGGGAGACACTTTACCCTTCAATTCTTTTCCTATATTATTTCAGACACATAATAACGCACCACACATTTTCTTAAAAGCATAAGCGCTCATGTACACACATGCACACTATGTAACACCTAGTGACAAAACTCAGCCTGATGGGGCTATGAAGATCTAGTGATAAGAGAGTGTGGCCTAATGTCAGATCTCCAGTATAGAGGGATATCATTCTCTGCCCTGTCTCCTGTAGTATACCAGCTGCTTAGGTGAAAAAATTGTACCCTTAGGGGGAGTTGAGGGAGGCACCTGATACTATCCATCTCCTTGATTTGGACCCTTTTTTATTGTCCATATCTCTCCCACCTTTCTTCCCTGTAGACCATATCTTCAGCTTTCAGCAAGCTGACTCACAAATTTCCAGTGACTGAGTACCTTTCCATCCTGTCACAGAGGCTATAGTTGAAGTGGTTATTGTATGCAAATGTAAGGTTGAATGACCCCTCATAGAGCCCCAATACCACACTGTAAAAATTCTTTATAGGTTTTGTTCTTTGACTTTCATGGGTCCCCCAGGGACTCTTCAGCCTCTGTGTCACCAAGCCATGTGAACTTTGCCCAAGAATTAGCTGCCTTTTGTAAAGGATCATTTTTAGAAGTTGATAGTGAACTTTCAGGAGCTGATGTGTAAGAGTATTCAATATTGATTTCCTCTCTGTGCTATTGGCCCCCAGGGCTTAGACTGCTCCAAGGATATGAGCTAAGATTTTGCAGATATTTTGTAACTCCTAATTACCTTCCCCCCCTGCCATGACTCTCTCTGGGGAGTAGCATAAAGTTGCTATGTGATTGGGATATTGCTTTGTTTCTTATTTACAATCCCAGAGCCAGTCAACATTGTGCCCTACCCTCCTGGAAGACCATGGGAAACACAAAAGTTATATTACAGAACCATAATATATTGGAGTTTGAACACACTAAAGAGATCTGCAGTTGGGGCACTCCCCTGCTCAGGCTCAAATTTGGCTTTGGAATTGGAAGTGGAGGAGTTCAAATTAAATTAATTTTAGAAATACCTTATCCTTTTTAACTCTCCCCTTTTTTAATCACTACAATCCTTCTCTTTCTTTTTACCATTTCTCCCAACACCAGACACAGACCTCATATTCCATGCATTCTTTTCTTACTGTCAGAATTTGGCCAGGTAATACTTCCTCTTGCTTGCTTCTATTTTTCACAGCCACAAGTGGGAGTTTCACAGGCCTTTTCTTTCCCCAAATTGGGTTAAACAAGTAATCCTACTTGTATTTCTCTATACTCTCATTCTAGTATGTGGGGAAATAGAAAGGATTGGCTCTTTCTGAGCTACAAAGGGCCTAAAAGGTAGAATTTACCAAAGATAGACAATCACTAGTTTTTGTGCATCTCAATCCAAACCGACATGCAAAATCTATCACTCCTCCATTCTTTCTCCAAATTGGAATTCACTGTTTTTTAGTTCTAGTTAACAGAAACCTTATTATGCCTGGTATTACAGTACTTATCTGTCTCCTCCAATGAATTTTTAGTTCCTTGAGTGGGGGGTAGGGAATAAATTAGTCATCTCTGTGTTTCTAATTAGTAGTGTCTCTCTGTCCAACACTAGTGTCTGATACACAGAGGTATCCAAAACAGTTTGTTTAATTGAGATTGAAGACATTTTTTAAATGGTCCATTGCAAACCAGCATAATGCTAGATAACACAGTGATTTCACAAACTGCATATATAGGCCCCTGATTAAAAATTCACTCTTTAAAAAAAGTATCAAATGCCTACTATATTTTGGGTATTAAAGAAATAACATGGATTTTTAATACTTTTGGATTAAAGGGATATAACACATGTAATAGAAATGTCACATCATATTCTGGGCCTGGACTTTACTTTCTTGTTAATTAAGTCCCTCCTTTATATTCACACTGCAACTTCAATTCAAATGAGTAAAACTTCAATTGAAAATGTATAATTCTTCCCTCTAGATCTCTCTTTTACTAGGTCCCCTATCACTCCCTTCTCAGCTCTGATGTCTCCCTGTATCTCCTACCGCATAGCAATAGGAGGGGACTCATCTACCTATTGTGGGTGGGGAACATTACATCAATGAAGTCTTTCTGGAATAGGCTGCTTTTAAGCTGGGCCTTAACAGACAAAAATGAATGGGAAGGAGTATCCAGAAAGAGACACTAGAAAGAGCAAAATACAAATAATGTAGGGATGTGGTCATCAAATTTGAAGTGGAATTAATTAGTGGGTTTAGGATCTTTATAAAAAGACAAAATCCAGGGGCGCCTGGGTGGCTCAGTCGGTTAAGCATCTGACTTCAACTCAGGTCGTGATCTCGTGGTTTGTGAGTTTGAGCCCCGTGTATGGCTCTGTGCTAACAGCTCAAAGCCTGGAGTCTGCTTCATATTCTGTGTCTCCCCCTCTCTCTGCCCCTCCCATGCTCATGCTCTGTCTCTCTGTGTCTCTCAATAATAAATAAACGTTAAAAATTAAAAAAAAAAGACAAAATCCTGGCTACCCTCTGCATCCCCAGAGATTTTGATTAAGAAAGGTTTTATTGTTGTTTTGTTTTGTTTTGTTTTAAGATGATCAGTCTCATTTAATCATCATAAATCTTGGGCAACTTTTAGTTTTCCATTTCATTGAACTTCTCCATACTCTTTCCTGACACTAGACTTTCCATTTCCCCCATATTCCTAACAAAGCCAGACATATTGGTAGAGACACAGTGCAGTTCTTATCTCTTTCAAAAATCCCTTCTTGACTGAAGCTGCTAGCTGTGTGTCCTCCCTTGTTCTGAACTCTGATTTAAAGCATTGATTGGTCCTAACAAGAATTTGGAAGATAGTGTCCTTAACAGCTTGTTTTAGACAGTCAAAATTCTAGGTTGAGGAAAATCCTATCTTCTTTGAATTTCCTGTACCACTTTGAATAGTGTCCTACATCTAGTACACAATCAGTAAATGTTTATTAAATTGAGTTGGTGTAATGTAGCCAACTGACCTTAACCAATACTTTACTCTTAGTTGCATTGGGGAGTTTTGGATCTAAGTATATGTACAGTTATAACAAATTCAACAATGAAAAAGAGGAATGAATGAAAGCAGACTCTCTTACAGATTTTCTAGCTTGAATCAGGACCTGAATAGTTTATGATGGATTTAGAACCTTTTTGTGAAAGCCTTCCTGGCAAGGAGAAATCATCCATCTCTATAGTAGTGATTTTCCCATTTTCCCTGTGAGAGTTGTTAAAGACAGAGAGGTATGCCAAGTATATATGTGTGTGTGTGTGTGTGTGTATTAGGCACATACTTGTCTTTGTATATTGAAAGCATTACTAAAGAAAATGCATTCTTTGTTATCTTGCAGCAGATTTCTCACATCTTTAATAAAATTCACACCCAGGAGCTCATGTCTTCCATTTTATTATTTTGTTTGATATCACCTTGGAGGGTGAGAGAAGTTCCTTTTTCGTTCTGAAAGTTGATATTTATTCTTTTTTAAAAAGATTTATTTTATTCTTGAAAGAGAAAGAGAGAGTGTGAGCAGGGGAGGAGAAGAGATAGAGGGAGGCACAGAATATGAAGCAGGCTCTATGCTCTGAGCTGTCAGCACAGAGCCCAGATGCAAGGCTCGAACTCATGAACCATGAGATCACGACATGAGCCAAAGTCTGAGGCTTAACTGACTGAACCACACAAGTGCCTCTGATATTTATTCTTCATTTTTGTGGGCAGGGTAGACGTTTATTGAAGGAAAAGAAAGCATTCTGGATAAGAGTTCCTAATCACTGTGAGGGAAATATGTGTTCCTTTTAATTTTTCACTTAGGGCCAAAAGCCTGAACATTTTTCTGTGTCATTCTGTTTCTGAATCACCATCTCTCTAGAAGTTTGGGTGTTATTATTAGTATCAAAGGCAGGTTTTATCCATTGATGTCTATGTTTTTGTGCATCTTTTTTAGTACAGGGAACTCTCTTAGTATCTAGTTTCCCTCTGCTTTTGGACACATGGATTGTTGTTAGGCGATACTGTATGAACAGATGTGTCAGGCATCACTTCAGCATGGTTGCATGTAGTTGCTAGCACTCAACTCTTCAGCCTTGTTTTCTACTGCTAATAAGATTGTGGAGGCAGGTGTTTATATGGAGGTCTCATAATAAGTCATCACATGGAGAACAGCTACCCTGGAGAGTCACCTGGACCTATAGCACATTTTGCACGAGTGAAATATAAATAAAACTTTGTTGTTGAAAGCAACTGAGAGTTGAGGATTATTTGTTATTGCAACATAGGCTATTCTATCCTACCATAAGCATCAAAGAAATACTATTTTGTCCTGATAGGAATCTTTTTCAGCCAAAGAAGCATAAGAGTTATTTCTAGCTTTTGTCTGTACTAGTTCACTCATTTAATCCTTAAATGGCATGAATTGTGAATGACCAACACAATGCCATCTTCTTAATACATTAATTACATCCTGCATTTAAAGGTAAACTTTTCCCTGCTGCATTGTTCTTCTGTTTTTGAAATGAGGTACAAGGATAAATTTCTTTGAGTGAATTCCTCATTCAAAGAGGAATTCCTCATACTATGTGAATTCTGGCACATAGTAGGCATTCAAGAAATATTTGCTCGACTTGATGTACTATGTGAAAATTCTATTTTAAGAAATCTGTCCATATTAGACCAGGCTGATCCTTGGCAGAATTGTGGTATCAGTTAAATTTGTAACAGTGTAGCCTCTCCTCTCTCCTCTCACTGTTCTTCTCTCTATTCCCTAAATCATCCCTCCTCCCATGTCTTTGTTCTCTATCAGTCATCAAATATTTGTGTGCTGCCCTAAGTTCCTCTGGTGGTCAGGAAAGCAGTTGATAAATTCAATAACATTAAGGGGAAAATGAGAGCATGTGTACTATTTTCTAGCAGGAGTTGGATTCTGTTTAGGTAGAGCAGTGGTTCTCAAAGTGTAGTGTGTAGCTGGTCCATGCGACATCAGCATTATCTGAATACTTGCCAGAAATCCAAGTTTTGGGGCCCCACCACAGATCTACTGAATCAGAAATTGTGGAAGTAGATCCCAGCTTGTCTTCTTTAAAAAAATTAATAAAGCAATCTGTGTTTTAACAAGTCCTACAGGTGATACTGCTATATTAAAGTTTGAGAACTTAAGGTAGAAATTTGAATTATGTTTTTTTTTTTATTTTACAACTTCAGGTAATATAGTATATGAACATTGTGCATAATAATTTTCTGTTTGGGGATTTCTTGGTTTCCCTTACAATATTATCACTGTTTAGATAAGACCCTGTCTATGTGACCTGAATGCTTAGTTTCATTCTGAATGCAAGTCAAGACATGGCTCTACATACACCAGACCTTATGAGTTGGTAGAATAGGTTGCAGCCTAGTGGACATGATTTGAGGTCGGCTAGATAAGGCTGAAGGATTAGATCTATTGCTTGTCATATTCCCTGACATTTCACCATTAGAGATTAATTTAATAGTTTCCTATGAAAATGTTAATAGTGTTTAGAGGAGTACACTTTTAACCAGTATCAGCCAATGTTTTGCTGAGAATAAGACTGAAGGACTGGCCACAATGTGGCATCTGGAAATAGGATATAGGATCAAAGACAAATATTACTAACTGCAAAATGCTGGTCCTATCTCTTTGTGCCATACTTAGTGAAGTTGCTGTTTCTCACTGTGAGCCTGAGAGCTCCAAGCAAAGTCCTAATCTGGGCATTCTTCCTATACCTCCCATTTGCCTGTCTTATTGAAATAAACTTTCCAGTCCCTTTGTAACTCTTTAATAGGTACAAAATTATAAAATTTTTTAATGTTTATTTTTGAGAGAGAGAGACAGACTGCAAGTGTGGGAGGGGCAGAGAGTGAGAGGGAGAGACGGAATTGGAGGCAGGCTCCAGGCTCTGAGTTGTAAGCACAGAGCCCGACGTGGGGCTTTAACCCACAAACCGTGAGATCATGACCTGAGCCAAAGTCGGATGCTTAACCTAGTGAGCCACCCAGGTGCCCCTAATATATACAAAATTATAAAGGAATGTTTATATTCTAATAAATCATTTTAATTCAAGAGGATAGGGAAAGAATATAGTTATAGGTTTTCTAGCAATGGACAAAAAGTCATTTGAAACTGGATTACCACATCCTGTGTTGAGCAATTTCCAACCCACATGCTTCACTCAGCTCACAGATCATCAGCAGAAGGTAATTTAAAGTTAAAAAGAAACTTTGGGGCATCTGGGTGCCTCAGTTGGTTAAGCATCTGACTCTTGAACTCAGGTCATGATCTCACAGTTTGTGGGTTTGAGCCCTGCATCAGGCTTGGGCTGCATACAACTTGCTTGGGATTCTCTCTCTCTCCCTTTCTGTCTGCCCCTCCCCTGCTTGTTCTCTCTCTCTCTCTCTCTCTCTCAAAATAAATACACTTTAAAAATATTTTTTAAAAAGAAACTTCTTAAAGTTCCAGGGACTAAATAAAACTGACATGTCCCTTAGCCTACAGTTAAATGTTTCCAAGGGACAAGCACTGTTGTTTTGACAGTGTAGTTGAACAGCATATAATTGAACAGAACAACACAGTATGTACTTACGTCCCTCACAAATTCTTCAACATTTACCATTTATAATTTCATGATTTTTAATAATATGTATATCTCTAAATGTAAATAAAACATTTTTTTTGGCTATTTTTGGCAGTTCATCAGAGAAAAGCCCCAGCAAAACTGATCTGAATCATTTTTAGGGGTCTGATGCCAAAAAGACTTTGTGATTCTAAGCATAGAACACCAGGTACATTCAAGCACAGGAATATGCACATGGTAGCCATTCAGTTGCTGGTTTGCTTTGGTATATGTGGGAAGACACTTAGAGGAATTTTTCTTTTTAGTATAGCCTGGAGGAATGCTAAAACAACCAACATTTCATGTCAGATAGCAAAACTAATGAAGAATATCTTTCCCAAAACACAGACTAAATAAGAAATATTATTAACTCAAATGTTCAGCATTTAATTTTTTAAAAATAAACTTACCTGACTCTGGCTAAGAGCTAAGAACTTGCCCCTCTCCTTCTGGGATGGCTTAGATAAAGTTAAGGACATAAAAGGCCATTTGTCTCCTGGCCACTGTCTGGCCAAATATTGGAATAAATCAATGTAGCAACAGCAGTTCTGCTATTACAAATCCAGCCCTAGGCATAGTTATTTGCAGAACTCTGTCACCTCGAAGTGTGCAAAGTCACTTTTCCTTGGATGAAGATGGGCCAGGGTAGCCGTTTTAGAGAGGGTTGCTTCAAACTTTTCTCCGCAAGTATTTTCTGCAGCTAACCATGGGTGGGGGACTAAATACCTCTAAGGGACATGAATTTTATTCTCAGCAACCAGTGTTGTTACCTAAGTCCAAAATCCAGCTCTGAGGTCAATGAAACCTAGATTCTCAGCCCTCAGTCACCCTTCATTCCTGGCCTCAGTGGCCCATTGATTGCAGGCATTTTTTTTCATCACTGACTTCTATGCATTTGAAAAGTCCTCAGTGGGAGTGTATGGGAAGTCACACAACAGCATCAACTAGTGCATAATGTGCTCCTTTTAGTTTGTATGTAAAATATTCCTTGGTCTTGGAATAAGGTACTGGACTCTCATTTTTTTTTTTTTTTATGCTTAGGTGACAGTGTTCTTGGGAGTCTCATGGCCTTACTGCCAATATGTGGGTCGACATACAATCCACCTGTTCTGGCAGCCAGATGTTGTTCTTGGGGTATAACATTAGCTTACTCATCCACATTGACACATTTAATCCCTGCAAACCTTTCCTGATATTCATGAGGCCATCCCCTGATCTCTATCACTCCCTTGGGAAGAATATCTTGTCTACAATTTATCTCTGTGACTTCTCATGGTTCAACTAGGTAAGTCAAAGCTTACAACTCAGATCCAGTAACAGTGTATACACTGAAGAAATATACAACAGAAAGATCCCTAACATTCAGCATGCAGTAAAATTGTCACCTAGCTCCTGCTGTGCTGAATGTCCTTTGTCCTCAGCTTTAGCAAAATCCATGTATTACCTATTTGTGAAGAACCACTAGTGCTAACAACTCCATATGAAGTCCTAATTCTCTGAACACCTGTCAAAAAATTGTATTCAGGGAAAGTGTTGAGACAGTCACATTAAAGGAGGAAAACAACTAGCAATTTTGCTTTTGGAGCATACCCTCCTTTTCAACAAAAAATCTAATATTTCTGATTTGAGGGAGTTGGTCACATGGGGTTCCCATCATGCACTGAACATAGTGTAGATTTCTATATTTTTTAGCAGATGAGGTGTACCTGGCATAGGATGAGAGTTCATGAAGGCTGATGGCCTCCCTTTCTGCTTGTCATGCCTGCCTCAGCCACAAACTCAACAGGAAAGTTGCTTGAGCCTGGCACTAGGGACAGAGCTAATTATGATAAATGTTACCCAGCTCTTACTAGAACCTGGTTATGCCACCTGACAGACTTTTATTTCTGGAAAAAAAACCTTTCATTTATGGAGGGAGGAATTTTCTTCAGTTTTTTGAAAGAACTAACTCATCAGTTTCAGCTTGACCTATTATTTCCAATGCCCCATGTGCAAACAACTTACATGATAAAAGCCAGCTGGCAATTGAACCTATAAAAAAGTCACACCCTGACATGGGCTTAAAACTAATTGGAGAAGTGAGATACATAGGGAAGAGAGAAGTTCTTCATTTTCAAAATTTGAGAAATGCCTCTAGTTCTTTCTCAGCCATCCTGGTATCTATAAGTTGCTAGCTTTACACACCCACCCCCTTTTTAATTGGGGCTAATATAGGGTGATATTAACTTGTGTCACTCTGTCCTTTCAATATTGCTTATCACCCCAAGAATGAGGTGATATTGTTATTACCTTTGTATTAATTTCCTGCACACCTCCCCTTTGGCTACTGTGATAAACACACTTGGATAAAGGTGTTAATGGCAGATAATGACAGTTTATTCCTAGACATTTTTCTAGATTCTTGATGGACCTTCCATGCCTGAATGCTGAGAAGAATTTGGAGAATTCAAGTCAATGCAATAAGGAGTTGTATTAGAGGATTTTTCATTGTCTTCTCCACCTACTCAAGAGTCATTTATTTAAGAGCTTTCTGGCTATACTTCTTATGTGTCACCTCACACTCCTGCAGTCTCCAAGCCCCATCAAGCAGAAAATGAATGAAAAGCAGAGTTAAACCCAGAGTTTAGCAGAGTTTAACTCTCCAGGTTTCACTGCCCAAAGCCTTGAAATCCAAAGTGAAGGAAGAGTTAATTTAAAAAATTTTTTATAGCCTAGTACTCCCCACTTCTACTTCCTTCCTTGCTATTTAAACAGAGACTTGACATTTCTAATTAGGAAGTTTTACATCCAGGCAAGCGGAATTTACCCCCAGCTGGGAAAACATAGCTTAGTAAGAGTTTGACATCAGCCCTCATTGATCTGAAGATTATCTCCCTTTTGAGACTGAAGAGCCTCTGGGAGACTGGGGAGGGGAAACAAATGTGGGAAAGTGTGTGGAAATGCTTTCTTTGACTTCAGGGTTAGGTGGATAAAGTCTGGCAAGCAGAGACTTGGGAGCAGAAATCGTTTTTGTTCTTCCCCGTACTGCAGCCTTCCTCCCCCAGCTCCTCTTGTCAATATTTCAGAATCTGAACTTGCTAAAGGGAAGGCAAAGAACTTGTTGATCACAGCCACTGGAAAGATTTTCACATTGTTTTAACTTCCCTGACAAATGGCATATTGCTTTGTGGTTTTCAAAGACGTTTGAGTTAAATGGGAAGAGCACTCAGGAAAGTTTCCCAGGACCCATTGTGTTAGTGATTCTACCAAAATGATCATCATCAGGAAGCCTACCTCCAAATTAGGAACTATATACAGGTTATTTATTTATTTATTTTTTTAGTATTTTATTTATTTATATTTATTTTATTTATTTTGTATTTATTTTGATTTCTTCCTTTGGCACCTTTGACACACCAGGATTTCACATTACCCTCTCTTTTTCTGTGGTTTAGGAACTTCATGCCATGCCCTTTATATTCATATTGAGTGCCTATAGCTTGGGTTACCTCCTTCTAGAGGATTATCTTAATTCTATATAGGAAATGTGACAAGATTACCATCTACAAATCTCTAATAAATCCTGAGATTCTTATGTAAATTGGCCTAGTATCCTATAGTTCTAGAAAACTATAGAAATTTGATATAGAAAATATAGAAAAGTGATAAACATATTAATGGAAGAGAGACTTGCTACTACTGAATACTTTATAAGTAAACTTTCAGAGATAATGGCCTTGCCTTTGAATCATAGCTTTAAAAAATGGCTAGATGGTGGGATAGTATTATAAAGAATAGTAATAACAAAATGAACTTGCAAATATTTATGAATATTTAAGGCCTCAGAAGTCCCTTGAACCACTTTAAGTAGGTAGTCATCTGCATTTACTATATATAAGATCACCATGGCCTGAGGATGAAACAAGTGAGACAATTGATAGCAGCAGATTGGGTGCATCAAGAAAGAGCCCAGGGTCATTTCTTGGGGGACTCAGGGTCAGGTGGGTATCAAAGCTCAAGGCAGACTATAGGTCAGCATTAAGTAAAAAAAAAAAAAAAAAAAAAAGCCAGTGTGTCATGAAAAGTGAAGAGTTGGGCAAGTCCTTCCAAGCAGGAAGCCAATTGTATAAGAACCACATAACAGAACCATTACAATGTCAGGACCATAGCCTTGGCAAATTCTCACTTGTTATATGATCTTCAGGAGTTAGAAAAGCAGAAAAAAAAATAGTTGGTGGGATGTTAGCCAACCAGTTAGGACTCAAGAATCAGAAACATCCAAGCAAGTGACTTAGATGAAGACACAATTCAAAGCACTGGTGTCATGAGACAGAGCATTGACTCAGCCTACAAGCTTATTTTTAAAATTATTTTTTAATGTTTATTAATTTTTGAGAGACAGAGAGACAGAGCATAAGCAGGGGAGGGGCAGAGAGAGAGAGGGGGACACAGAATCCGAAGCAGGCTCCAGGCTCTGAGCTGTCAGTAGAGTCTGACACGGGACTCGAACCCACAAAACGCAAGTTTATGACCTGAGCCGAAGTCGGATGCCTAACCAACTGAGCCACCCAGGCGGCCCTACAAGCTTTGATGTATTTTCTGGGAAGGGAGAACCCATTTTCTAAGTCTAGGTGTGGAGGTAGAAATAAATGAAAGCTGATGATTGGAGTGGGGAGTGAAAAGTTGAAGTGACAGTCAGTTCTTGACAGAACTTGACTTAACTATTTTGTCTCCCTTACAAAAAGTAAAATGTCCCTTTGTTCAGTGCTTAGTGTATTGTGAGCACTTGGTTAATGCTGTCTAAATAAATGACCATTTTATGAATAATATAAGGATATTAAGAATAAATTTATCTGCTTTAACTATAGGAGTTATTTTATTTACAAGTAACCCATGAGGGCAAGGACCATGCCTACCCAGTACACTCATTGCCTAGCACAGTGCCAGGCTCATATAAGTACTAAATTAATATTTGTTCAATGGATGAATGTAAATATATGTAAGGGTTCCAGTTGGATCCCATGGGCTAAGGTCCATGTACTCTTTAGGAGTATTGTACCATGTTCTTGGTCTTTTCTGGTGTTCTGATAATGTGATATCGGGAAGGGGAGGGCCACAGAAGGTTCTCTAACTTATAAATTAAAAGGTGGAAATGCGGTGTCTTTTATCTGGGTAGCAAAAAGTAGCCTTATCTCTAGAGTAGTATGCAGAGCTGTACTTTATCTGAATCCTATAGCATATAGTAACTTTTTAGGAGGGCAGAGAAGGTGCTGTGGCAGCAAGTAGTTAAAGTATGATTCAAATTATGTAAGTTTCATTTGTAAAGAGCACTTTACTGGTATGGTTAAATTGTAAAACATTACATATATGTGGAAACAGCATTATGGATCATATTTCAGAAGTATTAAAGACACTTTATAATGATGACTTTATCATCACAATTCACCTTGGTTGTAAGCAGCATAAATTATGACTTGGAAGAATCAAGGGTTATGGATTCAAGTTGGACCTAAATTATCAGTGTAAGGTATGCATGTGCTTTCCCATTCAGGATAGCAAGCAAACTCTGTATACTGATTTCACTTTTCTCTGTTGAAGTGTGAAGATAAAGAGAGCTGGGGCAGGGAACAAAACTGTGCAGTCATCCAAGTTTTTCTTAGAAGCTTCAGCCTTCCCTCTTTGTTCCCTTTGCCCCTTGAAGCACTCATCTCCTTTAAGTTCTCAGTACCCTGATGCTTTCTACCCTCCCAGGAAATAATTTGGTCACTTTACTTTCACTACATTCCTATGATGCTGATTTTTTCTGCCAGGTATTGTTTGTACTTCACTTCAATTGAAATCAATGGCTATTGAGCATCTACAGCATACAAGTTACCAACTGGGCTAGATGTGGCAGATATAAAGGCTAATGTGTCATAGTTTCATCCCCAAGAAATTAACAGGTTAATACTTAAATGGAAGAGATGAAAGACAGGCTCTAGTATAACCCAGAAACAAGACTATAAAACATGCTATAAGTAAAATTCAAATAAATATGACAAGAATATATGAGATATAGATTATTCTTAGTATATTCTTAAAGTTTATTACCCAAAAAATAGGGATGTTGGAGAAGGGTATTATGAACAGAGGAGACATCATGCAAAAAGTACACTAAAAGCAATGTGTAGGACATTTTCCATGAACAGTGAGGAGTTTCACATGGCTAGAATAGAGAGTACATAAAGAGCACGTTATGGGAGATTGTATCAAGAAGCTGATTATTAGGAAGAATAGTTGAATAGATTTCATTCTTCATGGAATAGTAATCCATCACTTTTTTGCCATTTTTTTCTTTTCATTGATTTTTTTATTTTTAAATTTAATTCCAGTTAGTTAACATATAGTGTTATATTAGTTTCAGGCATACAACATAGTAATTCCACAGTTCTATATATCACTCTGTGCTTGTCATGACAAGTGCCCTCCTTATCCCCATCACAATAACTACCTCATAGGATTAACCTATCCTCTCACCCCCTCCCCTCTGGTAACCATCAGATTGTTCTTTATAATTAAGAGTCTATTTCTTTCTTTGTCTCTCTCTTTCTCTCTCTCTCCCCGCTCATATTTTTCCCTTTGCTAATTTGTTTCTTAAATTCCACAAATTAGTGAAATCATATGGTATTTTTCTTTCTGTGACTGACTTATTTCGCTTAGCATTATAATCTCTAGCTCCATCCATGTCATTGCAAATAGCCAGATTTCATTCTTTTTATGGCTGAATCGTATTCTATCATATATATATGTATATATACATATATGTATACACACACACACACACACACACACACACACACACCACATCTTCTTTATCCATTCATCTATTGATGGATACTTGGGTTTCTTCCATATCTTGGCTATTGTAAATAATGCTGCTATAAACATAGGGATGCATGTATTCCTTTGAATTAGTGTTGTTGTATTCTTTGGGTAAATACCCAGTAGTTTGATAGCTGGGTCATAAGGTAGTGATGTTTTTAACTTCTTGAGGAACTGCCACTGTGAGAAATAGTAATCCATCAATTGTTTTTGAAGAGAGGAGTTCTAATTTAGGAAGGCAGGTCTGATGGGACTATGAATGTTAGGTTGAAGTGGGGGATATTGAAGGATGGGAAACAGTTATGAAGCTACTGTAATTGTTTAGGTGATATGTGATGATGCTGTGAACCAATCTACCTGGCAGAGAAGATGGAAAGATGGCACAGATAAAACAACAGGGTGATGAAGATCTACAGAATTTTAGTGACTAGCAGAGACTGATAGATGAAGGGGAGAGATACTTTAAAGATGAAGCCATTACATCAATCCCGATCAACTGGGAGAAGGGTAATTCATAAATCAAAGTTGGAATTACTAGAGCAATTTGTTGAACGAGATAGGTGAGACAATCAGATTGGGACATGTTGAACTTAGTTGTTACTTGTATATTCAGATAGAGATCTTCAGGAATAGCTGGAACTGCATGCAGTGTGATTCTCAGGAGAAAATTCAGAGAGAAGAATACAGATTAGGAGATATTATCATAGATGTGACCAATTACTCTATAGGACTGGTGGCATTGCTAAAAGTGGGGGTGTGGTATGAGAAGAGGAGATTGAGGACATTTCCTTGTGGAACTCATATTCAGGAACTGAGAGGAGGGAGAAGAGCTCAAAAAAGTATATCCAAGCAAGAGTAACCAAATAAATGTGATAGTAGATAAATATACACTTACTAGCCTATCTGTTTCTTCAGGGCAGGGACTTTGTTGTATTTGTTACTCTTTCTCAACATAGTAATTGCTTAGGAAATACTTGCCAAATGGATGAATAAATGTCACAGAAGCCAATGGGGGAAGAGTACTTTTCACAGAAGATAAACACAGACAAATATGTTCTGAATTTGAATAGAATTGCACTTGGAAATAACACTGGATGTGGTGATAAAAAGGTCATTCACTGGTAATTTGGTCAGAGTGGTATCTATGGAGAGGTGAGGGCAGAAACCAGATTAATTTTGAGTAGTGCATTGGAATTGGACATGAAGTAGGAGAACTGAGTATAAACTAGTGTTCTAACAAAGATTTGGAGTGAAGAGAGTAAGAGACATGGAATGGTTTTTTCATGGAAAGGATATTTCACAAGAGGTCTCATGCATTTAATAAACCTCCATTTATTGTCTACTACTTACCAGACACTTTGCTGGATGCTGAAGTATTTTAATTAAAGGGATATTTAAACAGGTTTGCAGACCAAAGAGAAGGAATCAATGCAAGGAAAAATGGCTGAACATATAAGAAGTATAGGGGTGAAACTGACAGTGTAAGGTATTAGAGGAGGCCAGAGACTGAAAGGGACAGCAGAGATTCAGAGATTAGTCTTCAAAGAGGTGGACACCTCTTCCTTTGAAACAATTATTAATAATGAAAAGAAATAAAGGCAAAAATAAGGAAACTTTTGAAGTTGGATCACTGAGAGTTAAAAGAATTTTGTGAAATGTTTTTTGTCCCCCTCAGAGAAGTGGATAGAAGAGATCATCTGTTGAAGTTTAAGCCTTGGAGTCCTTGAGAAGTGGAATATCTTTGGTATAGGTACCTTGAAAAATTCCCCAAGTGGGCTAGACTCCTGAAAGATAAAAGCATTGTCAATCAGCTCTAAAAGTTCATTCAAGTTTGGACAGCAAGGATTCATGTAAAAGAGCCCATCATGATATTCACATAAACTTTCTCCAGTAATGCATAGACCTCCGAAAGTAAGAAAATAGTAAATGGGTATTTGAATAATTTTAGTAAACAATTTAATTTGGGAATTTTAATTTGGAAGTGGAAACACATGTGTGACAGACAAGGGAATGAGGGTATTGAGGGTAGCTTGTGAGAGAGAACATGATTGAATATATTTTTCCACTTTGTTGAGCATCTTCTAGGCTAAACTCATGATGGTAGATGCTTTTCCTTTATGTTCTACTTTAAATCTCATGGTATAGCTGGAAGATGAGATTATTATTATTGTAGCATCCAGTACATGGACAATAAAATCTTGGTTCAGGAAGGTTGCCTAAGTTTCACAGTTATATTGAAGGCGAGCTGGGATTCAAATCCCTCTCTATCTCCAAATACCATACATTTGGACTCTTTAGGAGTAGAATACATTTATTGTCTTCTTTACTGTTAAAGGGATATTACATGGGTGTGGGGTAAGGGATTAAGGATATTTGGGAGCTAGAGAGGCTTTTTCTTTGTCCCTGAAGTATTAAACTCCCCTTCCCTTGTTATCTCTCAAGGTAGCTCTCTTATGCTTAGAGGCGTGGTTCAAAGAATGAATCAATTCCTAAGATGGTCCTTCTCCTTCTACTTGCTGGGTGTATGCTTAAACTCTGGAGTGAGAATCACCTGGGCTTGATTCTTGCTACATAGTAATTGTGAAGCCTTGAGTAACTTATATAACCTCTCAGGGCTTTAGTTTGCTCTTCTGTGTAATTAAGATGATAACTACCTCGTAGGATTAAATAATATGATACCTATCCATCCCCTATCAGAGTGTTATATGAGACCAGTAAATGCCATTATCATACAAAACTGTCATCATTACTATTATTCTTTTCCTACTTTATTAACACTGGCTTTATCCTCTTTCATTACTCTGCCCTAGGATTCTCAGATGTTGGGAAATTTCCTCCCAAAACTGTGATCGTATTCATTTCCAATCCTTGAGGCCTAGAAAGTAATTCAAAATCTCATGGTCCAGAGCATCAGGTGCCTCGGAACATCCTGCATGCATTCAGGTTATTTGACTGGGGCATGAGAGAAGCCAGGCACTTTGGCTATGAGCGGGTAAAGCACAGGGAGACTTAGTTCTCAAACAAGGCAGGGAAGAACAGTTGGTTGCATGATAAGCTCAGATATTAGGAGCTAAAATCTGAAATGTGTTTCCTTTACTTTGTGTAGCAAGGATGGTTAAATGGGGTCAGTGTAAAACATTCACAATGATGCTTGAAAACTAAAATTACGAGAGAAATTAACAACATTACCATCATTACTCCCTGCTTCTTAGTTCTCGATCCTACTCGTTCCTCATTTTCCAACCTTATTGTTGCTTTACTTACACTTCAGCAGTAATAAACTGCTTGCCTTTTCCTCATACATATTACACAATGTTTTTGCTGCCACCATGTCTTTGCCCCTATAGTCCATTTGTACTTACTACACTCCCATCCTTTTCCTGCTTCTACTTCTCCAGAAGAATCAAGTCATGTGTTACTTCCTCCAGAGACATTTATCTACATACTATTCCCCTTCCCCCAATCTGGATTTTCCACTACAGAATATATTGTGCAAATCTGCACCATGATACTGCTAAATTATTTTATCAGTTTACTTTTTTCCTCTAGACTTTGAGCTTCTGGAGGATCAGTATGGTATCTTGTTTATATTTGTACTCATAACATTTAGCAAGGCATTTAGCACAGTTAGTAGTAAATAATATGTTTAAAAAGTATATGAGTTTGAATATGGCATAGTAATAATTAGGTCACTTAATGTGCATTGGATGACAACTTCGTTGCAAGTTTTATTGGATTACAGCAGTCATCTCTATATATGTTTGCTCAGTATTCATAGTTTGTTGCTGATATAGCATGGCTGTCTACTCACAACTTAAATTACTGGAAACACTGCTTACAAGGTACACATTTTTCTTTATAGTTCTTTGTTCTTTAACCTCTGGGGATTTCTGAATTGCTGTATACTATCTAGTTTGGAATAAAATCCCAAAGAATATAGCCTCCTGAAAAATAAATATATAATATTTCAATGGCTATGTTTTATCGTATAAGTAAAAGGCGATTTATCTGACCTCCTATCACCAGTAACTCTCCATTAACTGGTCCTTTCCAGTTTCTTTTCAAAGAGAACTGATTTTCCTAACGTAAGCCCTGAGATCCTGTGGTTTCATGAAGTGCCTTCTGAATCATCAAAAGAAAGTTCAAGCTGTATTCAGTCTTGTTGCAATATAGAATATATTTTCTCTTCTCATTCTTTGAAAGTTGTCTCATTCAGAATGGTAATTATCAAGTAGAATCTTAGATTAACCACATCCCTTGACCATGCCAGAAAACAGATTTCTTTAAATAAGTCTGATGACAGTAATTGGATTATTGTATAGAATTTAAATAACATGCCAAGTATGATTTCTGTCTTTAAAGTTAGAAACCTAGATGCTGTTTCTTTTCTTTCAGAGAGAGTTATTGTAAGGATTAATTAAATGATACCTGAATCACACATCTGGCCTTTCAGGGAAGGGTGCTAGATAAGTGCAATACCACCAAGCGAAGCAGGTGTTACTTCTAGTCAACATTGAAAAAAATGTTACAGTTTTCATCTAAGTGATGCAGATATTTTCCCTCTTATAGTTAAAGTAGACATTCTCTTACTTCAGTTGGTTACAGAGTTTTACATTACCATCTTGTATCATATACTTTTCCTCAGCTTTGTGACGTATGTTGTATCTTGGAGTGAAATAAATATTTCCTAATTAAATGAGCATGACTCCAGATAACAGGTTAATGTCATTTTGGGGGGGGATTGATTATTTCCTTCTAGGTAATATGTTTATACATGGTCACTATAACATTAAATGCTACAATGTGTTTTTTGGCTCAGGTGTCTCTAGTTCTTCCCAGCCAGCTGAGCCCAACGGATAATACAAACCAAGCTACAGATGTCTACCTCTGGGGAGAGCAGTTTTAAAAGAATGGTATATGGCCTGGCTGACACCCCACATAATAAATATTAAGGTATCCATAGTACATGCAGAATAAGCTAAACAGATTTTCTTTACTGGGAAATTGGAATTAGAACCAGAGGTTCCAACTAGTCCCTTTTGGACACTCAAACTGGGATATCATATGAGGCTGAAGCTGGAGTGGCCTAGTTTTGACTATGTGCACATGGAATACAGAAAGGAAGAAGAAAATGAGAGAGAGAGAAATAGAGGATGAGAGAGGGAGAGAAAGAAAGAAAGAGAAAGAAAGAAAGAAAGAAAGAAAGAAAGAAAGAAAGAAAGAAAGAGAGAGAGAAAGAGAGAGAGAGAGAGAGAGAGAGAAAGAAAGAAAGAAAGAAAGAAAGAAAAAAAGAAAGAAAGAAAGAAAAAGTTTGTGTTATGAGCTAAATGTGCTCCCCCAAAATTCCTGTGTTGAAGACCTAACTCCAAATGTTATGGAATTTGGAAGTAGAGCCTTTGGGAGATAATTAGGTTTATTTTTTTAATGTTTATTCATTTTTTGAGAGAGAGAGAGAGAGAGAGAGAGAGAGAGACAGAGCACAAGTGAGGGAGGGGCAGAGAGAGGGAGATACTAAATCTGAAGCAGGCTCCAGGCTCTGAGCTGTCAGTACACAGCCCAATGCGAGGCTCGAACTCAGGAACCGTGAGATCATGACCTGAGCCAAAGTTGGACCAACAGAGCCACCCAGGTGTCCCAGAGAAAATTAAGTTTAAATGAGGACATAAGGATGGGCCCCATGATGGGATTAGTATAATTATAAGAAGAGGAAGATACCAGAGCTCACTCGCTGTCTCTCCACTAAGTGAGGACACAATGAGAAGGCAGTTATCCACAAGCAAAGAAGATGGCCTTCACCAGGAACCAAATTTGTCAGTACTTTGATCTTGGAATTCCCAACCTCCAGAACTGTCAGAAATAATGTTGTTCAAGTCACCCAGTCTATGGATTTTGTTACAGCATTCTGAGCTAACTAAGAGAGGAGAGAGAGTGGGAAAGAAAGAGAGAGAGAGAGAAGCAGAGAGATTAAAAGACAAAAGATCATTTGGCCCCAAAGGAACAGAAATAGACAAAAAGGGTCTTTGTTCTGACTAGTTTTGCAGTTTCTGGTGCCAGGTCCTTATGAAATCTGCCTATGCTCCCTAACTTAGGGTATATGACATACTCCTATATTCTTCTAATAAATTCTAGCACTCTCTTTTGTCTTGGCAAGGTTAATTGACGTTTTTTCCTTCCATATAAACTCTAAATTGGACAGGCACTCGATTTTTGTTTGATTTACATAAAAAACCAAGATGGTATTTTAAAACATTATTTTAAAAACTGGATGGATATTTTATGTTGGAAATTTGCCTAGTGTTAACAAGAATGATATAAATAACTGACCTTTATGTATCTATGGACCATTTTGTAGAGAATACTAAAACAAAATAGGTATTCAATTTCCTTTTCTACCTTAATATTACTGAGAATTATGCTGTTTTTTCAACATTTTTTGAGATTGGTGCATCTTCAATCTAAATGCTGTGGGCAGTACAGTATATGAACACACACACACATTACCCCATTTACATTCTTAGTGAAGATATTTAAAGGTCATGTTGCCTTTATGATTTTAGCACACTGTTGCTAGAGATTGCTGATCTTTAATTAAAAGTTCAGCTCTCTCATCTTCCTTTGGTGACTTATGATTATTTTCACTACCAGTGAGCTGAATTTGTATCTTTAAATCTGGATTTAAATAATTATTTCATTTCTAGATCTGTGGAAAGATTTCTGAGGCTAAATTGAAGTTAAAATTTTCCATTTTGTTTAAATATATCCTTCATTAACAGCATTGTTATAAATCTCCAAAGAATAGTTTGATCAGTATTTCTCTCTCCACCTTAGCCTCTTAAAAGCCATAGTATCTTGAATTTCTTAGTTCTTAGAACCAAGCCTGAAGCCACATTTGGCCTCGGTGTCCAGTCCATTTCTTTGAAGCAGCATTTCACTCCTCAGGCCCACCCAAGAACCTAAGGAGCCTTCACACTCCTTTTGGCTACTGGAGGTGCTATCTTCTCTAAGCTCTGCCCTCTTCCCAAGTCTCAATATTTACCACTTGCTACCCCATATCCTCATTCAAAAATGTAATGACTGAAGTGTCATCCTATAGGAGTTCTGTTTTGTCAGGTGTGATCCTGTGGTAAATCAATTCTCATGATGGTGTCCACAATTACAGATGATTTGACAGATTCTTCTCCCCTGGTGCAACTGAAATTGAAATTGGAATTAGAACTTCACTCTCATAGATGTAATGACTTAACTCATAAATAAATGATAATGAAAACTTGGGGATTTGAGGTATGAGGTGGGCCAAGGTGATTTCCTATAGGATTTCCCACTTAACATGGTAGTAGGCTCTCTCCTCTTTGAATCCTGGTGTGGAGTCTGGGAGATAAAGATAGAAGTGACCCATAGCAGTACAGGAAGAAGAATAGAGATGGAGAAGTTGGAAATACTCTTTGTTCTAGTTTGACACTCTAGTGAGGTCCTTGTTCTGTGTTATAAATTCATTCACTTGTTTCTTTCATTCATTTATTCACCAAATCTTTACTGAGCATCTACCTTGTTTTACTAGGCATAGTGCTAGCTGCTGGGCATACACTGATGGTTAAAACACACAGTTTACCCCCAAGGAGTGTACAGCTAGGGCTAGGGAAATAGATAAAAATATACACACATTTTCATGTTATTACATTATGTTATCATTGCTGTTGATAAGAAGAACATAGAAGAGGGGCAATTAATCTATTCCTGGGTATTCAAGGAAGGCTTCTAAACAAAGTGATGTCTGAGAGAAATTTTAAAAGATGAAGAGGAGTTAGCCAGGTGAAGTGTGTGGGGGTGGGGGGAAGGAGAAAAGAAAGAGAAGAGAAAAAGGTATGTTGCAGGTAGGGGCAAGAGGGGGAAAATAATGTGCAAAGGCTTTGAGCCCTTTCAGGGAATGGAAATTAATTTGGCAAGGTTGGAGTGTAGACTATAAGTGTAGGCATAAGCAATAAAGAAGCTAAAAAGGAAAGATGGGCCCAGAATGTGAAAGGCTTTTTATGCCATACTAGAGGGTTTGAACATTATCCTGAGGACAATGATGAAATTTTGAAAAGTTTTAAAGCAGGAAAGTTACACCATTATTTCATTTTTGAAAGGTCTTTGGGTGTTGAATATGGAATGGATTTGATTAGGGCAAAGGAAAATTATGGGAAACTAGACAGAGGGCTGCTTCAGTTGTCCAGGTGATGGCAGTGGCAGTTGGGATGGAGGAAAGTGAATTGGCTCATGGTGTATTAGAGCTGAAGTGTAGATTTTGACACCATCTGTATCCAATGTCTCCACAAATAAGTAGCATAGAGTAGGTGTTCAGTTAATATTTGATGAGTGAGTGAATCAGGGTGGCTAGGTGAAGTCTAGGTATATACCAAAGCCTTTGTGGGAATGAGTATATATATAGAGAAACCTATGTAGTAAACATAGAAGAGTAGAGGACTTAGAACTGAGCCTTTGGCTCTGCTCATGTTTGTAGAAGTAAAAAAAAAACAGTGAAGAAGAAATGATGAAAAAGCAGGATGAAAGGTGTGGAGAAGAAAAAGGGGAATTGAGGTTGAGGAAGTATAGATAGTAATTATAGATTTATTCCCCTCAAGGTGTTTGGTAGTTTGAGGTATATAAGAAATAGGAGTCAAGGTACAAAATGGCCTAAGGAAGTATTATTTTTAATGAGTGAAGACACAAACACTTTTCAAATTCAAAAACAAAGGGAAGAAACAAGAACCAAAAGAAGGCAGAGCTAGGTGGCAGACACAAGTTAGAAAAGAGCAATAAGGGTATTATGGTAGACAGAATAATGACCCTTCCCCAAGATCTACATTCTAATCCCTGAAACCTATGAATGTGTTACCTTACATGGCAGAAAGGACTATGTAGATATGATTAAGTGAAGGACCTTTGGATGGAATGATTATCCTGGTTTATTGGGATTGAACCCAATGTCATCACAAGGGACCTTAAAAAGAGGAGAAGAAGGAGATGTGATGAGGAAAGCAGAGCCTCAGAGTCAGAAAAATATGTGAAGATGCTACCATGCTGGCTTTGAAAATAGAGAAGGTGGGTAAGAACCAGTGCATGCAGGTGGCTTCTAGAAGCTGGAAAAGACAAGAAAATGGATTTTCCCTTGGAGCTGTTAGAGTGAAACACAGCCCTACCAACACTGTGATTTTTGCCTAGTGAGACCTGTGTTGGACTTCTGACCCCTATAACAGTAAGATAATAATTTTATATTGTTTAAGCCATTAAGTTTCTAGCAGCTTATTGCAGAAGCAATAGAAAACTAATTACAGGCATCACTGGAGCTGTGTGCCTTGAAAGGAGGACTACATATTGTGAGACTGGAAAAAAACAGAGAGTGAATAATGCAACAGGGAGAGTTTTGGGTATAGTGAGTAAAGGGCCAGTGAGAGTTTATATGTGTCCAGACAGTCTCTTTCAAAAATACTGAAAGTTGAACTGAATGAATCAGGACTAGTTAACTCAGACATAAATGTCAAAAGCAGGCATTATGCATCTTTGATTGTGATAATCATAATGTGGATTGGCTCTATTTCAAGTAAACATAATGTATCATGATTGAAATATTCTAAATAGATCACTCATACTGCTCAGAAAGATACAATTTTAATATATAGATTTTCTACTACATTTGAAACTCCATGAGGGCAATGAATACCCATCCTTTTTACAGTTACTTCCCATGCCTAGTACAGTGCTTGGCATATCACATGTGTCCAATAAATAATTGCTACATGAATAAATAAAAGAAAATGCTTTACAACAGGGAGTCTCCAACATATTAAGAAACATTTAGTACATATTTTATTTGTACACAGGTTTTCATGAATATGCGTGTTTTTTCCCAGTTTTTTTGAGAAATAATTGACATACATTATTGTATAAGGAATACAGCATGATGGTTTGATGTATGTATATTGTAAAATGATTGCCAAAATAGGTTCAGCTAACATCCATCTTCTCATATACATAAAATAAAAAGAAAACAAAGAAAACAAAGGGAAAAATAGTTCCCTTGTGCTGAGAATACATAGGATACACTCTCTTAACAGCTTTCCGATATATCATACAATAGTGTTAGCTATAGTCATGTTGTACATTATGTCCCTAGGACTTACTTATAACTGCAAGTTTGTACCTTTTGACCACTTTCCTCCAGTTACCCCTCTCCCCAAACCTCCACCTCTGGTAACCACAAGTCTCTTATTCTAGGAGTTTTTGTTGTTGTTGTTGTTTGTTGGTTTGTTTTTAAATTCCACATATGGATGAGATTATATGGTATTTGTCTTTCTCTGACTTATTTTACTTAACATAATGCCTTCAAGGTCTATCCATGTTGTCCCCAATAGTAGGATTTCCTTATTTTTTATGGCTGAATAATATTTGTGTGTGACACACTCACACACAACATAATTTCTTTACCATTCATCCATCAGTGGATACTTAGGTTGTTTCCATGTTTTCACTATTGTAAATAATGCTGCTATGAACACAGAGGTGCAGATATATTTTTGAGTTAGTGTTTTTGTTTGCTTTGGATGTATTACCAGAAGTGGAGTTGTTGGATCATATTGTAGTTCCATTTTTAATTTTTTGAGGATCATCCTGTTTTCCACTGTGGCTATACTAACTTAGTATAGTGCACAACTGTTCCCTTTCCCCACATCATGCCAGCATTTGTTCTTTTGCCTTTTTGATGATGGCCATTCTAACAGGCTTGAAGTGATAGCCCATTGTAGTTTTAATTTGCATTGGCCTAATGACTAGTGATGTTGAGCATTATTCCATGTACTTGTTGGCCTTTTGTTTATCTTAATTGGAGAAATGTCTGTTCAGGTCTTTTGCTCATTTTTTAATTGGGTTATTTGGATTTCTTTCTCTGTTGAGTTATATGAGTCTCTTATATATTTTGGACATTAATACCTTATCAGATAGATGATTTGCAAATATTTGTTTCTCATTTTGTAGATGTCTTTTCACTTTGTTGATTTTTCTTTTGCTGTACAGAAGCTTTTTAGTTTTGATATAGCTCCACATTAGTTTTAATTTTGTTGCCTATGTTTTAGTTGTCCTATCAAATACATTACCATGTCAAGGAGCTTTATTCCTATGTTTTCTTCCAAGAGTTTCATGGTTTCTGGTATTACATTAAAGTCTTTAATCAATTTTGAATCTATTTTTGTGAGTGGTATAAGATATGGGTCCAGTTTTCTTTTATTATGTGGATATCTAGTTATCCCAGCACCATTTATTGAAAAGACTTTTTCTCCATTGAGTATTCTTGGCCCCATTGTCAAATATTAGTTGACCATATATGCTTGGGTTTATTGCTGGGTACTAGATTCTGTTCTATTGGTCTATTTGTCTGTTTTTATGCCAGTGTCAGACTTCTTAAATGTCTATAGGTTGAAATCAGAAAATTTGATGTCTTTTGCATTGTTTTTCTTCCTCATGATTTCTTTGTCTATTTGGGGTATTTGGGGGTTCCATATAAATTATAGTATTGTTTTTCTACTTCTACAAAGATGCCATTGAAGTCTTGGTAGGAATTGCATAGAATCTTTAGATAGCTTTAGGTAGTATGGACATTGTAACAATATTAATTCTTCTAAATCATGAACACAAGATACTTTTCCATTTATTTATGTCTTCTTTGATTTTGAAGATAGGTTTTGCATAAAGAGGGGAATGCCAGCAATTGGATTTATCATTTACTCAACATAATAAGCATTTTGGGCTTTCACTCTCTGCTCTAGGAAAAGAAGATACAGCAGTGAACAAAACCAAGTGCCTGCTCTCATACAAGTGTATAATATTATTTAATTTAAATTTTAGTTAACAATATTGCAATATTGGTTTCAGGAGTAGATTTCAGTGATTCATCACATACAGACAACACCCAGTGCTCATCACAACAAGTGTCCTCCTTAATACCCATCACCCATATAGCTCATCTCCTACCCACCTCCATGTATAGTATGTTATGGGGAGACAAATAGTAAATATGCATTATGTATTCACAAGTACTTCTGTACCTCTCAGAGGGAGAGGACATTATGTATCCAATATTAGTAGAATGTAAACTCTAATTAATTAAAAAATGGGTTTGTAGTAATCTATATTTTTATCTAGTTCCCCTTTTTATTAGGTTCTACCTAAGAGTGGATATTTGCTTATTTATAGAACAGAGGAGCAAACTAGCATTTGTTGAAAACATCCTATGTACCAAGTTCTATGCTTGGTATCTCTCTCCCCTCCTTGTCTCCCTCTCTCCCACTCCCCACTGCCCCTCTCCGCCTCTCTCCCTCTCTTATCTACCCACCTAAAATATATGCACCATTTACTACTCAAGATAAAGTTAAAAGTGGTTTACATAAATTACTTTCTATTATTATCCCCATTTTACACATGAAGAAAGAGGCTGAGAGATATAGGGTAATTGCTCAAGAACACACAGCAAGTAAATACTGGAAGCAGGATTTGAATGCTTGTTTATCACCACAAACTATCATACACAAACTATCAGACCATTGTGCTTAGTCCAATTGACATTAAAAACATGACCTAAACTTCTTTATTCCTGAATTTTACCAAGTTGCAGTAAAAGGCTCTTGAGTTTTCAATTTGAATTGGAATTATATTAAGCCACTGTATAACATAATACTGCTGTGAAAGAAGGCTTTTATTCACTAAACCAAATGTTTTGAACAGGTGGCAGCTTTTGGAGACATGAGGAAACACCAGTGCTGTTGAGGCTGAGCCTACCAATATGCTAACTAGTGTGTGAATCTAGAGGATGTTTCTTAAAGGTGTCTTACTGAGCCATACCTTTCTCTCGGCCCCCCCTTTCCCTCTCACAAAATTTACCTTTGCTTTTACTTACTGACTTTCCAGATTTCACAATGTCATTAATTTCCTGGTCCAAGTCCCTGCTGCAGTGCTGTGAGAAGAGAAGCATTACAGTCTGTCCCTGGTCATGAGGAGGGCTTGAGACTTGTGGGTGGGAGGCAGCACACTCCTTTTAATTAACTACAGCTGATTTCTCATAACCTAGATGCAGTTCTGGAGTGCTGCAGCTCAGATCATTTGAATAACAGGCTGCAATGACTGAGAGCTCCCATCCCCTGATGGGAGTCTGCCTAGTTTGAGCTAAAGAAGCTGATGTGATTAAGTGCAGGGATTTTGATTAGGTGGACTTTGACAAGGCTTATTTGATTGTGTCAAGCTGGGGTTTCTTGAGAAATTGCCTCTGTCTTGAAATTTTACCACAACTTGACATGTCTGGAGACTTGGGATTTCCGGGCTGTGAGGCTGAAGGAATTAATTTTAATTTGCTAAATGTAAAGACGGAGGGATTCAGAATACCATGCAAGCCCCATTATCTCAACTAACCATTTGTTTTCTTATCATGGACCCTAATTTAAATGACATTCGCGGGCTCTGCAGATCATTTTAATCTTTGCACTGGGCCTGAGAGTTACAAATGTATCCAGTCAGAGAATTGGCTTCACTCTATAGGATTCATACCTGGGTCATGTTTTTACTCAAGCATCCTTAATAGTGCCTCTAGGAAGGACATCTGCAGCAAGGCAATGGAGAGAGTAAGGGAGGTCAAAGTGGGCTTAATGTTTCCATCATGTGCAACTAATTATTCATTTCACTAAATGCTGTAACATTCTGTCCTTTCTGGGTAGTGAAAAACTAGGGGACTTGCCATAAAGATCAAGTTCAGTGTTTTTTTTAATTACTGCAAGGCTTCATCGTGTTGACAATTCAAATGAATTCCCAGGCTACCTCTCCTGTGAAAGGAGAGTCTTAACATTGTGGGAAATAGAGCATCTATATGTACATATTTCTTATGTTTGGATGTTCCTGACCATTTTTTAGCCTTATACATAAGGCCATAGTTGTACATATTTCTTATGTTCCAGTGTTGCCAACCATTTAGCCTTATATATAAGAACATAGTAAATGCTGCATCAATGTTTGTACAATCTAAGCCCAATGTTTAACCTCTGACAGGCACTTGGGATAGTGTGGGAAAGAGTGTAGCTCTCTTAGATAAGGGAAATTGATCTCATATTGTAGGTCCCTCTATTTTGAGCAACAAGTTATTAATGTCCACCTCAAAGCTCTTAAATGGATCCAGCTTTCCACTGAACCAATTCCACAGGGGTCTTCTACCCTTTGATCACCAATGGCATCTTGCTAGTGACGTAGAGCCTTAAACCTTTTTTTTTTTTTTTTTAAGGCATGGATATCTACTGAATGAGAGCTGTTTCTGAAGAGTAGACGTAATATTCAAACTCGGTTCTTTGGGTGATTTTATAGTAATTATGTGCAAGATCTATGTGCTTCCCCCCTCCTCTGCTACCAATTTATAAAAGGCAAATGTCTAAAGTAACACAAAAGTTTCAATGACGCATCCAGCCTAGAATTTCACCAGTGACCGTGTCAGCAAAGGATAGATTATGAGAAACCATGGTTACTTTTGTGAGGCTCTCTTAGTATTTCTAACTTCCTGAAATTTGGGAGAAACAGACAGCCAGACATACACTCTCTTCCATGCTTCCCTGGCCACAGCATCTTCCTTATGAATTAAAATTAAGAAAGATTAATTAGTTTGCTGCTGCAGAGCATGTGGAAGATGGCTGCTCCCATGATGCATGTAGAGAGGGTGCTATAGGCCTGTGATTCATTGCTCTGTCAGCAGTGTGAGATACACTGTATGAAAATGCCATATAAATGCAAATACAAATACAAACACCACCTTCCCCTGTTGGTTAGTGATAAGGCGCTCATCCAGATGAGACATTAAGATTTAAAAGTAGAAAAGTAATAGCTGGGAGGGAGAAAAACACAATTACTCCTCAAAGTTTCCTTTTTAAGAAAGTCATTAAAGTGCTTATTGTTCCCCTCCCCCAACCAATGACAATTACTTACACAACCTAAATGGGTAGGCCATAGTCAGAAAGAATACATTTGTGACTAATTCAATTGGGAAGGAGACAAATTCAGAAATGGGACTGGGAGATGGGTGGTTTAATGTAAAAAAGGAGGGTGTTTTCCCCAAAGGTGAGGAGCTCACAACCAAGTTTCCCCTGATATGGGCGTCAGTCACTGACTTAAAAAGTGAATCTAGATCTTAAATTTATAATCCCTTATATTCTTAAGTTGCTTTAGATGGAAGGGGGAAAAAAGCAACAAAGCATCCCAGTGAAGTCCTCTGCCATGTGCATGGCTGGCACTTTCTTCCTAAGGAGAAAAGGGGTTTGCAGAGAGCCATTTTCTCAGTTGTGCTTCCTGATTATGTTGCAGCTTGATGGCTTACTGTTGATATATAAAGAGGTCTCTTAAGATGAATGTGAAAGGAGAATGAATAATGGAATCATAGAATTTTAGAGCTGCAGTGGGCCTTAGAGGATTTTACCACTATTTCAGAAATAAAAATTTAGCCAGACTCTGTCAGTAGTGAAGCTTCCAATCCAGTCAGCATTCTTGTATATGAGCCTGAAAAGTCTCATTTGGACTTCATCCATTAGAATTACAAAAACTTGGACCTCAAACCAAAAGATGTTTGGGGGTAGAACTTCTTGTCCTTCTTGACATCATCCTCAAAACTAAGTGACCTCCTAAACAACTCACATTTCTCTTTGTAACCTATTTGAGAGATGACACTCACTGAATTATTGAAAGTCTTCTTGAACCAGTTTATATTACCTGCCTGCCTCCTGTCTTGGAACACTGTGTTCACTACAACTTCAGTTTATTGGTTCCAAAGATATTTTTGTAGAGTACCACATTTGTAATATGACCAGGAAGCTTAATTTTAAACTTTTGGGAATACTTGTTTTTCCTTTTAGACTCATGAGAAAGAAAAACGTTGACAATGTCATCCAGGCTAGTTTAGTGTTGTCACTTTTCTCTGCTTAATACTTGAAGTGGCTTTGAATTGTCTATTATATCTGAGGAACATTGGTCAATTTGGCATGCAGGACCTGCCGCTAATTTAACTATTGATCATATATATCAGGGTTCAGCAAACTATGGTCCATGGGCTGGTCACCTGTTTTTATAAATAAAGTTTTATTGGAATACAGCCATGCTCTTGTGTATGTATTATCTTTGGCTGCTTTCTCACCACAATGGTGTAGTTGCAACAAAGATGTGGCCCTTCTCACAAAGACAAAAATATTTAAAATGTAGTCCTTTGCAGAAAAAGGTGATAACACCTGGTCTATATCACTGGTTTTATAAAAATTTTTATAGTTTAGTTATTTATTTTGAGAGAGAGAGAGAGAGAGAGAATGAATGGGAAAGTGGCAGAGAGAGAAGGAGAGAGAGAATCCCAAGCAGGCTCTACACTCTCAGTGCAGAGCCCATTGTGGGGCTCGAATTCACAAACAGTGAGATCACAACATGAGTTGAAATCAAGAGTAGGATGCTTAACTGACTGAGGCATCTAGGCACTCATCTTTATCACTGGTTTTTAATTAGAGATGTACAACACAATCATAAGAGGAGCTTTTTAAAAATACAGATTGCTAGAACCCTACCTTGGTCCTAGTAAATAAGAATTTCCCTGTTTATTGAAGCATTATTTAAAATAACTAAGATATGTGAGTAACCTAAGTATCCATCAGTAGATGAATGGATAAAAATGTGGTATGTATGTGTACACACACACACACACACACACACACACACACACACACACACTGAAGTATTAGTCATTAAAAAGGGTAAGATCGTGCCATTTGCAGCAATATGGATGGACCTAGAGGGTATTATGTTAAGTGAAATAAATCAGACTGAAAAAGACAAAGAGCATATGCTTTCACTCACACATGGAATCTAAAAAACATAAACTAATAAGTAAAGAACCTAAAAGCAGACTCAGAGTTGTTAATACATAGAACAAACTTATGGTTGCCAGAAGAAAGGGGGATGAAGGGAGGGTCAAAATGTATAAAGGGGAGTGGTACATATAGGTAGGCTTCCAGTTATGGAATGAATGAGTCTCGGGAATAAAAGGCACAGAATAGGGATTATAGTCAGTGATACTATAATAGCATTGTATGGTGACAGATGGTAGCTACACTTGTGGTGAGCATAGTGTAACATATATAGAAGTTGAATCACTATGTTTTATACCTAAAATTAATGTAACATTGTATGTCAAATATACTCAATTTTTTTTTCAAAAAGGTCATTCATGGATAGTTCTTGGGCTTGATGTTTTGAAAAAACATAGTCCAGGTGATACTGATACACCTTGAGTAGGAAGTACTCTTCTCTATGAACATTTTGACTCTAAAAAAAAAGTCTATGGGTATAATGTGATTTGCATTAAAAATAGCAACAAGAATTTCACTAATTCTTACCAAATTAATGACATAGGATCTCCATTTCCCCATCAAAGTCACACCTAATATATTGTTGGGAGTTCCCAGGGGTTTTTGTGTGTAGTCTTTTTTATTTAATTGAAGTATAATTGACATACAAATATGTAGTCTTGAAAAAGCTTGCCATTGCTAATTGCTAGCCACCAATTATCACTAAATATGCATTGTGTATCCTCATGTTCATAAGGCATTGTCCACTCTGCCAGGTATTGCCTTGTCTGCCAGGTACCACTATTGTTAAAATTGATGACAAGATGTCATCAGCCCCCAAGGTGTCAGAGATACACTGGGTTTTCCAAGAATATAAGAACACTAATTCAAAGTAATACATGCACCCCTATGTTTATAACAGCATTATTTATTTACAATAAACAAGATATGGAGGCAGTCCAAGTGTCCATCAATTGATGCTGGATGTGCATACACACACACACACACACACACACACACACACACACACACACCCCTAATGGAATTACTATTCTGCCATAAAAAAGAATGAAATCTGACCATTTGCAATGACAAGGAATGAGCTAGAGAGTATAATGCTAAGTGAAATAAGTCACAGACATACCATATGATTTCACTCATATGTGAAATTTAAGTAAATGAAACAAGCAGAGGGAAAAATAAAAGAGAGAAGAAAGGAAGAAACAGACTCAATTATAGAGAATAATCTGATGGTTATCAGAGGGGAGGGAGGTAGGAAATTGGGTTAAATAGGCAATGGGGATTAAGGAGGTTACTCGTCTCTGTGCCTGGGTGGCTCAGTCAGTTAAGCATCTGACTCTTGATCTTGGCTCAGGTCATGATCTCATGATTAGTGAGATTGAGTCCCACGTCAGGCTCTGTGCTGCCAGTGTGGAGCCTGCTTGGGATTCTCTCCTTCCCTCTCTCTCTCTCTGACTGATTTTCTCTCTCTGTTTCTCTGTCTGTGTGTCTCTCTCTCAAAATAAATAAAAACTTTTTAAAAACACGTGCATACTTGTCATGATGAGCACAGGGTGATGTCTGGAATTGTTGAATCACTATACTGTGCACATGAAACTAATATAACACTGTATGTTAACTAACTGGCATTAAAATAAAAACTTAAATCAAAAAAAAGATACACTAGGTTTTATTCCTGTGCTCCATTATATTACAGGCATACTCAGGTACTGATGCTGATACCTCAATATCTTACAGAAATATTAGCAAACCATTTCAGGTTTTACTTGTTCTCTGTAAGTCTCAAACATGAATCTAATATGGACTGGTTCAGGAAATGAACCTGTTGCACTCAGATTCATCTACTCTTTGGTATGTCTGGCTACTTTTTCATTTGGAAGAATTTTCTTTTAGAAGGTTTCTCATGCCCTCAAGTAAGTAGGCCATTAGTTTCCCAGGCATGACAGGATCTGTCAGAATCCCATCATAGGCTCATGCTGGAAGACCATTCACTGCTTTGGCCTCTAGTTCTTACCCCACATCCCTTACAAGACTTTTTACCAAAATTTTAGTTCTATAATTAGCATGGAGTTGAAATCCTTAGAATGTTTTAGTGTACATTCATTCTTATCAGCAAGTGAATCACAGAGTCCTGAAGGAAAGAGTTAGCTGGGTTGATACTGTTTTTTTTTTTTTAACGAACAAAGAAAGGGGTGCCTGGGTGGCTTAGTTGGTTGAGTATCCGACTTCGGCTCAGGTCATGATCTCGCAGGCTGTGAGTTCGAGCCCCGCGACGGGATCTGTGCTGACAGCTTGGAGCCTGGAGCTTGCTTCAGATTCTGTGTTTCCATCTCTCTCTGCCCCTCCCTCACTCATGCTCTCTCTCTCTCTCTCTCTCTCTCTCTCAAAAATAAAAACATTCAAAAAATTTAAATGAACAAAGAAAAACTAAACAAATTATATGTTGAGAGTTATTACCAAAGTTGAAAGTGTCTAGAGAAGGCTGCTTGGATGTTTAAGAACTTTAGAAAACACTTTAATTGAAGGAATGGGTATATTTAGCCTCAAGTAGGGGAGTCAAAAGAGAGCTACAATAGATATCTTCAAATATTTGAAAGGATGCTATATAGAAGGATTTAACCTGTTCTTTTTTTAAATTTTTTAAATGTTTATTTATTTTTGACAGAGAGACAGAACATGAGAGGGGGAGGGGCACAGAGAGGGAGACACAGAATCTGAAGCAGGATCCAGGCTCTGAGCTGTCAGCACAGAGCCCGGTGCGGGGCTCGAACTCACAGCCTGCGAGATCATGACCTGAGCCCAAGTCAGATGCTCAACCGACTGAGCCACTCAGGTGCCCGTAACCTGTTCTTTATAGCTGAGTTGGGCAGAACTAGGACCAGTAAATGAAAACCAGAATGAAACAGAGTTAACCTGAGTCTAGAAAAAGGACTTTGAAACATTAGAATAGAAGCTTGTTAAAATTAGTAAATTTACCTTTACTGTATATACCCTAGTTAAACCTGGATGGCCAACTGCCTGGGATTTAGCATATGGGACTTCTGCACTAGATTGGAGGCTTAGCTAGATGAGTAGATTCCAAACTGATCTGAGAGGCCCTAAAGTATTCCACATCAGGATATCAGAAGCAGATAGCTAAGTAAGGATTGGGGAAGGTAGGAGAGAAAGATAAAAGTAAATTTACAAAAATAAAAGAGAATAGTATTATAGAGTCATTCTTGACCATTATTGCATTCCCAAACCCTAGGACACCACTTGGTGTATAATAGGTACTCAATAAATAATCAGTGAATAAATTAGTTAATTAATGAATGAGAAAAAGTAACTTATTACCAATAACAATAGTGTCAAAGAAGAACACAAGAAAAGAGGAATGCCAACAGTATGTGTTTGTATATTTGTGGGAAGAGTGTGGAGGAGCAGTGAATCTATTAGTGAAGATTCCTAGGGTAGAGGAAAGTGGGTTTCAAACTGAATTTGAGTTTTGAAGGAGATTAGCAATATAGGATGGCAGAAGGTGAAATAAGAGAAGGCAGAATAGCAGTCCAAATTCCATAAGAAACAGGTACTTTATCGGTCTTGTTTACTTGTATATTCCCAGTGTATGATAGAGTTCCTATCATGCAGTAGGTGAAAATATACTACATTTGTTAAATGAATACATGTGAAATATACATTTTTAAAATGAATGCATGTAAATGTATGTAGTAATGGAAATGAGTCATGTACGGTGCACCAGGGCTGATCTTAGAATTTCAGATTTGAAAAGTGCAAGTAGTTTTTAAACTCATTGTTTCTGAACCTCCATTTTTAAATGATATTCTAGAATTTTCTTTTTCTGGATAAACATTTCTAGTGTCTCCAACCATTCTTCATGTTATATTTTGCTTATGCCACTTGCTAGCTATGTGTCCTTGGGTAAGTTCATAACCACTCCGAGCTTCTGTTTACCTATCTATGAAGCAGAGATAGTAACAGTGATACCTCATAGAACTGTTTTGAGGATTCAATGAGATAATTTGTGTAAAGTATTGGCATATTATAGATGTTCTTTTTTTCTTTCAAAAGTCTGACATGGTATAGTGGAATCATCCAGACATTGGTTCAAATATTGACTCTACATCTTCTTAGCTATTGAACTTGGACATGTAATTTAACATCTCTGAACCTCAGAGTCCTCTTGTTCAAAGGGTTGTTGTGAGGGCTAAATGAAATAATACATATAAAGTATTAAGTAAAGTACATGAGAAGTACTTAATAAGTGGTAGCTATTATGCTTATATGGCTTATATGGCTTGATCTCAGTGTCTTCTATTCTGATCTCTTTTTCTTGAACACATTCATAGTTGGTGCACATTCTTCTGAAAGAGTGGAGGCCAGAAGTCAACAAAATATTACAAGTGTGGCCTGACCAGAGGGTAATGGACCAGCCCTATTATTTCCTTAAATATCATACGTTTAATACTGTAAGACCACATTAGCTTCTTTGGTACCCCTTGATCAATGCTGATTCATATTGAACTTCCTGGGAGAAGTATCACAGTCTCCCTACAGTTCTCTTGTTTTTGTACATTTGGTTTCTTGGACACACACTTATGAAGTTTTGGATCATGGATCTCACCTGTTTACTTTCTAGCTATGGACCAGCCAGTTAAATTTAGAGCACTTAGCTTCCCAGTTACAGGGTAGGTGCAAGAGCTTACATCCACCCCAGCACAGTGTCAAAAGAGTGGATAAATTTTAAAAGTCTATAGAGATTTTCTACAGGATATGAAGGAAACCCTGCTACATGAAATAGTAATGTTTCTTCTGGAATGGTTAGCTATATTTCATTGCTTTCTGTAAATACACACTGGAACAATTCAGATGTTTCCGAAGGACATTATTTATTCAACATGCCGTTAGGCTTGCCCTGCCTGCTTGTACTGATAACACTTGATCTTGTACCTTGAAAAGTCCATTACTAAGAGGCCACTGAAGTCCATGGCAAGGACAATGAAAAGTTGAGCCCTCAATTGAAAATATTTTTTCAAAATAGTAGGCAATGGGGAATTTCTTTCCTCACATGTACCTATATTTGTGCTGTACTATGAACAGTAATAAACAATATATCATAGAGTTTTAAGAGCATGGACTCTGGAATCAGACTGCTTGGATTTGAATTCTAGCTATACTACATACTACCTGTGTGACCTTAGGCAGATTATTTGTGCCACAGTTTCGTTATCTATAAAATTGGGATAAAAGTAGTAACTATTTCATAGGGTTGTTATGAGGATTAAATGAATTTATACACATATACCACTTAAAATAATGCCTCGTACATAGTAAGTGCTATGTGTTAGCTATAGTTCTTATTCTAGTATTACTATAATTCTAGCTATATTTCCAGTATTACTCTCCTGATGGGTTTTCCACATCTGTTAGTGGGCATGCTATCATCAACTGATATCCCAATCCATTAAGAAATCCTGTGTCTCTACCTTCAAAATCAATCCAGAATTTCACTACTTCTCATAATTTTTTACCTCTGCTAAGCAGGTCCAAATCACTGTTGTCTATTTTTCTAATTATTTCAGTAGCCTTCAAATAGCTTTCTACTTTCACTCTTGCTCTGACCTTCCACCACCACCCACCTCCCACCTCCCACCGGCTTTTTCTCAACACAGAAACGGAGTGACTACTTAAACCCAGGTTGGATCATGACTTTCCAATGTTGAAACCCTCCAGTGACTTCATTTCAGAGTAAGCTCCTAAAATGGCTTCTAACAAGGCCCTTCATGATCAAGCCCCCATGATCATGCTCTCTGACCAGCTCTCCTCAGTCTCCTTCTTAATCCACTCCAGTCATCTTGTCATTTATGCTATTTTTCAAACATGTCAGGCATGCCCCTATGTTCCTCAGGGACTTTGTGTTTGCTTTCTACTCTGCCTGGAAACTTCACCCCAGACAATCATATGGCTCTCTTTCTCACTGCCTTCATGTCTTTGCTTACATCTCATTTTCTTAGTGAAGACTTTCCTGAACTTATGTTTAAAACTGCATCCTCTCCAAAATCAGCATCCCCTATTTTCTGACTCTGAATGTTTTTACATAGTATTGGACACCATCAGGTACATCATTTTATTTAACTTATTTGAATATAGCTGTTTTCTACCCTGCTCTGCTAGAATATAAATTCTTTGAGAACAGTTACCATGTTTTGTCAAGTGCTAGATCTGACCTTGGCCATGTAGTTACCCAAAAAATGTTGGATAGTGTTTAAGTTATTCTCTGGATATAGCCCAAAAGTGTTTCATAGTATTTGGAACTACTAGACACTAAATACCTTAGGCTTTGATATATTCCCTAATGATCTTGAATTATCTTTTAATTTTCAGAAACAGAGTTACCAGTTATAGTTAATGGAAGAAGATCTATTTATCTTATCAGAATCTAGAGTGTGAGTATGTACTAAGAAAGAAACAGGATCTTGTGTACTCCAGTGGGACAAACATCACAAAGGAGTTAGAAAATCTAACATAATAGAATTCTTAAGTGGAAAGAAGCCTACAGACTTTAGGGAACACATATTTATTGAACAGATGGGAAAATTAACATGCAAAAGGCTCCGTGGTTCATTAGCAACACACTGAGCTTTCAGAATCTGCAATTTTTATTATATATGATCCTTATCTCTAGGTAGGGGCCAGTGTGCCATCTAGTTAAGGAACATGCTATATATATATATATATATATATATATATATATATATATATACATATATATATATATATATATATATATATATATATATATATATACATAACAAGTTGAGACTAACTCTAAAACTAAGTGCATTGAGGGAAAAATAACATAAAACCTGGATACTGAAGGGAGGGGAAGAAGAAGAATGGTCAAAATGGGGATGGGTTACTCCAAGATGCCTCTTGAAAGATATGCATTTTGACATGATTTTGAGAAAGATAAAGGCTTGAACTGAGAGGGGGGAGAGCTCATATTGTAGATGAGGAAGAGGAATAAACTGCTTGAAATCTTAAAGCAGGAATTAGCAAGTCATTTCTTTTTGTTTCTTTGTGTGGGAGTCAAGGTTACAGCAAAGGATAACTTTGCTTAGAGCAAAATTATCAAGTCTTTGCAAAGTGAGGCTTATTTCACTAAACTCAAAGTGAAGCTTATTTCACTAAAAAACAACTTACTCTCTGGGCTTATAGTTGACTGCCATACAATTGATGCTAAGAGATGCTGTTTGTGAAGGAATCTTAAAATGACTGTGTGAAAGTGAGGTTAGTGGTTTGTGGGTGCTGAGAGAAGGCAGGAATTGGGTGGATTGTTTTGCATTTGAGGTAGGTACAGGCCAGCCAAATAGATGCTAGAAGGGGAATGGGTTTAGAAGATTGGGAAGTGAGGCATAATTTTTGGAATAGAAAGAAAAAAAAAGAAATTTGAACATCTTTCTTTACCTCATTACATTTTCCTTTCTACCTGGTTGTGACAGAGATACACATTAATATTTTCTTCTTCAAATCCATGTATCAGACAATTCTGCCACTTTTTAGATGTGTGACATTGAGCAAGCTGCTTAACCTCTTGGAACCTAAATGCCCTTATCTCTAAAACAGGTGATAACTACCTTAGCGACCTCTTAGGGTAACTGTGATAACTGAATGGAATGATGCATTTAAAACACAGCCTGGTACATAGACGGTTCTAAACCATATGTAGCTATTATTCTGTATAACAGAGCTTCCTATTTGTATTATACATCATTGAATATACAGCATGATAATACACATTCTTAATTTGTTCCTCACATAAGCCTGGTGAGGCAGATGGCATTTTCATGGTGGTTGTTATTGTCACTAATTTTATTTTTAAAAAGGGCTATTTGCTTATCATTATGATCACTTAAAAGCAATTGGTATCTTATACCTAAAAAGACATACCTTTTCTGTTGCTTTTCTGTGCAGGATCATTCTCTTTCCTATACTGTTTCAAAATTCAGGACCAATGCCTACATCTTTCTACATGACTATTTCTGTAGTCACTTACTCCTTCTTTATACCAAACAAATGTGAGACATTTGCTGAGAGGAGCTCTTTAAAGGGCACCATTATGTTTCTGCTTTTAGAAATGGACTTTTCTGACCTTTTAGAAGCTAAGACCTTTTATCTAGAAGGAAGATAATATCTGTTTATGCTAATGATTTCTCATATGTGAGTGTCCAGTTGAATGATAGAGACGATTGTTGATGTTGAAGTGCCATATACTGAGTCCATGCTGTCTTACAGTGTATACAAGGGTTCTGGAGGCTGTGGTTGTGAAATAGCTAAAGACACATGTTCCTTGTGTAACATCCATCAAGGGACAAGCTCTCACATTGTGTGTGAACAGAGTTGTGGGCAAGAGAAACAGATGACACTAAGAACACTGAGGTGAAGAAATGTAATCAAAGTCTCTGAATACTGTTGAAGCTCAATTTCTCAGTGACTTAACTCCCAGAAATACTCTGCATCATTTAAGACACAGTCTAAGATAGTGTGCTTGAGAAAAATACAGAAACAAAGAAAAAACCACACATTCACAGTCACAGACCAAAAAGTCAGAGTCAAATTAAGAGAGATAGACTGAGTTAGAAACAGATTGAGGAAAACATAGGCAGAGAGAGACAGACCTTGGAGAACTCCATTATCCCCTGTAGTAATGTAGAAGTCTACTTTGGCTGGGGGTTAGAGTGAGACAAACAACTTGCCATGGGGACTGCTTATAAAACCAAGAGTACAATGTGTACTGAAAAATATCATTGTTCTGTTGAGAGACACTGGAACCACATGGAACATTTGGGGGAATTTATAATCTGAAAAGTCAATAATGAGAGGTGGGATGGGGCTTCCTAAATAGCTATAGAATGTGCAATGCCTCTGGAGTCACCAAAATGATCAGATTATAGTGGCCAAGATTCCTACTCTGCATCTAGAAGGTCAGAGGCCAGATAAAATCTATCAGACAAAATCCTATCTACCCCCAGAAGGAAATTGGTCTTTCTACCCAAGTACATAGAATAGTGGGGAGATAATGTAATGATGAGCCTCAAAGATGTAAGATGAAGGCATGTGTAGCAAAATGGTGTGAGGAGGGAAGAAGATAGTACAGAAAACATGGATAGATGATCTAAAAGTATAAAATGGCTATAATTGAGTTGGTATACTGGCAATAATTTAGAAAAATGACAAAATAGTAGATAGCCCAAGATTGAGATTAAGAAAGCAAAAGAGGCTCTATTCTAAATATCTTCATGGACAGTTGCTCATCCAACAGATGAACAATCTATTAGATTTAGATCTGAGGAATGCTTTAATTGTCTTGAAAGTGATTACCTTCATTTAAGAATTTTGATCCTAATATTACTTGCAGGGAATTCAGATAGTGTGAAAAAACTTCATAGTGATAGCTTCTGGCAAGAACCTCCTAAGTAGAAGTTGGATTTCTTCTATAACAATAACAGTATTGGGTGATGAATCACTAAATTCTACTCCCCAAATAAATACTACACTATATATTAACTAACTTTAATTTAAATAAAAAAAACAATAATAGTATTGGCAATTGTTTTTAAAAATGAGAATTAAAACAAGTCATACAAGTAAACCATGACAATGATGCACAGAAACATATGTAAAACAGACATGTGAAGGAAAAATTAATTAAGACCACCCCTTTTCTCATTGTCCAGAGCTGACATCTGTTCATATTTTGGTATCTATTTTTTCAGACATTTTTCTCTGCATATATGTAATACCAGGCAGATATTCAAAAATACAAATTATAATATACTATGTATATTACTGATATCTGCCTTTCATCCTACAATATATTATATATGTATGCCCTTCCATATAAATTCATAGAGTCCTAGGAAGTATCTACATCATAATTTGTAATGAATGTATAGTATCCCATTGCATGGATGAACCATTTTTTATTTATCTAGAATTTGAACTCAGACCTATGTGACTCCAAAGCCTATGCTTTCCTCACAAAATAGAAAACCAGGTATAAATAAAAATGTACAAAGAACATGTAAAATAGGAAGCATATGACTGCAATTAAAGCATTATAGGTTATGTATGTATATATATATTGCTCAGAGGGATGGTGTAAATAGAATGATTGACTTTAGAATTTTAAGCCAAGTATGCAGGTTAAAAAATTAAGGGTGACTTCTAAAAATAAGGGAAAAAGACTTAAAAAAACTTTCCCATCTGTTCTCCACATGGTAGCTTGACAGCTAGCTTGATTACCAATATACCTTATTTTAGAGAACCCACACAGTTCAGTGAAAAGAGCACTGAAATAGAAAACTGAAGACCAATATTTCTCTTTTAACTGAGCTGGTTACTATTTGTAACTTAATGGGTATATTCGCTCCACAGAGATAGGTCTTTAGAAAAGGAAGAGTAAAGGTTTTGGTTTACTTTGTTTTCTAAATTCCAACTGAACTCTTTGTCTGTCTTGGTGGGAGTAAGAACAATTTACATTAGTCAGTGTATTTGATTTATATTTGGGCATCTCTTTTAAACGAGTGCCAGAGCAGTTGCCCAGCTGGCTTTTCCCTTAGTCTGGTTCTATCTAGTGACTTAGATGTGCCTCAGAAAATATGCTTTGTGGCCAAAATATTAAGGTTTCTTTAGCTATGCAGCCCAGCAAATCATTGCCTTCAAATAGTTTCCTTGTCAACATTTTTTTAGTTCTGCTTTGGGGTGCATGGTAACAAGGGGTGAGTAGCAGTGGGGGTTGACTGGTGGAAGGCCCTGATTAGTGACAGAAGTTTCCTTGATGGCAGTCATCTCCCTAAGCATAGAATTTGTGTCCATTCAGATCACCAATGATCTTCTCACAAAACCCAGTCAAATGAACTAGCAAATTACACAGATGTAAGGAGAAGACTCAAGCCTTTGTCCTGTCATTAAGATCTTGCTGCTCTCCCATTTCCATGCTGTGCCTCTCAGTTCTGCCTCTCTTTATCATATTCTGTCTTCCTTCCCACTATCTGTGTGTGCTAGATCACAGCATCAGGCCTAAAGCCCACTTAACGTTTTCCTAATATCAAAGTACACTGTACTCACAGCATTGTATCCAAAGAATAATTGGTATGTCCAGAGAGTATGAAAGCCCACAGCCTATTCTTCTATTTGTCTTTGATAATGGGACTAAGCCAGGCTGGCTAGTTAATGAGCCAATTATTTTTGGACAAGCCAGCAGATCTCGACACATAGCTCTACAGCTTTGGGGTTTTATTTTATTAAGGTCTCTTCTTCAGGGCTTTCCTTTCCCTTGGGGAAGCTCTTCATGAGAGTCAGAGGCAGCACTGCAGGTACCTAACTTGAAGCAATGTGACATATGAATATTTTGAATCCTCCAAAAGATAAAACAGGAAACCTGAAGAAGGACATTGCTTCTCTCTCTCTCTGTCTCTCTCTCTCTCTCTCTCTCTCTCTCTCTCTCTTTCTACACACACACGCACATACACACACACACACACACTAATGTTACTTTATAATTTGCTTTAATATGATACAAAACTGATATTATGCATACCCTTTGCCCATGTGGTTCTACATTGAGGAATTTATGCTGATCAAATATCACAGATATGTAGACAAAGATTCAGTTAAAAGAAAGTTCATGTAAGCATTGTTTATAATTGGAAAATCTAAAATGTCCAGTAATAGGTGGCATCAAGTACAAATAGTATGACATCATTAAAAATAATATTAAAAATCAAAATATGTTCATGCATGTGTTAAATGAAAAATATAGGTTACAAATAGTATGTAGTGTCAGCTTGTGTGTGTGTGTGTGTGTGTGTGTGTGTGTGTGTAGTTTATAATGATTGGATTGATATACACCAAAATATTTGAAGTGGTTTTCTCAGGGTGTTGGGACTATTGGGAACTGATTTTTCTGAGTTTTCTTTGGGGTAATTTAAAAATTATATCAACTAACCTTATATAAATCCCTCAGAATTTATAATTAACATTGTTACTTTATTTCATCTTTTTATAAATAAAAGAAAGAAAACATTACTAATAACTTTGTCTCTATTTTTTCGCCACCCCTTTCATCCTGAAGCATATAAACTAATAAAATTCCTTATATGTATTTCCAATTACTATGGGAAGTATTTATTTTCTTTTTGTCTTCATCTCCTCATTTGTTACAATAAAAGAATATTGCTTTGGTTATGAGGAAAAGTTATTAAGTTTTCTCCTGATGCATTTACATTTTGATTTAATTTGCAAGAACATTGTATAAAAATGATATCTTCCCCACATAAAATTATACAAAGTAAAGTATAACCTGTATAGATTGCTGTAAGTATATCTAGGTATATCTTACTAATTGATCTTGTCACCTACAAAATGTAGGATCTTGAAAAAATTACTTATCCTCTTTGTCCTTCAGTTTCCTCATCTGAAATGGGAGTAACGATAGTTTTTATCTCATAGAGGTTTTTGTATAGATTAAATAATACATGTATTTAGACTAGTGTCCAGAGCATAGATTAAATGAGATAATACATGTATTCAGACTAGTGTCTGAAGCATAAGGGATTTTCAATACAACAAAGCTACTGTTATTATCACCATCATTACCAATCCAAAAGGAGTGAAGTGGATTATATAGTATGGTACTTTTAAATCATGGCCACAAATTCTTTGACCTTTCTTACCTTGAGACCTGGAATCTAGCTCTCCTTGAATCTGAGTAGACTTGTGACTACTTTCAACCACAGAGTGTGGTGAAAATTATGCTATATGGCCTCTGAGGCTGAGCTTTAAAACTCATGTAGCTCTACCAGTTTCTCTTGGAGCACATTGAAGCAAGCCTTGTAAGAACCATGTAAGAAGCTCAACTATTGGGAAGCTACTATGTTAGAGGTGCCACATAGGTGCTCTGGTATCAAATGAACTCAGTCTTGTAGCCATCTCCACCAAGGCATTGAGTGTGTGAATGAAGCTGCCTTGGGCCCTCCAGCCCATCTCTCCACCACTGAACGACCCTAGTTGGATGCCATGGGGAACAAAAGAAATGCCCAGCCAGCCTTGTCCAAATTCCTGACCTAGAGGCTGTTTTATTTTAAGTTTCTAAATTCTTTGACATTCCTCATATAGAGAGGAAGAATCTATGTCCCCTCCTATTGAATCAGGTGAGCTTATGACTTCCTTCAATATGTGACTTCTGATGTTAGATTTTAAGAGGCAATGTGGCTTCCTTATGATTTTCTTGAAGTAAGACAGATTCCATGTAGGAACTTCACCACCCTGAAAATTAGTGTGCTGGAGATGCCATATGTTAGGTGTTCTGGTTATCAGTGCCAGCTGAGCATAACCTCTAGACTGACAGAATGCAAGATATGTGAGTGAAGTCATATTGGTGTCTCTAAACTATATTATCTTCCAGCTGAGTACCACTAAGTGACCTCAGTTGATCCACATGGATCAATGAATCACTCAGCTGAGTCCTGACTGAATTCCTGACATACAGAATTCATGAGATATAATAAAATGCACACTGTTTCATATCATTAACTTTTGGGATATTTTGTTATGAAGCAAGAGCAATTTAAACATAGTTTTAGTGTTACTTGCTAAATATAATATGCTTTCATACACAAGAGAAACAAAAGTGATATTTAGGTATACTCTCAATATTCACTTTTAAATGATTCTTCCAATAGCCAACAGACAGTTGACATTCTTTGATGCCTGTAGTGTTGCATGGAATCCAGAAGTCTTTACAGGAATAGTCTTCGCCTAGGGCATACCTTTGGGTTATGTTGTGGGATAGTATAAACTGTTCCTAGCTCCAAGATATCTTCCAGTCACTCTGCCTTAGTGTCTGAAACTTTTTTAATCTAAGTCATTGCTTTGGCATAAATCATCCTATGTCTAGGAGGCTTTGGGCAATGAAGAAACTGCCACAAATGGGATGGGGAGCCATTACTAGCCATTGGCAACCCAGGGAAGATGATTTTTATACTTTCTCCTTGCACGTGGAAAGCAGAGAGAAAGGCCCTGGAGGAGGTGGTGTAAAATAAGGTTAATGAATGAGAGGAGAGGGAGATCCCATACATGGGATGGGGGTAGGGTAATTAAGAAAGGCAGCCCTATATTATGCTAAGGAAAATATGTCAATAAGAGAAAGACAAATACCATATGATTTCACTCATGTATGGAATTTGAGATACTTAACAGATTACCATAGGGGAAAGGAAGAAAAAATCAGATAAAAACAGAGAGGAAGGCAAACCATCAGAGACTCTCAAATACAAAGAACAAACTGAGGGTTGATGGAGTTGGGGGTTGGGGAAAAATGGGTGATGGGCATCGAGGAGGGCACTTGTTGGGATGAGCACTGGGTATGTATGTAATTGATGAATCACAGGAGTCTACTTCTGAAGCCAAGACTACCCTGTATATGAACTAACTTGACAATACATAAGAAAAAAAAAAAGTCCTAGGTGGTAATCTCAGGGTGAGTCTTAGCACTTGGACACAGCCTGAGATTACAAGGTGTCTATGGATGGGTTTGCAAAAAGTAAGATTAATTTATTCATCATTATGTCTCAAGGACATATATATTGACTTATTTTGTGGAAACTCTAAAATAGTAAATATATAAATAATATATAAAATAGTAAATATATAAAACTGAGAAGGTAAATGCACAAGATAGAAGGAGAGGGGGGAGTGAGTTTTGGGTGTTGTTGCCTTAATAACATTATTTCCTCATATTTGCATAGTAATTTCCAGTTTATGAAGTATATTTGCATGCTGGGAAGGAGCAAAATATTACAATCCCTATATATTTTCACATGAAGGAACAAGTCTTTAGAAAGATGAAATGACTTGCCCCAAATCACAAACTAAGTTACACTGGAAAGATTATCCTTGAACTCCACGACTCTTGACTATTTCTACCATACTGCCTTCAAGACTCAGAGTTGTTTCTTTTGTATACATGTCAATGTACATGAATATAGAATGTACAGAAAGCAAAATACTGTGTATAGGCACTGATAATGAAGTTTTTCTCATTGCTAACTGAAACGGAAATGATCATAATACATCACTGCAACAAATTCCAAAGGTTGTCCAGGCTGAATTTAGAGCCTGGAATGCAGAATGTTTAAGTATTATGTGAATCCTGAAAGCCTTTTAATTATACCAGGAATTCAGGTTTTTTTTTTTAAGTTTATTTGTTTTGAGAGGGAGCAAGAGCACGAGTTGGGTAGAGGCAGAGAGAGAGAGGAGACAGAGAATCCCAAGCAGGTTCCACACTCTCAGCACAGAGCCCAATGTGGGGCTCAAACCCACGAACCATGAGACCATGATCTGAGCCAAAACCAAAAGTCAGATGCTTAATTGACTGAACCACCCAGGTGCTCCCAGTTTTAATTTTTGATGGAATTATATCTGTCAGGACAAATGAAATTTAGAGTATAGATCATATGGAATTAGTTAAAATAAGGTAATTGTGAAAAACACAACTGCTGTTTTAAGACTGCCATGGTACATGAATACAGAAAACATTGGATAAAAGGTCCAATGCAAAATAAACTTTCCTAGGGATGAAACCAATGGGTGTTTCAGCACAGCTTCAGGACTGTTTGGATCACAATGAAGGGGAAGCAGTATGGCAGGCCAGTGGAACATATGCTGCCCCATGAGGCAAGAATTCTGGTTTCTAAGCCCCTTTCATTTTGACTAGCTACATGGTTTAGGCAAGTGATTCTGTGAGTTTCAGTTGCCTTATCAGCAAAGTGGGGGCTTATTTTTACCTGAATGAAGTCAGACAGCTGGAGCAAATGGTCTCCTGAGATTCCTTCCCATTTTAAGGGTCTAAGATTGTAAGCTTTCCTCTCTGGTTTCCGTTTTCCTCTCTGTGGACCTTTATTCATGAATTTATCTAAGCCCATGTAACAGACTTATATTTTGGCCTTCAGGGTAATGAGTTTCACTGAAGTTCCAATTTCTTTTTCTTTAAAACTCATTCTTTCAATCACTGTGGAGCTGTGGAATGGGACTAGTACTCTGGGACTTGGTCCAATCTGCCAGTTCCTTGGTGGCACTAAATCCCAGGTTGATTTGAACAACAGAAATGCAGGAGAATAGCTATGGGTAAAGGGGAAATAAATCTAAGCCCTGTCTTCATTTCTTTCCTAAATCACTTGTATTTATAATCTATGAAGGGTTTTCTTTGTGAATTTAAAATTGACGCCTCCAATCTTTAGCTTAATAAAAATTAATTTAATTTATTTTCATTGTTGTCAGATAACTTGCATTCCTCAGGGTTGGGTATTTGTTATGATTCTTAATTACATTATAATTTTTTGCGATCATCACACACACACACACACACACACACACAAATAACAATGGTATTATATAACACAAAAGAGTGAACCTAAATTACAGTAGAGGGAGATAATATGGAGTAAAGTGCATTCATAATCCAAGAAAATAGAACTTGCCCACAGCAAATATTAATTATGGGAACAGTTATCTGAGCAGCATCACTTATTTGAGGCACAGGAAATAACTCTGAATCTCATGCCAGTATTGTTTTACAAATCAAATGATATTTGCTTGGATTCAGAAGACAATATGTGGTTTTTAAACAGAATTATTTTTTAAATTAAATTTTCTTTCAGATTTCAGTAAGTCAGGACAGTGAATAACTCTATATTCTTTGACCTTCAAATATATTTCTCTAGCCAACATAAAGTCACCTCAAATACTAGATGGGGTTTTCAAACTGAAAATGCATTTCATGATTTCTTTTGTATGCAGAAACAGCCAACCCATGTTTGGTTTTTTATTTACTCAGCAAGTAGTTTTAATTTTTTAACGTTTATTTATTATTGAGAGACAGAGACAGAGCATGAACATGGGAGGGGCAGAGAGAGGGGGAGACACAGAATCCGATGCAAGCTCCCGGTACTGAACTGTCAACACAGAGCCTGACATGGGGCTCGAATTCATGAGCTGTGAGATCATGACCTGAGCCTAAGTCAGATGCTTAACAGACTGAGCCACCCAGGCATCCCATATTCAGCAAATAGTTTTAAACTACCAGCTTTGCAGCAGATACTGTACTAAGCCCTGGGATATCATGGTGAACAAGACAGATGTGGTTTCTGCCCTCATGGGATTTAAAGTCTAGTAGGAAGACAGTCACAGAACAAGTAATTACCAGTGTTTGTAAAGACACCCTAAAGACAATTCAAGATGAGGTTTAAAACCATGCTCAGGCTATACACATCAGCTGTGTGTCCTCAGACAAGTTACCTTCTCAGAAGCTCAGGTTTTGTTTTTTTTTTATTTCTAATAAAGGAATCTGCCTTTTAGAATTGTCATGATAATAAAAATAGATATTTGATAGAAAAGTGTTTTTTAAAATATGAAACAGTCTATACATATTAGTGATGCTGCTATTTTTCTTTATATACATTTATTGTTTGAGAAGTTGGTAGGCATACATGGACCATTTAGATTCAGAGCCCTTTTATCTCTTCATTCCTATGCCTGGTCACCAGTTCTTCCCTTCCTTTGTTCCTTATGCCTCTTTCTTCTCACTTCCCCCACTGCTCTCTTCCCCTCCTCAAAGGCCTCTTTGACTAGGTTAGGACTGTGAGTTTCAAGGCATTAACAGTTTTATTCTTGTTAGGTTGTTCCAGGAATAGCTACTTTGTACATTTCTTATCTCTTAATTGATTCACTTTGTTAGGTAAGTAGGTAATGATGATTTTCCAAGGATGTGGTATTTGCTATTCTCGCCCAGTGATACACAAATGGTATACAAGTCTACTTTCCAGTGGTATATAGTTGGTGTACAATTGTATTTTCTATCAGCCTCTCAATGCTGGTTAAATATCCTTTAAGATAGACTCAAAACTTACAGAAAACTCACATTGCCTTGTTTGAAAACAACAATTTATAGAAGACTGATCATTTTAATGGAAGTAGACCCAAAATAGGACCAGGATTGTGTGAAGGCACAATGAAAGGACTACTATGAGAGTTTGCTTCTATCTCAACATATCACCATCATTTATTTTGCCAATAAGTGTACAATTCCCTACTATTAGTCACTGATTAGAGCAAAGACATTGAATCTATTAGTTCACAGAAAATGTTTTCTGGAGAAGGTGGATTTGAGAGAGGTTTTTGAAGCTTAGCACAATGGATTGGTTAATGAGAAGTAGACTATCATGCAAAAGTTTTGAAAGATGGAATAATTTAATTAAAATGGAAGTCTGAGACAGATTAGATAGGCAGTGTCATGTAGGATGTTCTGCCATGAGAATAGTGTTAAAGAGGCATAGTGTAATGACAAAAACTGTAACTGAGAGTTTAGAAATCTGACTCCTACTTCCCATCAATTGTTATTAGCTTTGAGACCTCAAACCCTTCTCCTATTTGGGGTTCAGTTTTCTTATTTGCAAAATAATTGGGGAGTGGAAATTAGACTATATAATCCCAACTATAAAATATGAGAAGCTCATAGAAAACTATTAAAATAATCCAGTAATACTGTGAAGAGTAGGTGCATAATGGTGGCAGTGGAAATGAAGCAGAGGGAACAAACTGGAGAGAGAAGCATTTTGTAGGAATTATTGTTAGGATTCAGTGAATAACTGTATGGTAGATGGATTAGAAAGATGAGTCAAAACTGTTTTCAAAGTGTCAATTCTGAATAACTGGGTAAATGAGATTGACAATAACAGAGATGGGAGAATAGAGAGAAAAGTTTGTGAGTGAAGGGGATGAATTGCCAGTGAAGTGCAAGGAGAGTCAAGATGATATGAAACTCTGTTGTGATGTGAAAAGTCTAGAAGAGAGTGGGCAACCATGCCAGCACTACTGTAAATTGAGAAGAGCATAGAAGAAAGGATTTGGTGTCTAGAAGAAGAGATCATCTAAGAGAAGATGAATGGGATCAAGAATATGCAAATGTGTACATATATGTGCACAAGGCATTTTCTTCTCCGTTATATCCAACATTGTCTCTGAAAAAAATGGAGAAAACTCAAAACATGATGATCTGTGTAATTGGTCTTTGGTATTCCTTTCATTGTGTATATATTCTGGTTAGGAAACAGTGGATGGGGTAAAATGTAAAGGAGTTGTTGATAAAATGAAGGTTAGAAATTGTGAAGCAAAGTACAAATGGAAGGACTTCCTATGAATCCCCAGTATTATTGCCTGGATACTTTTCAGTTCAAAATACATACTCCTTCATGGTCAGTGAGAAGTTCTACTTTTTACTTCTCTTGATTTTTCTATAAACACAGAAATCTAAGAGCTGCTTATTACCTGCCTTTTATTATTTCCTTTCCCCATGATGTTTAATTTCACAAACATTTTTTTTTCTGAAAATGAGGTTAGGTAGAGTTGAAATGTGTTGTATTTCATCTGTAGCAACATATCGAAAGGAAATCACAATTGTGTACAGATTGTATAACACCTTTAGATGAATCTTATTTCCTTCCCTTAGATGGTGCTAATAGGGTATGAAAGGAAAGTATGATTATGTAAGATAATTATTATGGTATTATATTAAGTCCTGGAGTCACTTGAATGGTTTGGAATTAAAAACAAATTATTCTTTGAGAAGTCCATATTACTGTTCACAGAGATGACAACCTATTTCTTTTATCAGCTAGAGTCCCAAGACATTTACCCTCTTTTTTCTTCTTCTTTATCCTAGAGACTTTTCAAAATCTCTCCAAAACAATTGCAGTACAAGTGAATGAAAAGAAATCTAGTGCAACTATTAGAAAAGTTTGGTTTGCTCTCAGATAAAAATAGTCTTTTTATCTGTTTGCACTGTGGCTTGAGGATCAGTAACATACTTGTGAAAGGTGTAGCATACCCAAACTAGGAAAACCTTTGTTAAAGCCCTTATGGGGTACAGGAGTACTGATGCATAGGGGCACTTGTACCCCAATGTTTATAGCAGCACTCTCAACAATAGCCAAATTATGGAAAGAGACTAAATGTCCATCAACTGATGAATGGATAAAGAAATTGTAGTTTATATACACAATGGAGTACTACGTGGCAATGAGAAAGAATGAAATATGGCCCTTTGTAGCAACGTGGATGGAACCGGAGAGTGTGATGCTAAGTGAAATAAGCCATCCAGAGAAAGACAGATACCATATGTTTTCATTCTTATGTGGATCCTGAGAAACTTTACAGAAGTCCATGGGGGAGGGGAAGGAACAAAAAAAAGAGGTTAGTGTGGGAGAGAGCCAAAGCATAAGAGACTATTAAAAACTGAGAACAAACTGAGGGTTGATGGGGGGTGGGAGGTAGGGGAGGGTGGGTGATGGGCATTGAAGAGGGCACCTTTTGGGATGAGCACTGGGTGTTGTATGGAAACCAATCTGACAATAGATTTCATATATTGAAAAAATAAATAAATAAAGCCCTTATGTATAAGGGATGTCACTGAAGTTGTCTGCCACTCCAGGCAATGGAACCTTGACAGCAATTATTAAGTGGGGTTGACCTGTCCCAGGCAACTCTCAACAAAAATGTCACAATGTTAACGTACAGCTTTAGAGGACAACAAAAAGGTTGGTTGGGGATTACTAAACAAACACAATGAAATGAAACAACAATTTCCTAAACAGTTTAGCATATATAAGTACAACATAAGAGCTAGTCCTCTAATACTAATAACTAATTTCCCTCCACAAGGAATTTTCTTTTTAGATGTTACTTGAGGGTAAGAACATTTCTATATTCTTCTACGATCCATATTTCTTTAAGTTTGGAGTTGTTTAAGTTCTTATGATCCTTGTTAGAGTGCGCCAAGTTGTTCTTGCCCTATGTTGCTCTGCCCTTGGGGTGTTCTATATCACGGTCCCTTAATCCAGCCTCTGACTGAACATTTGCTCCATAATCATTTTCAGTTCAGAGTATTTATTATTTTTATTACTAAAGAAGCTTGGAGTTTCTGTGAAATGTGTCCTGTATGTTACATATTACATTGGGAATGATTTCTTAGGTGGGTTTTTTTTTGGCCCTTTGGCATTATTTTCTATCTCCTGTGAATGTGTGGTGTTTTTTGGAGAGCTGCCTGCATCCATACTATGAAGATGGAAACAGTGTTTTAAATTCTGTACTTATTCTGGTAGAAAAACTAACTTCCAGACTGGATCTAAATTGTAATGAGTGAAGCTTGGATGCCATAACATTTCCTATTTAACACTATTAAGCATTCCCCCCTGGCTACAGCAGTTCAGGATTTTATTGTTTTGTACTGCTGTGATGTGGACTATGGCTGATCTCAGTGACACATAAAACCAGCCATGACTTCTGCTTTCCTGAACTGTAACTCCAGATTGACAGACTGAGCTGGAGGAAAGAATATGTTTCTTAAGTGTGATAAGATTTGTAATTGAGACTACAATTGATATATTTTTGCAGATTTTTTAAATTGGTGTAGTAATCTTACTAGTCATGGCTTGAGCAAAGGATTATGACTAGGATATAGAATATTTCTGTTACTAGATATTTGCATGGTATCTCACACTAAAACCTCAAACAACCAGAGTTCAATTAAGTGCATTCCTTAATTAATTGGGATATTTAAGTGAAGCTTCAGGTTTAGGAGAAAATGATGAATATATGGAAACAATTCCACATCAAGCATCTACTGAATGACTTATTTTTTCAATACTTTTTTTAATCTTATTTTTTTAATTTACATCCATATTAGTTAGCATATAGTACAACAATGATTTCAGGAGTAGATTCCTTAGTGCCCCTTACCCATTTAGCCCATCTCCCCTCCCACAACCCCTCCAGTAACCCTTTGTTTGTTCTCCTTATTTAAGAGTCTCTTACATTTTGTTCCTGTCCCTGTATTTATATTATTTTTGCTTCCCTTCCTTTATGTTCATCTGTTCTATGTCTTAAAGTCCTCATATGAGTGAAGTCATATGATATTTGTCTTTCTCTAATTTCACTTAGCATAATACCCTCTAGTTCCATCCACATAGTTGCAAATTACAAGATTTCATTCTTTTTGATTGCTGAGTAATACTCCATTGTATATGTATGTATGTATATGTGTGTGTATATGTGTATATATACATACACACACACACACACACACACATCTATATATGCTATTCAGGGTCTTTTCTGGTTCCATACAAATTTTAGGATTATTTATTCTAGCTCTATGAAGAATGATGGTGTTATTTTGATAGGGGTTGCATTGAATATGTATATATGTATATATCACATCTTCTTTATCCATGCATCCATCGATGGACATTTGGGCTGTTTCCATACTTTGGCTATTGTTGATAGTGCTGCTATAAACATTGGGGTGCATGTGTCCTTTCAAAACACCATACCTTTATCCTTTGGAAAAATATCTACTAGTGCAATTTCTGGGTCATAGGGTAGTCCTATTTTTAATTTTTTGAGGAAACTCCATACCGTTTTCCAGAGTGGCTGCACCAGCTTGCATTCCCACCAGGAATGCAAATGAGATCCTCTTTCTCCGCATCCTCACCAACATCTGTTGTTGCCTGAGTTGTGAATGTTAGCCATTCTGACAGGTGTAAGGTGGTATCTCATTGTGGTTTTGATTTGTATTTCCCTGATGATGAGTGATATTGAGCAATTTTTCAATGGTCGGTGGGCCATCTGGATGTCTTCTTTGGAAAAGTGTCTATTCATGTCTTTTGCCCATTTCTTCACTGGATTATTTGTTTTTTGGGTGTTGAGTTTGATAAGTTCTTTATAGACTTTGGATACTAACCCTTTATCTTATATGTCGTTTGCAAATATCTTCTCCCATTCTGTTGGTTGCCTTTTAGTTTTGATGGTTGTTTCCTTTGCTGTGCAGAAGCTTTTTACTTTGATGAGGTCCCAATAGTTTATTTTTGCTTTTGTTTCCCTTGCCTCCGGAGACGTGTTGAGTAAGAAGTTGCTGTGGGCAAGATCAAAGAGGTTTTTGCCTCCTTTCTCCTCGAGGATTTTGATGGCTTCCTGACTTACATTTATGTTTTTCATCCATTTTGAGTTTACTTTTGTGTATGATGTAAGAAAGTGGTCCAGGTTCATTCTTCTGCATGTCGCTGTCCATTTTTCCCAGCACCACTTGTTGTAGACCCTTTATTCCGTTGGATATTCTTTCCTGCTTTGTCAAAGATTAGTTGGCCATACGTTTGTTGGTCTATTTCTGGGTTCTCTATTCTGTTCCATTGATCTGAGTGTCTGTTTTGGTGCCAGTACTGTACTGTCTTGATGATTACAGCTTTGTAGTATAGCTTGAAGTCTGGGATTGTGATGCCTCCTGCTTTGGATTCTTTTTCAAGATTGCTTTGGTATTCAGGGTCTTTTCTGGTTCCATACAAATTTTAGGATTATTTATTCTAGCTCTGCAAAGAATGCTGGTGTTATTATGATAGGGGTTGCATTTAATATGTAGATTGCTTTGGGTAGTATTGACATTTTAACAATATTTGTTCTTCCTATCCAGGAGCATGGAATCTTTTTCCATTTTTTTTTTTGGTCTCTTCTTCAATTTCTTTCTTAAGTTTTCTATAGTTTTCAGTGTATAGATTTTTCACCTCTTTGGTTAGATTTACTCCTAGGTATTTTATGGGTTTTGGTGCAATTGTAAATGGGATCTATTCCTTGATTTTTCTTTCTGTTGCTTCATTGTTGGTGTATAGGAATGCAATCAATTTCTGTGCATTGATTTTATATCCTGCAACTTGGCTGAATTCATGAATCAGTTCTAGCAGTTTTTTGGTGCCCTCTTTTGGGTTTTCCATATAGAATACCATGCCATCTGTGAAGATTGAAAGTTTGAACTCCTACTGGACCATTTGGATGCCTTTTAATTCTTTGTGTTTTCTGATTACAGATGTTAAGACTTCCAATACTATGTTGAATAACAGTGGTGAGAGTAGACATCCCTGTCTTGTTCCTGATCTTAGGGGGAAAGCTCTCAGTTTTTCCCCATTGAGGAGGATATTAGCGTTGGGTCTTTCGTATATGGCTTTTATGATCTTGAGGTATGATTCTTCTATACCTACTTTCTCGAGGGTTTTTATCAAGAAAGGATGCTATATTTTGTCAAATGCTTTCTCTGTATCTATTGAGAGGATCATATGGTTCTTGTCCTTTCTTTTATTGATGTGATGAATCACGTTAATTGTTTTGTGGATATTAAACTAGCCCTGCATCCCAGTTACAAATCCCACTTGGTCATGGTGAATAATTTTTTTTAATGTATTGTTGGATCCGGTTGGCTAATATCTTGTTGAGGATTTTTGCATCCATGTTCATCGGGGAAATTGGTCTATAGTTCTCCTTTTTAGTGGGGTCTCTGTCTGGTTTTGGAGTCAAGGTAATGGTGATTCATAGAAAGAGTTTGGAAGTTTTCCTTCCATTTCTGTTTTTTGGAACAGCTTCAAGAGAATAGGTGTTAACTCTTCCTTAAATGTTTGGTATAATTCCCCTGGAAAGCCATCTGGCCCTGGACTCTTGTTTATGGGGGATTTTTGATTACTAATTCCATTTCCTTACTGGTTATGGGTCTATTCAAATTTGCTATTTCTTCCTGTTTCAGTTTTAGTAGTAGTGTATGTTTCTAGAAATTTGTCCATTTCTTCCATATTGCCCATTTTATTGGCATATAATTTCTCATAATATTCTCTTATTATTGTTGGTATTTCTGCTGTGTTGGTTGGGATCTCTCCTCTTTCATTCCTGATTTTATTTATTTGGGTCCTTTGCTTTTTCTTTTTGATCAAACTGGCTAGTGGTTTCTCATTTTTTTTTCAGTCTTTCAAAGAACCAGCTTCTAGTTTCATTGATCTGTTTTACTTTTTTTTTTTTTTTTGGTTTTGATAGCATTAATTTCTGCTCTAATATTTATTATTTCCTGCCTTCTGCTGGTTTTGGCTTTTATTTTCTGTTCTTTTCCCAGCTCTTTAGGTGTAAAGTTAGGTTGTGTGTCTGATATCTTTCTTCCTTCTTTAGGAAGGCCTGGTTTACTGTATACTTTCCTTTTATACTGCCTTTCCTGCTTCCCAGAGGTTTTGGGTTGTGGTGTTATCATTTTCATTGGCTTCCATTAATTTTTTAATTTTCTCTTTAACTTCTTGGTTAGCCCATTCATTCTTTAGTAGGATGTTCTTTAGTCTCCAGGTATTTGTTACCTTTCCAAATTTTTTTCTTGTGGTTGATTTCGAGTTTCATAGCATTGTGGTCTGAAAATATGCATGGTATTATCTTGATCTTTTTGTACTTGTTGAGGGCTAATTTGTGTCCAGTATTTGGTCTATTCTGGAGAACGTTCCATGTGCACTGGAGAAGAATGTATATTCCACTGCTTTAGGATGAAATATTGTGAATATATCTATTAAATCCATCTGGTCCAGTGTGTCATTCAAAGCCATTGTTTCCTTGTTGATTTTCTTATTAGATTATCTGTCCATTGCTGTGAGTGGGTTGTTGAAGTCCCCTACTATTATGGTATTACTATCATTGAGTTTCTTTATGTTTGTGGTTAATTCAAATATTTGGGTGCTTCCACTAATGGCGCATAAATGTTTACAATGTTAGATCTTCTTGGTGGATAGACCACTTAATTATGCTATAATGCCCTCCTTCATCTCTTGTTACAGTCTTTATTTTGAAGTCTAGATTGTCTGATATAAGTATGGCTAGTCTGCCTTTCTTTTGTTGACCATTAGCATGAGAGCTGGTTCTTGATCCCCTTACTTTCAATCTGAAGGTGTCTTTTGGTCTAAAGTGGGTCTCTTATAAACGGTGTATAAATGGTCTTGTTTTCTTATCCATTCTGTTACCCTATCTCTTTTGATTGCAGCATTGAGTCCATTGGCATTTAGAGTGAGTACTGAAAGATATGAATTCATTGCCATTATGTTGCTCGTAGAGTTGGAGTTTCTGGTGGTGTTCTCTTGTCCTTTCTAGTCTTTGTTGCTTATAGTCTTTATTTATTTGTTTTTTTCCCCCATCTTTTCTCCCCTCAGAGAGTCCCCCTTAAAATTTCTTGCAGGGCTGGTTTAGTGGTCACAAACTCCTTTAATTTTTGTTTTTCTGGGAAACTTTTTATCTCTCCTTCTATTTTGAATGATAGCCTTGCTGGATAAAGAATTCTTGACTGCATATTTTTCTGATTCAGCACATTGAATATATCCTGCTACTCCTTTCTGGCCTGACAAGTTTCTGTGGATATGTCTGCTGCAAATATGATCTGTCTTCCCTCGTAGGTTAAGGGCTTTTTTTTCCCCTTGCTGCTTTCATGATCCTCTCCTTGCCTGAGTATTTTGTGGATTTGACTATCATATGCCTTGTTGATGGTCGTTTTTTGTTGAATCTAATGAGGGTCCTCTGTGCTTCCTGGATTTTGATGTTTGTGTCTTTCTCCAGGTTAGGAAAGTTTTCCCTTGTGATTTGCTCACATAACAATTCTACCCCTATTTCTCTCTCTTCCTCTTCTGGGACCTCTATGATTCTGATGTTGGTACTTTTTAATGAGTCACTGATTTCTCTAATTCTTAAAGCGTGCTCTTTTGCCTTCATCTCCCTCCTTTTTTCTGCTTCATTATTCTCCATAAGTTTGTCCTCTATATTGCTGATTCTCTGTTCTGCCTCATCCATCCTTGCTGCCACGGCATCCATTTGAAATTGCAGCTGAGTTATAGCATTTTTTACTTCATCCTGACTAGTTTTTACTTCTTTTATCTCCACAGAAAGGGATTCTAACCTATTTTCAACTCCAGCTAGTATTCTTATTATCGTGATTCTCAATTCTGGTGCAGACATCTTGCTTGTATTTGTGTTGGTTAAGTCACTAGCTGTTGTTTCATTCTGCTCTTTCTTTTGGGGTGAATTCCTTCGTTTCATCATTTTGAAGGGAGAAACATAATTAATGAGGTAAAAACTTTAAAAAATATATTAAAATAAAAAAACATTAAAATTAAAAAATTAAAAACAAACACACACAAAAAATAAATCAAAGAAATGATGCTAGATCCTAGGTGTGTTTTGATTTGTGTGTTGAAAGGGTCCTTGTAGATTAGAGAAAAAAGGGGAAAGAAGAAAAAAAAAGGAAATTGTTTGAAAATTTGAAAAAATGAATACATTGAAGTAGACTAAAATGAACTGATGGAAGTAAAATAGAATTTGAAAGAATTTACACAAAAATAAAAAATGTAGTAGAAAAAACATTAAAAATATTAAATATTAAAAATATTAAATATATTTTAATAAAAATTGAAATAAAAATGATTTTTTTCTTTCTGTATTCAAGAAAAAGAAAAGAAACGAAAAAGAAAAAAGAAAGAAATTTGAATAAATGGACCTAACAGACTGAAATATGACTGAAATTACTTCATTTTCCCCTAGAAGTCAAACTATGAAGGACTTTATAGTCCATAAACTAAGTAGGCAGAGAGACATGTATTCCTGAAGAGCGAGGTTGGCCCAGTTGGGTGGAGCTTAGTGTAATGGCTCTGTTCTCCACTAGATGGCACCACTTAACTTACTGGGGTAGATTGTTGTGCTTGTAGGTATGTATGTGCCTGCGTGGGGGCAGTGAAAATGGCATCACCCAGCTACCCAGTCTAGTATCAGAACTCTGTTTTCCATGATCAGCAATTGTGCACCCATTCTTTGGCTTCTGTCCACTCCCTGCTTTTTCACAGTCTGTGACCAAGCCCCAGGCAGCACCTCCCTCCTGAGTTTTGTCTCCAATGCAGGTTTTTTTCCCATCCCTTACTTCTGAGGGGCTTTGGCTTTGACCTCTTTGCCCTTCCGTGAGAGGGTCTCACCAAGTATTGGCCAGGTGCCCCCCACACCCAGGAATATTTGCAGGTCTGTGCTGTTGCTGATGCCCAGAGACTGTGGCCAGGTGCCAGCCCACCCCAAAAGAAGTTCACATGATTGTGTAGAAGCAGCATTTCAGGGATTATGGAAAATCACAACACACATCTGGCACCAGGCTTAACGACCTTGTTCCAGCACCAGTGAATGTGGTTGTTCTCCTGGGTCCACTGGCACCTTGCTTTTTGTGAACCCACACAGCCTCTACCAGTTGTCCTCCCAGCAGGGGAACCACCTCTCCCCATGTGGCCTGAAAAACCCCAGACTCCACTCTGCTCCTGGGGATTCGCCCTTCCCACCAGAGCACTGCCAGGTATTGAGCTGCAGAGTTCCAGACTCTGCACTCCCCCTGTTTACAGTCTTAATGGTATTTAAACCATCTCCTTTCTCCCCTTTTAGTTCAGTCACTGCAGCTGTTTCTGCTTTTTCCACTTTCTCTCCAGCTGCTTTTGGGGTGGTGCTTTTCCCATATTCTCTCCCCTCCTTCCCCCCATCTCTGTCCTTTCTCCACACGCAAAAGTGGCTCCCTGCCCTCTGCAGCTTCTCTCTCTCCCAGTTCACCTCTCTGTGCCTTGTACCTGCTGAATTTTGTGTTTCAAGTTGTGCAGGTTGTTGTGTTAATCCTCAGATCAGTTTTCTCGGTGTGCAGGATGCTTTAGTGTTCGTCTGGCTGTATTTCATGGACGTGAGACACACAAATAACTTCCATGATGTTCCACCATCTTGGTTCCTCCTGAATTACTTATTTATTCGTTTATTAACTTGGTATTATGCACTGGATAAAATGACAGAGGACACAGTTGTTTTCATTCAAGTAGAAACAGACAAATGGACTAGTGTATCACTTCAATGAAATGTTATAGGGATTTTATGGCATGCATAGGATATACAACTATGGGGATATCAGGAATGGGTTCTTAAGATGGTGACATATGAAGTTAATTTTGAAGGATTAATAGAACTAGGCCAAGTAAAATAGGAATAGGGCAAATGGCACTCTAGGCAAAGGATAAGCATGATGGAAGAAGGTATATAGCCAAGAACTGCAAGTAGTTCATTGTGGCTGCAACACACAGTTAAACCCTGGACAATGGAAGCAAAGGAAGTTGGATTCATATGCGGAAGCCATATTGTTAAGGAATGTGTGTGTCAGGTTAAGACATTTAGATTGTATCATGAAGGCAATGGAGAGTTCAGAGTTTTCAGATGTAAGGGGTCATGGCTGTATTTGCAGTTTAGAGGGATACCTCTGATGGAATGTTGAGGTTGGATTGCAGAATATAAGACAGGAGGAAAGAAGAATAATTGTTTGGCTATTGTATTAGGCCAGGTGAGAAATGAGGAGATGGCAGTGGGAATGGAAGGGATAGGGGTGGATATTCAGACAGATGGTGAGGAAGATTTGTGAGCTTGAATGGATAAGATATGGTGAATTTGACACACAGGCTGAGATGTAGAAAATAAGAGAACTAGGAGGATAGGACATGGGGGACAATGACGAATACACTTTCATACATGACAAAAATACTTGGAGGTGGAAATCACATTTTCTGTGGGCAGGGACCTTAGCCAATGGCATACAGTATGACAGTCCTAAGGCTTTGCACCAGCCTCGCTTAGCAAAGAGAGATTCAAGTATGTTCACTAGACCAGATTGATTAAAGAAAGTCTCAGATAAAGGTGCAGTTGCACAGCAATTTAATTAGCTAGTACCCACCATTCCCATAACATCTCACTTATTGATGTTTTATTGTACTTCTTAGAAGATAAGCCTATCTTGAGGCACCTGGGTGGCTCAGTCAGTTAAGCGTCCGGCTTCAGTTCAGGTCATGATGTCACACTTTGTGAGTTCTAGCCCCACGTAGGGCTCTGTGCTGACAGCTGAGACCTGGAGCCTGCTTTGGACTCTGTCTCCCTCTCTCTCTCTGCCCCTCCCCTGCTCACATTCTGTCTCTCTCTCTCTCCTTCAAAAATAAATAAACATTAAAAAATAAGATAAATTTATCTTGGCGTCGGATATTCTATAATATCACTGTCACTTTGGCTTTTTCATTATTTCTAAAGTGCATCACGTTTTCCTAATCACTGCCAAGGAGACAAGGAGCAATCCTCCATTTTATAATTGATAAAATTCTCTTTAGTTTGAAATTTCACATTCTCTATTACCCCTAGAGTGGATCTATTATTTTTTCCTTGACCCTTCACTCATATTCATTATTGATTTCTCCTGAAGGATGCCAAAGCAATTACTGCCTACTTTTTACTTTATCCCGCATGAAAGGATCTCCCATGCCTTCTTAGGGCCCTACAAAATCGAGGGTTGTTTACACCAATCACACAACTCAGCACTTTTTCTAAGCTTTTCAAGATAAAAGTTTAAAGTGCCCCTGATTAAGGTGCTTCTGTGATTGTTGCTCTGCATCAAGTTCCATACTTCTTCATTCTTTCCTTAGAGCTTCTTTTCACAGTCCAGGAAGCAGCCTTGAGTAAACAAAATGCTGAGGAAGGGAGGAGTTCAGAGTAGTTTGATTTCCTAATTAGCTGTCTAGAAAGTAGTTAACCCTTGCAACACAGAGGTTAGGGGCACTGATACCCCTTTCCCTCTGCTGTGCAGTCAAAAATACTTGTATAAATTTTGACTCCCCCAAAACTTAACTAGAAGCTTTACTGATAATAAAAACAGTCAACACATATTTTGTATGTTATATGTATTATATTCAGTATTCTTAGAATAAAGTAAGCTAGAGGAAAGAAAACATTATTAAGGAAATAATAACGAAGAGAAAATGTATATACAGTACTGTATCAAAAAAATCCACATGCAGTTCAAACCTATGTTGTTGAAGGGTCAACTGTGTTGAAAATTCCTTTGTTTCTCTTGTTTTCACTGATAATATTTTTAGGGTATCTAAATCTACGTTGTTGCCTGGTGTGTCTGTGCTAGTGAATCAAATTGAATTGACCTTTGATGTTTCCTTTGATGAATGGTCTTTTCAGGACTGTTGTCATTATTCTGACCTTTATTGATCATTGTCAGTTAAAGATGAAAAAACATGGCAATAGGGTCAGACAAAGGCGGTATCTGACTCGTGATTCCATTGTTTACCAGCTGTGTGACCTTAGCTAAGTCATTTAATTTTTCTTAACTCCCTGTTTCTTCAACTATAAAAATACATAATCATATGTACTCTGGTTTCTTCTGAGATTGGTGTGTTTTTCAAATCAGGAAAGTATTTTACGAATTTCCAGGCACTAATACATGTAATTTGGTAGTTTTGGGCACATATTTATAAGGTATGAGAGAAAAAATGAAATTTCATTGCTATTCTCTGAATGAACAGTGAATATGTATGGTGATCTAGCAGAATTTGTGTGTTAAACCAAAGATATTTTAGAACGTTAGGTTTTTAAAAATAAAAACATGAGAGTTAACATTTATTGGGTGTTTGTCATATGCCAAACAATGTTCTATATGCTTTAAACGAATTTTATCATTTCCTGGTCACAAGAGTGAGCCTTTATTATTGTTAGGACAACTTTACAGGTAAGGAGATTTGCTCTAGTTCATCCAGATAGTAAGTGGAAGAGAGATGAAATTTAAATCTGGGCCTCGTCAAAACCTATGATTTTAGCCACAGTCCTTCTTCATAATCTTGATGTGAGCTTGCTTAATTTTGTTTTTACAAGGTTATCATACAACTGTATTGTAGCAGAACAATCTAGGTTAATTGGGGTACCAGTTTTTACTATGCATAGGGAAAGAGAGAGAGAAAGGTCACAGCAGCCATATAATACAGAAGTGATGGTTCTTACGTTTTAGAAATCTTGTCCACTGATTTCTTTGTCAACTATAGGAGCAGATGTAACAAAGTCCATCACAGATGCTCAGAGAGAAAACTGTTGAAACAACTTTTGCTCACTAGATTTAAAATGTTTTTCCATGTTTACTTATTTTTGAGACACACAGAGAGGACACAAGCAGGAAAGGGGCAGAGAGAGAGGGAGACACAGAATTCAAAGCAGGCTCCAGGCTCTGAGCTGTCAACACAGAGCCTAATGCAGGGCTCGAACCCACAAACTGTGAGATCATGACCTGGGCCAAAATCAGACACTTAACCAACTGAGCCACCCAGGCGCCCCAACATTTTAAAGTTCTAGAAGGAAAGGGGCATATGCCTGGCAGAAAGGTTGGCACATAGTTGGTATCCAATGAGTGTTTCTTCTCTCTTATTTCACAGCAGAGCTTTTATCTACCCTGAACCCCTGTTGACTGTGGCTAGCTGTATAATTAAGAAACTAGCATAAAATTAGATTCAAATGTAGTGTTTGTGTCTACCAAGCAGTTCTTAAAAGTTCGTGTACACAAGAGGATTTACATTTAATCAATCGTGAAACATGACAAAACTATATAATTTACTTTGAAAAAAACCTGTTTTTGATAAATTGTTAGGGAATATAAGGTGTATCACATTGAAACTAAATTTAGATTAAGTAACTTTAGATGCAATGTTTAGATGCAATGTTTACTTGGAATATAAGTTGTATCACATTGAAACTAAATTTAGATTAAGTAACTTTAGATGCAATGTTTACTGGAAGGAATCTTGAGCGTTCACATAGATCCTGCCTCTTACTCCCCAATTTACCTTTGGGTAGCTCTGTGGCTAAACTTTACAAAAATTTCTGAGGAATTATATGATGGTTAAGGCTAGTTGGAAAGGGACTCTACCAGTCTCCTTATGAAAACATTTCCACGTGTTCCTACGTATACTATTGAGGTAATAATTTACAAATGTAATCAAGAATCAGAATCGCCTAAAGCAGCAATTCTCAAATGTTTTGGGTTTATGATCCCTTCATGCTCTTAAAAATTCTAAGAACCTACTATTTTTTACCCATTACATAATTACCTAAATAACATAGTGTTACAAAAAGTAATGTTATTTTCCAAAACAAAAAAAAATGTATATATAGTGAAAGAATGGAATTGCTTTACATTTTTGCAGTTCTCTTTAATATCTGCTTAACAGAAGGCAGCTAGATCATCTCTCTTTTTCTGCATTAAATCTCTTGGAACATGTTGTTTCATTTGAAGTATAGAAAGAAAATCCAGCCTCAATCAGGTACATAGTTGGAAAGGGAAATAGTATTTTAATAGTCTTTTGGATAATTGTGGATATTTTTCTTTGATGGTATACCAAAATTCAATAGCTGGTAGTTTTCTAAAAGTTAGTTACAATAGTGCATTAGAAACCATATTAAAGGGGTGCCAGGGTGGCTCAGTCAGTTAAGCATCTGACTCTTGGTTTCCATGAGCCCTGCATCCGGTGGAGCTTGAGCCCTAGTTTGGCTTCCACACTGTAAGCATGGAGGCTGTGTTGGATTGTCTCTTTCTCCCTCTCTCTCTCCCTCTCTCTCTACCCCTCGCTCACTTGTGCCCTCCTTCTAAATATATATATATATTAAATGGTTTTCATACTTTCAGACTTTTCATACACTGTTTCATAAAGATCCTTTGGTTTAACCTACACTCTGAATAAATCTTTTACTCATGCATGATTTTGTAACATCATTTATTGGTCAGTTGGAAAATTTTAATTCACCAAGTTACGCAGATCATCTAAATTTTTTTTATTAGTTTTCTTTATTTTTGAGAGGCAGAGAGAGACAGAGTGTGTGCGGGGTAGGGGCAGAGAGAGAGGGAGACACAGAATCTGAAGCAGGCTCCAGGCTCTGAGGTGTCAGCACAGAGCCTGATGCGGGGCCCAAACTCAGGAACCATGAAATCATGACTTGAGCCGAAGTCGGACGCTCAAATGTCTGAGCCACCCAGCCGTCCCACAGATCTTCTAAATGTTGACACATTTTACTATTCCATATGTACAATCATATTAATTAATATCACCACTAATCTTAGCAAAATCTTTATGGATAGCAAACTGTTATGCCCATTGTTGAAGACAGAAGTTTTCCAAATTTGAATTTTCACTTGACAGCTTGAATTTTATCCTAAGCCACAAATACTGCCAATTGTTTTCCTTGAAGTGACAGTTTCACTTCATTTATGTATCAAAAAAAATCAAGAAATATGTAAATCTGAGTAACCATAGTTTGTCAGTCTTTCTTTCAAGTGAAAATAATGTCCTCTGAGAAAGTAGCTAGTTCAGCTGGTGACTCAAACAGTAACAGAAGTGCTTTTCCTTGAGACAGGTATCATAGTTCAGTATGTATCAGAAGTGCTTTATGCAAATTTTATATTTTGTCACACAGAGTATTAAAAAGACACACACTCAAGGATCATGATTTAATAAAATTAATAATTTTAATGCTTTACTGAGGGTATTTTAAAATGAAACTTTTTTTGTCATGCATTTACTGCAAATGCGTGTCAGTGAAGACTACTGTAATAACTACATATTGTGCTACTGCCTTGACTCATACTAAGCTACCAGAAGTTTTAGCCACCATTGCTTTTGTACCATCAGAACAAATGTTAGCACAATTAAAAGACAACAGTTATTCTTATGAAAATAGATTTGAAGTCTCCCTGAATCACTGAACCTCAGGTATGCAGACCATACTTTGAAAATATCTTTAAAATGCTATTTTTTTTACCAGACTTTCAGAAGTTCCAATTCAAGAATTTGGGGGAGGAGTCCAGTAATGTGCATTTTTAACTAGCATTCCAGAGGATTTTGAGAGATTTGGCCTGTGAAACACAATGTTAAAAATCCAGCAGTATAGAAGAGATACTGCCACTTTGGCTCTGATTATGTGAACTGGAATATATGTCTGCCTAAAACACCTAATTATTTAATTTAATAAAATTTATTTTGTTTATAAGCAAAGGATTTTGCTTATTCTATTAAAGGATTGCATTGATGGCACTTTCTAGTGTATAATAATTTCCTCCCTCACATCTCCCATATCCACTTCTTTAATTATCTTTTTTCTTTATTTCTTTGCTAGATTGTGAAAGTTAATATTGGACAGAAATGCAGTCTTCTGAGGCTCTGACCATGCTAATAGGAAGTCCTTGCTATGTTTTCACATCTTAAAATAGTAACTGTTCTCCTTAGCTCTTCCTTCTTAGCTATATCTTTCTAGCCCTGTTTCTACCCCTGGAATTCTGACCATTGCTGCCATGCCTGTGGAAAGGCAGAGAATGAGTCTTGCCCAGGACTTTTATAGTTGAACAGCCTGTTATGTCTGACAATGAGGAAAAGAGTAAGTGTGAGTTGGAGATAAACCTTGAAAGTGAGTATGAGCATTCCTTATGTAATTGTCCTACTTCTGTTCCGTTTCCCATCAATGAAATCTCTGAAACTAGGACCCAGCCACTCTTTTGATCTCTATTCATCTTTCCATGTTCAGGTATCCTGCAGTTGACTGCCTGGTTTCAGAGCTTTTTTTGAACTTGGGAGACTTCACACCCCATTGTCCTCCCTTGCTAAAATGTACAAGAAATTTGCACAGCTCACCCCTTCAGGCTTAAAATCTTCCCAGGTGAGAAGAGATTGCATAGGTCTTGTTTGCATTTTTGGCTTGACCTGTTCACCTCATCCTTTAAGCCATTTCCTTTGATTTTGAGGGCTCACATTTTATCACCTCAAATACAGTTATGGATCACTATTAGTTTCCAAGGCAGTTGGGTAGTACTAAGCAAAATTTGCTACCCTAAATGCTCAAGCAGGCAACATCACACATCAGGGAAGCAGACTTTCAATTACAAAGTTGTTTCGTTTTAAATCTTGCCTGGGGGTCATAATTTGTGTGATAGTGGTATTGATGTAATTTAACTGAAAAGACTATTGTGTATGTGAAATTTTGTTAAAGAGCTACTTTAAAGGGATATAACTTTAATTTTCAAAGATTTTTAATTAATGAGTATGGGACACTGAGACATTTAGTATTTCCTTTTAAAAATCTTACTTTCAAATGTGTGTATTCTTCCCTATTCACTGACCCTACTCCATGCATAGATATGTATATATGTACACAGCTGTTTAAATTTTTAAGATCAAGCACTGGTGCATGTAAGGAACCTACGGCAAATAGAAAGTTCCTGATTACACTTCTATTCCTAAAACGAATTAGATATTTGTGCAACTAATACTTTCAGACTTTATCAGATGTTAGCAAATAGATGTATTTGTAGAACTTACCCTCCTTGATAAAAAGTTCAAATCTATTTGTGGCAAAGCAAGCACATTTTTATAATGATTATTCCAATCAAGTCAGAATCTTTCATACTTACACAACCACTAACAACAATAAAAACAACATTGGGAATAGAAGCATAAACTAAACCATAATTCATGCAAATTTTTCTTCCATGCAATAGGAATTAACTTAATTTTATTTTTGTCTGTGACTTCTACTGACTTATGTGTGACAGGAAAATTTATTGTGATATTGATTTCTGTATTATTGATTTCTATATTCTTATCACTGAAGTGGACATTTCTTCCACCCCCCATACTGAAAAAATAGCCAAAACTTTTTGTGTCTTTGCCAAAGAAGTGGCAGAAGTGAGAGTGGAGGACTGTTAAATTTTGAGTCACTGAAGGTGGTAGTTTCCAGAAACACAGAAGGTGACCACTATCTAAACCTTTTAATTTTCAAAAACAGTTTCCTGGAAGGATTGGTTAAGAGGAAGAGAAGTTTCAAGATATGGAAAAGGTGGAATAAGGCCACCTGGAGAGTAGAGATTTGGGGTACAGCTTTCCTAGGTCTCATAATCAGGGATTTTTAATTTGTCAGGAGCAGGGGAAATGGAATCCACTTGCTTACAGTGCTCCAGATAGGAATTACTGCAGAATGACTATGGAGGTATTACCGTATGTATCATGTACTTAAGAACAATGGTGAAGTTCTTTGTTAGCGAATCTTTGGTTACTTAGGCTTATTAGTATAAGAGGCAATCTGAATCCCATCAGAGCAGAATGACTAAATTAACTTGGAGGGTCTCCATGACAGTGGAATTATATTGTCTAAAATAAAATGTAAACGATGATAACTATTATGTGCTATCGATTTGTATCACCCCTCAATTTTGAGTCACCACTTAAGCCTGGGATTCTGATATAGTCTTGTGAGGGTTGGGAAGATGTCTCCAAAAAGACTAACATCCAGGTTGGTGAACAGTTTGGGAATATTGCACAATTGGGAAATGTAATAAAGACATTCCTTAAATCTAAATATTGTGGAATAAAATCATATCTATCACAAATGTCTCTACAAACAGGTGATCAATGAGTGGTGATATTTTTCTCATTAGTTTACTTATTTCTCCAATTTACAGTAGCTCAGTTTTTATTAAAGTACAATGCTAATTATAATTACATGCAATCTTACTAAGGAAAAAAATATTGCTGGTCCATTTGAAATACTGTGATGGCATTTTTATTTGTTATTATTTTCTGACCACCTATCAGAGTGACATAGTTAAAGTCCTTGCAAAATATGATCAGCATGGGGGGATTGAATCTTGTACAGTAAATATTTATTTTGATTTAGATTATGTAGAAAATAATAACAAATCTAGATTTCAAAGAAGACAGAGGTATAATTTATATCTCACACTGTTGTCCAAGGGTGTACTTGTTCAGAAAATCTCAAAGAGAATAAAATGACTTTTATGCTCTGTTCTTTTCCTCTATGACTTACAGGATTGGTTACTATATATTGTAAAATTTGTGGTGTGTGTAGATAGCAAAATGGCTACCTGAAAAACTTATTTGAACTTAATGAAAAATTGCCCAGTTCATGACATGGATATAGGAAGCTCTAAAGTTAGAAAAGATCTCACAGCTAGCCTAGTTTATTTTGTTGACTGTTACTTGACTTCCACATAATAAACACCAAACTTAAGGCTTTGATAGTCTGCCTTTCTGTCACTAGATCATGTAGTAAGTGGTAAGCCATGCATTTTGTATACATACACATCTCCAAATCAGAGAAGAGGTGGTTAGAGGAGGACCATGTCTCTTCCTACCTCTTTGTCCATATTTAGTAATCAAAGACATTAACTCAGGAAAAACATAACAAAATACAACAGCAAAACAATACTGAGTGGCTTAGTTCTTTGTTCGAGATTAATAGAAAAATGAGTCAAGTCATGGAAGATGTTGAATTCCCATTCAGGAGCTTATGTTTAGTCTTTTTAGGAACTCACTGGGAAGCAACCAGAGTTATTTGAGGTGAAGAAATAGAAGTGGCATTTTAGGAAATAATTTTGCAGTGCTGTGCAGAATAGACTGGAATATGAAAGACATGGGAACACTGGGAGACCAGTTGGGAGGTACTACTAAAATTCAGTTATAAAATGTATTACTTGTTTATATAATATGCAATTTATAACACTGGATTGAAATACATACCACTATCACACTGTTCAACTATTTGTTCCTTTAGATTTCAAGTCTTAAGCATTTTTTAACTCACAACAATTACTTTAATGTAATTAAATGTAATGACTTCCTGAGTGTCAAAACACTCACTGTAACTGTTGAGAAACAAAGGAAAACATGCTATGATAACATAATTACTCATTTTTTAAAGAGTATGTGAGCTAAAGTGTTCCTCATTACTAATAGAGAAAAATTCTCTCACAGTCTAATCTAAATTTAAAAAACAATTTATCTGATAGAATAAATTAATTTTTGCTAGAGGTAGGCTATCTAAATTTAGTCCAGGATAAAAAATGTATTCGATAGAATGTTTCCCTCAAGTATTGGAAGTGAGATTCTGAATTTTGAGCTTGGATTTAGTCTGACCCAGTAGTGCTTTGACTTCGATGTTAGGTCAGTGTCCTAAACTCAGCTCTGTTGGTAATATATAATGTAGTTACATAGTATCATAAGAATAAGTCACATGATCTCAAAGGCATCAATCAATTTTGCCATTTAGAAAGAAATATTAGAGAATAAATGGTAACACCCCATATGACAGGGCTAACGATTCATTTGGCTTTACCATATTGTTTATTTGTGGCATTTGCATCTCCAATGCACACCCAGAAGGAGTTGAATAAACACTTCCTGAATGAATAAATAAAAATGAAACAATAGCATAACACTAAACCATATGTAGTTCATTCATCATTGTACCCTCAAGTACTTAAATTCTTGGCACTTGGAAGGAGAATTAGTCAAGTATAAATCTCTTTGAAGAAAAACAGCAACCTAGTACATTTCAAGCAATTAAGTCCATGATTATATCTCATTTCTGGGGAAACAAAACTTTGTTTTTTAAAATATTTTTTAGTGTTGGGGCGCCTGGGTGGCTCAGGCAGTTGAGCGTCTGACTTTGGCTCAGGTCATGATCTCACAGTTCATGGGTTGAAGCCCCGCATTGGGCTCTGTGTTGACAGCTCAGAGCCTGGAGCCTGCTTTGATTTCTGTGTTCCCCTCTCTCTCTGCCTCTCCCCTGCTCATACTCTGTCTCTGTCTCACAAAAGTGAATAAACATTTTTAAAAAGTTATAAATTTTTTTAATGTTTATTTTTGAGAGAGAGAGACAGAGTGCGAGTGGGGAAGTGACAAAGAGAAAGAGGGGGAGACACAGAATCTGAAACAGGCTCCAGGCTCTGAGCTGTCAGCACAGAGCCAGATGCAGGAATTGAACTTGGGAACAGCATGATCATGACCTAGGCAGAAGATGGCTTCTCAACTGACTGAGCCACACAGGCGCCCCAGAAAACAAAACTTTGTAATGGGATTTACTTTTTTAACTGATTTCTTCCTTTTGTATCAATAACCAAACTGAAATCACTAAGACAAATTGGTCATTTCGGGGTTTTTTAGTAGCAACGGATGCTATGCAGACTGATGACCATGCCTAGAGGACACATATGAGAGCTCCTGAAAATTAATTGGCTACCTGTTAGAATCATCTGTAGGATTCCTTGGGGTCAGGGGACTTTTTAAATTCAGAGGTATACAACACCAATGATTTACTTTTTTTTCTAATGTTTTTATTTATTTTTGAGAGAGAGAGAGGGAACGCTAGCTGGTGAGAGGCAGAGAGAGAGCGAGACAGAATCAGAAGCAGGCTCCAGGCTCTGAGCTGTCAAGCAGAGTCTGATTCAGGGCTCAAACTTACAAAGCACGAGATCATGACCTGAGTCAAAGTCGGACACTCAACTGACTAAACCACCCAGGCGCCCCAACACCAGTGATTTCTAAGACTACTTGTGTGAATAAGAGACGGAGTAACTATTATCTCTATGAAATAAATCCCTTGGAGCTTAGGTGTGTTCTGGAACATCCTGTGTTTCCTAGCAAATTCAAACCAGGGTATACCATATTTAAAATGTGTACTAGGCAGAGGAAGACCCACAATTCATATGAAGACATAAATTTTCCAGGAATTTTAGATTAATGGTGATGATGAGGAGGAGGAAGAGGAAGAGGAGGGGGTGTAGTAGTTGTAGCAGCAGCAGTAGTAGCTAGCACTTATATAGAATGCTGGGGATATGCCTAATATTGTTACATGTTTTACACTTAATCCTTATATTTGTCCTGTGAGGTGGTGGTTGTTATTAAATCACCATTCTACAGATGAGGAGACTCAAGCACAAATATATTTAGTAAGTTGCCCAAGATCACATAGATAGCAAGTTGGTGGAGCTGAGATATGAAACCAGGCAGTCTGACTTCAAACTCTTGACCCTATTGTAAAGTGCCTCATAATCAGGTGCTTTTCAGACACAATTTCCTTGAAATGTAAAGGACTACAATTTTATATAGAAAGCCAATATGCCAAAGTTTATGGTTTTCCAAATTTTCTACCTCAGGCAACTAAAATGTACCTGAAGGCTTTACTCCATGTGTTTCAGAAATACCTATATAATTACCTCATTAACCACTATTGCTTCCTTGAGGCCAAAATTGGAATCATTATTTCTTTAGAGGATTTAGTGTTTTCTCTTTTCTTCAGCTCAGATTACCTTAATCAATCCTAAATTCTAGAAACTTCTATCAAGCTTTCCCTGGTAAAAAGGAAGTATGGAACTACTGTGTATTTTGCTCTAAAGGTTGTTCAGACGTATGCTTGAAACTGAAGAAATTTTCAGTGTCTTTGTCCTTTCTGTTTAATAATTATGGCTTTTATTTTAAGCTATTCAAATAAAACTATAAATAGTTTGTTGTGCATTTATTTGTATTTAGTAATTTTGTGTAAAATTTATTATTAATAGTTAAGTAGAAATTCTGTTCCCTTAAAATATTCTGTGGTGAAAAAATATGATGCTTTTAAGTTTTTATTTTAATTACAGTCAACACACAGTGTTATATTAGTTTCAGGTGTACAATATAGAGATTCATCACTTCCGTAAATCACCCGGTGCTCATCATGACAAGTTCCCTCCTTAATCCCTGTCACCTATTTAACCCATTTCCCCAACCTCCACGCTTCTGGTAACCATCAGTTTCTTCTCTATAGTTAACAGTCTGTTTCTTGGTTTGTCTCTGTCTTTTTCCCCTCATGATCATCTGTTTTGTTTCTTAAATTCCACCTATGAGTGAAATCAAATGGTATATGTCTTTCTCTGCTTTATTTCACTTAGCCTTATACTCTCTAGCTGCATCTATATTGTTGCAAATGGCAAGAATTAATTCTTTTTTATGGCTGAATACTATTCCATTGAATATATATACCATCTCTTTTTTATCCATTCACCATCCATGGACACTTGGGTTGCTTCTATAATTTGCTATTGTAAATAATGCTGCTATAAACATAGGGGTGCATATATCCCTTTCAATTAATGTTTTTATATTCTTTGGGTAAATACCAGTAGCATGATTGCTGGATTGTAGGGTAGTTCCTTTTTTAAATTTTTGAGGAAACTCTATACTGTTTTCTAGAGTGGCTGCATCAGTTCTCATTCCCACCAACAGTGTGAGAAGTTTCCCCTTTCTCCACATCCTTGCCAACACCTGTTGTTTCTTGGGTTGTTTGTTGATTTTAGCCATTTTATATGTGTGGGATGATATCTCATTGTAGTTTTCATTTGCATTTCCCCGATGTTAAGTGATGATGAACATCTTTTTATGTGTCTGTTGGCCATCTGCATGTCTTCTTTGGAGAAATATCTATTCATGTTTTATGCCCATTTTTAAATTGGATTATTTGTCTTTTTATTTCCAAAGTTTATTTATTTTGAGAGAGACAGAGAGAGAGTCAGAGAGAGGGAATCCCAGGCAGGCTCCACACTGTCAGCATGGAGCTCAACGTGGATCTCAAATACACAAACTGCAAGATCACGACCTGAGCCAAAATCAAGAGTCGAACACTTAACTGACTGAGCCACCCAGGCGCCCCAGATTATTTGTGTTTTGGCTGTTGAGTTTTATAAGTTCTTCATATATTTTGGATACTAACCCTTTATCAGATATGGCATTTGCAAATAATGTGTTGCTTTTTAAAAGAGTAATTTGATTATGCTTGAATCAAATTTTTTTTCCAAAGTAATACATAATCAATTTTACAATGAAAATCAATGAAAAACTTGAGAGCTTCTATATAGAATTGTGCATTGTAAGCAAGTTTTGGGACATACCTCCACTCCAAAGAGGGAGAAATTTTTATTTTCTATAGTTCCCCACTGTGGCAAACCCTAGTGCTTGTGAACTTTTGCTTAGTCTTACCTTTTTAGGGAGTAGTGCTTTGCTGTGGATGCAAGCTTTAGTCAGTGATATTGAGGCCAGATAGGAAATGGGTAGGCTTCAATGTTTAACTATACCACAGATTAGAAGTTCTTCTCAAAGGAGTTTTGGGGTGGTGGTCCACTCTGAAACTGGTAATACTTGTTTGTGAGTCAATTCTGAAATGATCCAGGCTCTGCTGCAATTAGAAGAAAGTGAAAAAGTGTTGAAAGCTTCCCACTACCTACTCCTTCAGACTGAGAGGGAGGATCCTGGTACATTATTTACAATGCTTGATTTTGTTCAACTCAGTCATAGCAGATACAGCATCTCTTTTAATGGAAAGCTTCTGATTGGCTGAAGACAAATTTACATAGACTTCCATCAGTAATGGGCCTTGAAACAATTATTTCTGAAAAACTCTCAAGAGAATAGATCAGGGACTAGCCAAGTTTTTCTATAAGGTATTAGGCCTTGTGAGCCATATAGTCTCTGCTGCAACTATTCAACTCTGCCATCACAGCACAAAAGCAGTGATAGTACATTTAATTTTTGCATATCATGAAATATCCTTCTTTTTATTTTTCAACCATTTGGTAATATAAAGCTTGCAGACCATACATAAAAAGTTTATAGGACAAATTTGGCCCATGAATTAGAGTTTGAAAACCTCTGAGATATACCAAATGAATTTTTACTATAATCTATTCATCCCTTCACACTTTTCATGCCTTACATCCCTTGCCATAAAATGAAACCCAAACCACCAGGTGTTGTCTGAAAAGGTGGAAACTATTGGGTGATTTATAGTTGTTGTGTAATGAATCAAATCAGCTTCTTATTTCAATCAGATAGTATTGACAGCTCCTTATTTTCAATCAGATGGTATTGACAGAACCATTATCATAATAGAAGCAGGTCAAACAAGGGGTGTGAATCAAAGAATGAGAGACTACAAGGTGTTGGGCATATATGTCCATTACAGGCCCAGCAACTGGAATTGATGGATTAGAGTATGAATAAGTCTATTCTTCTGAAAAAACACACGAGACAGCTAAAACTGTATTATTATGGATCCTGAGTTATCAGGTTCATTTTTTTGTTAGTGAAAGTCTTGGCTTTACATGGAATTACTTTGTTAGGAGGTATGATTATGATCCTTTTGTGGGTATAAAGGAAAACAAGACACATGAAAATAATGCTTATAAAACAAATAGAAAAAATGATGTTCGTACATAACAAAGGTTAAATAAATGTTTACTATTTTTAATTATCATCATCTTTGGGACTTCATGTTAAAGAGGAGAATACTGAAGCCCAGGAGAAGTGACTTTTCCAAGGTCACAAAGTTAATTAGTAACTGTAGTGCAAATTTCCTGACATCTAAGTCACTACTCCTTCTGTCATATCAAACTGCCTCTTAATCTCCTATGTAAATAGAGCTTGGTAATTTTTGCATTACGCAAGAATATCCATGAGGAGAAGAACCCCTCCTTTTCTATTTTGGAAGGGGGTTTCCTGCTAATAGGAAGTTTAGTCTTACTCTCTTTCATGCCTGAGGATGGGGGTGCTCCACTGCCACTGCTGGCCTATAGACCTATCCATAGATGTTAATTACCATTGGTGACATTGTGCAATAATTTACCCAGGATTTGATGCTACCTCAGCCCTCTTGAAATTCTCCCACAAGATTATTGCCCAGTGGTTCAGTCCTTCTCTGAGCGCTTCTTGCTCCATCAATCTTCCCCAGACCAAATGTGTTGGGTATAAATAAAGTAGTTAGTGTTTCTTAATTAAGAATCAAGTAGCTCTTAGAACAATGGTATGGCTTGGATAAACAGAGGTTGGAGCTCTAACCTAGCAGTTCCTTGTGTCAAACAAGGGGAGGTCTATATAGGTTTGGGCCTTTGAGGAAGAGAATTTTTCTACTCACCTCCCCTTTCATTCCACAGAGACCCTTTTTCAATTCTCCTAGATTTGTGTCCTATCCCTCTCCCTCTGAAAACCCTAAATTCTTCATAGGAGGAAATATTTTAATTCTACAGTTTCTTATTTTGACAAGTTTTTTTTTTTGGAAGTTTTAGGTTTTTGTCAAATGACCAATGAATTTTTCCTTTGCTTCAGAGAGTGAGAGGGACTGCCTCTAGTCTAGTCAAATATCTGATTCCAGTTCAATCTTCCCAACAGAGGTAGCTTGGGCTTATTTCCTAGTGAGGAAATGCCCTAAGAATTAAGCATTAGAGACAATTTAATCTATAATACCTAAAAACGATATTTTTTCCTAGCAACAGGACTTTCCCTGGCTCCTTAAAAGAACAAGAGAGAGAAAGAGAAAGAGGAAGAGACAGAGAAAGAGAAAAAGAATCTGCTGTTATTAGGATAAGAAGCATTTGCCTCTTTTTAAAGTCTGCCTTGAATTACAAGACCTACCATCTCAAGTATTTCTCAAGGTGAAAGTCGTTCAATTGGACCAATCTATAAGAATAAAATTACCCCCGCCAGTAAAACATTTAGGTAGGCATCTCTGGAATATTTGGACACTGATGTCAAGAATATGTCCACTTAAATAATCCTGTACTGTGTACAATGAGACATTTTTATACAAATACTATAAAAGTTTGTTCAAAGATTATAGGCTTACTCTGGATAAATTGTCATTTTAAAGCTTGTGGATTAATCACACCAGGTATACACTAGCAGAATGAAAGTGATAAGCTGAGTTAATTATCTGAATTATTCAGGTCAATACATTTCAATTGCTTCCATTTCCTGGACCTATCAGGTAAAAGCCTATTTTGGCTTAAATTATTTGTACAAATTTCTCAGTTTAAAATTTCTGACAGTGGAGCCCTAAGGCTTTGAGTCCAGTAAGCATTACTTAGAGGCATGATGTAAAAAATGCTTATGGGCCTTGGCACCATATTACTTTATTAAGCCTCCTTATAGTGCCATGTTGGAATATCTTAATGGTGAAATGCAGCACCATTTTTTTAGACAAGAAGAAAGAACCATCTAATAAAGATGATAGGTGCAATGAAAAAGATGAGTGGAAGCAAAATCCCTTTTCCCTGGGTGGGAATAAGGAGAACTGACTTTACCAGCCTTACTATCACTTATTATCGTCAGCCATGCTATCACTAGGCATGAATAAATTGCTTCCTTTATTTTGTAAATTGCGATGAACTAAGGTATCAGTACAAGACAGGCAGAACCTGTTGCAGGCAACCTGATAAGTAGATCAGGTGTGCTTTGCGTGCTGTGTTCCTCTTTCCTGTATTATTCTTTTCCTAGTGCCTTCGTGGATGTCCAGGAACATTTCACTTGGCTATACTCTGTCCTTGCTCACATCTCCTTGTGTGACTCATCACTCTAGGGTCTGCTTCTTCCTGAATGTACATGAGCTAAGGTTATTGGTGATCCACAATCACTAATATAATAAACTTTCTAAAAACTACATTTACACTATCCTACCTATTTACACTATGACACAGCAATAGCACTGCTAGGAATTTACCCAAGGGATACAGGAGTGCTGATGCATAGGGGCACTTGTATCCCAATGTTTATAGCAGCACTTTCAACAATAGCCAAATTATGGGAAGAGCCTAAATGTCCATCAACTGATAAATGGATAATGAAATTATGGTTTATATACAGAATGGAATACTATGTGGCAATGAGAAAGAATGAAATATGGCCCTTTTTAGCAACGTGGATGGAACTGGAGAGTGAATGACCTAAAACATGTTCTCACCTCCTTATGTATGTCTTTTCCTTGGTAAAGGAAGGAAATGATCCCTATCCTAACAATTCCACAAGATTGAAGATGGAATAAAATGATAGGTATACTGTTAAAAGGCAAAGGCAGAAGCATGGAGAGCTCTTAGGAGATTATCAGTAATCCAGGGGAGAGCTGATGATGGCTTGGCTGGCATAGTAGAGATAAAAGTGGTGATTAATACTAGTTAGTGGCACCACTTACCTAGAGCAGAGGAATTTCCTAGCCTAGTCTTGCCTGAGTTTCTGTCCCAAAATATCATGAGATATAATGGTTGTTGTTTTAAGCCAAAAAAATTTTGGCATAATTTTGGCACAATTTGTTGTGAAGCAATATATAGTGCTAAGCCACTGAATTCTAAGCAGGCCAGATACATGTTAAACTCACAAGAAAAGTCTTATATTTGATGAAACAGTAAAATAACTGTTTAACCAACCTAAAATGCTTGACACATAGCAGTCACTCAATAAATGAATGAATAAACCCAGTGTGTACAGTAACAATTTAGATTTTTATACTTTCTGTGGAGTGTGTGTGTGTGTGTGTGTGTGTGTGTGTATGAAATGCGGTACCCTGTCGAGGTTCCTGTGCTGGTAGACAAATAAGTACTGAATAGTTACAGAAGACCCAACTCTCCATAATCCCTTGGGACTTGCCTTTTTCTTACTGGTGACATTGGCAAGAGATATGGCAAGGAAGATATTTTTTGTCATTTTAGTCACCAGCACCTCACTCTTTAGAGATCAAATTCCCACTTTCCTCCAATCCTTGGCATGTATTTTTAGTGTATTATTCCCTCTGTACTTGCTTCCATTTCCTGATAGAGCATAAAGAATCAGGGAGTTGAGAAAAGTAAGGTATTGCCCTATGTGTACAAGTTATTTTCAACAAAATGTCAGTTTTAGCAGGTGAAGTAAACTATGAAATGCAGCATCTGAGTATTTGGTCAATGTTTAAATCCCTAAAAGCCCATTGCAACTTGGAATATGAGCCATGAGGGCATACCTGATCAGAGAGCAATCTCAACATTTTCTTCTCAAAAAATTCCCATAATAAAGATTTACACCCACTATCAGAATATGCATTTAAAAGACCCCACATACATATTTAATGAACTGTAAAATGTACTTTAAAAAGTTGACTCTGGTTTTAAAATCCACAAAATTTAATTTGGACTAGAATTCTAGAACTCTTAAATTTTAGAGAGAATACAAAAGTTTTGAATGATATATTTAGTGCCTGCTTGTGTTGAATCCTCTCATGTATTGTATTTATAAAATAGCTTTCACTTTTGAAAGAGACCTTGCCTCTCCTTGCCAAAAGGACAGTTCTCTTTCTACCATCTCCCTCCCTCTCTCCCTCCCTCTGACAGTCCTTTGCCCCTTGTCTCCTCTCCCCTATCCTCCCTTCCTCCAGTTCCATCCTTCTTTCCTTCCTTCCCCTCTTTTTTTCTGCTCTTTCACTTCCTGTGTTTCAAAGATCTGTCTCAGAAAAATGAAGATTTATACCCTGTATCAATCATTCACTTTTCACCAGCTCAAAGGCATATCTTTGCTGCGAGAGCTTTCATGATTTCCAGCAAGCTGAAATAAAGCAAGTGATATCACTCTACTCTCTGAGATGAAAGTGAAGACTTATCCAGTATGCCAGTTAGAAATGGGTACAAATGGACACAGCCTTAACTTGTGCTTATTGTTACAGCCCAGATGGTGAGGCAAATCCACATTTGTAGAGGCAAGGGCAGAGACAATTTTTGAAAGTGAATTGAAAAAATAGCAGGATTCATCATGTCTGAACCATAGAGCAGCAGCTAGAACTTTTCTGTCAAACCTGCTATTTTCGTTACCTGATTCAAAACCAGTTCAGTAGTAACATTTTTGGAGAAAAGAATACACAGTGCCTTAAAAGTCAGTGGTTTTGGAGTAATGCAGGCTTGGCTGCATACTTGATTCAGAGTCATTAGCTCCTAAGTAGCCTTGGTGAAATCACTTTACTATTCTGAGTTCCAGTTTCCTCATCTATAAAATGGGGATAATAATCCTACTTACCTCATAAGGTTATTATGAGGATTCACTGAAATAGTAGTATTGAACATATTGCCTGGTACAGATCAGTGCTCAATAAACAGTAACAATAATAGTAGTTGATTTGCTCTTATTATGATTATGACTTCTTTGTTCAATGTAAAATGCCTGTATTCATACACAGACGAGTTCAGAAAAAAAAAACAGGTGAATTCCAATAACTGCCTAATAAAAGAAGTACTATTTGTTGAGAACCTATAGAGTATGTCATTTTATCATAACAGCAAGAAGGTAAGTGATTTTACCAAGAATATACAATTAGTAAAGGGTAATGATTGGGATTTAGACTTTGTTTAATCTACTTCCAAAGCCTGTTTCTTTCATCCCTCATTATACCGCACAACCAGTTGTTTTCTCTGTGTTCTTTCTGTTTATATCCTATTACTTCATTCAAGCATCCTTGGTCCATGGTGATAAACATACCTCTCATTTGGCCTCCTACAGTTATTTGTATTTTAATTCATTTTCCCCTATAATCAATAAATAGACTACTAGTTCCATACAGGGCAAGAGCCATATCTTTAATTTCTTTGTGGTATGCATAGCATGTGCTCTTATATTTTTTGAATGACAGTATCCTGTTTGTTTGACCTACTTCCCCTTCAAACTGATTTCTGCATACATATCAATACCATAAAGACACAGGATGAGAAGTGTCCTCTTTGATATTATTTGCCAAGCATAGCTACTATTTTCTCTTGAATATTTACATTCCTTTTATTATATTTAAAAAATTTGAGGATCCACTCTTCTCCAAATCTTTCTTCTGACTTCTTCAGTATCTTCCTTCTTTTTGAGATAAAGAAGTCACTCCATTAAGAAAATGTCACAATTAAATCAGTGTACACAAAATAACTTTCAAAATATATGACAAAAATTAGCAGAACTAAAAGATGAAATATACAAACCCACAATAAATTGGGAAACTTGAAAACATCCTTCTCAATAACTTAATGAACAAGTAGACAAAAAGGTCAATGTTTACAAAATATCTGTGCAATACTGTGAACAAACTGCTTAATTGACACATAGAATATGTTGCCTTCCACTGATAGAATTCTTATGCTTTTTATAATTTAAATTGAGGTATATTTGACATGTAGCATTATATTGGCTCCAGGTGTACAACATAATGATTCAATATTTATATACATTGCAAAATGACCAGCACAATAAGTCTAGTTACCATAAGTTACCACACAAAGTTAACTTTGGCAACCTCAAGTATGTTCTACAATATTATTTTATTGTGGTCACCATGCTGTACATTATATCCTTGTGACTTACTTATTTTATAACTGAAAATTTGACCTTCTTCACCCATTTTTCCCATTCCCCAATCTCCTCTCTCTCTGGCAACCACATTCTTTTCTCTGTATTTATGATTTTTGTTTTGTTTTGTTGTATAGTTCCCTCAAGATCTACCCATGTTGTTGCAAATGACAAGATACTACTCTCTTTAATGGCTGAGTAGTATTCCATTGTGAGGTGTGTGTGTGTGTGTGTGTGTGTGTGTGTGTGTGTGTGTATCACATCTTCTTTACCATTCATTCATCAATGTACACATAGGTTGTTTCCATATCTTGGTTATTATAAGTAATGCTGTGATGAACATAGGGGTGAACATATCTTTCTGAATTAGTGTCTTCATTTTCTTCAGGTAAATACCCAGAGGTAGAAGTGCTAGATCATATGGTAGTTCTATTTTTAATTTTTTGAGGAACTTCCATATTGTTTTCCATAGTGACTGCACTAATTTGCATTCCCACCAACAATGCACAATTGTTGTTCCTGCATATTTTTGCCAACGTTTGTTATTTGTCTTTTTGATAATAGTCATTCTAGCAGGTATGAGGAGGTATCTCATTGTGGTTTTGATTTGCATTTCCCTGATGATTAGTGATGCTGAGCATCTTTTTCATATGTCTGTTGGCCATCTAGATGTCTGCTTTGGTAAAAAATGTCTACTCAGATCCTATGCTCATTTTTTAATTGAATTGCTTGGGTTTTTGTTTTTGTTTTGTGGTTGTTGGTTATTTTTGTTTTTGTTTTTATTTTATTTTTCACTTTTTGCTATTGAGTTGTATAAGTTCTTTATATATTTTGTATATTAAGCCATATTGGATATATTTTCTCCCATTTACTAGGTCATCTTTTCATTTTGTTGAAGGTTTCCTTTGGTGTGCAAAAGCTTTTTAGTTTCATGTAGTCTCACTTGTTTATCTTTGCTTTTGTTGACTTTGCTTTTGGAGCCAGATCCAGAAATTTACTGCCAATACCAATGTCAAGTGGCTACTGCCTATATTTTCTGCTAGGAGTTTGTGGTTTCAGATCTTACACTGAAGTCTTCCATTTATTTTGAGTTCATTTTTGTGTATGGTATAAGAGAGTGGTGTAGTTTCATTCTTTTGCATGTGGCTGTTCAGTTTTCCTAACACCGTTTATTAAAGAGACCATCGTTTCCCCACTGTATGTATATTCTTGCCTTCTTTGTCATAAATTAATTGACCATATGTGCATGGGTTTACTTCCGGCTTGTCTGTTCTGTTCCATTGATCTATGTGTCTGTTTTTATAACACCATACTCTTTTGATCAATCTATCTTTGTTGGAGTCTTTCACGGTTTCATACAAACTTTAGGATTGTTTATTTTATTTCTGTGAAAAAATGCTACTGCTATTTTGACAGGAATTGCATTGAGGGGCGCCTGAGTGGCTTAGTTGGTCAAGTATCCGACTTCGGCTCAGGTCATGATCTCACAGTCTGTGAGTTCGAGTCCCATCCCGGGCTCTGTTCTGAGAGCTCAGAGCCTAGAGTCTGCTTCGTAGTCTGTGGATTCTCCCTCTATCTCTCTGCCCCTCCCCTGCTTGTGCACTCTCACTTTCTCTCAAAAACAAATAAATAAACATTTTAAAAAAGGAATTGCATTGGATTTACATATTGCTTTGGGTAAAATGGGCATTTTAATTTTTCTAGTCCATAAGCCTGGAATATCTTTGCATTTCTTTGTGTCTTCTTCAATTTCTTTCACTAGTGACTTACAGTTTTTAGTGTACAAGACTTTAACCTCCTTGCTTAAATTTATTCCTAGGTATGTTATTCTTTTTAATGCAATTGTAAATGGCTTTAATATTTTTTAATATTTTTAATGCTTGTTTATTTTTGAGAGAGTGGGAGACAGAGCACAAAGGGGGAAGGGCAGAGAGAGAGACAGAGAGAGAGAGAGGAAGAATCTGAAGCAAGCTCCAGGCTCTGAGCTGTCAGCATAGAGTCCAAGGTGGGGCTCGAACCCATGAACTATGAGATCATTACCTGAACCAAAGTTGGATACTCAACTGACTGAACCACCCAGGCGCCCCTTCAATATCGTTTTAAATGGAACTTACTCATTTAAAACTTTTTATAATCTCTCTCACCCTCAGTTTTCTTAAAAAAAAATAGAGGTAATAAATATGTAACATATAGGTTTTGGAGGAAGAATTAAGAGCAGAAAGTGTTTAGGATAGAGCTTGGTACATAGCAGGTGCTTACTAAATGCTAATGTTTATTTCCTTTCCTTTTAAGGTAAAGGTGTGCCATTGTTCACTTACTGAGATGTACTCTTTCTGTCATAGTGACAAAGGCCACCCTGGGCCCATTGTCACATGAGTAAGAAACATATGATCAAGATCTAGGAACAGCTTAACTTACAGCTAAGTTTTTTGAAAAAGCCATTTGGCCCATAAAAGACCAAACCCATGATCTTGGCTATTTATTCACCTTTTTATCGCTATGGAGAAGAAGGCAGTAAACCAGTGTTTTGGTGATAATAATGATGATGGGGAACCCTATTTGTTTATGGTGGCAGCCAAGCTTTTGTCTATTTCCCCTCCTTGGAGGAGAATTCTTTCAAGATTCTCCTTGGAGGAGAGATTCTTTCAAGCCTGCCTGGAATCAAAGGAGAAGCATTTCTGATCTGGAGAGAAACCTTGAGAGAGCTGCTGAATCCACAGCAGAGGTGAAAGGGTATCCAGGAATTATTTTCTGTTATGCCTGACTTTTTACAAATTTGTTCATCCTCTTATGGTAAGCCAAACATATTGGTCAAGCCAATGACTTTTGGGACTTTGTTATGAGACATGAGGCACTCAGTGCTTGCTAAGCTTATATCTTGCTTTGAGGTTGACAGTTTTTTAGAAAGGTGCTGGGAATTGGTCAGGGAAAAACAAAATACCCAGCTCCCAAAATTTAGTTTTTTTCTAAAGTGCAATGGAAACAGAGTTGGTTTTCTGGGGTTGGAGAGAACAAAATAAACTGCAGGCATACTATCCAAACAGTAAGGGTCAGTGATCTCTCTTTTTGTACCTCTTTGTCCCTTCTTGATTCTTCATTAGTACAGAGAGGAAAAAGAAAATTTTTTTAAAAGGCACATTTGAACAGTTCACACTGCTTTCATGAGAAAGTGAAAAGCATAGCCTTAACGCTATTTCCTGAGCACAATGGGAATTCCAGATGCAATTAGCAACTCCATCTAATGTTCTAGGAAGATACCAATGCCTAAACTTATAGCTGTCTGTTGACACAACCATCTTTAACCTTAATATATAGGCTAATTTTCTTGCCCTTTTTCTTATTCTTTTCATTCTAGTACCTAATTATCAGAAATCTATTGTTGTTCATATTGGGTCATGCCTACATCTTCTTTCTCCATTTACTTATTCAATATTCATCTATTAAGAGCCTATTTTGTGTCAATATCCTGTTTAGCCACCAAGGATAAAGATATGAGTAAGGCCTGGTCTTTGCCCTCAAGGAGCTTACATTCTAGTGATATTTCAATTATTCTCTATAATAATCTAGTACAGAAACCATGACTTCTATATCTTAGTACCTACATAAAAATAGAAACACAAAATATGGTAAGGTAAGATTTATTGAATTAAATTTGGTAGGATTTTGCTGAAAAATCTTGTTTTCTAGGTTGGCTTCTCAGTAGGTAAGGCAGTACATGAGAAAATGCAAGTAACCTAGGATTGCATCAAGTTTTATTGCTTGACACAGCATCCCAAACAACTTCAAATACAGATTGATACAATATATATATTTTTATTGTTAGGAAATTATCAAGTATGTCTATGCAAGCTATCCCTGGGCAGCTTCAGCTTCCCCAGCATCAGCTCATTATTCTTCTGTTTCAGTGTTTTTTATTTACACTTACGTGTATACACAGCCCCTATTTTCTTGTGTGTGAAATATCAGAGAGGAATGCCCATTTTTTTCCTGGTCTTTCTTTTTCTAATTCATTCATTCATTCATTCATTCATTCATTCATTCTCAACTTATTTAACAAACAGTGTAGTCTTGCCTTCAAGAGTAGAACCCAGTGATTCATCTCTTACACATGACACTCAGTGCTCATCTCAAAAAGTGCCCTCCTTAGTGCCCATCACCCATTTAACCCATTGCTCACACCCCCACTGCCATCAACCCTCAGTTTGTTCTCTGTATTTAACAGCCTCTTATGGTTTGCCTCCCTCTACGTTTGTATTTTTCCTTCCCTTCCCAGGTGTTAATCTGTTAAGTTTCTCAAATTTCACATATGCATGAAATCATATGATATCTTTCTCTGACTGACTTATTTTGCTTAACATAATACCCTCCAGTTCCATCCACATTGTTGCAAATGGCAAGATTTCATTCTTTTTCATCACTGAGTAGTATTACATTGTGTGTGTGTGTGTGTGTGTGTGTGTGTAAATGTACATACATACATACATACCACATCTTTTTAATCCACTCATCCCTTGTTTTTTCTACCCCGAACTGGGCTGTCTGCAGAGAAGACTGGGTAGTCTAGTTTCCCACCCCTTACTTATCCAGTGACAAATTGAATTGTTTCTTATTGTGGGATACACAGCAGTTAGTCCTTTACAGACTCTCCAAAGAATAATATAGCTTTCCACAGCCTTAATTTATCAAGCGAAGCAACTTTTCAAGGCAACACTGGCTAATCCAAGAGTTCATATTTCGGGTTTTGCCAAATCAAAGACCCTAAGGAAAGCAGGACAATCTGGGGATTAAGAAGTACATTTTTAGTAAAGATGAAATGGGTCACATAAAGTCTACCTACTGCCTAAGCAACTGGACTGTTTCATGAATTTCCTACAAAATTGTTAACTTGCGTTTTTCCTATTTCCTAAGCCCTCTGGTAGGGGTGATAAACCTCTGGACAAAGAAATCTTTTTTTTTTTTTTTTTTTTTAAGAATTAGTAGTATAATTCCAGCTATTAGGAAAGGGCTGAGCTCATATCCCGTGTAAGCAAGCTGCAGCATTAATGTATGTCAAGTTATCTTTTCTTTCTTTTTGTAGGGATCCCACCATATGGCTTATTTGAGTAATCTTGGCATGTTTTTGAAATGTTTGTTTTGAATGGATGAGTTTAAACAGTAGCAATTTGTTACATCAACACTTCTTGCACACCTAGAAAAAGATAGCTCTTTGCAGATATATTGTCTTCTCTTTACCGAGGACCTCTTTTTCTCTTGGTATTTTTCAGATGACATGAAAGGAATGGAAAAGTTTAGGCCTGAACAGGAGGTCAAAATTGATTGATTGACTGAAAACTAGTCGTGGATGTCTAGATTAGATGGTAAATCTCTCTGAAAACATCCTTTCACTCATTCTCTCTCTCTCTCTCTTTCTCTCTGTCACACACACACACACACACACACATACACACGAAAAGAAAAATTGAAAAACTTCTGGAAAATGATGTTCTCTCTTAACTAGTGTATATAATTTTATTTTGTACTTTTCTAATGCAGATATTTCAGAAAATGTATTTGTATATCTGTTTTCTAAAATCATTTGGTTAATTTAGCATATTAGAGTACTTTATTTTTTAGATAAGCTACATTTTATTCTTAAAGTCTTGGGGGAAAATATGAAATTTATGTAATATAAATATTAAATTGAAAGGACATCCTTCTTCATAATTTCCAAACTCTTTATAGTTGTAGATTATTGAATCTGAAAATTAAATACCATTTACCATGGCTGTCCCTAGGTGGCACAGTGTCTTTAACTCAAAGGGGTATGATTTCCCATTGGATATCAAATGCTTTTTTAATTTAATATTATTGTCAAGTTAGCTAATATACAGTATAGTCTTGACCTCAGGAGTACATTCCCTTGATTCCTCACTTACATACAACACCCAGTGCTCATCCCAACAAGTGCCCTCCTCAATGCCCATCACCCATTTTTCCCAACCCCCCCCACTCCCATCAGCCCTCAATTTCTTCTCTGTATTTAAGAGTCTCTATGGTTTGCCTCCCTCTCTGTATCTTATTTTTCTTTCCCTTCCCCTTTGGTCTTCTGTTAAGTTTTTCAAATTTCATACATTAGTGAAATCATATGTTATCTATCTTTCTCTGACTTATTTCACTTAGCATAATACCTTCCAGTTCCATCCACAATGTTGCAAATAGCAAGATTTCATTTTTTCATCACTGAATAGTATTCCATTGTATTTGTGTGTGTGTGTGTGTGTGTGTGTGTGTGTGTGTGTGTGTGTCTACACTGCATCTTCTTTATCCATTCATCACTTGGTGGACACTTGGACTGTTTACATCATTTGGCTATCATTGATAATGCTACTATAAATGTTGAGGTACATGTGCCCCTATGAATCAGCACTCCTGTATTCTTTGGATAAATTCCTACTAGTGCTATTGCTAGGTCACAGGGTAATTCTATTTTTAATTTTTTGAAGAACCTCCACACTGTTTTCCAGAGTAGCTGCACCATTTTGCATTTCCACCAAAAGTGCAAGAGGGTTCTGCTTTCTTCATATCCTCACCAACATCTGTTGTTTCCGGAGTTGTTAACTTTAGCTACTCTGACTGGTGTGAGGTGGTATCTCAATGAGGTTGTGATTTGCATTTCCCTGATGATGAGTGATGTTGAGCATCTTTTCATGTGTCTGTTTGTCATCTGGATGTCTTCTTTGGAAAAGTGTCTATTCATGTCTTCTTCCCATTTCTTCGTGGGGTTATTTGTTTTGTTTGTTTGTTTGTTTTCTGGGGGGTGTTGAGTTTGGTCAGTTCTTTATAGATTTTGGATACTAACCCTTTATCCAATATGTAATTTGCAAATATCTTCACCCATTCCGTGGGTTGACTTTCAGTATTGTTGATAGTTTCCTTTGCTGTGCAGAAGCTTTTTATCTTGATGAAGTCCCAATAGTTCAGTTTTGCTTTTTTTTCCCCTTCCTTCAGAGACATGTCAAACAAGAAGTTGCTGTGGCCGAGGCCAAAGTTGTTGCTGCCTGTTTTCTCCTCTAGGGTTTTGATGGTTTCCTGTCTCACATTCAGGTCCTTTATCCATTTTGAGTTTGTTTTTGTGAATGGTGTAAGAAAGTGGTCTAGTTTCATCCTTCTGCATGTTGTTGTCCAGTTCTCCCAGCACCATTTGTTAAAGAGACCGTCTTTTTTCCATTGGATATTCTTTCCTGCTTTGTCAAAGATTAGTTGGCCATTCGGGGTCTTTTGTGGTTCCATATGAATTTTAGGATTGCTTGTTCTGGCTTTGAGAAGAATGCTGGTGCAATTTTTATTGGGATTGCATTGAATGTGTAGATAGCTTTGGGTAATATTGACATTTTAACAATATTTATGCTTCCAATCCATGAGCACGGAATGTTTTTCCATTTCTTTGTATCTTCTTCAATTTCCTTCATAAACTTTCTATAGTTTTCAACATACAGATCTTTTACATCTTTGGTTAGGTGTCTTCCTAGGTACTTTATGATTCTTGGTGCAATTGAAAATGGGATAAGTTTCTTTATTTGTCTTTCTGTTGCTTCATTATTAGTGTGTAAGAATGCAACTGATTTCTGTACATTAATTTTGTATCCTGCGACTTTGCTGAATTCACCTATGAGTTCTAGCAGACTTTGGGTGGAGTCTCTCAGGTTTTCCATGTATAATATCATGTCATTTGCAAAAAGTTAAAGCTTGACTTCATCTTTGCCATATTTGATGCCTTTGATTTCCTTTTGTTGTCTGACTGCTGATGCTAGAACTTCCAACAGTATGTTAAACAACAGCAGTGAGAATGGACATCCCTGTCATGTTCCTGATTTCAAGGGGAATGCTCTCAGTTTTTCCCCATTGAGGATGATATTAGCTGTGGGCTTTTCATAAATGGCTTTTATGATGTTAAGGTATGTTCCTTCTATCTGGACTTTCTATTAAGAAAAGATGCTGTATTTTGTCAACTGCTTTTTCTACATCTATTGACAGTATAATATGGTTCTTATCCTTTCTTATATTAATGTGATGTATCATGTTGATTGATTTGCAAATATTGAACCAGCCCTGCAGCTCAGGAATGAATCCCACTTGATCATGGTGAACAATTCTTTTAATATACTGTTGAAATCGATTTGCTAATATCTTGTTGAGAATTTTTGTATCCATGTTGATCAGAGATATTGGCATGTAAGACTCCTTTTTAGTGGAGTCTTTGTCTGCTTTGGGCATCAAGGTAGTGCTGGCTTCATAGAATAAGTCTGGAAGCTTTCCTTCCATCTCTATTTTTTTGTAACAGCTTGAGAAAAATAGATATTTACTCTGCTTTAAATTTCTGGTAGAATTGCCCTGAGAAGACATCTGGCCCAGGTCTCTTATTTTTTGGGGGGAGATTTTTGATAACTGATTCAATTTCTTCAAAGGTTATGGGTCTTTTCATATCTTTTATTTGTTCCCTTTTGAGTTTTGGTAGTGTGTCTAGGAATTTTTCCATTTGTTCCAGATTGTCCACTTTGCTGACATATAATTTTTCATAGATTTCTTTAATAATTGTTTGTATTTATGTAATATTGGTTGTGATCTCTCCTTTTTCATTCATAATTTTATCTATTGGGTCTCTCTTTTTTGAGAAGTCAGGCTAGGCGTTTATCAGTTTTGTTTTTTCTTTCAAAAAACCAGCTCTTATATTCATTTATCTGTTCTACTGTGGGTTTTTTTTTTTTTTTGGATTATATATTGCCAATTTCTGCTGTAATCTGTATTATATATCTTCTGCTAGCATTGGCCTTTGTTTGCTGCTGCCTTTCTACTTCCTTTAGGTGTGAGGTTAGATTATGCATTTGGGAACTTTCTTGCTTCTGGAGATAGGCCTGAATTGCAATATATTTTCCTCTTTGGACTGCCTTTGCTGCATCCCAAAGGTTTTGAACTGTTGTTTTCATTTTCATTTGCTTCCATATAATTTTTAATTTCTTCTTTAATTTCCTGGTTTTGACCCATTCATTCTTTAGTACGATGTTCCTTAATCTCCATGTATTTGGGGGCTTTCCAAATTTTTTCTTGTGGTTGATTTCAATTTTCCTAGTGCTGTGGTCTGAAAATATGCATAGAATGATCTCAATCTTTTTATACTTGTTTAGGGCTGTTTTGTGACCCAGTATGTTATCTATTTTGGACAATGTTCCATGTGCACTTGAGAAGAATATATACTCTGTTGCTTTTGGATGAAAAGTCTGAATTTATCTGTTAAGTCTATCTGGTCCAATGTGTCATTCAGAGCCATTGTTTCCTTAATGGTTTTCTGCCTAGATGATCTGTCCATTGTTGTAAGTGGAGTATTAAAGTTTTCTACAATCATGGTATTTATGTTTGTGAATAAATGTTTTATATATCTGGTTTCTTTCATGTTGGGGGCATAAACATTTACAACGGCTAGCTTTTCTTGATGGATAGACCCCTTAATTATGATGTAATGCACTTTTTCATCTCTTGTTAAAGTCTTCGTTTTAAAGTCTAGTTTGTCTGATAGAAGTATGGTTACTCCAGCTTTCTCTGGATGATGTTCAGTTGCATATAGATAGTTCTCCTTCCCCTCACTTTCAATCTGTAGGTATCCTCAGGTCTAAAATGAGTCTCTTGTAGGCAGTATATTATATTATATAATATGATGATATTTATTTATTAAAGATATATATACATATCATTTCTTTCTTTCTTTCTTTCTTTCTTTCTTTCTTTCTTTCTTTCTTTTTTTCTTTCTTCCTTTGGTTGTTTGCTTGCATATATGTATAATGAGAATTGCCCAAAAATCAAATCAGAAACTATGGGCCTGATTCCAAAGGACAAAAAAAGAGGAGGGTAGAAAGAAAAAGAAGGTACAAGAGAAGAAAAGGAAAGAAAAGAAAAGAGAAGAAAAACAGACTAACATACAAAACCACAAGTCAGTTGTCTGTTGGTGTCTGGGACCGGTGGCTATGGTGGTCTGGAGGAGAGGCCATCTGGTTTGTTCAGTGTTAGTCCTGCTCCAGTAGATAAGCAGTTACAAGGCATGGAGAGGCTGGGTTTGGTGTAAGTCTGTCCCACCTCCCCTGTGGGCCACTGTCCTATTCTCTGAATCCCCACCATGTTGGTGATGGGAAGAAAAATGGTGACACCCCAATCTCTCCTCCCTGGACCAGGTGTCCCAAAACACGCTGTTCAGGCAGCCCTCACAGAATAATGTGGGCTGGTGGGTTTGTCTTGCTCCATAGTTCTGCTGGGCCTCCCAGGCACTCGGATGGGATTCAAAACTCCATGTCTTAAAGGATCCTACACTATGTGGACCTTGTTCTGGGGTAGCACCATTCTGCCTTGCTAAGAAATAGACTCTGGCTGGCACCTGCAGGGTCTTTTGTCCTTGGGGGGCAATAAACCCTCTTCCCACAGTACTCGAGGGAAGAGACTGTTCTCTCCCAGTGTACCCCTAAGATAGCTACCATGCCCTGGGGCTTGCTCTCTCTCCCTTAGGCATGCACACATGGTGGTGAATCTGGTCCAGAGGAAGCTGTGTACCCCTGAAAACTCCAATCTATGGTCTGGAGAGGTTTTTCTCTTATCCACACTTCCACAGCCTCTCTTTCTCTCCATTTTATCTCTCTACAGATCCCTTCCCTCTGTGCCTCTGCCACCTGCCATTTTATCTCTCCTAATTCACATACATGCACCTCTGTCCTGGGAAGCTGTCTTTGTCTACCTGTGGGGACTTTTCTGTCACTTCACAGACTGTATTTCTTGGTGTTCCAAGTGTTCTGACCTCAATATAACTGTATTTGAAAGATGAGGGAAATCCCAGTCCCCTACTTCTCCACCATCTTAACTCCCTCTAGAGTACTTTAATCCTGGTTTAGAAATTATTGTTTTGGTGCCTAGGAAGATTATGAGAAACTTATAATTATGGCTGTGAAAAAATTATATATTATATGTGTTCATGTGTGTAATATATACAAAAACGTGCTAAATATAAATTGTTAAACTATTGTCTGAAAAATAATAACTGGATGCAAAATTTTGAGTGTGACCAAAAATTAGACAAGTATGTTGATCATTATATTCTGAAGCAGCTAAATCTAATGGCCTCTAAGGGGAGAGAAAACACCCTAAAAGCAAAAATGAATGAGGTCAGTTAATCCTATAGAACCATGTAACTATTTTTTATTTCAAGTGAGAAAAATAGGGTATGATTCAACTTTGGCAAAACCTATGGTTGCTGAATTAATATGAAAACGATTACATTTGTTTAACAGCCTGATGTAATTTTGTGACATGGCTCTCCTGTCCTTGCTATTTGCAGGTCAAACAACTCAAGGGTAAGCTCATCCCTGTCACTGAAAAAGATGATAGTGACAATCCTATATGGATCATCTGGGTAAGAGGCCTCAACCTCAGGCAACCAAGAGTGAAAGTGAACTTAGCTTGAATTGATTAAGCTGTCATGACTTTGTGATGATAGATGAAGTCTACCAAGTATACTATGGGGCAAAGATAATAATGAGCACATGTACTGCTAAGTGTAGAGGATGTTTCCGAGTAAGTGCATGTTCTCAATCTCTTTTGTAACATTTGTGGAGGATAATATATTTTCTCTGAGTTTTATTGAGATATAATTGACATACAGCATTGTATGTTTAAGATGTACAGCATGATGTCTTGATACACATGTATAGTAAAATAATAACCTCACATTTAGTTAGCATCAATTACCTCAAATAATTACAAAAAAAATTTTCCTTGTGATGAGAACTTTTAGGATTTGCTGTTTTAACAGCCTTCATATATGTCATATAACATTATTAGCTATAGTCATCAGGTTGTACATTACATTCCCAGTGCTTATTTATCTTATAACCAGATTTTTGTACCTTTTGAGCACCCTTACTCAATTCCCCTACCCTCCACCCCCTGCCTCTGACAACCACAAATTTAATCTCTTTCCCTGAATGTGCTTTTTTTTTTAAGATTCTACATATAAGTGAGATCATACAGTATTTGTTTTTCTCTAACTTATTTTACTTACCATAATGCCCTCAAGGTCTATCCATGTTTTTGCAAATGACAGGATTTCCTTCTTCTTTATAGCCGAATAGTATTCCCTTGTTTTATTTATCCATTTATGTTTATCTAAGATATCTAAGATAGCCAACGGATAGTTAGCTATCTAAGCTATTGTGAATAATACTGCAGTGAACATGGAGGTGCAGATATCTCTTTGAAAGTGATTTTCTTTCCTTCAGATATATGCCCAGAAGTTAAGTTACTGGATTATATAGTAGTTCTATTTTTAATTTTTGAGGAACTGCAATGCTGTTTTCTATAGTGGCTCTACTAGTTTACATTTGCACCAACAGTGTACAATGGTTCCCTTTTCTTCACATCCTTGCCAACATTTGTTATCTCTTGTCTTTTTGATAATAGCCACTCTAAAAGGTGTGAGGTGATATCTCATTGTGGTTTGATTTGCATTCTCTATTGATTAGTGATGTTAAGCACCTTTTTATTTGAATAACTTCTTTGGAAAAATGTCTATTCAGGTCTTTTGCCCATTTTTTAATTAGATAATTTATTTTTTTGCTATTGAGTTGTATGAATTATTTATGTATTTTGGATATTAATCCCTTATCAGGTATATGATTTGCAAACGTTTTCTCTTATTCCATAGGTTGCTTTTTGATACTTTATCCTCATCTCAACCACCTTCTTTTTCTCTGCCCAAAATAATTTTTTGTGATCCTCACTGATTGTTGCAAAAATGTGCTGACTCACCACGAAATCATGGTTTGAAAGGTTGATTGTTTTAATAGTATAACGTTTTAACAGCATAATATATGTAGTTCTATATATATTGATACCTTCTCACAGAGATAAACTAGTTATTGCATATATTTCGGAAATTTGGAAATTTATGATATTCAAACCATTCCCTTTAGTATGATAAGATGTTCAACAGGTGTCTTTCATCACCTCTTTTGCACATTAGTGCTTCAGTACAGTTATTTTACATGACATTGTATATGTTTCTTAGTACTGTTTTATTGGTTTTATTTTCCCATACTTTTTCTGTTCATCTAGATTTTTAACTCCTTGAATTCAGAAAATACATATTCTATTTTCATGGATTAGTTTACTATGATTAAACTAAAGAAGGGAGAGAGAAGAAGGAAGTTCCTGCTGAATCACAATGTACCAGGCAAAGCAGGAATGGGAATGGGGAAAGGTGATCATAAAAACGGTACATTTACTTGAAGCTGTGTGATCATTTTAACATCTCTCCCTCACTTTTTTTCTGGGGCAGAGTTCAACTAAACTGATTTGCTTCTTTCTGGAAATTATTATCCGTTATGAGATCAAGGCTCTTAATATCCATTAGGAAGTATAAAATAGGGCAGAGAACAAATCATCTCTGTCTAGGGTTAAAGTTCAAGTTTGCTCATTAATGCTGATCTTTTGAGTCCTTTAACCTTATGGACTCTGAATCTTGTCTGATTACTTATCCATTTATGACCTGCCTGCTGCTCCCCACCTTAACCAACCTCTATAAACATAACCCTTTTATTGCCTACCTAGATGGGTCTCCCACTTACTTAATGGAACATATAGTGCTAGTACCTCCTGACCAGCCACATCTTTTTGTCACCCATACCTCAAGTAACAGAAGCTAAAATGTTGAATTGCACATATTGAGTTAATCTATATACAGGAAGAATAATTTCTTGTTTGGGAATTACCAATGTAGATTGAGGGAGATATGGTTTATAGCAATATTTACTTTATAAAAGTGATAGGACTATTACAGGAATGACTCCATACACAGGGCTTGGCACATGATAATAAGTACACAATGAATGCTATTTTAGCTTTTGCAATATTTTCTAAATTGCTCATCTATTCTTGCCTAAGATCATAAACATTATAAAGTACTCTGATGATAGTCACACTCCCATACCCACCCACACCCCCACACACACTACTCTGAAGATCCATTCTTTCCCCCACATTTGTATAACTAAAAGCTGCTGCTGCAGTGGTCAGAACTGAAAGGTCAGTGCTTGATCCTTAAACATCACTTGATATGTGGACAGACTTTTTGATAAATTGCCTCTTATATCATTTAGGTTGTATGCTTATTGACTAATACTGTAGTTAGTTTTGACAAAGGTAGTATCAAAACGACAATGACTGAGTACAAGGTGGCTCATAGTTTTCTCCTTTCATCAGTTATTCAGTGAAATCTCAGTCTTGGTAACATGCAACGAATGAATGAAGTGCTCTTGAAACAGGTGAACTACAACATGACAATCCCATAGATCAGAGCTGATAGTCCAAGAAATCATTTTTGATATTCAGTGGTGATTTTTCATACTGAAAATTGGGCTAAGAGAGAACACAATGGCTGGTAAGAATAGAGCTTTCCATTTGTAACTTATGATGACTGTCACTTAAATGGTCTATATATTACACTAACCTGTTACAGGCCCATGGCACCTAATGCAAAGAAGGTGTCATGCAAATAATTTACAGCCTATTGTATGGGTGATGAAGTGTCTTGCATGTACACTCTTTCCAACTTGCAGATTGAAACAGAGGCTTTCAGAGCCAAGGCTTCCATGTACTCATCCACCTACAAGCCAATATTTTCAGTTAGGTGAATTTCATATTCTCATCAGAACACTGGTAAGGATAAAATTTTGGTTCATTTGACCAATTTTGTAATATTCTTTAACATTGTAACTGTATTTGTTAATCTTTCTAACCATTCTCCCCTAGTCTTAGATGTTTAAAGAAAAAAAGTATTTTAGTTGATATGGTTTTAAGTGTAATGTTAAAGTAGAAATTCTCTTAGGGTACTTTCTACACAAAACAAACAAAATGAGTCTGCCCAACTGCCCTTCTAACTTTCAAATTCAGTATATACTTCTGATGGAAATATGCTGGGACAGCTTTAAAGTAGGATAGAATGGTCATTCTCTATTACCTTTATCAGCTTTAAGGCAGCTGGACATCCCCCATGCATCTTAACCTCCTTTAATGATCCACAGTTCTATTATCCACAAGGTTTTCAAAACTTTCTTTCATCCTTTATATTTGTAATGTGCACCATATGTTCATTCCCTGTTGTATAAACTAAAAGAGCAACTTGATATTATGGAGATTGAACAAGTAGCTTTTTGTAAAAGGAAGAACTATGATCAGTTCCTTATGGTATACCTTTTTCACTTTATTTGGGCAGTCTAAGGGATGTGTAGACATCTGCCAGTTAGCTGTGATTTTGATCAGTATGGACAGCTGAACCAGATAGTTCATCCAAATCCAGGTTACACTCTGAAGTTACTGAATAGAAGGGGGTTGGAAATGATTCATGAAGTGTATAGCCTAGGATTCAGTTCATCCAATGGAAGAAGTATAAAGAGCTGATGAGAAAAAGGATAGAGGCTGAATGTTCCTTTTGGTGTTGGAGCAGATGTTTGTACATTTGGACAATACCACAAGAGAGATATGGGCAACCAGTGCCAAAGTCAGACAGAGCAACAATAAATGTAGCTTTCTGAACTATGGTAAGAAAGTGAAATAGGTTGAAAATAATTCTCCTAAGCAAATAATCTGGAAATTCCTTTAGAAGACCCAGATTGGGGATGCATGGGTACTTCAATTGGTTAAGTGTCCAACTTCAGCTCAGGTCATGATCTTGCAGTTCATGGGTTTGAGCTCCACATCAAACTCTCTGCTGTCAGCACAGAGCCTGATTCAAATCCTCTGTCCCCCTCTCTTTCTGCCCCTTCCCCACTCATTCTCTCTCTCTCGCTCAGAAAAAAAAAAGAAGAAAAGTTTAAAAAAAAAGAAAAGAAAAGAAGGCCCAGACTGGGCTCTGCCTTCTGGCATCTGTTGTCCATACTTATACAAACAACTAGGTGCTATTTGTAAAGGCAACTAAAATGTGACTATCATTAAATAGAATCTATGTTCAACTATATTTCTCAGTTCTCTTTTCAAAGTGCTTTCATATAATACATCTCGCTTTATATGTGAAGAGATGTCTGCATTTTTCCACAATGAAATTATATAATCCTAGTAGTTAATCCAATCTAAGTGTATTTCTATAAAAATTCATCTTTAAGAGTAGAATTTCCCTTCAGAGTCAACTCTGCCTTTTGGCAGTGAAATGGTTTCAGGTATAGAACCAGGAGCTATGGAACTGTTATCTCTTTCCTGACCACATATGATGATCTTCTGAGTATACATGTTCACATGAGATTAAGCAGGACTATAGTCTGATTTCATTTGGGGTTCAACAAGCAAAAGAGAAAGGTAAATGTGGAAAGGGTAGGCTCTTGTCTTGACAAGTGGCACATGTGGGATTTAGGGTTCTATAAAGAGATGTCTTTTCAAGCTAGGGCATAGTTAGTGAATTGAAGGAATTGGGTAATAATATATTTAAATATAGTCATTCTTTATACACATTCTTTCACTCCCAGGGATAGGAGGTTTTCTTGAAATATCTGTTGTAAGTTGAAAGATTTCTTTGTTAGCATGTACTCTCCTGTTAACTCATGAAAAAGATGACCAAAATATCCTCATACTAGCAATCTGTATTATGTGTAAAACTATATTATGCATAATATAGTTTATCTCACATATGGTTCTGGGCCCAACTCCAACACTGCTTATATCATAAAAAATATTGATTATAATTACATAATTCATTGGTGTACCATAGAAGGAACAACAGACTGGGATTTAGGGGATCTAACTGCACTGGTCCTAATTGTACCTCCAGATGGCTGTGTGAATGTAAGTTTATCACTTAACCTTTCTAGGGATCTTTTTTTCCTACCTCTGAAATGGGAAGTGGGAATATTGGTCCAGATTAGTAATTTTAAAAGTGGCTTATTTATATGTATGTTTGTGTGTGCATTTTCTCAGCATAAATTTTTCTCTGAGTAAAATTGTATATAGTACTCCCACATATAGAACAGAATAAAATAGAGCTGGTCAGCTTGAAGCTGGCCTCTATTTCATCAAACCTGTCCGATATGTATCAGCCTTTAGGTTCATTGCAACATAGTTTAAAAATAACTAGTTAGGATCTAAGGCCCCCTCATCACTCTGATCTTTCATGATTCCTAGACTTGGCAGTGTTGAGACAGTAGGTCCAAATGATTCAATTAAGGTGAACATTATCTTTATTCACCAGGATGAGAGACCCCATTGACTTATTTAACAGTGCCTAACATGGGGAAGATTCATCCCAACTATTTATTGTGGTAGACACTTAGTGTCACATGTGGTGAATTAATTGTTGCAGCCCTATTTAAAAAATGATCAGAGCTCTATGTTTAATCAGCCACACACTGTGCTAGAAATGAATTTGTCCCATTAAGAAGGGGCATCAAGAAATAAAGTCTATCCCAGAGGAAGGCAGCTGGAGAAGTTACTAAATTACTCGTGTATGTTTATGTGTATAATATGTGGTGGTAGAGATGTTTGAAGTTTTTACTGCAATGAGTTTGCGGTGGCCACATTACTTATAAGTGGCAGCACTAGGCGTAAGTTATGCTGGTCTTCCCAAGTAAGTGGCAATAAAAACTTTATAGCACCCCACACCATCATCACATATTTTATTTAAACCACTTATTTTCCTTGGACTTTGTCTCTTTTAATCCATCTCTATTTTTTCCTTCTTCTTTATGTTATTCAACATGGAAATATGGCCTCTTTGGAGTGGGTGGGGTCAAGAACATTTCAAAACGGCAGTGTGGACTCAATTTATGTTCCAGTTAGAAATTTATGATTTGGTGTATGAAGCCCATAGTTTATCTGCTGATGGTTATGGTCAAATATGGATTAGGAAAAATAAATTATACACCATAATTTATAATAATAAATGTGAAAGGCATTTAATACACTGAAATGGGTATAAAGCTGTTAAGTATCGTTAACTGTTTTCAGTAGCTTTGCTAATTCAGTGTGCTCTTTATAGTAGGCTTGGTGAATATACATAATCCAGCCCTCTACATAGACAATAACTTTGGCTTTGCTTCTAGATTGAATTAATATTGGAATATAAGCTTCACTGGAGCACATATCGTGTATGTGACTCACCACAGTCCCTAGTGCCTAGAAGACTACCTGGTTCTCAGTATTTTTTGAATGAATGAATAAATGATACAATCCTTATTTTTAACAAGAAAATGCACATTTTTAGCCTGTATCACTGAGTGGGAAAAAACGTTTATCAAACTCTTGCTTGAATCCCTACCAAGCATCTTATGAATCTTTTAACCTCCTCCAAATTTAGAAGTCAGTAGCTTAAAATACATGCAGAATGGAAACCTTGCATCTGGACAGCAGTGAAATGTACCAGAATAGAAAGTTATGTTACTTGGCAACCAGACACATCCATTCAGGTAGACTGGGTGATTGGGGATAAATCTAGTTTTCGATGATGGAATAAATTTAACTGAGTTTCCTGATAGTACAATAGAAAATGGTCAGTAGCACTCCAGGAAGACCATCAGTATTATCCCATGAGATAACCTAAATGGGAAAAAACAAACAAAAAGTAATAACAACAACATAGAGATGGAGGGCAAATTATTTCTGTCCTAGAGTCATTATTAATTCATTTATTTTCAATTAAGTATTTATGAGTATCATTTATTAGTCCTCAGTAGAGACACTGTCTCACATTCTCTGGACATTTGATTTTTACCAGATTGAACTTTCATGTCCCTAGCTTTATCTGAATTTCTGTTCTTAACCCATCACCTTCTCTGATGTTAAAGCTTTGTGCTATTCTTTTAGATTCTCTAAGTCTTTTAAACTTTCATTCATCTATTCAGTGAGTCAACAAAATATTGTCTAATGATGTATATTACCAGGGATTGAAATTATAGTGATAAAAACATAGATAAAGCCCCATCTATCGTAGTGCCTACAGTCTAGACTTTCCTATTCCCCATGCTTAGGTGTGAAAAAATGCCATGACTTTTTCATGTAAAAGTGCTTCTCTTTCTGGGCACCTGGTGGCTCAGTTGGCTAAGTGTCCGACTTTGGTCCAGGTCATGATCTCGCAATTTGTGGGTTTGAGCCCCACGTCGGACTCAGTGCTGACAGCTCAGAGCCTGGAGCCTGCTTCGGATACTGTGTCCCCCCCTCTCTCTACCTCTTCCCCCCTCAAAAATAACATTAAAAACATTTTTTAAAAAGTGCTTCTCTTTCACCTCTTAACAACTTATTTGTACCTACTCAGCATCATTTCCTTTCCATTTTCTCCATATTTATTTGCTTTGTTTATATAAGCTAAGTCTGTAGGAAAAAAGGGATGCGATGGTTAATTTTATATGTCAACGAGACTGGGCCACAGGGTGGCCAGATATTTGGTCAAACTTTATTTTGGATATTTCTTTGAGGATATTTTTGGATGGCATTAACATTTAAATTGGTAAATTGAATAAAGCAGACTGCCCTCATCCAAACATTTGAAGCCCTGAATAGGACAGAAAGGCTGACTTACCCCCAAGTAAGAGAGAATTCTTTGTGCCTGGTGGCCATCATTCTAGAATTTTGGCTTTTTTCCTGCCTTTACACTCAAACTAAAGCATCAGCTCTTTGGGGATTTCTAGCCTGGTGACCTTGGGATTCAGACTGGAACTAGATCATCTGTTCCTGGGTTGCCAGGACTCATCCTGTAGATCTTGGGGCTTGCCAGCCTCCACAATCACGTGAGCCAATTCCTTGCAGAATCCTGATTAATACAAGGAGCTCCCAGGAAGAAATATCACAAGTATTCTCCCATAATCATACTTCTCAAGTTTAGTTTTCCAAAAGTAGCCTTGTTTAAAGTTTGTGCAAAATATGAGAACATAAATAAAGTCAGTACTCTAACTTCCCTGACGATCATCAGACTTTATTCATGTTTCTTACCAAACTAGAATAATGATTTTACCTAACTCATCACATAGTTTATTTGAGCTAAGCATGCCCTCATCACAGGATATATTTATACCATAATTTGGACCCCTAATTAATGAATCATTTTGAAACTTTAAACTTTTTAGTGACCTCAGATACTGAAGTAATTCAGCCAGGAGGATTCTTTTTGGCCCCAATACCTTTCCCATAGACCTTCATATGAGTGGGGCTATCCCTGTTGACTGCCAATACCACTAATAAATATCAGACATTGAACACATTTCCAAATTATGGCAAAGAATAATATCATACATGTATATTTGTGTTAAAGGTAATCTGTAATTAAGCCCATGGAATCTCAGCATTAGTGAAATCTTTTATTTCTTCTCTTTTATCTTTGTTTTGGTCTGGATAAAGACCAAGTCATTTTTCATGTTGCAGTCTAGCCATGAAACAGCAGGACTATCATGCAGTGAAATCTGTAAAGTGTTACTTCTACAGACTGTCAGAATATATTTAATTGAGTTGATTAAAACATGAGTGATATTTAATATGAATATTTAAAATATGCTGAGTTCGTGATATCTCTTTCTTGTCTCCTCTGCCCCCACCTTTCTACTCTCAAAGGAAGTAACTTTCCCTAGGTCATGATGAGTTAGTTAAAAATGATCCTACTGAGAAAGCATTAAACTAGACACAAAAGTGATAACATTAGCTCTTCTGGGCTATTGCACATCCCATTTCTACTTTTAATGATTCATATGTTTTCTAAACCTTTGTATAATTAATATTGCTTAATAGGTATGGAAATGTTCATAGGGCATTCATCCAAGGGGATTAAATATTTTTTAATGGCTGCAATATAAAACTTTAAGCAAATGAGTTTCTCATATGATACTGTTCTGTGCATCAAAGTAGATATTTTCAAATAGCGCACATTAAAATTTCAACTGCAGATTTCGCCTTTAATGTATGCTTCACTAGCTGCTGGGGGCTGGGAAAAATCATTACTAATTGATATGCCTTAATGACCTGAGACTTTCAAAGTTGGGTGAACACAAGAGAAATGCTAAGAGGTAGATATTTGATTTTAATTATGTCTAGTACATGCTAAAAGTAGGACCATTGTGACAGTTGTATCATTGTCAAATTGCTAGACCTCAGGTTTTCTATTAATTTGACACTATTACCAAACACTATCTCACTGAATTCATGAAAAGAAAAGTGTGGTAAAGGATAGGGCAGAGAAAAGTAGGGCTTCATGATCTCTACTTGTTATAGAAATTGCTGAATTAATAGAAAAAGAGGGTGAAAAAAATCAAACCTGAATATGAGAAATGATATTAATTGACTTTATCCTTATTTTCCTTTATGGCCTTTGTATTATAAACTTGAAAATGGGAAGAGAAGATATTTGGAAATCCATTTAAATTGTTATTATCAACCTCCTCATAAAGAATTGCATCTGTTTAGTATTTCCTGGATAATTTAGAGTTCTGGGAGAATTACTACTGGAATCTGCTTTTCCAAAACTGGAAAACATGGTGACGCTTATACGGATGCATTTTTTTCTACCTACACTGATATGCTTTTTTATTTTGGTTTTCTTAAAAGGGTAGAAGAGTAGACTTTATTAGCTTTCTCTGACTTGTTGAGATATAGGGATAATTGAATATGTTTTGGAAGAAAATTAAAAGCTAGATGTTAGCTCTTCATTTCTTATGAGAACCATTCTATTACTTTCTAAATATGCCACATATTGAGCAGGAGGATTTCTGGACTTTTTCCTGGTACAATTCTGTTTCTGGAAGAAGTACATAGAGTTATTTCAGATTCATCATCTGAGTAAGCTGAAGGTGTGAAGCCACATTAGAGCCTAAACACTTCCAGATCTGCTTCTCATGACCATTAAATATAAGAGCTCAAAAAGACCCACTTAATACTTTAATCCAACCTTCAAGCACGGGATAAATTTACTTGGATCTATGATTGGTCATGATTAAAATTCTGAAAGTCTTTCAATATTGGCATCAATAATTAATAATAATTGGCCATCAAAGATAAAGTTTTCAATATTTTAAGCCCTATAACTCCATTAATGAACAAATCAACTACTCTATTGTTGATTAATTCAATAAAGAATTATTGAACAATATGAAAGTCACTATCCTTAAGTACCTTATATATGGTATGGTTTCTGTTCACAAAGAGGGTTATAGTGTAGTATGAGTAATAAAACATGTACACACAAATCTAAAAAAATAAACAGGATGTAATGAATATCATAGTCATATAGGTATGATGCTCATATATTATCTAAACTGCAATGCTTTTGAGAGTAAAAGGAGCACTATTAATCAATATACCAGTAAAACATATGTAAAACATGTACTTACTCTGCCTATGAATGATACATGCAAAAAGCTTTCAGAATTCATAAATAATTATGGAAGCCTTTGTGGAGGGTATATCATTTGAACTGAACTTTGAAGGATAGATATGAGCTTGAGAGGTAGCTGTAGGAGGAGGACATTCTAAGATGTGGGATTACTATGAACAAAGTCCTGGAGGTAGGGATGAGTGCTTAAGGAAAAGCAAGCAGTATACCTTGAATTAAGATAAAACAAAGATAGTAATTGGAATATGAAACTGAAGTAGTTAGTAAGGGACAGAATATGTGAGCCTCACAGCTTTGAATTTCATGCTAAGGGACTTAGACTTTATTTCAGTAGGCATTGTGGCCTATTGCAAATGCAGTCGTGTTACTTGAAAGGTCAGTGATCATTATTGCCTTAACTATTTAGGATTGGTTGTATTTCCTAATTAGCCTCAGCAGTAATCAAGATATTAATGGAAATCAACATGAAATGGGCCCATTTGGTGGGCTAATAGATGATCATGTTGAGATATTTAGAGCAAAGTTCATCACCATGGGGTGGAAAGCATGGGTATACACTGCATGTTGTTAAGAACAAATGTATAAAGTGTACATTATCATCTATCATTGTTGTTATTTCTAAACTTATTGGCTGGATGAGCAGGCATGCTTTTATGATGCTTTTTTTAACGTTTATTCATTTTTGAGAGACAGAGTGTGAGCGTGGGAGGGACAGAGAGAGAGAGAGAGAGAGAGAGAGAGAGAGAGAGAGAGAGAATCTGAAGCAGGCTCCAGGCTCTGAGGTGTCAGCACAGAGCCCAATGTGGGGCCCAAACTCCTGAACCACGAGATCATGACCTGAGCCAAAGTTGGTCGCTCAACCAACTGAGTCACTCAGGTGCCCCTTTTATTATGCATCTTATTTGTTTTTCAATTTCATGTCTTGTACTTTGTTGAGTCAGGTTTTGCTTTTCTTTCTCCCAAAATGGACTTTTGTTTGGTATGGGCAAATGTAGCCTTATTTTTTTTATTGTTTTTATTTAAATTCCAGTTAGTTAACATACAGTGTAATATGAGTTTCAGGTGTAGAATTTAGTGATTCAAGGAATCAACTAATTCACAGCAAGCCCACATATACCAAAACATCCTGTCTTTGTTGGTACTTCAGAAGTAGACAATAATACTTAGGCACAAATCTAGTTGTATGGCTGGACTAACTCTGAGGGGAACAGGGAAAAACTGAAATTTGGAAAATAGATGCAGATTCAAGCCTGACCACTTGCATATCAGATTTTATATTTCTTTCTTTCTTTTTTTTTTACCAAATGCTACTTTTCATTGGGAGATATTTGACATACAATATTGTATTAGTTTGAGGTATAGTGATTTGACATTTATATACATTGGGAAATGGTCACCATAATAAATCTAGTTACTATCTGTCACCTTACAAAGTTCATACCATATCAGTGACTATTTCCCCATTTTGTACAATACATCCTCATGTTTTATTTATTTTATAACTGGACATTTATACTTTTTAATCCTCATCACCTCTTTTTTTGCCTTTACTCAAAATTTCTCCCCTCTGGCAACCACCAGTCTGTTTTATGTATCTATAAATCTGGGTTTTGTTTTGTTCATTTGTTTTGATTTGTTAATTTCACATATAAGTGAAATCATATGATATTTCTCTCTCTGTGTCTGACTCATTTAACTTAGAATAATACCCTCTAGGTCCATACATGCTGCAAATGGCAAGATATCATTCTTTTTGTGGCTGAGTAGTAGTCCATTGTGTGTGTGTGTGTGTGTGTGTGTGAGACACATCTTCTTTATCCATTCATCTATGAACAGACACTTGGGTTGCTTTAATATCTTGGCTATTAATGTAAATAATGCTGCAGTGAATATAGGGGGTGCATATATCTTTTTTAATTAGTGCTTTCATTTTCTTTGGGTAAATACCTGTAGTGAGATCACTAGATCATATAGCATTACTATTGCTAATTTTGGAGGAACCCGCATACTGTTTCCTACAGTGGCTGCATCAATTTACATTCCCAATGACTATGAAGGAGGGTTCCCTTTTTTTCTCCACATCCTTGGCAACAGTTGTTATTTCTTGTCTTTTTGATACTAGCCATTCAAAAAGTGTGAGGTAGTATCTCATTGTGGTTTCAATTCACATTTCCTCAATGATTAATGATGTTGAACATCTTTTCACCTGTTGGCCATCTTTATGTCGTCTTTGAGAAAATTTCTATTTAGATCTAAGGCAAATGCTTTATTGGGGAGTGTAATCTCAGGGAAAATGAGTGAGGGAAAAGGTGAATGAGACAAGGAAAGAGGGAAAGCCAATACAAGGGTTAAACTGGTCAGCATTTGATATAAGAGCTTGCTCAAGTTCATGGGATTCTCTTATGAGAATCTGTATAAATAAATACTTCTCTTTATAGTAGGTCTAGGGACAGAAAGAGAAATAATTTATTCTCCAGCACCCATTTCCCATTACTCAAAGTTAAGCCCATGGCCTTAATTCCTCCAGCACTTTGAAGTTGTGTTCTAAGAAGGTCCCTGGTTTCTCATACCCTGACAAAAATAGTGAAGCCCTAGAAAAAAAATGGATAGATGCTATCAGGTTTGCCCATATGTAATGGAATAGAATATAGTGTGAGATCAGACTGTGAGTTATTTATGTCTAATTCTTGATTGCCTTACTGGTTTCTTAATTTGTGTTTTCTCAAGGTCTCTCAGTGTAAAGTGTTACCATAGGTCAAAGAGTGTAGTGGGTATAGACTTTTGTTTCTATGGCATAGCTACAGGTGTTGGAAGTGCTAATTCTTTATGACAATTCTTTTGTAAAGTATGAACGATTTTGATAGTGATTTGGAGATTTACTTTGCAGTTTATTTTGTGTTTGCGTTATTTAACATCCAGATTTCTGGGTGTTTGCTTTCCACTGGGCTCTATTTTTTTTTTCTTTTCCCAGTGCTTTGACAATATTTCTCTGTATTTCCTTTCTGTTATTTCTTTCCTCCACATCCACTTGATTCTTCTCCTCCTGCTTTCTCTTCTTTTCCTCTTGATCTCTTCTATCCATTGTCCTTACCATTATTTCCCACTTTTCCCCTTATAAGTTTTCTGCTCTCTACCTTTTAAAAAATGTGTTTTTTTTGCCTCCACTTCTCTTTTGACTTAGTTTTTCTTGACTCCTTAAGAGAGATTAGGCTAGGAGGAAGACCCTGTGGTAATTTATTTTAAGATGAGGGTAGCTCTGAAATACAAAGCCATGAAATTAACAGAAAGACATGTAGTTTTCTGAACAAAAATTTGTAGAAAAGCAAAAGAAATTAAACTGGGTTAAGGTTGAATAACTTATTTCTATCATACAAAATTGCTGTTGCTTTCTGCCTAAAGAAATAAATGCCCACACTTTTAACCTTTAGGATTTTGTAAACCTTTATATATAGTTGGAGGCTTAAAGTGATTTAGCTTCCTTGTACCTATCACTTCCCATATCCTACCACACAGACACATGTGCACACACACACACGTGTGCACATCATATTTATTTTGTGACTGAACATAGTTCCATCACAAATGGATTGCATACAAATTTTATAATTCATTGCCTACTGAGAGAAGATGCTCTTGCATACTGCTTAAGGGAAAGTGTGAGTCACTAAGCCCACAGGCATGCAAAATCGACTACTTGCTTTCCAAAGTTAGAAAATGGATTGATATTCAGATGATTTTGCCTTGGCTTATTGTAACCATTTCCAATGAGGAAAGAATTCTAGAAAGCTTCCTTTGCTCTGTTATATTATTGGGTGATGAAAAGAAATGTTCAGATTATGTTTTGGAATGTTCAGAGTGCCAGAAGATTGATTTTTTAGGAAACAGTTCTATTGCAGTACAGCATATAACAAGAAAAGTACACAAAACATAAGTATATAGCTCCGTGAATTTTCAGAAAGTAACCACTACTCAGATCAAGAAACAGAACATCTCTGGCACCCCAGAATGCCAAGCATTTTCCCTACACCTCAAGGTAGCCACAAGCTTGACTTCCTGAGTTCTAATTCCATAGATAAGATTTACTTGTTTTTAAACTTTATATGAATATAAAATATGTATACAATATGTACTGTTTGTTCAATAGTGTGAGATCCATTCATCTTACAGTAGGTAGCAGTGGTTTATTTATATTGTATATAAACCTAATTGTGGAATTGCTGGGTCATAAAAATGCCTATTTTCAGCTTATAAAGACATTGCCAAAAATTTGCCAAAATGGTCGTGCAATTTATATTTCTACAAGCATGTATGAGAATTCCAGTTGCTCTACGTTCTCTACAATATTTGGTATTTACAGTCCTTAATTTAAAAAAATTGATAATATATATCACATAATTAAGCATTTTAACAATTTCCAAGTGTACAATTCAGTGGCATTAAGTACATTCACATTGTTTTGAAAACATCACCAGTATCCATATCTGGAAGATTTTCATTATCACAAATTGAAAGTCTGTACTTATGAAATGATAACTTCATAATCCCCTCTTCTCCTACCTCCTGGTAACCACTATTTTACTTTCTGTCTATATTAATTTGATACCTCTTGTAAGTGGAATCATAGAATATTTGTCCTTTTGTGTCTGGCTTATTTCACTTAGCATAATGTGTTTAAAGTTCATTCACATTGTAACATATCAGAATTTCATTCCATTTTAAAGATTTATTCCTATTTATTATTTATTTATTTTATTTATTTTTATTATATGAAATTTATTGTCAAATTAGTTTCCATACAACACCCAGTGCTCATCCCAAAAGATGCCCTCTTCAATGCCCATCACCTACCCTCAATTTGTTCTCCCACCCCCCATCAACCCTCAGTTTGTTCTCGGTTTTTAAGAGTCTCTTATGCTTTGGCTCTCTCTCCCACTCTAACCTCTGTTTTTTCTTTTTTTCCCTTCCCCTCCCCCATGGGTTTCTGTTAAGTTTCTCAGGATCCACATAAGAGTGAAAACATATGGTATCTGTCTTTCTCTGTATGGCTTATTTCACTTAGTATCACACTCTCCAGTTCCATCCACGTTGCTACAAAGGGCTATATGTCATTCTTTCTCATTGCCATGTAGTACTCCATTGTGTATACAAACCATAATTTCTTTATCCATTCATCAGATTTATTCCTTTTTAATATTCCACTGTAGGTATATACTACATTTTGTTTACCCATTTTTTGTAAATGGACATTTGGGTTGGTTCTACCTTTTGACTATGTGAATAATGCTGCTATGATGAACATGGGTGTACAAATACCTGTTTGAGTCCTTGCTTTCAATTCCTGTGGGTATATACCTAGAAGTGGAGTTTGCTGGATCATATGGTAATTCTATTTTTAATTTTTTGAGATGTTATCATAGTAGTCTTTTAGTTATAGCCATTTTGATATATGTATGTAATGCTATCTCTGGGATTTTAATTTGCATTTCCCTGGTAACTAATTAATATGAGTACCTTTCATCTCTTTACTTGTAATTTGTATGCCCACTTTCTATTGCATTATCTTTTGCATACTGCTTTGTAGGAAGTTTTATATATTCTGAATATGAATCTTTAATAGAATAAATTAATTGCAGATATTTCTTTACGCACCATGGATTGCATTTTCACTCTCTTAATGGCATTTTTTTGATGAACAAATGATTTTAAAATAGTCCAGTTTATCTTTCCTATATGGCTGATGCTTTAAAATTTTTCCTATTTAGAATATATTTGAACCTAAAGCTAATGAAGATACTGTGCTATGTTATATTCTAAAGACTTTGTTATTTTACCTTTCAGATTTGTATGTACAATCTATCTAGAATTATTTTTTGTATATATGAAATAGAAGTCAGTACTTTTTTCATATATGTGACCAAATGATCCCTTCCACTTGTTTGGGAAAAAAAAAACAACCCAGCATTTATCCAGTTCATTACATGTCATCTTGCCTTTGACATAAATCAAATCCTTTATATATGTGGATCTGTTTCTGAGACTTCTTTGATTTTTGTATTTGTCTGCCTTTATAGAAAACCCTTTGTTTTAAATATAGTAGTTTAATAAGTCTTAATATCTTCTAATATAAGCCCTCCAATTTTGATTATCTTTTAAGATTGTCTCAGTTATTCTTTACCTGTTGAATTTCTATGAAACTGTTAGAATCAACTTACAAATTTTCAAAACCAAAAAACCTGCTAGGCTTTGATTGGGATTTCATTTAAATTATAACTTCTTTTTCACAGAATTGTTATGTTTACAATGTTGTCTTCCAGTCCATTACTGTGGTATATCCTTCCTTTTATTTAGGGTTCTTTGATATCTGTCAATATTGGCATGTGATTTTCTGTGTTGAAGTATTGTGAATACATTTCCTTAGATTTATTGCTAGGTATTTGATGTTTTTACAGTTTTATACATGTTACCTATTTTTTAAAAAAAAATTATAAGAGGAGAATGGTATCTTTATAAAAAAATATATTTTCTAATGACAATTCTGTAGAAGTATAATTTTTTTTTAAGTTTATTTATTTTTGGGTTGGGGGGCAGGGGGAAGGGAAAGAGACAGAGAATCCCAAGCAGGCTCCATGTAGTCAATGCAGAGCTTGATCTCATGAACCATAAGATCATGACCTGAGTCAAAAACCAAGAGTTGGATGCTCAGCTTACTGAGCCACCCAGGCGCCCTAGAAGTATGTTTTCAAAAATATATATTGACCTTGTATTCTGTGAATAGACTACATTCATTTATTAATTCTAATTTTCTATCTAAAGGTTATTTTGGATTTTCTATGTACCCAATCATGTCACCTGAAAATATTAACTACATGTATTATATATTACTTATTGTATTGGCTAGGACCTCCAGCATAATGTTGCATATATTTGGTGATGATAGGATCCTTGTCTTGTTCCCAATTCCAGTTTAAAAACTTTCAATATATTACTATTAAATATAAATCTTGCTATATTTTGGATATACTATCAAATGTTTAAATTCCCTTCTATCCCTTTGTTAAATGTTGTTTTTCTTATCATTGTTAATGGATGATGAATGGTATAAAATACTTTTTCATCATCTACTGACATGATCACATGATTTTTCTTCTTTTGTTACAGAGATAAGTTAATTGTTTGGTTTTTAGTTCTAACTACCCAAGTTTTGGGGTATGGTGGCAATTTATCTTACTCTATTATCTTTAAATTCCTTGGATTCAATTTGTTAATATTTTCTTTAGATCATTGACATATGTGCTCATGAGAAAGAATGCCATATATTTTTTATTTCTGTTAAAGTCCTTTTCAGGTTTTAGTACCTTTAGTTATGGTTGCCTCATAAGACTAGTTGGGAAGTATTTTTTATTTCATCCTTAGAAATATTTAAGAATAATTGAGATTTTTTATTAAATATTTGGAAGAATTTATTGTTTAATTCATTTCTTCCTGGAGATTTTTTATTTGTTGAATTTTAATTACAGACTTAATTTCCTTAATAGTTACTAAGCTAATCAAATATTTATTTATCTATGTCCCAATATTGGTAAGTTTTTAAAATTGTTTATTTAATGTAAATTTTCATAAATTTTGAGAAAAAAATTTTGTCAGTGTTTTTCATTATACCCTTATAAAATTTATTTTTAATAAATTACCCACAAAGTTAGTATCCTAAAACACACATACGTATTATTTCACATTGTTTCAGAAGGTCACAGATCTGGGAGCAGTATATTGGGTGTTTCTGAATCAAAGTCTCTTCATGAGGTTGTAGTCAAGGTGTGAGGTGGGTCTGTAGTCATATGAAGGCTTTACCATGGCTGAAGGATCTACTTCCAAGATGTCTCACATGACTATTCACAGGAAGTATCATTTGCTCATTGGCTTTTGGGTGGACGCCCCAGTTCCTAGCTTCTCCATAGGTGACTTGGCATCTGTCTTCCTTCAGAGCAAATAACCCAAAAGAGAGAACAATCAAGAAGCTGAAGCACCTTTATAATTTACTCTCCAAAATTGCACACCATCACTTCTTATTCTATTTGGTAAATGTAAGTGGCAAAGTCCAGTCCATACTCAAGCAGACAAGAGAATTTGGATCTACCTCTTAAAAGGAAAAGTATCAAAGAATTTGTGGGCATTTTAAAACCGCCACAACACTTTTGTTAGTTTTTTCATATCCACAGGATCTGATATTGGTTATTTGCACCTTCTTACTTCTTTTTAAACATCTTATTAGGGTTTATCTATTTTATTAATCTTTTCAAAAATTCACTTTTGGTTTACTAATGTTCTCCCTTATGTTTGTTTTCTATTTTATTAAAATCTGCTCTTTGTTATTTCCTTCCTCCTACTTTGCATTTATGTTGCTATTATTTTACCTTCTTTTTGAGATAGATAACTGAAATGATTTTTAGGCATCCTTCTTTCTAATATAATATTTTGAGATTATAAATATCTCCATAAGCATATATTTAAAGGTATTCTGTAAGATTTGATATACTCACTATTATTTAGTTCAAGATATTTCATTTCTCATTCTTATTCCTTCTTTTTGGTCCATGGGATATTTAAACATAGATTTTTTTTTTACTTTTTAAGATATTTGATGATTTTCTAGTTATAATTGTTGTTTATTTCCAGCTTAATTATACTGTGGTCAGAGAACACATGATTTCAGTAATTTGAAAAATGTTGAGATTTGTGATAAGATGCATCTTTTAAATTTTGGTTAATTTTCCATTTACATTTGAGTAGAATTAATGTTTTCCAATTGCTATGTGTAGCCCTTGTTAAAATGTCATTTAGATTAAGTTTGTCAATCACATTATTCACATCTTATACAGTATTACTGATTTTATATGTGACTATTTTATTTAAGTTAAAATATTTGTGATTATGGATTTAAAAAATTTTTATGCCTATTATTTTTTGTTCTGTATATTTTTATTTTATATTAAGTACTAACATTTTGGGACTGTTAGTACATACATTTTTGATGTATGGGGCCTTTATCATTATAAAGTATCTTTATTTACAACATTTCTCTTAGTATGGCCTAAAAATTATCTAAAACATTGTTTTAGTATTCAGAAAGTTTTTTCATTTCACTTTCATTTTTAAAAGACATTTTCACTAAGTATACACCCCTAGGTTAACAGTTTTTCTATTATCTTCTGCTTTACCTTTTTTAAAATAAGGCAGTTATAAATCATATTGTTGGTCCTTTGAAATCTATATGTTTTTTATCGCTGTTTTAAGATTTTATTTCATTGTATTTGTTTTATGAGATGCTTAGGTATTGTTTTTATTATATTTTTTCTGCTTTTGATTTATAGCAAAACTGGCAAAATTCTTCACTGGTGTATTTTGAAATATTTGTTCTGCCCCATTCACTCTCTCTTCTTCGCCATGTCCTTTATATTCATTATGTTCTCTTCTATATGTTTTATCTTTATCTCTCTCTCTATAATTCCAATATGCAGGATCGATCAAATGTACTAACGTATTTTCCAGTTCACTGCTCATTCTTTTTTAAAAAAAATTTTAACATTTTATTTATTTTTGAGAGACAGACAAAGACAGAGTGCGAGCAGGGGAGGGGCAGAGGGAGAGGGAGACACAGAATCCAAAGCAAGCTCCAGGCTCTGAGCTGTCAGCACAGAGCCCAACGCGGGGCTCGAACCCACAAACCGTGAGATCTTGAAGTGAGCTGAAGTCAGACGCTTAACCTACTGAGCCGCCCCAGCTCCCCACTGCTCATTCTTTAATTGTTTCTAATCTTTTCTGAGACACTGCTCATACTTTTTTTTTTAATGTATTTTTTAATTTACATTTAAGTTAGTTATCATATAGTGCAACAATGATTTCAGGAGTAGATTCCTTAATACCTCTTACCCATTTAGCCCATTCCCCCCCTCCCACAAACCCTCCAGCAACCCTGTGTTTGTTCATTCTTTAATTGTTTCTAATCTTTTCTGAGACCAGGCCCATTTATTAAATTCTTAATTTCTTCTTTTATTTTTTTAGTTTTATGTTTTACATTTAATTTTTATTGACTGCAGTTTTCTGTTGAACTCCATCATTTCATGTATCTTTTAGAACATATTTAACATATGTTTCTTAAGCTATGCTTTGATAATTTCAGTAATTTTATCTCCTTTATATTACTTTATATTGCCTTTTTTATGCTATTTTTTTACTCATTTTATCCTTTTTTCTGGCATGCTTAGTATTTTGTATTTAATTTAATGATTTTTACTAAAAATTATTACCATAATTTAAGAGTACGGCATATATTTTCTTCCTGCAGAGAGGATTTTCTTTTACATCTAAGGAAAAATTAGAAGAGGACGAGATCACCTTAATCAAGTCTTGAATTTAGTTTATTTTTAAAATCGGTTTTGTTCCCTGTGGGAGCTAGACTAATTCTGATTTCTCCTTATTACTAGAGAGTTGTTTTTCAGGAGTACCAACTGCCACGACCGGCCTGTTTTCAGGGTTGTTCTTCCTTGAGAGGATGTGAATATCATTTCTGAGTTATTCTAATCCATGAGATTTCTGAAAGCTTGTTATATCTCCACCGCTTGCCATCCACTAATTTCTGTTTGATTTACTAGTCTCTCTGTTGCTGATTAAAAATTGGCAAGTACCTCAATGGGAAAATAGAACTGTATTTTGGCCTCAGTTCTTTGTTCTCCACCTCCCGCCTCCAGAATCTTAGACCCCCAAATGTTTATTGTCATAGAAATTATCCAATACATTCAAATAGATTAATTTAAATTTTTTCTTTCCTGGTTGCTATTGGCAGGAAGGCATCTATCATAAAGTAGTCTGCTATATCTGGAAGAAGAAGTACTAAGAAAGTTATGAAAATGAATGAGAAATCAAAGGTTACATGGTGGGGGGAGCCAAGCCTCATAGTTTACTTACTAACTCATTTTATTCATTCACTCAGAAAAAAAATTTTTGAATGTATATTCTAGGCTACACTAAATGTAAGGCATTGTGGTGGTTATGTTGGTAAATTTGATATGAACTTTGAACAGATGATGATAGTTCGTCTTCAAATGAGGAGTATGATTATTTTAATTTTTTGTACTGTGTTTCAAGGGAGAGAAAAAACTGTGATTATTTTAAAAAGTTCTTGCAGGAAATACAAAATGTGTACATGCATTTCTGATAGAATGTAAAAAGTGCCATGGGGGAGAAAAACATAAAGGAATGTGAGGAAAAAATTCAGAAAAACGTGAAAATATTCTAGATGGATAATCTGGAAGGTCCATGGATTAGGAAGCATTTAAATGAGACTTTGTAGACTAAGTTGAATTTGGATATGCAGAAATGAGAGAAAGACATATCAGGCAGAGAAAATTATGTTAGCAAGATCATAGGCACATGGGTGGAAAGATGTAAAATATGTTCTTTAGATGAATAGTAGACTAGTTTGCATACAATATAGAATACATAGAGGGGAATGTTGAAATATGGGTCTGAAAGGGAATGAGATGGATCATGGAGTGTTCTAAATACAATTCTTAGGAATTTAGTTTTCACTATTTCAAATATTAACTTGACTATTTTACTTCTTCATTCCCTCTTGTAGCAATTTTTAAACTCATTATTTTATTTTGTTTTCTTTTTCATTTTTTTTTCCACTGTATTTTTTTACCACACTCTCTTCATCTAGGCACTGACAAAATGGGAGAAGTAAAGAATTCATAGGTATCTGTTGATCATGATTTTTTCCTAAATAGTAGAAGAAAAACTTCAAACAGAGGTAAAGACTTGATAATTATCTGCATCATTTAATAATGGAATGATCATTAACAGCTTAAAACTGTGAATAATGGGGAGACTTCTGGGAATATGGTGGAGTAGGAGGATACTAAGCTCACCTTGTTTCATGGACACACATAGATAACAGCCACATCAGTGCAGCTAACCCAGAAATTGACCCAAAGTCTGACAGGGCAGATTTTTCACAGTTAATCATAGAAAGGAGGCCACATCAAAAAGGGTATGAGGAACAGAGACATAGTTGGGATACAAACTACTAGCAAGACTAACTACAGACAAGAGGGACACCACAAGCACAGAGAAGGGAGAGGACCAGATCCCACCCCAGATACCCCAGATGTTGCACTGAGAAACTGAGTCTTCATAACATTTGGCTTTAAAAACAAAGTGAGGCTTAACTTCTTTAGCTTTTACATTCAGTAGGGCTTAACTCAATGTACTTTAAGAGTAGGCTTCTTCAAGGAGAGCCAGAGAGCAATAGGAAAGCATAGAAGCAGCAGTTGGAAAAGTACCAGGTTTATACATGAAGAAAATTTATTTACTAATCTGAGGGCAGAAATCTGATCTGCTGCTAACTGTACCCACAAACAAAAAAAACCTCTTGAGGTGCAGCACAGGGAGAAAGCACTACTGTTAAGGGTCACTGCAGTCCTGGCAGATGGACTGGGGGCAGGGATCTGGTTTGACTGCAGGTCCCATTGCAATAAAAGTTTCTCAGGGGACAGTGCACAGAGAACTCCCTTTAGTTCCATGTGATCACAGCCCCAGCAAACAGGCTGAGACTAGGAATCTTGTCAAACTGCTGACTCCACCTAACTATAAGTCCACTGCAGCCCCAAACTTACCCCTTAACAGCACAGAAACCAAAGCCTGCCCACAACAGGCAAACTGGACTATTGCACTTGACTGGAGTGAAGACAAATGTACTCAGCTATAACAGTGAAGGACACACAACCCATATAGGAGACACTCCTAAAGTACCTGGTTCTGGTAAGCAGGGGACATTGCACTATAGAACAACATAGGACCTCTTTTTCATAAGGATACCACTTTCAAGATCAGGAGACATAGCTGACTTTCCTAATACATAGAAACAAACAGAATTGGACAAAATGAAGAGAAAGGGAAATATGTCCCAAATGAAAGAATAAGACAAAACCACAGCAAAAGAGCTAAATGAAATGGAGGTAAACAACTCACAGTAATGGTCATAAAGATACTTAGTAGACTTGAGAGTGGAGGATCTCAGTGAGACCTTCAATAAAGAGATCGAAAATATGAAAAGAACTAGCCAGAGATGAAGTCAATTGCTGAAATTAAAAATACACCAGAAGATTCAATAGCAGATCATAAGAAGCAGGAGAATGGGTAAGTGAGCTAGAAGACACAGTGATGGAAAGTAACCAAGCTGAACAGGAAAAATAAAAAATAAAATAAAACAAAACAATAGGTTAAGGGAATTCACTGACATCAAGCATGGTAACATTCACATTATAGGGATCCCAAAAGGAGAAGAAAGAGAAAAGGGGACAGAGAATTTAGTTCAAGAAATAATAGCTGAAAACTTTCTTAGAGACATCCAGGTCCAAGAGACACAGAGAGACCCCAGCAAAATCAACCTGAGGAGGTCCACACCAACATACATAATTAAAGTGGCAAAAATTAGTGATAGAGAATTTTTAAATCATCAAGAGAAAGCAGTTACATACAAGGGAAACCCCATAAGGCTATCATCTGAGTTTTCAGTAGAATCTTCACAGGTCAGAATGAAGTGGCATGAAATGTTCAAAGTGCTGAAAGGAAAAACCTACAACCAAGATTACTCTACCCAGCAAGGCTATCATTCAGAATACAAGGGGAGCTACATATTTTCCCAGACAAGCAAAAGTTAAAGGAGTTCATCACCACTAAAGCAACCTTACAAGAAATGTTAAAGGGAACTCTTTGAGTAGAAAGAAAAGGTCATAATCAGGAGTAGTAAGAAAATTAAGAAAGGAAAATATTTCACAGGTAAATACAAACAATAAAGTAGTAGATTAATCACGTATAAAGCCAGTACAGAAGTTAAAACACAAAAGTAGTAAAATAAATTATGTTAATAAAAATCAGTCAAGGGATGCACAAAATAAAAGAACGTTAAGTATGACATCATATACATAAAACATATGGAGAGGGAGTAAAAATTTAGTGTGTTTAGAATGGGTTCAAACTTAAGTGACTATCAACTTCTTATAGACTGCTACATGCATAAGACATTATATATGAACCTAGAGGACAAATATAAAACCTGTAATAGATACACCAAAAATAAGGAGAAAGATATCCAAACATATCACTAAAAAAAGCCATCAAACCAAAAGGGAAGAGAACAAGAGAAGAATAAAGGAGCAGAGAACTACAAAAACAACCATAAAACAAGAAACAAAAGTACATACCTGTTAATAGTTACTTTGAATGTAAATGGATTAAATACCTCAATCAAAAGACACAGGGTGACTGAATGCATAAAAAAGAAAGATCCGTCTACATGCTGCCTACAGGATACTCACTTCAGACCTAAAGACATGTGCAGATTGAAGTGAAATGATGGAAAAATATTTATCATTCATATGGAATAAAAAAGAAAGCTGGGGTAGCAATACTTATATTGGACTGACTAGATGTTAAAATGAAGTGTATGAAAACAGACAAAGAAGAACACTAAAATAATGATAAATTATCAAGAGGTTATAACAATTGTAAATATAATTGCATCCAAATTGGGAGAACAAAAATACATAATGCAACTATTAATGAATATAAAAGAAGAAATTGACAGGAATGCAATAATACTAGAGGACTTTAACATCCCATTTACATCAATGGATAGACAGAAAATGAACAAGTAAACAGTGGCTTTGAATGATACTCTGGATCAGAAGGACCTAACATATATTCAGAATATTTCAACCCCAAACAACAGAATAACAATCGTTTAAAGTGCACACAGAACCATGTCCAAAATAGACCACATAGTAGGCCACATAGCAAATTTCAATTCAAAATGATTGAAATCATACAATGCGTATTTTCTGATTATGAAACTAGAAACCGATCACAGGAAAAAAATATGGAATGAACACAAATACATGCAGGCTAAATAACATGCTACTAAGCAAAGAATGGGTCAACCAAGAAACCTAAGAAGAAATAAAAATTACATGGAGACAAATTAAAATAAAAACACAGTGGTCCAAATATTTGGGATGCTGCAAAAGCTATTCTAAGAAAGAAGATTGTAGCAATATAGGCCTACCTCAAGAAGAAGAAAATATCTCAAATAAATAACCTAACATTACACCTAAAGGAGCTAGAAAATGAACAGTAAACACAGTCCAAAGACAGTGACAGGAAGGAAATAATAAATACTAGAGCATAAATAAATGAAATATAAACTAACAAAAACAATAGAACAGATCAATGAAACCAGGAGTTAGTGTTTTGAAAAGATCAACAGATTAATAAAACTTTAATCCAACTCATCGGGAGAGAGACAGATAGAGAGAGAAGAATTGATATAAAATCAGAAATAAAAGAGGAGAAATAATATAAACCACAGAAATACAAAGGATTATTAGAGAATATTATGAAATATCATATGCCAGCAAATTCCACAAACTAGAAAAAATTGATAAATTCCTAGGAACATAAACTTTTGAAACTATGTTGGAACGAAGTAGAAAATTTGAACAGAACCAATTACTAGCAATTAATTTAAATCAGTAATCAAAAAAAAAAAAAACTTCCAACAAACAGAATTCCAGCACCAAATGGCTTCATAGGTGAATTCTTCCAAATATTTAAAGGAGAGTTAATGCCTATTCTTTTTAAAATAATACAAAAGAATAAAAGAGATGGAATTTAAGAAACAAAACAAATGAACATAGGGGAAGGGAAGGAAAAATAAGGTAAAAACAGAGAGGAGGGCAAACCATAAGAGACTCTTAAATACAGAGAAGAAACTGAGGGTTGCTTGAGGGGAGGTGGATGGTGGGATGGACTAAATGGGTGATGGGCAATAGGGAGGGCACTTGTTAGGATGAGCACTGCGCATTGTATGTAAGTGATGAATCACTGGGTTCTATTCCTGAAACCAATACTACATGATATGTTAACTAACTTGAATTTAAATAATATATTAAAAATATGTTAAGCTGAAAAAAGAAAATAAAGGAGGAAGGAAAGCTTCCAAATTCATTCTAGGAGGCCAGCATTACCCTGATACCAAAATCATATAAGACACTCCAAAAGAGAAAACTACAGGCCAATGTCTCTGATTAACACAGATGTAAAAATCCTCAAGAAAATATTAGCATATTAAATCCAACAATACATTAAAAAAAATCATTCACTCTGATCAAGCAGGATTTATTCCTGCATTGCAAGGGTGGCTTAGTATTTGCAAATTAATCAATGTAATACATCACATTAATAGGAAAGAATAAAAACTATATGATCATCTCACTATATGCATAAAAAGCATTTCACAAAATATAATATTCATTCATGATAAAAACTCAACAAAGTAGGTTTAGAGGTAACATACCTTAACACAATAAAGACCTTATATGAAAAAGCCACAGAAAACATAGTCTAATGGTGAAAAACTGAGACCTTTTTTTCCTTTAAGATCAGGAAGAAATCAAGGATGTCTATTCTCACCATTTTTATTCAACATAGTACTGGAAGTCCTAGCCCCAGCAGTCTCATAGGACATAAATAAAAGGCATCCAAGTTGGTAAAGAAGTAAAACTTTAACCATTTGCATATCACATGATACTATATGTAGAAAACCCTAGAGACTCCACCAAATTAATATACAGAAACCTGTTGCATTTTTGTATACTAATAATGAAGTAGCAGAGATTTAAGAAAACAAGGTAATTTACTATTGTAACAAATAGAATAAAATACTTACAAATAAGCATAACCAAGGAGATGAAAGACCCATACTCAGAAAACTATAAAACATTGATGAATTGAAGATGACAGAAACAAATGGAAAGATATTCCATGCTCATGGATTTAAAGAATATTATTAAAATGTTCATATTACCTGGGACACCTGGGTATCTCAGGTGGTTAAGCATCCAACTTTTGATTTCACCTGAGGTCATGACCTCACGGTTCTTGAGTTTGAGCCTCACATGGGGTTCTATGCTGACAGTGCATAGCCTGCTTGGGATTCTTTTTCTTTCCTTCCTTCTCTGCCCCTTCCCTTCTCTCCTTCTCTCTCTGTCTCTCTCTGTCTTTCTCTCTGTATCTTTGTCTCTCTGTGTCTCTTTCTCTCTCAAAAATAAAGAAAGCCTTTTTATTTTTTTATCTTTTACACTTATACTTTTATTTTTTTTATTTTTTTAAATATATAATTTATTGTCAAATTGGTTTCCATACAACACCCAGTGTTCATCCCAATACCTCAATACCTCCCTAATACCCTCCCTTTCCTCCCACCCCCCATCAACGCTCAGTTTGTTCTCAGTTTTTAAGAGTCTCTTATGCTTCGGCTCCCTCCCTCTCTAAACTCTTTTTTTTTCTTCCCCTCTCTTTTTTTTCTTTTTTTTCTTCCCCTCTCTTTTTTTTTCTTCCCCTCCCCCATGGACTTATGTTAAGTTTCTCAGGATCCACCTAAGAGTGAAAACATATACTATCTGTCTTTCTCTGTATGACTTCTTTCACTTAGCATAACACTTTCCGGTTCCATCCACATTGCTACAAAAGGCCAGATTTCATTCTTTCTCATTGCCACGTAGTATTCCATTGTGTATATAAACCACAATTTCTTTATCCATTCGTCAGTTGATGGACATTTAGGCTCTTTCCATAATTTGGCTATTGTTGAGAGTGCTGCTATAAACATTGGGGTACAAGTGCCCCTATGCATCGGTACTCGTGTATCCCTTGGGTAAATTCCTAGCAGTGCTATTGCTGGGTCATAGGGTAGGTCTATTTTTAATTTTTTGAGGAACCTCCACACTGTTTTCCAGAGTGGCTGCACCAGTTTGCATTCCCACCAACAGTGCAAGAGGGTTCCTGTTTCTCCACATCCTCGCCAGCATCTATAGTCTCCTGATTTGTTCATTTTAGCCACTCTGACTGGCGTGAGGTGGTATCTGAGTGTGGTTTTGATTTGTATTTCCCTGATGAGGAGCGACGTTGAGCATCTTTTCATGTGCCTGTTGGCCATCCAGATGTCTTCTTTAGAGAAGTGTCTGTTCATGTTTTCTGCCTGTTTCTTCACTGGATTATTTGTTTTTCGGGTGTGGAGTTTGGTGAGCTCTTTATAGATTTTGGACACTAGCCCTTTGTCTGATATGTCATTTGCAAATATCTTTTCCCATTCCGTTGGTTGCCTTTTAGTTTTGTTGATTGTTTCCTTTGCTGCGCAGAAGCTTTTTATCTTCATGAGGTCCCAATAGTTCATTTTTTATTTTAATTCCCTTGTCTTTGGGGATGTGTCAGTAAGAAATTGCTTTGGCTGAGGTCAGAGAGGTATTTTCCTGCTTTCTCCTCTAGGGTTTTGATGGTTTCCTGTCTCATATTCAGGTCCTTTATCCATTTTCAGTTTGTTTTTGTGAATGGTGTAAGAAAGTGGTCTAGGTTCATCCTTCTGCATGTTGCTGTCCAGTTCTCCCAGCACCATTACTTAAAGAGACTGCCTTTGTTCCACTGGATATTCTTTCCTGCTTTGTCAAAGATTAGTTGGCCATACTTTTCTGGGTCTAGTTCTACGGTTTCTATTCTATTCCATTGGTCTATGTGTCTGTTTTTGTGCCAATACCATGCTGTCTTGTAGTAGAGGCTAAAGTCTGGGATTGGGATGCCTCCTGCTTTGGTCTTCTTCTTCAAAATTACTTTGGCTATTCGGGGCCTTTTGTGGTTCCATACAAATTTTAGGATTGCTTGTTTTAGTTTTGAGAAGAATGCTGGTGCAATTTTGATTGGGATTGAATTGAATGTGTAGATACCTTTGGGTAGTATTGACATTTTAACAATATTTATGCTTCCAATCCATGGGAATGGAATGTTTTTCCATTTCTTTATATCTTCTTCAATTTCCTTCATAAGCTTTCTATTATTCTCAGCATACAGATCTTTTACATCTTTGGTCAGGTTTATTCCTAGGTATTTTATGCTTCTTGGTGCAATTGTGAATGGGATCAGTTTCTTTATTTGTCTTTCTGTTGCTTCATTGTTAGTGTATAATAATGCAACTGATTTCTGTACATTGATTTTGTATCCTGCCACTTTGCTGAATTCATGTATCAGTTCCATCAGACTTTTGGTGGAGTCTGTCGGGTTTTCCATGTATAATATCATGTCCTCTGCAAAAAGTGAAAGCTTAACCTCATCTTTGCCATATTTGATGCCTTTGATTTCCTTTTGTTGTCTGATTGCTGATGCTAGAACTTCCAACACTATGTTAAACAACAGTGGTGAGAGTGGATATCCCTGTCGTGTTCCTGATCTCAGGGAGAAAGTTTTCAGTTTTTCCCCATTGAGGATGGTATTAGCTGTAGGCTTTCATAAATGGCTTTTGTAATGTTTAAATATGTTCCTTCTATTCCGACTTTATTAAGGGTTTTTATTAAGAAAGGATGCTGAATTTTGTCAAATGCTTTTTCTGCATCGATTGACAGGATCATATGGTTCTTATCTTTTCTTTTATTTACGTGATGTATCACATTGATTGATTTGGAAATGTTGAACCAGTGCAGCCCAGGAATGAATCCCACTTGATCATGGTGTATAATTATTTTTATATGCGCTTGAATTCGATTTGAGAATTTTTCCATCCATATTAATCAAGGATATTTGGCCTCTAGTTCTCTTCTGTTACTGAGTCTCTGTCTGGTTTAGGAATCAAAGTAATCCTGGCTTCATAGAATGAGTCTGGAAGTTTTCCTTCCCTTTCTATTTTTTGGAACAGCTTGAGAAGGATAGGTATTACCTCTTCTTTAAATGTCTGGTAGAATTCCCCAGGGAAGTCATCTGGTCCTGGACTCTTATTTGTTGGGAGATTTTCAACAAATAACTGATTCAATTTCTTCACTGGTTATGGGTCTGTTCAAGTTTTCTATTTCTTCCTATTTGAGTTTTGGGAGTGTGTGGGTGCTTAGGAATTTGTCCATTTCTTCCAGGTTGACCAGTTTGTTGGCATATAATTTTGCATAGTATTCCCTGATAATTGCTTGTATTTCTGAGGGATTGAGTATAATAATTCCATTTTCACTCATGATTTTATGTATTTGGGTCATCTCCCTTTTCTTTTTGAGAAGCCTGGCTAGAGGTTTATCAATTTTGTTTATTTTTTTAAAAAACCAACTCTTAGTTTCCTTGATCTGCTCTACGGTTTTTTTAGGTTTTATATTGTTTATTTCTGCTCTGATCTTTATTATTTCTCTTCTTCTGCTGGGTTTGGGGTGTCTTTGCTGTTCTACTTCTATTTCCTTTTGGTGTGCTGTTAGATTTTGTATTTGGGATTTTTCTTGTTTCTTGAGATAGGCCTGGATTGCAATGTATTTTCCTCTCAGGACTGCCTTCGTTGCATCCCAAAGCATTTGGATTGTTGTGTTTTCATCTTCATTTGTTTCCATATATTTTTAATTTCTTCTCTAATTGCCTGGTTGACCCATTCATTCTCTAGTTGGGTGTTCTTTAACCTCCATGCTTTTGGAGGTTTTCCAGACTTTTTCCTGTGATTCATCTCACGTTTCATAACATTGTGGTCTGAAAGTGTGCATAATATGATCTCAGTGCTTTTATAGTAATGAAGGGCTGTTTTGTGACCCAGTATATGATCTATCTTGGAGAATGTTCCATGTGCACTTGAGAAGAAAGTATACTCTGTTGCTTTGGGATGCAGAATTCTAAATATATCTGTCAAGGCCATCTGATCCAATGTATCATTCAGGGTCCATGTTTCATTATTGATCCTGTGTCTAGATGATCTGTCCATTGTTGTAAGTGGAGTATTAATGTCCCCTGCAATTACCACATTCTTATCAATAAGGTTGCTTATGTTTGTGATTGTTTCATATATTTGGGGGCTCCCATATTTGGCACATAGACATTTATAATTGTTAGCCTTTCCTGATGGATAGACCCTGTAATTATTATATAATGCCCTTCTTCATCTCTTGTTACAGCCTTTAATTTAGTCTAGTTTGTCTGATACAAGTTGGGTACTCCAGCTTTCTTTTGAGTTCCAGTAGCATGATAGATAGTTCTCCATCCCCTCATTTTCAATCTGAAGGTGTCCTCATGTCTACAAGGAGTCTCTTGTAGACAGCAAATAGATGGGTCTTGTTTTTTTATCCATTCTGATACCCTATGTCTTTTTTTTGGTGTATTTAGTCCATTTACATTCAGTGTTATTATAGAAAGATATGGTTTTAGAGTCATTGTGATGTCTGTAGGTTTCATGCTTGTAGTGATGTCTCTGGTACTTTGTGGTCTTTGCAACATTTCACTCACAGAATTCCCCTTAGGATCTCTTATAGGGCTGGTTTAGTGGTGATGAATTCCTTCAGTTTTGTTTGTTTGGGGGAACGTTTATCTCTCCTTCTAGTCTGAATGACAAACTTGTTGGATAAAGGATTCTTGGCTGCATATTTTTTCTGTTCACACATTGAAGATTTCCTGCCATTCCTTTCTGGCCTGCCAAGTCTCAGTAGATAGGTCTGCCAGTAGTCTTTATGGTTGTCCCTTTGTAGGTTAGAGCATGTTTATCCCTAGCTGCTTTCAGAATTTTCCCTTGTATTTTGCCTTGTATTTTGTCCTTGTATTTTGCCAGTTTCACTCTGATATTTCGTGCAGAATGATTCACGTTACGTTTGAAAGGAGTTCTCTGTGCCTCTTTGATTTCAATGCCTTTTTCCTTTCCCAGATCAGGGAAGTTCCCAACTATGATTTGTTCAAGTACACCTTCCACCCCTTTCTCTCTCTTTTCCTCTTCTGGAATTCCCATTATAAGGATATTGTTCCATTTGATTGCATCACTTAGTTATCTAATTTTCCCCTCATACTCCTGGATTTTTTTTATCTTTTCTCATCTTCCTCTTTTTCCCTAATTTTGTCTTCTAATTCACCTATTCTCTCCTCTGCCTCTTCAATCCGAGCTGTGGTCGCCTCCATTTTATTTTTCAGGTCATTTATAGCATTTTTTTTTTAGCTCCTCATGACTATTTCTTAGTCCCTTGATCTCTGTGTCAATAGATTCTCTGCTGTCCTCTATACTTTTTTTCAAGCCCAGCGATTAATTTTATGACTATTACTCTAAATTTTTTTTCTGTTATATTGCTTAAATCGTTTTTGATCAATTCATTAGCTGTCTCTACTTCCTGGAATTTCTTTTGAGGAGAGTTCTTCTGTTTCATCCTTTTGGGTAGCCCCTGGGGTGGCGCGGGGCACTTCCCCTGTGCTGTCTGGAGTAACTTTTTTGGTGGGTGGGGCCACAGTCATACCAGGTGTCTGCCCCCAGCCCACTGCTGAGGCCACAGTCAGAATGGTGTGTACATTATCTTCCCCTCTCCCAGGGGCAGGACTCACTGTGGAGTGGTGTTGCCCCTGTCTGGGCTACTTGCACACTGCCAGGCTTGTGGTGCTGCTTCAATGGGATCAGGCCTATTAGCTGGGGTGCATCAGCAAGTTGCAAGGTGGTGGGGGGGGAGGAGCAGGTTCACCTTGCTTTCCATGGGTGGTCCCATGCAGGAGGGGCCCTGCAGCACTGGAGGAAGGCAGACCCTTTGGAGGGATGAATCCACAGAAGCACAGTGTTGGGTGTTTGTGTGGTGCAAGCAAGTTCAGTGAAGGGAACTGGTTTCCTTTGGATTTCAGCTGGGGGATGGGAGAGGGAGATGGTGCTTGCCAGTGCCTTTGGTCCCCCACGGAGCTGAGCTCTGTCTTCCAGGGCTCAACAACTCTCCCTACCAGTGTCCTCTCGCCCTCCTGCTCTCCAAGCAGAATTGTTGACTTATAACATTCCAGATGTCAATTCCCCCTGGCTGTCAGAACTCATGCAGTCTGGCTCCTCCGCTTTTGCAAGCCAGACTTCGGGGGTTCTGCCTTGCCGGGTGGGCTGCCCCTGCACTGCCCTGGTTCCCTCCCACCAGTCCCTGTAGCGAGCACTGCCTCTCTGCCTTTCCTACCCTCTTCCATGGGCCTCTGCTTGGCTCCAGAGAGTCCATTCTGCTAGTTTTCTGGTGGTTTTCTGGGTTATTTAGGAAGGTGTGGGTGGAATCTAAATGATCAGCAGGATGAGGTGAGCCCAGCACCCTCCTATGCTACTATCTTACCCCAAGCAATCTTGAGAAAGAACAAAGCTGAAGGCATCACAATCCTAGATTTCAAGATATATTACAAAGTTGTATTAACCCAAACAGTATTATAGTGGAGCAAAAATAGACATATAGGTCAATGGAACAGAATAGAGTATATAAATAAACCCAAATGTTTATTTTTAATTAATCTACAGCAAAGCAGTCAAGAATATACAATGGAAAAAACTCTCTTCGATAAGTGGTGCTGGGGAAACTTTACAGCTACATGCAAAAGAATGAAACTGGACCACTTTTTTACTCCACACACAAAAATAAGTTCAAAATGTATTAAAGGCCTAAATGTGAGCCCTGAAACAATAAAATTCCTAGAATATAGCATAGGCTGTAATTTCCTTTACATCAGCCATAGAAAAAATTCTTAGATATGTTTTATCTAGAAAGGAAACAAAAGAAAAATTGAAATATTGGGACTATGTGAAGACAAAAACTTTTTGCAGAGTGAAGGAAATTGTCAATGAAATAAAACAACAATCTACTGAATGAGAGTAGATATTTGTAAATGATATATTTAATTAGGAGTTAAAGCCTAAAATATATAAAGAATGTGTACAGTAAGACACCAAAATATATATAATCCAATTAAAATCAGGCACAGAATGGTAACAGACATTTTTTCAAAGAAGACATACAGATGACCAACAGACACAGGAAAAGATGCTCAACATCATTCATCATCAGGAAAATTTAAATTAAAACCACACTGTGATATCACTTTACTCCTGTCAGAATGGCTAGTATCAAAAAGACAAGAAATACCAAGTATTGGGAAGGATGTGGAGAAAAAGGATCTCTCATGCACTTCTGGTGGGAATAAAAATTGGTGTAGGAACTACAGAAAACAGTATCAAGATTCCTCCAAAAATTAAAAATAAAATTACTATATGATCCAATAATTCCACTACTGGGTATTTACCCAAAGAAAATACAAACACTAATTTGAAAAGATATATGCACCCCTATGTTTATTGTAGTATTATTTACAATAGCCAAGATATGGAAGTAACCCAAGTGTCCATCAATAGATACATGGATGAAAAAGATGTGGTTGTGTATGTGTGTGTGTGTGTGTGCGTGTGTGTGTGTGCGTGATGGATTATTGCTCAGGCATAAAGAATGAAATCTTGCTATTTGCACCAATATGGTTGGAGCTAGAGGGTATAGTGCTAGATGAAATGTCAAAGACAAATACCTTTTGATTTCACTCATATGTGGAATTTAAAAAATAAAACAAAGAAAAAAGCAAGCAAACAAGCAAAATGTTAAATGTGGAGAAGAAACTGGTGGTTGTCAGAGTAGATGTGGGTGGAGGGTGAATGAAAGAGATAAAGTGTATTAAGAGTGCACTTATCTTGGGGTGCCTGGGTGGCTCAGTCAGTTGAGCATCCAAGGCTTGATTTCAGCTCAGGTCACCATCCTAGGGTCATGGGACTGAGCCCTTCATCCAGTTCCACATCAGGCTTTGTATACTGCTTAAGATTTTCTTTTTCTCCCTCTGCCCCTCTTCCCCACTTGCATGCTGTCTCTCTTTCTCTAAAATAAAAATTTAAAAAAGAGTACAAATATTTTGATGAGCACTGAGAAATGTGTAGAATTGTTCAATCATTATGTTGTACGCTTAAAACTACTATAACACTGAATTTTAATTATGCTTGAATGAAGAAAAAAATTCATGGAATAATGATGGTAAAACAACAAGAAGAGGTATAAATATAAGAAAAAAAGTTTTCAATTTTGATGAGAGCCCTGCAAACTTGCCAGTTATCAGTGCCTTGTTTCTAATAATCATGTTATAAAACACTGGCCCATAGTAAACAGTAAATTTTTTACTTTAAAAAAAATCTTGTGGCCATTTGTATTAAATATTAAATAAAATACTTACAATAACTTTTTAATCTCTGTTTATAAATGAGAATGTGTCTTCTTTGAGATAGCCAAATACATGTAGATGTCCTAGTTGAGGTTCATTATTTTTTTGTGTATGTATATCAAACTGTTTCAATGCCATTTGTTAAAAGATTGTCACTTCTTCATTTAATTGCTTGTGCACATTTGTAAAAAAAAAAACCAATTAACTGTATTTGTGTGGTTCTATTTCTGGATTATGTTCTATTTCATTGATCAGTGTGTTTATTCCTTGCCAGTACCATACCCTTCTTGATTATTATAGAGTAATTTTTATACCTTAAAATCAGAGTGAGTCTTCCAACTTTATTCTTTTTCAAAAAAATTTTTTTCTATTCCTGTTCACTTGTAATTCCAAATAAATTTTTAAGTCATCTTGTCTGCATCTCCAAAAATCCTGCTTGGATTTTTCTTAAAGTTGCATTGAATATTTAGATCAATTTGTAAAAAATTGACATCTTGACTACACAGGGACATATTTTCTTACATCTTGACTATTATTTTTTTAGTGGGCTACTGGACACTGTTGATGTTGATTGAATTTAGTCATCTTCTATTAAAGGTGTTGAATTTTGTTTTGGCAAAAATAAATAACTTGCAGGTCAGTTTGATCCCCTCAAGGCTTGTTTTTAACATTTTTAAAGGGAGTTCTAGGTTAATCTTTATTCCCAGGGATACTTCATCTGTGCTACTAAGAAGGAATTCTTCTGGTGTCTCCACTCAATATCCCTGGGTTCACCACAGACTCTCTGCTCTGGCCAGTTGAAACTTAAATTTTTCCTCATTTACATGAGATTTACAACTTCCTATCTTAACTTATGGAAATTAGTTAGCTTACAACTGTCTGGTCATTCTTTGCTTAGCTTTTATAAGGTTTTGTATTATACATTCACAAAAGGATGGCTATATGTATGTCTAGAAATTTTCTTCTGCATAGCTCTCTCTTATTCAAAATTCTGCCTTATAGATTCCAGCCTTCTCAGTATCCCTGAATTCTGAACTCCATCTCTTCAACTCAGCAAAGTCAATTAATTCTGTTTAGATTCTCAACATCTATACATTCACTGTGGGGCTGGGGCTCTCATGAGGTTTACTTTCTATGTTTCCCTTCTCTCAGGGATCCCAGGCCAATGCTGTCCATTGCCCAATATGTGAAAACAGCTGTTTCATATTTTGTCCAGATTTCTGGTTGCTTATGTTGAGAATCTAAGCATCATTCTTGTTACTACAATACAGCCAGAGTATAAATCATTTAATAGTTTGCTGCTGTCTATTGTCTTTGTATCTCAATTGATTGGTATCATTATCAGCAGTTCTCTTTCTGAGGCTTCTTTATGATTGACTGCATGAATACTATTATTACAGTATTGATTTAAACAATTAAAGTATAATTTCTAAATTATAACTATAGGCAATTCACTACTTTGGACTAATCTATCCCCCTCGTCTGTTATTCTAACTACCTCCTATGTATGCTACGTTCATGTACAATGACAAGTCTTCCCACACCTTGAATATCTTCATCCTTTTCTCCAAATCTTCCCACCCCACCAAGAAGCCTTCTATAACTGGGTGTTAAACTTGAGTACTTCAATTGGTCAGAAAGCAAATTCAGAAGTGGAGCTATCCAAGCTTAATTCATGTGGAACCATTGATACAGACTATTGTGGTCACCTTGCATCACTCAATTATAGAGATCTTTGGCAACTAAAACTAAAGACAATTCAACATTATTAAAAACAAACTGGCATGTAAGTATCTTGAAATATAATCAGAAAGAAAACCAGTTTAGACTATACTAAAGAGGTTTGGCAGCTAAGTGGAATGATTTTAGACTGGATACTCAATTAGAAAAAAAAATGACATAAATTAAAATATTGGCAATATTTGCATACATAGCTTATATTAGATGATGTAACAAGTTAAATTGTCTAAATTGATAATTTTACATGGTTGATTAAAAGAGTGTCCTTGTTCTTGAGAGATGTATACTGTGGTGTTTGGAGGTAAATATTTACTGTATCTCTCACTTGCTCTTAAATAATTTGGTTGGGAGAAAGAGCAAGCAAGAGAGAGAATGAGAAAATGCAGTCATGTGCATGCCAGTGAGATGAAATGTTAACATTTGGTGAATCTAGGTGAAAGTTTGTGGGAATTAATTTTATTATCATTGTAACATATAGCTTAGAACACATTTTTAAAAATAAATCAGGTTGAAAAATGAACAAAACAGGTTGAAACCAAACAAACAAAGCTAAACAGACAAAAATAACACTCTTCTATTAGTAAAAAAAATAGACCTATATGTAAGATTTGCTGACAAATTACTGTGACATCTGATTAATCCTTAGAGTGTCTTTTTTTTAGAAGATCTTTTATATGTTTGGATCCTTATGGTATTTGTCTCTACAACACGAGCTTGATTACATTCTACTTTCTCTTGTTTCCTCTATGTGTATCTTATTTTTTCACAACTGGATAAGCTACTTCAGGGCAGGTTCTAATCTCTTTCTTAGGACAGTTCTGAGCATAAAGTGTTCAGTGAATAATTCTTGAATTTGGTAAGTTTACATGAATTTGGTAGGCTAATCAAATGAGAACTTTCTCTATTGTGGGCTGGAGATTCCTATTATCTTTATCATTTTTACTAAAGTATTTACTTCCTGAGCAATAAGGAGAGTCATTTAATATTTCTCCTTTTTAAATTATTTTAAGATTGGAAGAAACTCAATGAGTGTTAGGATAGGAGGAGGAAATATTCTAGAACACACAAAAAGGTCACTATTCTTTTTTTGATATAAAATGTAGGTCACTCTCTCTGTACTTTTATCCCAGGATCAGTAGAAATTCAACAGTGGAGACTTACAGACGTGCTCTAACTAAAAAAGGCTGAACAAAGCACTGACATCTTATTGAAGCTCAAAATGTTTCAATAGAAGAGCCTCTGTTTTTACATTCAAAGGACTGTAATATTTAATGTTTTGTTTTTATGGAATGTCTACTCAGAATGTTAGGTCAAGGAGAATTGTAGATCTCCTTGTATGGGACTAGTTGGGAAGCTATAATGAATCAACAATTAAGAGTAGCCATGTGCAAGCTGCATTCACGAGTCACTGTTAGGGTATATATATTTTATCATTAAACCCATGTACATTGCCTCTGCCCTGGAGGGCTCAGTCTGTTAAATGTCTGACTCTTGATTTCAGTTCAGGTCATGATCTCACAGTTTGTGAGTTCAAGGCCTACGTTGGGCTCTGTGCTGACAACATAAAACCTGCTTGGGATTCTCCCATCTCCTCTCTTTCTGCCCCTCTCCCCTCGCACTGTCTGTCTCTCTCAAAATAAATAAGTAAACTTAAAAAAGAGAAAATCATGATAAAATGTTCAAAGGATTCTGAAAGACTAATAACGATTACTATAGAAGTATAGAATCCTGGGTATTCCAGACATAATTAAAATTTGCATACACTTATAAGCTCTTTTGCATAAGTTTCCAGTATGTGCTCATTAGAAATAGAGTTGGTGATAGGAAATGACCTCCCTAAGTGGCAGTGAAAAATATATGTAGCTATAGAAAGCACTCAGTAAATCCAAAAGATGACAGAGAAAGAGGAAAAAAGAAGCAAATAGCAGATGGAACAGATTGTAGATTATATTTCAATGATATAAATAATTATATTAAATGTAAATAGTCTAAACACATTAATGGCAGAGATTTTCAAATTATGTTCTTTATATGAAGTCTGCCTTAAATATGAAGACAAAGTAAAAGGGTTGAAAAAGTTATTCTATTTAAATAGATAAATTCACATTTAATAGAACTTTTAGGCAAAAAATCAGCAAAGATAAAGAACACTGGAACAATATGGTCAACCAACTTGCATTGATAGACATTTATAGAAAAATTGACAAAGCAGAAGTTGAATACATGTTCTTTTCAAGTAAATATAAAACATTCACAAGCATAGATCATATTCTGGTCTATGAAACAGATCTAAACAAGTTTTTAACCATGTTTTCATTTTTCTTTTTTGTAAATTGCCTTTTATGTTTTTAGCCTATTTAAGGAGATGTCAGTGTTTTCACTTCATTTTTCATTTTTTTAGTTTATTTGGCATGCATTTCTAATAGATCTTTACAGGGTAAATATATTAAACTTATTTTATTTTCTGCAAATATTTCTCCAATTTTATTGTTTGGCTTTTAATTTGGGTAACTTTTTACATAAGTTTGTAAAAACATTCATGTAGTCAAATCTTTTGATCTTTTCCTTTGATCCTTCTTCCATTCTGTGTGTTCCTGAAATGTCTGTCATCATTGATAGTTATGATAAATATTTGCTTGTATGTTCCCACGTATTTTTTCAATTTTGAGTTTTGTATTTAACTCTTATAACCATTCTGCATTTGTTTTCCCACATTGTGTAATATATGCATTCAAAAGGTCTTTATTTTTTAAATGAACATTTGCCTCAACACTGTTTATTGACTATTCTATTCCCTGCCCCACTTACTTGTAATGCTTAATTTATGTACATATTAAATTATTATAAATCCAAAAAATAAAGTAAAATCTATTTTGTCTGACATAAGTATGGCCACTCTGGTTTTGTTTCAACATCCATTTGCATAATAAATATTTCTCTATCCCTTCACTGTCAATCTGCAGGTATCCTTAGATTTAAAATGAATCTCCTGTGGGCAGCACATTGATGGGTCTTGTTTTTTTATTCATTCTGTCACCCTATGTCTTTTGAGTAGACTATTTAGTCCATTTACATTCCCAGTAATTACTGATATGTGTTTGTTGCCATTTTATTACTTGTGTTATGGTTGTTTCTGAAGTTTTTATCTGTTTCTTTTTCTTATCTTTCTCTTTTTCATGGTTTGATGGGTTTCTGTAATAATATATTTGTATTTCTTTCTTTTTATTCTCTGCATATCTATTAGTGGTTTTTGATTTGTGGTTCCTATTAGGCTTATATGTAACATCTTTGCATATAGCAGTCTGTATTAAGTTGATGATTGTTTAAGTTTGAACCCATTCTTTACTCCTCCCCCATGATATTGGTATATGGTGTTATATTTTACAGCCTTTTATTTTGTGATTTCCTTTACTGATTTTTTTACATGAATATTCATTTTTACTGCTTTTGTGTTTCCCACCTTTAAACTGTCACTTTTGGTCTCTCCTTTGCACTCAAAAAAAGTCTCCTTTAATATTTCTTTCAGGGCTGGTTTATTGTTCATGAACTCCTTGTTTTTGTCTGAAAAAACTTTTTATCTATCCTTCTGCTCTGAATGATAGCCTTGCTGTTTAGCGTAGTCTTGGCTGCAGATTTTTCCCTTTCAGCACTTTGAATATATTATGCTACTCTCTTCTGCCTTGCAAAGTTTCTATTGACAAATTCCCAATGGCCTTATGGGATTTCCCTTGTATGTAACTGTCTTCTTTTGTCTTGCTGCTTTTAAACTTTTTTCTTTATCACTACATTTTGCCATTTTAATTACAATATGTTTTGTTGCAGATCTGCTTTCATTGATTTTGTTGGGGGTTCTCTGTGTTTCCCGGATCTGGATTTATATTTCCTTTCACCAAGTAGGGAGGTTTTCAGGTTATTTCTTCAAATAAATTTTATACTCCCTTTTCTTTTCTTCTTCTGGGATCCCTATAATACAAATGTCGAGGCACTGAGTTCCCCCAAGTCTATTCTCATCTTGCATAGGTTTTTTTTCTCTTTTTTTTCAGCTTGATTACTTTTCATTACTCTGTCTTCTAGGTCATTAATTTGTTCCTCTGCTTCTTCCAGCCTGCTGTTCATTCCATCAAGTATGTTTCTCATTTCATTTATTGAACCTTTTATCTTTGCTATATTGTTCCTTATATCTGTGTTAGAGGTTTCATGCATGTCTTCCCCTTTTTTTCTCAAGTCCAGTTTGTATCCTTATGATCATTACTTTAAATTCTCTATCAGACATGTTACTTTTATCTGTTTTGCTTAGATCTCTGGCTGTGGCCTCGTCCTTTTCTTTCATTTGGAACAAATTTCTGTATTCTCATTTTGACTAATTCTCTGTGCCTGTTTCTCTGTAATAGGAAAGTAAGCTACATCTCCTTTTCTTGAGGGTAATGGCCTTATGAAGAAGATGTCCTTTAGAGCCCTGCAGTGTAATCTCCTCTGATCCCCAGCACCTGATTTTTCCAGGAGTGTCTCCAGTGTATGATGCTTGTGCTCTACTGTTGTGTCCTGGCTGCTTTATTCTTCAGGCCAGTCATCTGCAGAGTCTCTCACAGAGCCTGATGCAGGGATTAAACCCACGAACCATGAGATCATAACCTGAGCCAAAGTCAGACATTTAACCAACTGAGCCACCCAGGTACCCCGAGGGAATGAGAATCTTAAGCAGGCTCCATACTAGGCATGGAGCCTGATGAGGTGCTTGATTCCACAACCCTGAGATCCTGACCTAAGCCAAAATCAAGAGTCAGATGCTCAACTCACTGAGCCATCTAGGTTCCTTGACAATGTGGTGAGTTTTAACTAGGTGTGCTCTGGTATGCTTGTGAAATGAGGCCTGTCACCACTGATATCAGAAGTGAGACCCCACAAAACTCCTGGGTCAGGAGATGCAGTGTTGGCAAGGGGTTGGGCTAGTCTCCTGGGGAAGGGGGTCTGCTGGGACTGAGGCAAGTGCGACTGGGATGGGCATGTCCACTGGAGCACAATTTGGGGGTGGGACTTGGTATAAGCAGGTTATATGAGAAGTCTCAGTGCTGTGCTGGTTCCCCCAGGTGGCTCTGTGTTTATGCTGAGGAGTAGGGGAAGGAAATGACACCTTCTAGTTCTTTTGTTCCCAAACGGGTCTCTCTGTCTGCCTCTCTGGGACATGCTGTAGGATGAGCAAATAACCTCCCCACTGTGTGCCCCAGGTGGTCTTCAGGTTGCTGTTTTCCACACTGTATGTCAATGGGTTGTTTGCTGTGCCTTTTCTCCTAGAGCAGCCCCAATGCCCTCTGTGCTCTCTCTGAGCCAATCTCATTGATCTTTAAAACTTCAGGCTTTAAATCCCGCTGGTTTCAAGAACTCACAAAATTCAGCCCCTCCTGCTTTCCAAGTCAATTGCTAAGGGTATTCATCTTCCCCATGTGGGCTCCTCTGTGTGCTAGTCTGTCTCCTGCCATTCTCTGGGTCCCTGGCTGCTTTCCCACCACTGGTCACCATCAGATTTCTCTCCTAAATCATGTGTCAACACTTTCTACTTTCTTGGATGTGGCCTCTTCTCTGTCTTTAGTTGTGGAGTTTGTTCTGCCTTTCTTCAACTCTTATTTCAGGGATATTTAATGTAATTTGATAGTTATCTAATTGCACTTGTGGGACAAGGTGGGCCTAGGGTCCTCCTACTCTGCCACCATCTTCCCAACCCACTCCCACAACAACTTAACTTTGCTTGCATACAAGAACTCTACGCTTTTGCTCCCTCCTCAAAGGTTGTATGTTTTTTATGTCATAATTTGCATATTTTTATATTGTGTATCCATTAACAAATTATTATAGCTGTAGTTGTTTTTTAATACTTTTGTTCTTTAAGCTTTATGCTAGAGTTAAGTTATAACACACCCTACTGCAATATTAGAGTATTCTAAATCTGGCTATATATTTTTATCAATGTGTTGTATATTTTCATAGGTTCTCATGTTACTAGTTACAGTCCTTGTGTTTCAGCTTTAAGAATTACTTTCAGCATTTCTTGTAAGGCAGGTCTAGTGACAATAAATTTCTTTAGCTTTGTTTGATATAGAAAGTCTTTATCTCATTTCAGTTTTGAAGAATTTTGCTGGGTAAAGTATTTTTGGTTTGCAGTTTTTTCCTTAGCACTTTGAATATATCATCCCATTCTCTCCTCAGCTGGAATGTTTCTACTGAGAAATTCACTTATAGACTTATGGGAGTTTTCTTGTATGAGATACTTTGTTTTTTCTTGTTGCTTTAAAAATTATCTCTTTGTCTTTGATTTTAGACAGTTTTACTATAATGTGTCTTGGAGAATGTATTAGATTTAAAATTTAGGGTACTCTGTTAGCTTTATTAACATGAATGTCTAAATATTTGCCCAAGTTTGGGGTTTTCTGAGCCATTATTTCTTAAAATATGCTTTCTGACCCTTTTTCTTTCTCTTCTCTGTCTAGAACTCCAATGATGAATAGACTGTTTGTCATAATGTTGCCCTATGATTCCCATAGGCTTTCTTCATTCCTCTTCATTCTTTTTTTTTTCTTTTTGCTCCATTGACTGGATAATTTCAAAAAATGTCTTTGAGATCACTAATTCTTTCTTCTGCTTGGTCCAGTCTGATTTTGAAGATCTATATTGAATTCTTCAGTTTAATCATTGTATTCTTCAGCCCTCAAATTTCTGTTTGTGTGTTGTAAATATTTATTCAGATTCTCATTTAGTTCTTGTATCGTTTTTCTGATTTCATTAAATTGTTTATCTGCATTCTCTTATAGCTCTTTGTGTAGCTGTAGACAATATTTTGATTTATTTGTTTGGAAATTCACATATATCCATTTGTTTGGGGCAAGTAACTGGAAATGTATTATGTTCCTTTGGTGAAGTCATATTTTCTTGGCTCTTCATGATTCCTGTAGCCTTTGTGTAGATAATCACGCATTTGAAGAAGGAGTTACCTCTTCCACACTTCATGAATTCATTTTGGTAAGAAAGTGCCTTAACTTGTAGGTGGGATCATACTGGATCTACTTGTTCGGTTATGAAATGTGGGAGGGATATGGTGGAGCCATTTCCAAGGGGCATAGTTACCTGACTCATGCCATTGGGGTCCACAGCATTGAAAATTGTGTGGCTCTTGGTGAGCACTGCAGGCTGTTCATCAGAGACTATAAGGGCAGTTTGACTCTCCAGTAGTGATTCCAAGTCCAGTTTCTAGAGATTAGGATAGGCACTGGTAGTGGCTATATCAAGTGGCATGGATATGTTTATCTGTGCAGGTTAACTGCTGGTGCCTATGTAGTGGCAGGGACTGGTTGTAAACACACATCTAGTGTTGGGGGCCAGATAAAGCAGCAAGGGTCAAGGCCAACTGCAGGTGCACTGTCATATGCAGGGGGCAGATTTGTGAGCATGCACTAACTACCATAGATGTTCGTTCTCACCATGGGCACATGGCAGTGGAGGCCAATGTCAAGAGTTGGGTTGGGGGCATGTAGGTTTACAGCTGGAAGGGTTAGCAATAAGTGAGTCCAGTGGTATAGGCCAGTGAGAGGAGATAGAGCTGAATCTGGGCTCATACACAGCTGCAGGGACCCTGGCTCTTAGCATGCATTCCAGTGGCTGCAGTCTCTCCATGGGCATGTACAGATCAGTGGAAGCCCATGACAGTCAGGCCAGGAGTGCGCAGGTACACAGATAAGGGGAATAATAGCAGGTGAGCCCAATGGTGCAGGCTGGTGACAGAAGATAGGAACAGATACAGCCCTACAAGTCACTGTGGGGCTTTTACTATCAGTGTGCAGTCCTATGGCTGCACAACATTTCTATGGCTATTCACATAGAAATAACAGCTGGTGATAAGAATTAGAGTAGGGTTTTGCAGGTGGATATCTACAGTGGAGTTGCAGGTGCACCCAAAGGTGCAAGCCTGTGACAGGAGATAGGGCCAAATTGAGGCCCCACATGCAGCTTGAGAGCTTTGGCTATTGATGAGGAAATTATGGCTGTGAGATCTTGCCATGGGTGTGCACACAGCAATGGAAGCTGGTGACAAGTGTCAGGCAAGCAGCATGCAAGCACACAGGGCATGAGGCTACCACCAAGTGTATGTGTGGTGGGGCGTGGCCAGCTGTCTGGTTCTATGCTGGCATATTGCAGTCACACAGCTGTAGATGCCTGGGTTGTCTGGTAGTGTGGTTTCTGGGCTCTGGTGGGGTTGAAGTTAGGGTAGAGAGCAGAGAGGGGCTCAGATAGCTGGCATTGGCTACCATATAAGCAACAATGAATACCTCATGGAGCAAAATTCAGTAAAAATTGCAGGGGTTCTGTGGTGGCTGTGCTCATCATTGGTTTTGTCAGTGATGAAATCTGCTGGGGTCGTCTGCAGAGTAGGTCACTAGTTACTGTGGTTGCTCTCACTGTATAACTGATATTCGTAGCCCCTGCTTTTTTCCCCCTGTTCCTAGCTGTCTCTAGTCAGCTTTACCAGTGCCTGGGTGGAGTGAAGCCAAAGTGGGTCTTTCATGTATGGATTCAAAAAGCTGGGAAGCTGGTAGCTCATTTCTTTCTTTATTTCCCAGTGAGGGGAACTCTTTATAGCTGAGGAGTACCCCCTTGGCACTGAGAAATTCTGGGGATGGGATGATGTAGGCAAAAGAAGGCTGTTCTTCCTGCCTGTTTTGTGTGGTTATTCTCAGGTTTTTTTGTTCCACTCTGTTGAAGTTTCTTAAGTAGACTCCAGAACTTTCCTAGAGCTGTTTTTGTTCATAGATAGTTGTATAATAGTTGATCTTTTTGGGGGAGTCAAGAGGCTGAGATCTCTTATTCTGCCATATTGATGATGTCCCTCTTTTCTCAGGATATATATATATATATATATATATATATATATATATATATATATATTTAACTCCCTGTTGATTTCTTTGAGCCTGTGATTCTTGAGCAAAATATTTTATCAACAGAGAAATGCAAGTTAAGTTAGATCCAGTATAGTTATGAAATCAACAAACCACTATGTCTGATTATATGAGTCATGAACGATTAGAGAAGTGAATATAGCACCACAAATGGTCATGTCAAGTCTTCCAGGCCAGACACTTCCAATTACTATCAGTGTCATGAAGTTGTTGTCTCTTTCTTCTTCAGTGAGTATTTTTCAAGGAAATTGAGCAAAGAATGAAATGTATCTTTTTGCTAGCAAAGTTTTGGGGGGAGCATGCTGAAGTATTATGAAGGTAATATGTATCTTCAACTCAGGAACAGATGACTCATTTTGTTGGGTCTAATAGTAGTCTCTTTATTTTGAAGACAATCTCCTTCCATGGCTCATTGAGGGGAAATTGGTAGTGAACCTGCCAGCTTTGTTTCTGATTCCAGAATCTCCTTTCTCTCCCTACCTACCAAAAGAGTTTTTCAGACAAGTAGGTCTCCCACATTAAACTTTGAACTCCTTTCCAAGCAAAGTCCATGTTGATTAATCTTATATATATATCCCTCCACAAGCCTAGCATAGTTTCTGACACAGAATAGTTGCTCCATAAATAATAGTTAAGGAAAATCAAAGCCACCTAAGCTTCATGTTATCCCCTCAGAGCTCTGTGGTCCTTAGGAGAAAATGACTATTGATAGGTTAATCAGGTAAAAGGGTATGGAAACTAGCTTATATGTTACATCTCTTGAATAAAAGGCAGCTTAATCTACCTACAATACTCAAATTTCCAGAAAGGCTCTTACCAAGTGAATATAATTGTGGAGATATCATACTAACAGATGACAGTAAATATAGTCAATTTTCTGTAAAGACAATTCACTTACTTTAGACGTATGGTCATTCCTGCTTATAGGCTTCCTTGAAACCATAGCCTACTCATCAGAATAATCTGTAGAGCTTTAAAAAATATAGAGTGATCCATAAATAATTGAAAACTTAGATTTATTTCTCAGTAATTATATTAGATATTAGCATGTAATATATACAGAATTATAGAGATATACTTACATTTGCCAATTTTGTGGCTTAGAGCTTGCTGAACTTGGTTCTGTAACTATAGTGCAAAGATCATTCTGTATACTATACAACAAGCTTCCATAGATCCTAACAATGTTCATTGCTGCTCCAGATGGGATGAAAAATATGTTTCTGTAAAAGGCATAGGAACAGAGTTGCCTAGTGTGTCTGAAATAGTCAATCACATTGGTATCACCATTAGGAAAATCTAGCAGCGAACCAGACATCCTTCAGCCATTGGTCTGGCACATGTTCTAGAAGCTGATAAAGATGAAACTTGGCCCCTTTCACTTGATGAAGACCCTGACGGAAGCAGATGAGGCAAACTGATATAACTTCTGCCATATTCAAAGTCATATGTAAATGAATCAATTTTTCATATTACTCATAATCACTGAAGAGGCTGACGTGAAAAAGTCAACCACCATTATTTGCACTTGTGAAACAATGGAAACCAACATGACACATGTAAAAGAGTTGTCAAAAGTTAACATCTTCTGTGCCACGTTTGTATATGGATTTTGGTCTATTTTTTTTGTGTACAATGAAGGAAATCTCATTAGAAATGCTGGTGGAAGGGCACCTGGGTGGCTCAGTCGGTTAAGCATCCGACTTTGGCTCAGGTCATGATCTCTCAGTTTGTGCTCGTGTCAGGCTCTGTGCTGACAGCCAGAACCTAGAGCCTGCTTCAGATTTTGTGTCTCCTTTTCTCTCTGCCCCTCCCCTGCTCATACTCTGTCTCTCTCTCTCTGTCTCTCAAAAATAAATAAACTTAAAAAAAAAGGAAGTTCTGGTAGAATGAGAGGTTTTTCTCCACTGTTAAAAGGGGGTCTCTTTCAACTTCACTTTTCAGAAGGATGGGTCTCTGTTTTACTTATGTAACAAGTTTAGAGAGGTCCTAATAAACATCTAACATGGTACCAGATTGGGTATGGTATTCAAAACCTTGGCCAACCTTGAGACCAGTAGCCACCCAGATTCCCAACTGGCATACTGGAAATCTTTCTCCTTGTGGGTTTTTTTCAGGCCTTCATGTTTTGTACTACTTCTTTCTTGAAGACTTGAAATAAAAAAAAAAATACATCCTGGCTGCTGCTTCTACCATTGACAGTCTGGGATAAATTATAAAACTGAATGTGTGTAGTACACTTACCAAGATGGAATTTTTTTTAATTTTAAAAAGACTAGCAGATAATCAAACCATAAAAGAAAAACAAAACTGAATGTGTGTCTGTGGCAGCAGGAATGAATATGAGCATTCACAATATTATAAAAATAATTATAGTAGATCCTTTATAAATTAGTTTGGCTATATGCTCATATATATATAACATAGTTATTGAGTGATTAATTTTGGAAAGTGTGTAATTATTTCTGAATTATATATATATATATATATATATAATATATATTATATATATATATACAATTCTATATATGCCTTGGGTACAATCCTTCATATTATATTAAGCTTGGCTTAGGGCTAACCATCTGCACGTTTAAAATACTCCCAATAAGATGCTGATTTGAAACAAGAGTGGGAAACCTCTCAGACACAGTCATTTCTACTTGCCCTTATTATTTTCTCCAATATGGACAATAATACTGAATTCTATCCTTTGTGACAGCCACCCAAAATTAGTGCATATGTATACATATACACACACATATGCATCTTGAACCTGAGTATTGGGAGTTGCCAGAGACTAAGTAATATATCCTTCAAACTGCTCTCTGAAGATCTTTACAACATCACTCTGGTGATATATATTTTTTAAATTACACATCATAATTATGTAACTACATATTGTAATTTTATGATTATATGTGTTTACACTCAATAGACAATTAGATATAATCACCCTTAATACATACACACATGATGACAAAAGTGACTCAATAGAAACCAAGGGTCTACATTGAAAATGAAGTGGATTAAATGCTTTTTTGATCTTGATACTCTGATCCTTTCTGTCTGGTAGTTTATATGAGGTGGGACTAGCAAGACACCTTGTATCAGGATAGAGAAAGAGCTTTGGAAAGTATTCTAACTGAATGATGGAAAAGCAAAATGAAAACAAATGAGTAGAATATTTCTTGGTTAAATTTTCTAGAATCACACTATTAAATTAATACTGAAATTAATTTTTAAAATGTATATCCTATTTTATGTAAATACTTGTGGTATTGATAATTAAAAGTATCATTGCATGTAGACAGCATTTTAGAAACAAACAGAGGTATGCACTCCTTTATATTTTCTGCCCATTAATTCATTTACTCATTCATTCATTCATCACACATATATTCAGTACCAGCCATATACTGGGACATGAGTTAAACACTGATCCATGTCCTTATTTTCAGTCAGTACTCTTGGCCCTGGTCTCTGGGGATGCTTTTATCTTCCATCACAGTGTGTAATGCATTCCTTCCCCATCAAAACTTCCATTTGGTGTCTATCATAGCTGGATTGTCATCTAGGTCATAATGAGTTGTCAGGGTTGTAGAAGTAAAAAAAAAGGAAAAGGAAGGAAGGAAGAGAAAGAAAGAAAAGAAGAGGGAGAGGGATAAGGAAGGAGAGTAGGGGAGAGAAGAGGCAGGAAGAAATGATAGGTGGGTAGGTAGGCAGGTAGGTAGCTAGATAGATAGATAGATAGACAGATAGATAGAAAGATAGATTAGATAGATTAGATAGTTCCATGTTGAAGTATTTTGGACCTAAGGGATGATTTCAGTACTGATACTGATAGTACTCCTGTCTGGAGCTCATCAATATGTTCCAGCTGCTGCCTCTACTCTGGCCTAAAGATGCAACCAGAGGCAGTGCATCCAGTCCTCCAGGGAAACACCCTCCTAAAGCATATGTCCACCATTCCCATTGGACTGTGTGTTCCTTGAGGAAATAGATAGCATCTGAGTAATATCCATTGTATAGCAAAATACCTTTTGTGGGGCACATCTTTTGTGTATGCTTGCTTACTTTCTGAATGAAGAGGAGTTAAAAATAATAAGCAGGGGCTTCCCTGCCCATATTTACTCTCATAATAACCAAAAGTGAAGAATTTTACATGTGAGTACTATTAATATATTTATTAAATATCTGTAGTTCATACATTATTTTGCTTATCAACTAGCAATTATTATCATTATTCTAGAGGTGCTTGAGTTAAATATTTGTTAGTTCTTCGATTGGAAACTAATACTACATATCTTGCAGTAACCAGATACTTAAGCCCCAAGGGAATATATTTAAAATTTTTTTGTGGTTAAAATATTTTCTAAAACTGGAATTACAGAGTGTAGAAACTTGGAGTTACATGGCATCTTAGAGTTCATCTGGTCCAATCTTCTAGCTTTCACTGAGTATGAAAATGTATACTGTTATACCCTTGGCAGGTAGGCATTTACTGTGCTTAAACATTTCTAGAGCAAAGGAGTTCAACATTATACAAGGCAATCCTGTACATGGACCTCCTTATGTTGAACTGGAACTTACCTTTTAACTTCTCATTGTTCCTGATTCTACTCTGGGAGCTATGCAGAATAAGTGTATATCTTCTTCCACATGGTAGCTGCTCGTATAGGTAACTGCCATCTTCTTTCTCTGTTTCTTTGTCACCTAGATATTGTCAGGTTTTCAGATATTTTTTATAAGTCATAGAACTACTTAGAACTACTTAGCCCAGTCCTTTGGATTTTCTTTTGATTTTCAACATCCCTTTGAAAATGTGAGGCCCAAATCTGAATGTCTTATTCTGGATTGACTTGCCAGGTCACAGAACAGAGAGCCTACTAACCTCCTCCTACTCCTAATTGGGGAAGGTTTTTGTTGTTGTTGTTCTCAAGTGCAGAACTCTTCTTTATTAAATTATGTCATTTGTTCTGTCATTTCTCATCTGTTCAGATGCCTTTGAATCATGATTCTGTCATATTAATTATCTGTTTCTACTTTGGCTAATTTGTAAATGTGGTCAATTAGTTAACTTTTTGGGACTCCAAGTTATTGATGGAGTATAAAAGATTTATGATAGAAACCTGTTTTCCCAGATTGCAGCTAACTTATTCTTTGGGGTGCATTCTCTGTTAATGGTCCTTCAACTTCCTAAGTATATACTTAGGTGAATCCAGTCAACATCATCCTGTGTAGTTGCCAGAGCTATCACATCCATTTCTGAAATCTATACAAACTAATTATAGCATTCAGCAAATCTGCCAGCCATTCTGACAGCTAAGTAACAGTATAAAGGAAACAAAAATGAATTTTCAGAGAACACATATTTTCTGCTTTCATAAATACCGAAAAGTCATCTGCTTAATAACTCTTGAATTTTGCTAGAAATCAACATTTATCTCTCTGGGGTTTTGTTCCAGAGTCCATTTTTCCGGTTTTTAAAATTAAGCCATTTACCTATATCTAGTCTTCATATCCCATACCTTTCTCATTGCTGGTCATTTCTCAAAGACTAATATGAGTAGGTTAGCAATTGTAAATACATAATCTTCTGTCCTTCACAAATGAATTAACCAGAGTCTTATTTATATCAAACTAGTGCTATTCTCTACAGTCTCCAGATCTTACTTAGGGTTCAATGACCTCCCAAGAATACTTTTCAAATCCTTCCAATGTATGGATATCCATATGGAATTCATGTTTAAGGTGTACCTCTTTAAAAGTGCCCCAGCACCTTTGGAATTTTCTATCTTCTTCACACTTACTATACACCAATGATTTCTTTTTCTAAACCTTATGTACCCTTTTTACTGTACCTCTTGTCAGAGATGGAGCCAACAGGTAACCTTTTTTCAGTGCCCTCTTAGTTACCAGCAGAACTTTCCTTTTCCTCTCTTCACCCTACAAGTATCCCATGGTTCTTATACTGATTTCTGAACTCTGAGGACCTTCTGTGGTGTCCCACTAGAACTAGACAGAGTTTCATACTTTGAACGTTCTCTCAGGCTATTTCTCTCGCATCATCAAATAGTCTCCTTGGGTTCTGCTCTCTGCCACCTGACAGGTAGATTAGCTTTTGCAACTATGTTAGCTCAATAGGATGTTACCCATTTCAGGTAAGAGAATGTTTTAATCTTGATGAAATGTGCATGACTCCAAATACTGTTAAATATTGCTTTGGATGGTATTAATTGTAGGCATCAAGTCATACTGGGGCAGGAGAAGTGAGGGAAGATATATTTTAGAACAAACAAGTCCTCCAGTAGTGTTCCCTAGAATGGAACACTGTTTATAGATACTCACTTACTCTGCCATGACACATTGCAGGCAGCAATGAGTTTGAGGCATTTTCCACTGACTTAACACCATGCCTGTGACAAATTGGAGGATGGAGACAATATGACAGGAAGTGTTTCTGACTCAATAGATTGAATTTCAAACACCAGTCTCCTCTGAGCTCTTAACTGTAGGCTATGGTCTATTTCCTGGGTTAAGATATTGTGCTGTAATGTTCTAATATTGGCTCTTTCTTCTCCAGAGGTAGTGAATAGTCTTGTGTCACCTTCTCACACCTCAGTTAGAAACAGAGGCTGAGAAAATACTATTCTTGGTCCTGATGGCATGAGGAAGAGTTAATTAGAACAGCATGACTTTTTCTCTTCCCTGCTACAGCTTAAACGTGTCTGCATTTCTTTTTACTGTATCACCTTTTCTCATTTCCGAACTTTCATGGAGAGGAAAAACAGATGACAGCTGCTTCCTTTATGATAAGTTGCATGTCCAAGTTTGCAGCAATCCTAAGAAATCTGGGTTTTGTTATCTGTGGCATATAATTGACAATATCCCATTTAATGATATCAACACCTGCTTGGCAATTATTAAGAAAAATCTTGAATAAAAATACAGCCATATGGTCCAATACATTAAATTATTCTCTGCATGCAAAACACATGCATCACACACACACACACACACACACACACACACACACACACACATTACACAAGCATACACATAAGAGCTGAGTTCCTAAATGTCTCCATTTTGTCAACCCTACCATCATAGAATCTGAATTTGGAGTCAGGGGAGGGCAAAGGTGCATAGGTGACTTGATATAATAACTCTGAAGTGTCTATGGCCTTCTCATTTTGCCTCCTTCTTTCTGTACTTCAGCATAGCTCCATTGAAGTCTCTGATACACTTGGGCAATGCATAGGATCACTTAACATGTTTTAGAAACTCTGGATTTAGAGAGTTTAGTAGTTGGGGACACTGGGGAATTGATAGAATACAGGTAGGTAAAAGTGCTTGCAATAGGTTCTTTGTATTCAGAGCCTGATATGAGGGGATTCAAAGAGGACAATATTCGCCAATAGAAAGATTTGGATTTAAATCTAGCTTCCTGATTTCCTGACTGAACATCTCTGAGCCTCTATTTTGTCTATTAATTGCAGAATTATTGTGAATATTAAAGCATAGGTGCAAAGCTCTGCTTTGGTTCAAGTGTCACTGAAAGTGAATGAATGTTGTGTACATGGTGTCTACTTTCATCTCTCTTGATAATGTACAGGCTGATGAATATGCTATGTAGATTGTGTAATGGCAGAGAAGATGAGGAACTAGAAAAGGACCAATGATAGATTTCCACTTTGGAAAAGGGGAACTACCTATGTAAACATCTCTGAACATTTAGTCTTTGAATCTGATGTGAAATTCTCCATTGTTTACTCCTATAATGTTAGTAGGCATCATGTAGTCAGTAAAGTTTTCCAAGATGATATGTCCTGGTTGATAACTCTCCTCATTATGATACTTCTCTGAAGTCATAGCTACTCTAAGAAGAAGCCTCTTTAACTATAACATTTTGGAGAGGATCTTCTTCTTTTGGATTGTTGTTAAAAGAGGGCAGCTAACTAAAGTGTGGGTTGCTTGAGATCTTGAAATGGTAAGGAAAACACTAGGTTTTACCTAGATCATTTGATTGTTGTAATTGTGGAACAATTTTGCAGGAAAATTCTCTTGTGTCTATTTATTTCTACTTAGGTTGCTTCAATTTTAAGGGCAGGGAAAAAAAAGAGAACTCTGGGCTGGGATAAACTGGATCACCAAAAAGGGAAACCAGATGAAGAGACAATAACGATTTTTACTGGAATATGTTTTTCAGACAAAGTATTACGAAAAATACTTGGTGGGATATGTCTTTCTCATTTAGGTCAGATTTTGTTTAGATCATTAGTAGCTAAACAGTTTTGGGATATGTGCTGGTAGTTTCTGTTTGTTTCCAACAGACAGGTGTAAATGATTCCTTTCTGTCAGCTTGCCCATTCTCAGGAAACTATATTTGTCATCCTGTTGTTGGGGTCATAGAGCCACCCAGTCATCAGCTGTTCACTGCCTATCTGCCTTGACAGGGAAGGAAATTGGAGGTGTTAGTAGAGGTTATTTAGGGTCATTCAGTGAGCATATTGAAAAGAAACCACAAGAAGTACTTTGGTATATTTGAATTTAGAGGAACATAAGGCCAAGTAGGAAAACAGAAAAGTTGGTTATCAATTGCCTTTTTATAAAAATGATTGAACTGTATCATTTCCTCTGATTATCCATGAGTGTATATTTTTCCTGCCTTTTCCATCAATCATAATGTAAAATATGAAGTGATCAAATTGGCGTTTATAATTTGCCAAACTATTTTGATGCACTCCTAATTACCAGAACAAATGTGTATATGTGTATGTATATGTGTATATTTTATCCTAAATCATATGAAATTGCCTTTGTTGTAGATCAAAAGTAGTTAAATATTGGAATTTTCATATGATTTAATCTAATATACTGTACATGATTCAAACATTCCCATTTTGGTATAAAATTTATGAGTCATCCAAAAGTTAGTTTTAGTGACTTTTTTTACTGTAGTAAGGCAAAAATTTAAATTTTATGTAACGTGTGTGTGTGTGTGTGTGTGTGTGTGTGTGTATAGCAAGAATATATGAAGGAGTACTTAAGTAATGAATGACATGGTCACCAGTATTTGCTTTCATAAAAAATAACATTGTTAAATGGAAAAAAAAACTTTGTTTTTTCATCTGTTGCTAAAGATATATGGAAAAAAGTAAGAAAGTGATGGTTCTTAGTTGGACAAAAGAGTTAGTTGATATATTGAATAATAAAGCATCATATTCCATGGTAACTCAGTCTATGATGTGAATACTTCACCCTATGCTCTTAGTTCTTATGTGAAACTAAGAAAACTTCACTCCTGAAATTGTTTCAGCCAGTGCTGCAACAAGTGCAAAAAAATTTCATCAAGAGAGAGAAAAATTATTGAGTGCTAAAAGGACACCTAAGTTTTGCTATCGTGGGTTTGCTCTGCACCAATGATTCTCTCCTCTATCATATAACAGCACTCTAAATTTCCTTTAGAAACTATCCTTTCCCTAGCCCACCCATGTTCTCAGCCAAGTGGTTTATGTGAGTTTGATTCTACATCCAGCTTCAAATTGGTCTAGATTGGCCTAAACTAATCAGCGTATGGCATTTATCTAATAAATGGGCCACAGGTAGGCAAATAATGTGATCCAGTCCCATCATAATGAACACAGAAGTTTTGCTGAGAATGCTGGAATGAAGACTTCCTTTTTTTCCAATGGGTTTAGTACTCTGAGAATTCATGTTTTTGGATTATGGTGACATTGTTGACACCATGAGGAGAGATAGTCTGACAAAGTTTGAAGGAAGAGGAAGAAAGAAAGAGAGTCTTACATGATAACAGAATGGAACCCTGATAATACCTTGGTTTTCTGGATCAAACTCTGTCTAAAGTTAGTCATAGTTTGGGCTAAATAGGTGATGGATATTAAGGAGGGCACTTGTGATGAGCAGTGGGTGTTTATGTAAATGATGAATCAGTAAATTCTACTCCTGAGATCACTATTACACTATATGTTAAATACCTAGAATTTAAATAAAAACTTAAAAAAAATTAAAAAAAAATGTCAGTCATAGGTTTGATATTTCTGTTCTCTAAGCCAATCAGTACCCCATTTTGTCAAGACACTTTTATTCAGGTTTACTTCTCACCAGAAATCAAAACCATCCTAACCAATATAGGTGGTTAATTTGAGGTTTGAGGAAATGCAAAGGAAATGTGTGATTCTCAATAGAAATGTGATTTAAGAGAAAGCCATGGAACTGGTCAAACAGGTATGTGATGTAACTATTAGAGGAAACACCAAAGCATCTTATTGAACAGATCTTCATCATGAGTAAAATTTGGACTTTACTCATTTTTCCTGAATATAAATGTAAATACCAATTGAAAAAAAATTAAAAAGTCAAGTTTAAGGCAGAAAACATCAGTCATCTATAACTCTGCCACCCAGGGGAAAACATTGTTGTTATTTTAGCATATTTGCTTCTATTCTACTTTCTATCCATTTTTATGTGGTAGAGATCACACTGTATATACAATTTTTATCCTTCTTTTCTTCATTCAACACCACTTTATTTCATTCAAATAAGTGTTTTCCCACATCATTAACAACTCTTCATGATGAACATGTTTTTCTTCCAAAGGAAATTACACTTGATTTGAGGATGTGATATGAATACACACCGAACAGTGAATAGTGTAGTAAATTGTGTAATACAATCAATTTGAGAATATTACTATGCTAAATGCAAAAAATATATAACAATGTTATTTAAATATGAGTTTTAGAAAATCTGAAAATTTGTCATGGCATAGGTGGAATTTATAGGGGGATATGGTTTGGCTTGGGAGCAGGGGAAGGATTAGACAGTGTAGACCAAGAGAATTACATTTAACATATATTCTAATCCAGTTGAGACATGATCTATGTAGAAGGAACAAAGGCTGGGATGAAGATTTAGTAAGAGTAGTTAAAAATAAGAGTAGATATATAATATTTTTTTATTTTGGAAGACCTTATAAATCAGACAGAAGTTTCTTCTGTAGACCAATGAGATGCATATAAACATCTGGATAAGTCTAGGACTTATTAGTTTCAGGGGCATAAAGAGGTCCATGTTGTCTTATGTGACGTGTTTTAACTAAGAATTGTGGAGCAAGGAGCCAAATGACATGAAGAGCACTCTTTCAAAAGGACACAATAGACACAATGGTGTTGCTTTTGCTAGAGAATTTGAAATCAAGCACTGTACCTGAATTATGGCAATTACTTAAAATTGTACTCCTGTATACTTACATTATTTATTTTCCTTACTGTAGACATCATTGTTATTGTTATCTTTATTTCATAAAAGAAGAAACTGAGGCTCAGAGAAATTATACAGACAATAATCCAGCTCAAACTAGCTTAATCTAGCTTAATGTAAATATAACTATGGATTTTAATATGAATATAGTTTGAGTCAGATTATTGATGCTTACAACCAAATAATAATGATGAACACAAATCTTTTCCCATCAGTCTTATGTTTTTTCTACCAAACTTTACTTCATTACTAGTGTTGATATTAGGCACCTGGGTCTTTATGGTAGCGAAAGAATCAGTCTTTTTGTATCATTACTTCCCTGCTTATGAATTCTAAATATTCATTTACAATTTGGGCAGTGGTTATTTAGTCCAAGCATCTATTTTAAGAAATTATATATAATAGTACAATTAAACCTTTTTATTGTCCTATAAGCCTTTGACTATCTGAGACTGTTTATTTACGCATGAGATATAATTAGGCTTAGTGTATAATTCTTAGTTCACAATATTTCCCCTCAAAATTCTGTTGATATTGCTTCATTTGTTGCCTTTTGGAACATAGTGTGTATCTGAGATGTTTGAAGTTAGCTTAAATTTTTCAGCTTTATAGGTAATCTGCTTATTTTTCTCTCTGGATGCTGGTAGGAATTTTTCTTCATCCTCCTAATATAAATTTGTTTTGGTTAGGATATATCTAAGTTCAGGTCTCTTTTCATTGTCTTTAAAAAAAACAAAAAAAAAAGGTTTCTTTAATCATGTCTTTGATTATTGCTTCTGATATCTTTGTCAGTAACCTCCATAATTATTGGGTTGGATTTCTTTCTTTGTCCTCTATATCTATCATTTATCTCTTCTTTTTATGTTTACCTGTAACATTTTGCTTGTGGGGACCAAGTGTTTGCTACGAGTCTGTGTCTCTGGATATAGACAGAAAAATAGTAATGGTGTGAGAATGGAGAGAAAAAGCACTTTGGTTGCTTTTAAAAGTTATATGCATATACTAGGTGGTCAGCCCTTTTTTACTGAATCATGGGACAGACTGCAAGGGAAGGATTTAGTGTGTTTTGCTCTTCAATTTCAAGTGGGATGCAACAGATGGGCTAGGATTTGCATTTTCTGTTCTGTACAAGAATCCCAGATGACTACATGGACTGACCTTCCTCATGACCATTGGTTCAGATTTGCAAATTCAGGTTAGTTCTCAGTATTACAAAATAAAAGTTTATTTTAGTGGCCAAATTAATTTTCATAGCTTTATAAATGATTTTCGGCCTATTGTTATGTAATCATAAAGTGAAGTTTTTCTTGTAACATTTTAAAAAGAGAAATTATATAACATAGGTTCACAAATTTGGAATATGTGGAAGTCTCTGGCCATATACCTTAGGAATGTCAAGGCTCTAGTATCTATGTGATTATTTGAATTTATGTATTTTATAGATTACATTGCAATAATTAACACTTATTGACTGCTTGGTATATACTATGCATTTGACAAGTACTTTAAATATAATAAGTCATTTAAACCTCATTAAAACTTATGCAAAAAGATAGTAACACAAGATTATTGCAAAGATCTAGGACTAAAACTCTATCCTCTGAAATATAAGTCATGATGGTGAAACTTTAGTGGTTCCATATGTTCCTCATTTGCAGAAGTAGGTAGGTACAGATTTGTTTATGATAAACCTAACTCAAGCCTGTTGCCCTCTATTGCTTTTTAGAATGAAAATTATGGTAATTGGGAAAGAATTGAGGTGTGATAGTTCTAGATTCTGAAGTTATATTTCCAGTCATTGTCCACTGGACAGTACCATCAAGTTTCCTCTCTGCCAGTCAAGGCTGCAAGAGTGATTGGAATGCTTATGAGTACAGGTGTTCTCAAGTATTTTAGTGTCTATCAAACTGCTTCAAGTTTTCTTTTTTAAAATTGCCTTTTATCCCATTTTCTCACCTTATCAACTCATTCAGAGTGCTTAATCTAGCTATACCCAATGCACTAAATTCTTGGCTAGAAGTGCCCTAACTAGGGCTAGAGAAATGCTAACTTTAGGTCAGTGTGTGACATATTTTTGGCCTGATTCTGTGATAGTTTGTACATTTTCCAGTCCATGGCCTTGACCTTTGATTTGGGTTGAGTTGGAACATTGACTCTTCTCCAGGAATTCTAGTTTTGGTCCTTGACTACACCCTTTGCAATGACTGTACTGTCACTCTTGTCCTCTACATTGTCTTCAGTGTGGTTTTTCTAAACCTGACAGTTATTTTCCTACCTTAAAATCTCCAATAGATACCCACTGACTAAATGATAAAGTCTAAAATTTTATAAATAACAGTATACAAAATTCTTCACAATCTGATCTCTGCCTATCTTTCTAGTTGCATATCTTGCCTAGGATTCTAAAACATGCTTCCTCCCTAGAGGGACAATGGGAAACACTTGAACTTCTCCATAGTAATCATGCAATCCACATTTGTTGAATTAAATAAGGAGTACAAGATATTGGGCCATGGCATGAAGTGTGGAGAGTGCTGGGCTCCAGGCACTGTCTGGTATCTTAGTTGGGTACCACAATAGGACATCAGAAATACCTTGAATGCTATGGCATGATGGCAGGGCACTAACAAGATGAGTTCAGGGAACCTTCGGAGAAACTTTGCCCATTTCACAGCTCTGCATTATTAATAACATTTCTCTAGTACCTGTTAAGTGAACTCTGTCCCTGGGAAGGAGACTGACTAGGACATACTGTTTTTGAATACCTAGCATTTGACTCATGCCATGTCAATGAATAAATGGACATTTGGCTAATCTATGCACACCTTCCTTTTGCACATCTATACCTGAAACATTAATGTTCTGCTAAGGCCTTAGACAATAGGATTTGTGCATATGCAAAGTCAGAATCAAAGACTAATCCATACTTGGTTATTCTGAGTGAATTAAAAAACAATAATTCATTTTCATTATAGATCAGGCATGCTGAGGAGAGGAACTGATCCTTTACTGAAATCTGTTGTCTGTTCTCCATTAAGCTTGCTGAGGCAAGGGTCAGTCTGACACTTCGCTAGGGAAAGCTGGGGGAGGAGGATCATCCCCAGGAGTGTGAAGTTGGCCATGGTAGTTTGTATTGTATTATTTGGCAGCTGAAAGTGTACTTTAACTAAGTGGTTTCTGTCAAAGCCTTCTATAGTGGTTAATGTGTGGGATGATGACTGAGGAAGCTGCATAAAAGCCAAACATGTAGAAAGGTTGTCTTTATAGAACATAGAAACCAGATTTAGGTACATGTTTGGTCTTCCTTATAGATGGATCCCTATGGGCAAACACAGATTCCAGTGAGGTAAAAAGGATGGTGTCCTCTGCTGCTTTTATCACTCTTAAATGTTTGGGAAGCTATGTTAACAGAGCTAATGAAAGAGTAGTTTTCATTTCTTTCCAGGTGGTCATCCTCTATTAAGTATTCTTAGCTCTAAAGTTTTTTATTTAAATTTTTTTTAAATTGGTCCCCTCAGCTCTCATAAACCCATATTGCACTACAACTTTGGATGTTTTGTTCCTTTGCCTTGTCATTGTCCTTAATGTTGAGTGCGTATGTATATCTTTGCTCTCCACTAAAAGTGCAAGCTTCTAACATGCAGAACATTTGGTTATTTTCCTTTCTTTTGCACTCCTCCTGTGCTTCTGGGTCTCTGTAGTACAGAGCTTGCTGTAACTCCCCTTTCCTACCAGACAGTTCAAAAAGCTAGTGCAGAAAAGCCACTTTGGGAGCACCTGGGTGGCTCAGTTCGTTAAATGTCTGACTCTTAGTTTCATCTCAGGTCATGATCTCATAGTGAGTTCGCTGATTGCACAGAGCCTGCTTAGGATTCACTCTCTTCTCTCTCTGCCCCTCCCAAGCTTGCTCTCCATCTCTCTCTCTCTCTTTCAAAATAAATAAATAAACATTTTTTAAAAGAAAAAAACATTCTTAAAATTATATCACAGAGACAAATTGGAATAAAATAAAGAGGGTAAATAATGAGTCCTGAGTTTTAACTCTGGGTATGCCACACTCTTCCAAAATTACCTGAGGCAAGTCTGTTTCTATCTCTGTATCTCAGGTTCCTAATAAGAAAATGAAAGAATCAGATAGTATGATCTCTAAGGCCCCTTTCACTGCATCTTCTGTAATATATCATGACTATCCTTTGTTACAGGATATATGGAACTGAGCTAGGGAAGAAATCTGCTATAAGTCAGATTTCTTGAATTATGACTTGAATAGCTTGGTCCAGCTACCACTTGTTGAGAGCCTACTATATACAAAATGTGATTCTGTTCCCCTTATATGCATTTAATCCTCAAAACAACTGAATGAAGCTGACACTATTATTGCTCCATTTTCAGAGGAGAGTTTAAGTAACTTGCTCACTGTTATATGGCTAGAAATTTCTAGGGCCAGAATAAAAAATTGATGTCTGACTCCAAAGCCCTGTTTTTAACTACTGTACTATATCACCTTACTGTACTATGGCTTTTCCAGTTGAGGATATAGGACAAACTCAGGCATACAAACATACATACACATATACAGATAAAATAACCACAAGAGGCCAAGTGTGAACCTGATATGCTGTGGTTATCTGTGAATGGGTGAATTGTAACCCATTTCCTAAGATTAACCTGTGATCTAGGCCTGCACAGATCTGAAGTTAAAGCTTCCCAACACTTGAAACTAGCTGAGAAGGGATGTTGAAAAGCAGCATGGAAAATAGGGAGATTCAACTAAGGCCACAAGAGCACAACTGCAGGAAACCCTGAACTTGTGCAAGGAAAAAAAAAAAAAGAAGTAGCAGGCAACAGCATGAGGAAAGTCAGAGGAGAATGAGAAAAGAGACAATAGAAATGAATCCAGCACAATTTCCTCCTGATCCCTGCCAAGGTTGGCTCTGTGTACTCCTTTACTACTTGTGTTTTCAATCCCTTAGCTCTAATGATTTCTGCTGTAACCTAAATAGGAATTTCAAATTTTCTTAATCAGCTAGTGATGACATAGAGATCATGTATGAACCATGAAAAATTTCTCTGTCTGATCTATAAGCACTGAAATGGAGGGAGCTCATAAAGGAGAAAGAAAAGGCTGACTGTTCCTAATTTAACATAGTCCTGTGAGATTGAGTGAGGAATTGTCCAATAGCTAATCAAAGTGGGAGCCCATCCCTAGCACCAAGGATATATACTATAGAGTCTCTCTCTCCCCCCCGACTCCTCAACTCCACATGGGAAGAATAGACCTTTTTTTAGACCATTTATTTTTTTCAAAGTGAGAAAGGATCTTAGTAGCCCATATGGGTTGAGAAGAAAAGGGCTGAGGGGCTGGGGATCGGGGACATGGTACAAAGAGAAGGAAATCTTGTGGTCCATTTCAGCTATTTTTTATGGCAGGCATGTAGTGAAGTTAAATTGTATTTAGTTGAAAGAGCTCCTGGGGTGAAAAGCAATGGCCTGGGTAGGATCAAATGTTCTGTCTTTGATCTGGGTACTATGAGGGAGGGGCTTAGGGGCTGTTGAGTGGATTTGTAAGGAATTCTTGTAGAAGATTAGAATGAGAAAGAGACTAAAATCTGTTCTGTGTAGAAGTCTCTACCAAGAGGCTACTTCTCTGGCTGGCTGGAGTGCAGCCATTGTATGAAACTTAGCCACTAAGTCCTCAGTTCATATGACTTCAGGTCTTCTGTGTCCTATATTATTCAGCAACTCTCTCAACAAAGCATAGCACATTTTCTGAGGTCAGTTGTCTCATTTGGAAGGGCCAACTGAAGTGAGCTGTTAAGAGGATGGAAAAGTCAGGAAGAAGCTTTCAGAAGGGAAAGGAGACAAAAAAAACCTTAGCAAATGCTCCCTGGATCCTGATAGGGCAGTGCCAGAAAAAGAGCAAGAATCATTCTGGAAAAAATAATGGCATTCAAATGAAGTCTTTCTGAGAACCTAAAAGTCAGGGATATAAAATTATTTTCAACAGATGGAAGGCTTGTTTATTATCCTCCACACCTCCTTTTGTGAATAATGTTACATCTCAACTGCTTCCATGTGTATTGTTCACTCTATTGATTAGCTGCTGCCAATTTAGAATGCCCCAGATCCAACATTTTGAGTCTCATAACCCCATAATTTTCATTAGCAAAAGTACCAGTTGTTTTATTAATCCAAACAAAATCCCAGAATGTAGAGCAAAGAAAAAATAATATGTGTACAAATTTCAAACATCTCAAAACCAGATAAAAATGAATTTGTATAATTGCCTCTTTTAGAATTTTTATGATTCTCTACCCATACTATGAAAAAGTAAGAATTGCTTGGCATTCAGGGTAGATATCTTCAGATAAAGAAGAAAGCATTGAATGGCTGACTTTTTAACTAATGTGATCATCTTTGATGCAAACAAGTTATGTTGTCCCATTAGCCTCTGAAGAATATTAAAGCATTCCTAATTATTACAGCTGCATGCTAAGAGGCTCTTTATTTTCCTTCATGGGCACACATCAAAATAAGATTTTCCAGGTATCTTTAGGGGGGAAAAGACAGTTTTGACCTGGTGGTCCTGTGAGACATCTGAGAAATGTATCTGGGAAAACACAGTTTTATGTTATATTCAAGAAACAAAAATGCTTGTACAACAGTGAGCCTCTGGGTGCCACCTAGTTGAAGCAGAAATGTGGAATTTTATATGATTTTTGCCTCCACCCTGTGGAGGCAGGGTGGAGACCTGTGGCATTTATTTTTCTTCTCCATTAGTGACTCATGTTACTAGTGTGACCTCAGGATCAGTTGGAGATCCCTGACATTCTAAAATAATTCATGTATAGGAAATCCCAGAGGCAAGGTAGGATCTGTTTTCAGTCCAGGACAGAGTTAAGTCCAGGGACCACAGGCATCACCTGTAAATGTGAGGTAGGAGTCACACAACCTGGCTTTTCCTTAGATTTAGAACTGGACGTCAGCACAGTCAAATGAACCTGTAGTTTGTTTGCCTTTTCTGGGTTCCATCTGTATTTTTTTAAATTGTTTCCTAGATACACACAAGAATTCAGAGAAAGAATGATGATCACTGACATTTTGGTTGTGGCTGATACTATTCAAATCATTTTATGTTTCACTTCTTTCTTTTTTAGCATTTATCAGAACCTACCACATACCAGGCACCATGCTTTCACATATATTGCATAGTTTAATCATATAGATCCTGTCCTGTGGATCTGAGTATTCTCATTGTACAGATAAGTTCAAACAGATGAGTTCAAGCTGGCACTCAAACAATTAAATAACTCAACTAAGGTCCTGAGGCTTGTAAATTGTGGAATATTGACTTTATCTACATCTGCTTGATTCAGAAATGTGTGCTGGTTCCATCACATGCCATGCCAATTTCTGTGATGGTTGGGTATGATTCAAAAGAACACAGAGAGACATGGCCTAACATACATATATTGCTTTCTTCTCTGTCTTAATCTGCTCACCTCATTTATAATGTCTTTTCATGGCTCAGTTTGTCCAGAGCTGGACTAATCTTTCCACCTATAGTATTGTTCTCACTTCTGACATGCAATATAGGAAGTACTTATGCCAGTAATGGGAAATAATTTTCATCCCATTCCAACAATGATAGATTGGCAGTAACTGCTTAGAACACTTTTGAGAAGGCTTATGTGGTGGTATCCAGAAACTGGTGCTGTGATTAATTACTGATTGCTGTAGTAGGCATGACAAAAGAAAGAAGATGTTTTATATATTTGCTATCCCTAAATTAAGCAATCTCAAGCTCCACTCCCTAGTACAGGGAGAAGTAAGTATATGTCTGTGTTGGTAATGTATACTTAAAACCTTTCACGGGGATCCTACTAGTTTTTAACGATGAAGCCTCATGTCTTTTCTTGAGTTAATGTTCACTTCTGTTGCCACCCACTTTCACTACATTCCCTTATTGTGATGAAGCAATTCCTTTACTCAACTTCCAAAGGCTAATTTATACTTGAGTTAGTTTTCATGACTTCCTGTTCCTTGACACTAAATGAGACATGACTAAAACACTGAATGTGAAAACTGCCTATCTTGAATCTGCATCTCAAGCCTTCAGCACCTTCTGAAAATTTCACTCTTTTGTGAATGCCATGTAGTTCTAATTTCCTGTATCCCAATTGAAAATTGCTTTACCTTGAAGATAACATGACTTGATATACAGTCTAAATTCCTACTGTAATCTCAGCCTCTTAGACCATATGTGTCCTATCCTAGTAGACAGGTACAGTGCCACATCTTATCCTTTCTGGATCCAGCTCCTGCTGGATTTTGGCATATGAACATTTCTATGATACAGGGATTTCAATCCCAGATACATCAAGGTGTGTTGTTTAAATAACCAAGATTCAATAGGCATGCTGTACTTGGTCTCTATAATATTGGGACTTTGATAACTATAGACCAATTCTGCCAAACAGCAAAGCTGTAAAATTGGGCCCAACCTCAGGTACCCTTACATCAGTGAAAACATACTAAAATTAGGCACCAGATCTGATCCTGGGTATTTAAAAAATAATTTCAAAAATCTTAATAGATGTTCACAGTGTGAAAAGTCAAAGAATACTAGGACACATATTACCAAAAGCAGAAACTGTTCCTAACCTCTTTTCTACTCAAAAATGTAGAGAATTCGGTTGAATTTTTATACACCAATAATGAAGCAACAAAAGAGAAATAAAGAAACTGATTCCATTCACAATTCCACCAAGAATCATAAAACACCTAGGAATAAACCTAACCAAAGATGTAAAATATCTGTATGCTGAAAACTATAGAAAGCTTATGAAGGAAATTGGAGAAGATACAAAGAAATGGAAAAACATTCCATGTTCATGGATTGGAAGAATAATTATTGTTAAAATGTAAATGCTACCCAAAGCAATCTACACATTCAATGAAATCCCAATCAAAACTGCACCAGCAGGGAGAGAGCCAAGATGGTGGAACAGCAGGGAAGTTCTTTGTGTGTCTTGCATCCATGAACTACAGCCAGACCAACACTAAGCCATCCTGTACACCTAGAAAACTGGTCTGAGGATTAACACAACGATCTCCACAACCTGAACTACAGAATTCACTAGGTACATGGCACAGAGAGGTGAACTTGGGGAGAGAGAAGCTGCAGAGGGCAGGAAGGTGCTTTTGTGTGAAGAAAGAGGACAGAGATGGTGGGGAGATTATGGGAAAAGCACCCCTCCCCAAAAGCATCTAAAGAGAAAGTGGAAAATTGGAAACAGCCACAGGGACTAAACTAAAATGGAGAAATGAGAAAGGAGGAAGGAGAGGGTTTAAATTCCATTAAGACTGTAAATAGGGGGAGCACAGGGTCTTCAACTCCACAGCTCCATACCTGGCGGTGCTCTGGTGAGAAGGGCAAATCCCCAGGAGCAGAGTGGGGTCCAGGAGGTTCTTGGGCCACACAGGGAGAAGTGGTTCCACTGCTGGAAGGATATTTTGTAGAGGCTGTGAGGCCACCTGGGCCCAACAGACACCAGAAAAGAGCCACATTCGCTGGTGCTAGAACAAGGTCATTAAGGGTGAAGACTGGTACCAGATATGTGTTGTGATTTCCCACAATCATGAAACACTGCTGTTACACTATCTCAAGAATGTTTTCTGGGGCAGGCTGGCACCTGGCCTCAGTCTCTAGGCATCGGCAGCAGCACGGTCCCTCAAAATTTCCTGGGTGTGGCTGGCATTTGGCCATTGCTTTGTGAGACCCTCCGCAGAGAGGCAGAATGGGTCAAAGCCACAGGCCCTCAGAAGTAAGGGGCCAGGGAAAACAGCCACATCTGAGATGAAACTCGGGAGAGAAGTATTACCTACGGCTTGGTCACAGACAGTGTAAAAGGAGGGAGTGGATGAAAGCTGAAGACAAATGATGGGTGGGTGATTGCTGATCAGGAAGAACAGAGTTCCAGTACTAGAGACTGGGTAGCTTGGTGGCGCCATTTTCACTGCTCCCACCCATGCACAAACACACCTGCAAGCGCCAATACAATCCACCCCAGTAGGCTAGCGTTGCCATATAGTGGAGAACAGAGCCATTACACTAAGCCCCACCCAAATGGGCCAACCTTGCTCTTCAAGAAATCTCACCGCCTGCTTAGTTTACGGACTATAAAGCACTTCATAGTCTGATTTCTAGGGGAAAATGAAATCATTTCAGTCATATTTCAGTTTGTTAGAAGGTCCATATATTCAATTTTCTTTCTTTTTTCCTCTTTTTCATTTCTTTTCCTTTTCTTGAATACAGAAAAAAGAAAAAAAATCATTTTTATTTTCAAATTTTATTAAAAATATTTTCCTTTAATTTTTTTACTATATTTTTACTTTTGTTTAATTTTTTTCAAATTCTAGTTTACTTATATCATTTCATTTTAGTCTACTTTGGTGTATTCAGTTTTTCAAATTTTGAAATGATTTCCTTTTTTTTTCCTTCTTTCTCCTTTTTTCTCTAATCTATCAAACCACTTTCAACACCAGACCAAAACACACCTAGGATCTAGCATCATCTTTTTGATTTTGTGTGTGTGTTTTTAATTCTTTAATTTTAATATTTTTTTAATTTACATTTTTTCTACATCATTAATTCCTTTTCTCCCTTCAAAATGACAAAACAAAGGAATTCATCCCAAAGGAAAGAGCAGGATGTAACTACAGCCAGGAACTTAACCAACACAGATAAAAACAAGACGTCTAAACCAGAATTTAGAATCACAATAATAAGAATATTAGCTGGAGTCAAAATAGATTAGAATTCCTTTCTGTGGGGGTAAAAGAAGTAAAAGCTAGTCAGGATGAAATAAAAAATGTTGCAACTGAGCTACAATCTTGAATGGATGCTGCAGTGGCAAGGATGGATGAGGTAGAACAGAGAATCAGCGATATAGAGGACAAACTAATAGAGAATAATGAAGAAGAAAAAAAGAGGGAGATTAAGGCAAAAGAGCACTATCTAAGAATTAGAGAAATCAGTGACTCATTAAAAAGGAACAACAGCAGAATCATAGGGGTCCCAGAAGAAGAGGAAGAGAGAGAAATAGGGGTAGAATGGTTATGTGAGCAAATCATAGTGGAAAATGTTCCTAACCTGGGGAAAGACACAAACATCAAAATCCAGGAAGCACAGAGGACTCCCATTAGATTCAACAAAAACCAACCATAAACAAGGCATATCATAGTCAAATTCACAAACTACTCAGGCAAGGAGAGAATCATGAAAGCAGCAAGGGAAAAAAAGTCCTTAACCTATAAGGGAAGACAGATCAGGTTTGCAGCAGACCTATTCCCAGAAACATGGCAGTCCAGAAAGGAGTGGCAGGATATATTCAATGTGCTGTATCAGAAAAATATGCAGCCAAGAATTCTTTATCCAGCAAGACTGTCATTCAAAATAGAAGGAGATATAAAAAGGTTCCCAGGCAAATAAAAATTAAAGGAGTTTGTGACCACTAAACCAGCCCTGCAGTAAGTTTTAAGGGGGACTTCCTGAGGGGAGAAAAGATGAAAATATGAATACATACATACATTCATACATACACGAAAAGCAACAAAGATTAGAAAGGACAAGAAAACACCACCAGAAACTCCAACTCTACAAGCAACATAATGGCAATAAACTCATATCTTTCATTACTCTAAATGTCAATGGACTCAATGCTCCAATCAAAAGACATAGGGTAACAGAATGGATAGGAAAACAAGATCCATCTACATGCTGTTTACAAGAGACAACTTTAGACCTAAAGACACCTTCAGATTGAAAGTAAGGGGATCTACAACCATCTATCATGCTAATGGTCAACAAAAGAAAGCCAGAGTAGCCATACTTATATCAGACAATCTAGACTTTAAAATAAAGACTGAATCAAGAGATGAAGAAGGGCATTATACATAATTAAGGGGTCTATCCACCAAGAAGACCTAACAATTGCAAACATTTATGTGCCAATAGTGGGAGCACCCAAATATATAAATCAATCACAAACATAAAGAAACTCATTGATAATAATACCATAATAGTAGCAGACTTCAACACCCCACTCACAGCAATGCACAGATGTTCTAATCAAATAATCAACAAGGAAACAATGGTTTTGAATGACACACTAGACCAGTCGGACTTAACAGATATATTCACAACATTTTATACTAAAGCAGCAGAATATACATTCTTCTCCAGTACACATGTAATGTTATCCATAATAGACCACATACTGGAACACAAATCCGCCCTCAGCAAGCACAAAAATATCAAGATCATCGTGTGCATATTTTCAGACCACAACGCTATGAAACTCGAAATCAACTACCAGAAAAAATTTACAAAGGTAAAAATTACGTGGAGATTGAAGAACATCCTACTAAAGAATGAATGGCCTAACCAAGAAGTTAAAGAGGAAATTAAAAATTCATGGAAGCCAATGAAAATGATGACACCACAACTCAAAACCTCTGGGATGCAGCAAAGGCGGTCATAAGAGGAAAGTATATAGCAATCCAGGCCTTCCTAAAGAAGGAAGAAAGGTCTCAGACAAAACCTAACCTTATGCCTTAAAGGCCTGGAAAAAGAACAGCAAATAAATCCCCAAACCAGCAGAAGATAGGAAATAATAAAGATTAGAGCAGAAATTAATGCTATCAAAACAAACAAACAAAAAAACAGTAAAACAGATCAATGAAACCAGAAGCTGGTTCTTTGGAAGAATTAACAAAATTGATAAACCAGTAGCCAGTTTGATCAAAAAGAAAAAGGAAAGAACCCAAATAAATAAAATCAAGAATGAAAGAGGAGAGATCACAACCAACACAGCAGAAATACAAACAATAATAAGAGAATATTATGAGCAATTATATGCCAAAAAATGGGCAATCTGGAAGAAATAGACAAATTCCTAGAAACAAATACACAACCAAATCTGAAACAGGTAAAAATAGCAAATTTGAGTAGACCCATAAACAGTAACGAAATCGAATTCATAATAAAAAATCTCCCAAAACAAGAGTCCAGACCAGATGGCTTTCCAGGGGAATTCTACCAAACATTTAAGGAAGAGTTGACACCTATTCTCTTGAAGCTGTTCCAAAAAAATAGAAATGGAAGGAACACTTCCAAACTCTTTCTCTGAAGCCAGCATTACTTTGACTCCAAAATCAGAGACCCCACTAAAAAGGAGAACTATAGATTAATTTCCCTGATGAACATGGATGCAAAAATCCTCAATAAGATATTAGCCAACCAGATCCAACAATACATTAAAAAAATTATTCACCATGACCAAGTGGGATTTATATCTGGGATGTAGGTCTGGTTAAATATCCTCAAAACAATAATGCCATTGATCACATCAATAAAAGAAAGGACAAGAACCACATGATTCTCTCAATAAATGCAGAGAAAGCACTTGACAAAATACCGCATCCTTTCTTGATAAAAAACCCTCAAGAAAGTAGGGATAGAAGCATCATACCTCAAGGTCATAAAAGCCATATATGAACGACCCAATGCTAATATCATCCTCAATGGAGAAAAACTGAGAGCTTTCCCCCTAAGGTCAGGAACAAGACAGGGATGTTCACTCACCACTGTTATGCAACATAGTATTGGAAGTCTTAGCCTCTGTAATCAGACAACACAAAGAAATAAAAAGCATCCAAATTGGCCAGGAGGAGGTCAAACTTTCACTCTTTGCAGATGACATGATACCCTATATGGAACCCAAAAGATTCCTCATAAAAACTGCTAGAATTGATTCATGAATTCAGCAAAGTTACAGGATATAAAACCAATGCACAAAAATCGCTTGAATTCCTATACACCAACAATGAAGCAACAGAAAGAGAAATGAAGGAATTGATCCCATTTACAGTTGCACCCAAACCCATAAAATATCTAGGAATAAATCTCACCAAAGAGGTGAAAAATCTATACACTGAAAACTATAGAAAACTTATGAAAGAAATTGAAGAAGAGACCAAAAAAATGGAAAAATATTCCATGCTTCTGAATAGGAAGAACAAATATTGTTAAAATGTCAATACTACCCAAAGCAATCTACATATTCAATGCATTCCCTATCAAAATAACACCAGCATTCTTCGCAGAGCTAGTACAAATAATCCTAAAATTTGTATGGAACCAGAAAAGACCCCAAATAGCCAAAGAAATCTTGAAAAAGAGAACCAAAGCAGGAGGTATCACAATCCCAGACTTCAAGCTATACTACAAAGCTGTAATCATCAAGATAGTATGGCACTGGCACAAGAACAGACATTCATATCAATGGAACAGAACAGAGAGCCCAGAAGTGAACCCACAAACATATGGCCAACTAATCTTTGACAAAGCAGGAAAGAATATCCAATAGAATAAAGACAGTCTCTTCAAGTGGTGCTGGGAAAACTGGAGAGCGACATGCTCTGGAAGAATGAACCTGGACCACTTTCTAAAACCATACATAAAAATAAACTCAAAATGGATGAAAGACCTAAATGTAAGACCTAAATGAAAGACCTAAATGTAAGCCATCAAAATCCTCGATGAGAAAGCAGGCAAAAACCTCTTTGATCTTGGCCACAGCGACTTCTTACTCAACATGTCTCTGGAGGCAAGGGAAACAAAAGAAAAAATGAACTACTGGGACCTCATCAAAATAAAAATCTTCTGCACAGTGAAGGAAACAATCAGCAAAACTAAAAGGCAACCAACAGAAAGGGAGAATATATTTGCAAATAACATATCAGATAAAGGGTTAGCATCCAAAACCTAAAAAGAACTTATCAAACTCAACACCCAAAAAACAAATAATCCTGTGAAGATATGGGCAAAAGACATGATTAGACACTTCTCCAAAGAAGACATCCAAATGGCCCACCGACACATGAAAAAATGCTCAGAATCACTCATCATGAGGGAAATACAAATCAAAACCATAATGAGATATCACTTGACACCTGTCAGAATGGCTAACATTAACAACTCAAGCAACAGCAGATGTTGGCGAGGATGTGGAGAAAGAGGATCTCTTTTGCATTTTTAGTGGGATGCAAGCTGGTGCAGCGACTCTGGAAAACAGTATGGAGGTTCCTCAAGAAACTAAAAATAGAACTATCCTACAATCCAGCAATTGCACTACTAGGTATTTATCCAAGGGATACAGGTGTGCTGTTTCAAAGGGACACAAGCACCCCAATGTTTACAGCAGCACTATCAACAATAGCCAACCTATGGAAAGAGCCAAAATGTACATCTATGGATGAATGGATAAAGAAGAAGTGGTAAGTATATACATTTGAGTATTACTTGGCAATCAAAAAGAATGAAATTTTGCCATTTGCAACTACATGGATGGAACTTGAGGGTATTATGCTAACTGAAATTAGTCAGAGAAAGAGAAATATCATATAATTTCACTCATATGAGGACTTTAAGAGACAAAACAGATGAACGTGGAAGGGAAACAAAAATCATAAAAACAGGGAGGGGGACAAAACAGAAGAGATTCATAAACATGGGGAACAAACTGAGGGTTACTGGAGAGGGTGTGGGAGGGGGGATGGGTTAAATGGGTAAGTAGCATTAAGGAATCTACTCCTGAAATCATTGTTGCACTATATGCTAACTAATTTGGATGTAAATTTAAAAAAATAAAATTAAACAAAAGATAGTAAAAAAAAAATTGCACCAGCATTCTTCTCAAGGCTAGAACAAGCAATCCTAAAATTTGCATGGAATCACAAAAGACCCTGAATAGCCAAAGTAATATTGAAGAGGAAAACCAAAGCTTGATACATCACAATCCCAGACTTTAGCCACTACTACAAAGCTGCAATCATCAAGACAGTATAGTATTGGCACAAAAACAGACACATAGACTAATGGAATAGAATAGAGACCCCAGAACTGGACCCACAAATGTAAGGCCAACTAATCTTTCACAAAGCAGGAAAGAGTATACTTTGGAAAAAAAGACAGTCTCTTTAACAAATGGTGCTGGGAGAACTGGACAGCAACATGCAGAAGAATGAAACTAGACCACTTTCTTATACCATTCACAATAATAAACTCAAAGTGGATGAAAGCTTTATCTGAATGTTAGACAGGAAACCATCAAAACCCTACAGGAGAAAGCAGGGAAAAACCTCTTTGACCTCACCCGTAGCAATTTCTTAGTTGACACATCTCCAAAGGCAAGGGAATTAAAAGCAAAAATGAACTATTTGGGACCTCATCAAGATAAAGTCTTCTGCACTGCAAAGGAAACAATCATCAAAACTAAAAGGCAACCAACGGAATGGGAAAATATAATTGCAAATGACATATCGGACAAAAGGCTAGTATCCAAAATCTATAAAGAACTCACCAAACTCCACACCTGAAAAACAAATAATCCAGTGAAGCAATGGGCAGAATACATGAATAGATACTTTTCCAAAGAAGACATCCAGATGGCCAACAGATACATGAAAAGATGTTCAACGTCACTCCTCATCTGGTAAATATAAATCAAAACCACACTGAGATACCACCTTATGCTGGTCAGAGTGGATAAAATCAAGAAATTAGGAGACTATAGATGCTGGAGAGGATGTGGAGAAACGGGAACCCTCTTGCAGTGTTGGTGGGAATGCAAACTGGTGTAGCCACTTTGGAAAACCATGTGGAGGTTCCTCAAAAAATTAAAAATAGATCTACCTTATGACCCAGCAATAGCACTGCTAGGAATTTACCCAACGGATACAGGAGTGCTGATGCATGGGGGCACTTGCACCCTAATGTTTATAGCAGCACTTTCAACAATAGCCAAATTATGAAAAGAGCCTAAATGTCCATCAACTGAGGAATGGATAAAGAAGATGTGGTTTATATATACAATGGAATACTACTTGGCAATGAGAAAGAATGAAATCTGGCCATTTGCAGTAATGTGGATGGAACTGGAGGGTATTATGCTAAGTGAAATAAGTCAAGCAGAGAAATACAGATACCATATGTTTTCACTCATAGGTGGATTTTGAAAAACTTAGCAGAAGACCATGGGGAAGGGGAAGGGGGGAAAAGTTACAGAGAGGGAGAGGGGCAAACCATAAGAGACTCTTAAATACTGAGAACAAACTGAGGGTTGCTGGGGGTTATGGGAGAGGGGAAAGTGGGTGATAGACATTGAGGAGGGCACTTGTTGGGATTAGCACTGGGTGTTGTATGGAAACCAATTTGACAATAAATTATATTTAATGTAAAAAATGGGGATTAAACTTCCCTCAGGGCTTTTGATTGAACATATTAGTATGGACTTAGTATTCATATTAGATTTGGCCTATCTAATAAGTATTAAATGATATCTGTCATCATCAATATTAAGCTGTGCAGCCTAGTAAAGACTGGAGTGGAAGACAACTTGTTTTCATATTTACCAGAGATCTCTATGGATTTCATCCCCCCCTCCTCAATAAATGGGAATGAAAAGCCTGAAAGCACTGAGAAGTGAACTAGCATGCTTCTTTGTCCAAACTGAGAAAAATTGATTAAAAATGAAACTTTTACACCCTCTTTTCCTTCCCTAGGTGTTCTGAAGAACCCTATTGACATATATGAAGTTGTCAAGTATAAGGCAGAGTACATGATGATTTGTCTGCTGGAGAGAGGTTTACCTAGGGAAGGATCATTCTGAATATAAAGGAAGAGAAAATTCCCTTGCACTTTCTGATTAATAGTCTTCTTGCTTAACAGACACCAAATGCTTAGGAGACTGGGGAAGTCATCTGCTTTTGCAATTTGATCATACCTTCAGATTATCAGATGATAAATTTGTTATAAGGAATGATAAAAATTTTAATTCTTCCCACCCACACAAATGCATAAAACCAATTTCCCTGTTCAGGTTCCTGAGAAATAAACATGTCAACACAGAAAGGCTATTTATCATGGCTGTCATAATTAGGTCCAATTGGGGAAGTCAGTTTCCTTTTGCAAATGACAAATTTTAAGTTCCAACTCACCAGCACCATTTTGTAGGACATGTCTAATAACCTCCAGTCATTTATCACTATTCCCAAATGCCAGGATTATCAGAGGCAAGGCAGGTGTTCTTCATTCCAGTTCACTAACCTAAAATTGTTGCCATCATTTTACCAGTATGAAGATACTGCCTGGCTTCTGAAATAAGCACATTTTCAAAGGAGATTTTTTTGTTTAGTTTTTTAAGTTTTAAGGGGTACATTTCATAAAAAATTAGTAAGATAGTTTTTCCCCCTGACTGTTGACTTTATAAGTAGGCAGTCAGCTGTTAACTTTAGCCAGGGTATGAACATGTATGAAGTAGGCATTAGGAGACCAGGGGATCAAAGATACTCCAGGTGTATCCCATTCCACTTCTTGCCAGCACAGTGAAAGAAAGAGAACAATGCATGGCTGGAACAACTGTCTGCCAAACCATTGGCTAATAGGCTTTTGCTCTGTCTGCACTTATAGACTAAAGATAGAACTGAAAGCTCTGCTTAAAAATCACAACATAAAGATCATACTATATATATTATTTATCACCATTTCAGTTAACAGGAAGGATCAGGGATTGTATGTGTGGTGGCAAAGGGTGTGATTAAAGAAGTATTCTATTTAATGAGATACTCTCATAAACTGAGAAATAGCATTTATCTCTCAGGATTGAAATCTTCCCAAAATAATGCCTGCTGTCTTCATAATAAATGTAGTTGAGTGACCCTTATGGGTTCACTGAAAAAAATCAGGAAAAGAACAGGAGACTTGGCATCAGCCAATCTGCCACAAACAAGCTGGGTGTACTTAGGCAAGTTGCTCGATTTTTCTGGACTGTGATTTCTTCTTTGATAGAAATACTACTATCTTATGAGAATCCAAGAAGACAATGCATGTGAGGTAAGTAATACATAAGAAGAAAGCAAAGCTCAGAAACAATGCATGACTTTCAGAAATGATATGTGACAGCCTGGTTTACATGACTAATACATATCAGAATCAGACTGTGAACCCAGGAACAGACTGTGAACCCAGCTGTGAACCCAGCTGTGAACCCAGCTCCCTGACCAGTGTTCATGCTTCTCTGATACATTGATATCCTATTTTTCAAGGATTAGAACCAAACAAAAGGCTTTCATGGTTCATTTGGGCAAAAAGATGGCATCTCCTTTGTAATGCTACAGCCCCACAGGTACCTTTCTATCATTGCATTTAATTTATTGTATTTTAGTTATCTATTGCATGTCACTCTCCTCATTACACTGCAGGCTCGTCAATGACAGGGACCGTGTGTTATGGATCTTTCTATTCCCTCAGGCTAGTCTGGTGTTCAGCAATATAGTGAAACTGAATTAATGCCTGTGGTAAGAAAAAAAGGAAGGAGGAATAGGTGATTCAGAAGGCACTTTGGACACCTTCATTTCTGTTAATTATTTCTTGGAAATAATTCTGACTCTGAACTTTTTGGCAGTTTGAGTTCTGGATAAATGTGAGTTTACAAGGATGCCTAACTAATCTGAACTTCTTGAATGCTTTAGTGATAAAGCAATCAGCTCAGCCAAGTTTCAGGTCATATATCAGCTAATCAATAGGAATGTTAAGGCTACACCAAGATTTTCTAACACCTGTCAGGGCTGACTAATCAGTGACTGTTCAAAAATCACATGAAAGAGAAAAACCTTTCTTTTCTCCTGGGAATTTGCTATGAGAAAAGACCCTGGGTAGGAATAAGGTGATTCAATTCTAAAATATCTAATTATTATTAGGAAGACTATGTAGAATGAAGAATCAGGGAGGAGGAAGGGGGGACCGAGGGACTTAATCATGCTCATCATTTCACTCTTATGAACAGATGGGAAAATATATCAGACCCCTGACTTATTAGATTCTCTTAGAGGACTGCAGGAAGTGAGGAATAGGGAAGGGAGAGATGGTTAGGAAATTAGAATAGCGGACAAGGAAGATACAGAAATAACAGTGGTGTGTGGTGCTTATGCCTCCTACAGGACTTGGAAAAAAGACATTTCCCAGCAGTTATTGGCTTTTTAAAACATTCCCTTGCAGGATTAGTGAATTTGAATCACTATGCACACTTCCCACCTCCATTCCTCAAACACATACAATCTTATAAATCTTAGATCTTCCTGTACCACCTGACATTTTCACACTCCTAGAACTCAGTTCTATTGGTAGTTTTATGGTAAAGGGTCTGTCATTGTTTCCATCATAAACACTGTCTACCCTAGATTTACCAGTTCAACTGTTTCAAATCCCATAAGGCTCAAGTTTGGCACCAAACACAGAGGACAGATGATTTTTAAAATGTTGCTTCTTTTTTAAAAACCTCAAATGATCCAAATCTGTTAAAATATTGTTAATTTAGATATTAGAATATATCTTCTTACTTCTGAATTAAAGTTATTTTTTATCTATTCGTTTAAAGATACCTGTTTTAAAAATATTAGCGTTTTTTTTGGGGGGGGAGGAGTGAGGAGGCAAAAGTCCTAGGTGATACTTAACCACAATTTATCATGCAGTGGGGAAGGAAGGAAGTTGGTAAGAAAAAAGTACGGTGAAATTTGAGTAGATATTTTAAGATTTCATTCTTGGTACTTTGGAGAGAATTTTTCTCTTCATAATTCAGAGAAGGTTATGGGTGACCTCAACCTCTTTCCAAAGTGATGAATTCAATGTCTATCCCTGTAGGATAGATTCAGATGTCACTGAGAAGACTCAATTGCAAACGATTTCAGTATCCCAACTATTTTGCCAGGAGTAGGTGTACCTGTCTCAAACAAGTTGTATACTCTACTGAAAAGTATGGTTATGTTCAATCTGCAGTGCATAAACAATGCCTTTCATCATTTTGTGAAAATAATTATTTGCCCATCGTCTTGAGAGTGGGTAAATGAGAGGGGACTACTATTTTTATTTTATTTTATTTTATTTTATTTTATTTTATTTACATTTATTTGTTTTTGATAGAGACAAAGCACAAGTGGGGGAGGGGCAGAGAGAGAAGGAGACACAGAATCCAAAGCAGGCTTCAGGCTCCAAGCTGTCAGCACAGAGCCCAACACGGGGCTTGAACTCACAAACCGTGAGATCATGACCTGAGCCAAAGTTGGATGCTTAACTGACTGAGCCACCCAGGTGCCCCTAGGGGACTACTATTTTTAAAGCACCTGTTTTGTGCCCATGTGTTATGGGATCTGCATATGTTGTTTTATTTAATCTTCACCAAAAAAATATGTTAAGTACTACACCAATTTCCAACTGAAGAAACAGAGGCATCACAGTTTGGCCCCAATAAGATGTTTAGATCCTCAAGTTGTCTTCTAAGTCTGGCTATAGAAAGTATATGGATAGGGACCTACAAAGATACTGTTTAAATTTGTAGTCTATAGAGGGAGATTGGTAAAGCCAGATCATCTTTCTTTTTAGTGTGTGTGTGTGTGTGTGTGTGTGTGTGTGTGTGTGTGTGTGTTGAAAGTAAGGGGAGTGAAATACCAACTTAGATCCTCCTCGGTGTGATGAAGCTCTGGAGTTAACAAGCTATCACCAACTATGGAGCTTAGGACTTCACAAGCTATCACCAACTCCCCCTCTCCCTCTAGGAGTTCCTTCAGCAAGGAGGGGAAAAGAAAACACCACCTGAGCAGCTATTCCAGCATTTGTTTTCAACAGCAAGTTCTAGAATAGTTGATTGTTTTGCCCCCAAATTCATCCTTATTCCTCTTCACCTTTAAGACTCACTTTACTTACCTTTATCACTACTTCTCCATATCATCAATGTTCTCATCAGCTTTTCTATTCAATTAATAGAAAAAATTTCTGGCCTTAGAATGTGCTAAAATATGTCCAATATCCTGGGACAGATGACTCTGTATACTGGCAATGTCAGCCCAACCCAGAATAGTGCATCTGTCTCCTATGTCTCTGGAAGATACTATAGAATGGCCTCACTGCTTTGCCTCAGGTCTGGTCCTACAAATGGGAGGTACTAAAAATAAACATTCCCTGGTACTGGCTGTCACAGAGATAAGCATTTATTTGGTCCTTTTCCAGTTCTTTATAGCTTTTATTTACTCTATCACTCAGGATAAGATTGCCCCTTTTTCCCCCCCGGCAACGCTATTCTGGGCAAGTTGAAATACAATTCTCCATCCCTTAAATGATGTTCCATCTCATAGAAGCCAGAACAATAGCCCTGTACAGTCAGCCTCCCATGAAATGCTTACTACAAAGTTGCTGCATTAGCGTACTGCCCCCTGACCTCCATGCAAAGGCTGTGTTGTGAGAGCTTTACAGAAATGGAGACTCTTTGAGAAAAGGTGTCCTGATGTTCTGTCTATAGCTCTAAAGTTGCTAACAATACTTGGCTCCCCCAAGTCATCAACATAACCATTTAAGAAGACAGAACAGATTTTATTGCTTCGAATACCACTTCTACAAAACTTCAGCAAGGTCTCAGATAGAATAAAGGAAAGGTCAGAGCTTACTGCCAATTGGAAGTTTGATTTAAGGTGGGACTTACAATGTAGCAACTTGATAAGGAGTGGGTAAACATCATGATACAACAGTAAAGGATAGATGGAAACGACAAACTGAGGGATTTAAAATGAGAGATTCAAAGAATGATAGGGTGTTTTTCACTGAAGAGTTGATGAATATTTCAGGAAGTTCTTGTAGTGAACAATGTGATCATTTGTTTGGGCAGGCATTCCCAGAAAGGTCAGGAAATGTTAATACAGTGGAGGAGCAAAGCCAATTTTCAGTGACATTAGAAAGACATAGTAACTTATTTTGCTGTTTATTTTTTATTTTATATAGTTATTTCTTTTTGTTCTTTTAGATACATAAGAATTTTTTTCTTGTTATTTTGTTTTGTGTAATGCCAGCCTACCTTAGCTATGGTGAGAAGCAAAGATGGGAATCAGAGGCCATGTTTGGGGTAAAACATTAGAGTCAGAGCTGAGAGCTCACCTCTGGGCTGTGAACATGGTGTTGACTATAATTATCAAAGAGAGGAATGAGGAAATGCTCTAGGAATAGGAAACCAGCTGTTAGTGTCATTTCTGACTGGTCAGTTGTTTGGAGTTGCCTAGATAACCAGAGCAGTGTGTTTTATTTTAATGAGAATGAGTCAAGCAATTCCTGTACAATGTGCTTTGGCTGCTAAGTACAAATTATGTTTCCATGTTTACCTTCTTGGTTAAATTTATTCCTAGGGATTTTATTTTATTTAAAAATATTTGAGTATAGTTGACACACAATGTTATATTAGTTTCAGGTATATAACACAGTGATTTGAAAAGTTTATATGGTATGCTATGCTCACCACCAGTGTAGCTACCATCTGTCACCATACAATGCTATTACAATATCATTGACTATTCACTATAATCCTTATGCTGTCCCCTTTATTTCCATGACTTATTAATTCTAAAACTGGAAGACAGGCTTCTAGTTATTGTATTCTTTTTAATGCAATTACAAATATGATTGTTTTCTTATTTTCTGTTTCTGATAGTTTGTGATTAGTGCATAGAAATGCAACTGATTTTTGTATGTTGATTTTGGACGGTGCAACTTTACTGAATTCACTGATTAGTTCTAATAGATTTTTGGTGAATCTTTAGTGTTTTCTATATATTAGATCATGTCACTGGCAAATAGAGATAGTTTTACTTCTTCCTTTCTGACTTGGATGCTTTTTATTTCTTTTTCTTGCTTAATTACTTTGGGTAGGACTTCCGGTATTATATTAAATAAAAGTGGTGAGAGTGGGCACCTTTGTCTTGTTCTTGATATTAAAAGAAAATCTGAGTATGATGTTAGTTGTGGGCTTGTCATGTATGATCTTTATTATGTTGAGGTATATTCCCTCTATACTCACTTTGTTGAGAATTTGTATCATAAATGGATGTTGAATTTTGTCAAATGCTTTTTCTGTATCTTTTGAGATGATCATATGATTTTTGCCTCTCATTTTGTTAATGTAGTGTGTCACATTGATTGACTTACAGATATTGAACCATGTTTGCATCCCTGGAATAGAGCCCACTTGATCATGGTATATAATCCTTATACCGTACTGTTGAATTTGGTTTGCTAATATTTTGTTGAGGACTTTCGCATTTATGCTTATCAGAGTTATTGGCCTGTAATTTTCTTTGCTTGTAGTGTGTGTCCCTTTCTGGTTTTGGTATCAGAATTATGCTGGTCTCATAAAATGAGTTTGGAAGTATTGCTTCCTCTTCTATTTTTTGGAAGAGTTTGGAAAGGATTGCATTAATTTTTCTTTAAATATTTCTTTAAATATTTGGTAGGATTAACCAGTAAAGTCATGTGGTTTTAGACTTTTGTTTGTTAGAGTTTTTGGATTACTTATTCAGTCTCCTTACTAGTAATCATTTTTTTCAGTTGTCTATTTCTTCACGATTGAGTCTTAATAGCTTGTATATTTCTAGGAACTTATCCATTTCTTCTAGGTTATCCAATGTGTTGGTGTAAAATTAGTTACAGTACTCACCCATGATGCTTTGTATTTATGTGGTATCACAAAGCCATTTTAATGTACACCTTGTCAGGCTAAGTGTGGGAGTGAATGATTCTAGTTCCCAATGCCCTTTAGAGAACTGGGAGGTTGAAGTGAGTCTTTTTTTTTCTTTCTGCATCCTCAAAGACTTGATCATTCCAGAATATAGTTCAGTGCTTCTTTTTTTGTTTGTTTGTTTAACCCAGAGCCTATGGTTACGATATATCCGTGGCATATGTTGAAAGAGCACTGAATTTTAGGGAGTCAGAAATACTGGGTTAAAGTATAGGCTCTGTTTCTAACATACTGTATTACCTTAGGAAACATAGTAAACATTCTGATTCTTGGTTGGTTTGCAATCCAACTCAGACATGTAAAAAATTTTAAGTTGGATGGCAAAATCTTAAGGGCTATTTTAGCACTGATACTTTGTGACTCTGTCTATATTCGTACTCATAAAAAAGTGGGAAAGAGTTTAGCCTAATTTAAAAATAAAAAAAAATATTTTTTAAGTACACTATACCATGATTTTGAAAAGGCATAATGACAACACAAACTTCTCTACTACTAAAACTAGTCATCTTTGCCAGATGCCTTTTAGATGTCCTGGTTCTAATGCTTAATTAAACCAATTGGTTTGGAGGACAGGCAAAATGAAGAATAAACTATTAAAATTCATTCTGTAGGAAAATTGTTAATCATCTAGAAAAACATCCATGTTTACTGATAATTCAAAAATATAGGTTATAAAACATAAGTAGTTTATAGTTATAGTTTTTCTAAAAACATTTAAGTATACATACCTATCTGGAATAAAAGATAAAGTACAAAAGGCAAAATATATATTAATATGGTTACTTTAGTCTTAATTTCTTCTTTAGCTCTTCTACATTTTTCAAGTTTCTACAGTGAAGTTTCTACAGTTTCACAAATTGAATTTTTGTTCATATAAACAAATGTATGCTATGAATATATTGGATCATATGAATAAAAATTCAATTCATTTCACTCATATATGGGATCTAAAGAACAAAACAACTAAGTAAACAAAAAGCAGAATCAGACATATATATAGAAAGAACAAACTGATGGTTATCAGAAGGAAAGGGGTGGAAAGATGGGCAAAATGGGTGATGGAGAGGTAGGAGATAATGGTTTCCAGTTATGGAATGAATAAGTCACAAAAATAAAAGACACACCATAGGGAATATAATCAAAAGTTTTGTAATAGCATTGTATGGTGACAGATGGTAACTACATTTGTAGTGAGCCTAGAATAATATATAGAAAATTTGAATCATTGTGTTGTACACCTAAAACTAAATATAACATTGTGTGTCAATAATACTTAAAACATTTTTAAAAAATAAAATATTTAAAAAATAATGAAAAAATAAACCAATGTATGCTATCTAAAAAGGAGAAGAAAGGGGAGAGGGAAAACAGGCTGAAACTTTCTTCTGCATTTCTATTTGCTATGATGGAATTCACCAATCTGCCATAATGCTTGAAATTCCTATTAGTTTGTCTTGCGGTGGGATAAGTCACTCTCTCCAGGAGGTCACGGCTTAAAGGCAACAAGTAGGTTCTTTGGGGTAGAATAAACCATGAACTCCTGACAATTCATTCACAGAGAGCACGGTTGTGAAGGAATGGGAAACAGAAGAGTTGTAGTAAGTTAATGGCAGTGATAATGTTAAGTTCAGTTATTGCCTAACGAGGGTGTGGTAGAGGGTAACCAAGCCCAATGAACAGGGATGGTTGCCAAAATTTGCCAATGTTAGAGCTTTACAGGGGAAGCTGGACTTTTACCTTGTTTTTTGTTCATATTTTATTGTGTTGTCTGCCTGTATTTATGGGTCTTAAAACAAATGAAGTGTACTTCCATGGAAGTTTCATTATATAATCACATTCAATTTTTTATTCTTACAAATTTCATCCATTTCTCATCAAGTCAGAGAAGGAGAAATCATTCCAGTCAGAAATATCACAGTAGATAAGATAATGGAATTTTGATGATGCTTAATTTATTTGCTTGTCCATTGCTTAGGGTTGAGGCATGTGGTGAGAATGGGGAGGACAATGTGTATAAGACAAGTGTAATTTTTTTTTCTCCAGACCTAGGGCAATTCTGCCATGATGTGAGATCCTTTATGTGACTTTATCTTATTCCATTATAGTTAAGATAGATGGCAGTGATGATACATGAAGCATTTATATTTCCAAGTATTTCTAGTTATAATATTCCTTAAATTTTTCTTATGTTAAGTAATTCTCTTTTTATTGGGGTATAATACTCTGTGCAAATGAAATAATAGAAATTCCCTTCAGCCTCTCCTTATTAAGTAGTTAGTGCCAAACCTCTATCAGCAGCATTAGTGGATAGGAGCAGCCTTTTGGACAAGACATAAATCACTTTGTTTGGCTTTGGAATGCATCACGTGAGAGGTTTGTTTGTTTTTGTTTTTTTCTTGACTCCAATGTATTTATCTTCCTAAAAAATCTGACTGTGTAAATATTTGACTTTATATTGTATAATTATAGAAAAATTATTGGTAGAGGATAATCATTCAGTCCCAAAATATTACAGTGGCTTAGAGAATAAGCTTAGGAGTGAAATCTAGACTTGTTTTTGCCACTTAGTAGCTATTGCATTTGGACAAGTTTTACCTTTCTGAGCCTCAGTTTCCTTATTTGTCAGCCAAAAAAAAAAGGAGGATAATTCTAGTACCTACCACTGGGAGTGTTTGAGGACAAAAAGAGTTAATGAAGGGAAAATGTGTAGCATTGTGAATGACAGTCATTAACCACTCAATCAAAAGTAGTAATTATTGCATTAAACACTGCAATGGAAGCACATGTTGGATTATCTACAAACAGGATTACACAAAAATGTAGCAGATATTAGGTTAAGTAATTTGAATAAATAGAGCTTTTTGAATAAATTCTCTATTTGAATAGAGAATTTTTTTATTCAATATGTATCTGCTAAGGCCTGACTCAACCTTAAATCCTCAACAAAGTTGTCAAATATGAATATAGACTACTAAATACATTGTGCTCTTGCTGTCGGATTTTCTGTATACAGTGTAGTAAGGCAACTGGCACAAGAATATGACAAGGACTTTTTATTTAGGTAATGAAATGTTCTTCCACAGTATTAATTTTAATAGTTATAGATTATTCCATCATATTGATATGCATCTATCTGTATGTTTAATAAAAAATCTTGGACATTCTGGCTATTTGTAATGTTTCACTGTAGCAGAGACTGAAAGATGTGCATCAATCTCCATTCTCCTCTTACTTACTAATCGAACTCATAGCTTCAGCTGGATTCATGGCTGCCACACTTAAAACTACATTTCCCACACTCCTTTGCAAATTTGACCATGTGATTATATTCTAGCCTGTGGGATATGAGTGAAGTGGTATACTCCACTTCCAATTTCTTCCTCTAAAAATGAACTAATGCTCTGTGCTTTTCTGACTTTTCCTACTTTCCTTTTGGCTACAAGATGATGAGAACTGGAACAGTAGCCTTGGTTCTAGAGATCAAAACTGTATGTTGAGATTAAAAGTGCTGTTTGTCCAGTTCTGGACTCCTTACATTAAAAAAAACAATGTCTCTCCATGCCATATATTTAGGATAGAAAGGTCTCTTTGTTATCTATAACTAAATGCCTCCACAAGCAATGCTATGATTATCACCTTTTATCTGCAAACTTCTAATTATTTTTGTATGATAAATTCCCAGGAGTAGTAATTGTCAATCAAATATTTTGAGGCATTTGGCACATATTTTGAAATAACTCAGCTACAGTGTAGCAGAGTACCAATTTTCGTGTGCCTACACTGACTCCAGGTATTGTTATTTTTTGTTTTTATCTTTGTTAGTTGAGAAGATAAAATGTTATTTTTTAATTTGAATTTTCTTGACTACTTGGGTGGTTGAATTACTTTCTTGAACCATTTTTTTTAATGTTGGCACATTTTAAGCTATTTTTTGACCATCTTGTATGTAATTTTATTTTATTAAAACAATTTTTTTGATTCAAGTTTTTATTTAAATTCCAATTAGTTAACATATAGTGTAATATTAGTTTCAGGTGTAGAATTTAGTGATTCATCAATTACATATAACACCCACTGTTCATTACAACAAGTGCCCTCCTTAATATCCATCACCCATTTAACCCATCCCCCTGCCCAATTCCTCTCCAGCAACCCTCAGTACTCTATAGTTAAGTCTGTTTTATGGTATACCTCTCTCTTCCCCGCCCCCCCATGTACATTTGTTTTGTTTCTTAAATTCCACATATGAATGAAATCATATGGTATTTGTCTTTTTCTTAACTTATTTGCTTAGCATAATACATTCTAGTTCCATCCATGTTGTTACAGATTGGAATATTTCATTATTTTTGATGAGTGAGTAATATTCTATTTTATATATATGCGCATGCACACACACACTACATCTTCTTTATCCATTCATCAGTCAATGGACGTTTAAGCTCTTTTCATAGTTTGGCTATTGTGGATAGTGCTGCTATAAACATTCTGGTGCATGTGTCTCTTCAAATCAGTATTTTTGTATCCTTTGTGTAAATACCTAGCAGTGAAATTTCTGGGTTGTAGGGTAGTTCTATTTTTAACTTTTGGAGGAAGCTCCATACTGTTTTCCAGAGTGACTATCCCAGTTTGCATTTTCACCAATAGTGTAAGAAGGTTCCCATTTCTCTGCATCCTCCCTGACATCTGTTGTTTCCTGTGTTGTTAATTTTAGTCATTCTGACAGGTATAATGTGATATCTCATTTTTAAAAACTTTTTATAATCTAAGGATATTACCTCTTCATTTTGGTTCTATCTTGAGAATGCTTCCCCAGTTTATCACTTACCTGTAATGTTTGTTTAGGATGGTTTAGTGTTAATATCAAATAAAGAACTACCTGTGCTTGTCTTTATGATTAGACCCACTCTAATCATGATCCCAAAGCCCAAGATCAATAATTATTCACAATACTGTCCTAGTGTGATTTCATTTTTTAATGTTTAAATTTTTAGTCCATATGAAATTGTTTTTGTTATATAATCTAACTTTGTTTTTAGTGTTATTTTTTTATAGGTGGGTAGTCAGCTTTTCCCATACCATTTATATACCACTGCTACTCAACTATGAGCAGTATCTCCCCACTAAGATGAATTTATAAATGTGTATATACTTTTTGTATGTCACAGTGACTAGGGAGTGCTTCTGACATTTAGAATCTAGGGACCAATGATGCTAAATATCCTGCAATATGTGGGAGAATGCTGAAGAAAGAAGTGTCCTGCTCAAAATATCAAAAATGTCCCACAGAGAAATGCAGATATATTCTTGTCCTAGTGATTACAATTGCCAACTTTACCATAGAATAAATTTCCAAACATTATATATGTATATATGTACACTCTCCATTTTGTTCCATCTACTACCTCTGTATTTTAAATGGTCTTTGTTTAATCACATTAAATTGTTGTTTTATTATGTTATTTTCTCTTTGTCTAAAATCCCATGTCTATCTTCTTCAAGTATTCTTTAAAATAAATAATTCTGTCAAATTCTATCTTTTCACTTATATAATTTTACATAATGTTGTTTTAAATATGCCCTGTAAAGAACATATAATTTTATTTTATTTCTATAATTTATATGCAAGTCAATATCTCATAAGAAATTATTTTGGTAATTGTTATATTTGCTTTGACTTCTAATACTGTTTGGTTTTTTTAAATGTTTCTTTATTTTTTTCTTTGAAAATGTGATCATCTTTTCCTTGGTTGCTTTATATTTAAAAATTCAGAAGTTACAGGCAGGGCACCTGGGTGGCTCAGTTGGTTAAACATCTGATTCTTGGTTTTGGCTCAGGTCATGATCTTATAGTTCATGGGTTCGAGCCCCACATCTGGCCCTGTGCTGAGAGCATGAAGTCTGTTTAGGATTCTGTCTCCTTCTTTGCCTGCCCCTCCCCCACTCACTCTCTATCTCTCTTAAAAATAAATAAATAAGCACTTAAAAAATTCAGAAGTTATATATCCTATTTTTATTGTGATTAGTTTAAAGGATCAAAATAAAAATGGGTAGATGAATAAAAATTGGTAGAAGAGTTGAACAGATAATTCATAGAAAAAAACATTAAATGGGTAACTAATATAGTCTAATTAATATGGATATTTAAGTTTGAAATTTGTCTATTGGTTTTGAGTAGATTTTAAAGTATAAATAGTTTTTCTGCTGTTTCTTTCATTCACAATTGGTGGGGGAGTATAATCTTTGAAAGATCACACAATAATATTGAACAATATAAATGTGCATATCCTTTAACTTGCCTATGTCTATAATTCTGTTTTCCCTAATATTTTAATGAAATATTCTGTGACCTATGAAGAGATGATCAAATATTTTAAAATCTCACTTTCATTCAAGAGAATACCAAGGTAAGGGGTGCCTGGGTGGCTCAGTTGGTTAAGCATCTGACTCTAGATTTCACCTCAGGTCATGATATCATGACCTGAGCATCAGGCTCCCTGCTGAGCATGGAGCCTGCATGGGATTCTCTCTCTACGTTTCTCTCTGCCTCTCCTGTGCTTGTTCACCACCCCCCAAAAAAGAAATAAAATAAACATTAAAAGAGAGAGTGTAAAGGTAATTTTATCTTTCCAATAGCACAGTTGAAGTAGATTTTAATGGTAATTTAGGATGATTCTAAGCATTGGAACTAGTTATTTGTAATTTCACATAAATTTTGAGGATTGGGGTGAATTTTGGAAAAGTTCTATCAAGTTTTTTTCTTATATGACCCGTAATATTTGAGCTAATTTTCCACAGACTAGCTTCTAGTTTCCATATCTTTCAAACCTTGCTTCTCCTCTACTTCTGATGCCAGATGCTGGAGAGCATGGAAATGCTTAAATTGTAATGTCATCTGTGTTCCTTTATGCTATGATACCAAGAATACTGGCACAATAGGTACCACAGGTATTTCTGGAAGCCATTCCTGGGATAGCTACTAACAACTATATATGTAAATAACTGTGAACAATATTGTGTATGAGTGTATATAACATATTGTAATATATATTACATATGTATTATAAATTATATATATATATATAATAAATATATATATATACCTCAGTAAACCCAACAAAATGTATCCCCAACTCACTTTTTCTTTAGGTGACTCCCCAAAATGTCCATGGTTACTTCAATGTCCCTGACACAAGGGGAAGTATAATAAAAGAGATGGTGAAGAGAAAACTAACTGTAGCTAAAATATATTATTCTTGTTTTTTTCCTCTAAAACATATGATCTATAAACATATTGTTAGGGGCTGTTCTTTCTAGTATCTTGAGAGGGTTCTGGGCATGTGAAAGGACTTAAAGCTCAAGTTTCATGAGCTTTATTATAAATCTTCCTCTGGTAATCAGAAAAAAATTTAAACTATTTCAGAGCTCTTAAAACAATTACTTATACTCTACATTTTCCTAACTTCTTTACGTGTTTGTTTTATAGCATACCCTCTCCATTCTCAAATTAATTATTTTGACTCATATCTTGATTGACTAGAATAATTTTTTTTAGATAGAATAATTAGGCAATATACTTTTTCATCCTTGATTACCTGAATATCCTTATTTCTGCTGTCCTTAGGGCTATATACCTTAGAGATATATAGTAGTTTCTCTGGTTATGGAACTCAATTGCCATTTTGTTTTTCTTCAAAACTCCATAGTTATTGTTTAATTATTTCCCCGCCTTTAATGTTATGGAAGATATGACAAATAAAACTTATATTTGTTTTTCTTTTTAGGTCCCTGTTTTCAATTTGCTTGTTTTCTTGTTGGTTTGTTGGTGTGGATATTTATAGGATATAGGAGTTTTCCTTTTACATTAACATGAAAATGTTATTCATAGACATGGATTTACTTAGCAAGTCCTTCCTTTCTACACACTGTTTTCAAATAAAACTGTCATCACTGCCATTTTAATAGACATTTTATAGATATATGGTTTCATTGAAAATACTCAATTATAAATTACAGATATTCTAACATTTCCTCCTCTTTTTATTTCTTTATTTCTGGTTTATTTGCTTTTAAGTGACTCAATTTCATAGATCATTACAATTCCAGAGGAAAATTTCCCAGGAGAAGAAAACTGATAAACTTATGGCAGACATCCCATTGCTGTTTCATTCAATTTTGTTCTCTCTGTTTATTAGAAACCACTCAAATATCTTCACCTAAATTCATTCTCTTCAGATGATGTAAGTGCATACTCTTTGACAGGTGTATCTCAGAATTCCTTGTAACAAACAGTTTGTAGCTAATTGCATATTTCTATGTGATAGTTGATTTTAGGAGATGATGGAAGGTTTTCAGTATTATTGACAGTGGTTTCATTGAGCCAAAAGAGTGGTCACAAACTGTTAACACACTGATTATATTTCATTTGGCCAGTGCAGTATTTTTTCCTTTATTTGAATGCCTTTAGACACTGTATGTACTCTTTATTTCTCCACAGTACCAACTATTCTCAATTGGTTTTACACCAGGCTCACTTACTCATTTCTACAACTTGCTTTGTAAGCACTTAAGATTGTGATTCCTAAATTGCTGTAATGTTTGTGCAAGTGGACCTCAGAGTGAAGATCAGTATTGGAGAGAGGCCAGAATACATGCATCAAATATTCACTGAGTATCTACTATGTGCCAGATTTTGAGATCAGTATTAATCATAGGGCAGTAAGCAAAATATACACAGTAATTGGCCCTCTTGGAGCTTATAGTGCAATGAAAGAAAAAGAAAATGAACAAGTTATTCATACAAAAGAAAAATTATAGTGGTGATTTACCATTCTGGAAGAAAGTAGAAAATGAAAAGGAGAGAGACAAAAAGAAAAGTGAAAGAGAAAAAGAAAAAGAGAAGAAAAAAGGGGAGAGAAGGAAGAGGAGGAGAAGGAGGGGTTATATTAAAGAGGATCCTTAAGCAGGAGGCCAAAGAAATCCTCTAAATGTGTGAGAACATATAATAGCTAAAGAACAACTTAGCGATTTGAGTCTACATAGATATTTAAATGTGAAGGTGATATAATCCTCTACTTACCAGGACAACCGTATAGTTTGACAATCTGACAATCACCTCTCTATACCTACTGTATTTATTTTGCTTCAAAACAGAACATTTCTGTTGAACATAAAATAGATTTTAATATTGTCACCATATAAACATGTGAAAAAAAACCTGAAAGGCTTAAATCAAATATGGGTAATACAACTTTTGAATCAAAAAAATTCACAGCACACAGAAGTTGTATTTTTCTAGCCCCTTTTCACTGGGATGTATGCAGGGTCAGAATGAAGATTTACATTCTTTATGACTTGCCATGGACATAGCAAAAATAATAGGAATATTCTAATTCTGGTCTTCTAAGTAATAAAACCTTGGGGTTTTTCCCTGTGAATCTGGACTCCCTACAAAAACAAATTTATTCCTGATGTCTGTTATGCTAATGGCAGAACATATGTCATTAGCTTTGTGAACATGAAAAATAACGTGAAAAAGATGCTGTTTTTTTTTTCCCCACCATGCAAATACTAATATAAAATTGCTTATTTGGTAATTTCTGAGATATTTTTCCTGAATTATTTTCCTTTTAATTCAGCTAGCCAACCCTTCTGACACCTTTGCAGTATTTACAAAGGAAAATTTTTCTTCCTTTTTGGAAAATTTCCTTTAACAGTATCTACCTACCTATATACCTATTCAAACTTTTATACAGAATTATTCACCTTAATATTGGTGAAGTATATCTGCCTAGGTGCAGAGGAAACCTTGAATTATGACTAACACATGAAACTCTGACAAAACCTTGACTTTTTTTTTTTAAAAGAAATTATTAACAAGTAAATGTCTTCATTTAGACCTAGATTTAAATCCCTGATGTTTTACTTCCTGAGTGATTTGGGACACATTATATAATTTTCCTAGCCTTTGCTTTCAGATTTACAAAGCAGGGACTAAAAGAGTACCTATTCCATAGGGTTGTATGAGAATTGAATGAGACTGTGCATGAAATGTGCTTGTTAGTACACAGCCTGTCCCATTGTAAATGCTCAAAAAGTACTTTTAATGTTATTAAAATATTCTTCAAGTTAATTAAAAAAGCTATTTAAATTATTATTTAAAAAATTTTGATGAGCTGGTCCATTTACAAGTGGATTGTTTTCTGTACATGGCCAGTGACACAGCTCACTGATTTACTCATCTGATGGCAGTCCAGTTAATCCTCTCTGCTAAACTTTCAACCAGCTGGCTTAACCCAGAGTTTTTCATCCAGGAATTTATTGAACTGTCTTGCCCAAACAGTATATAGGAGCTTGTGGCTCCCAGCCACATTGGTTTTAGTTATCTAATAAGTCTTGACTATAAGCCACTGTTTATTTCCGATGATGACCTAGCTGATATTCAGTCTGACAGTAATCTGATCAGAATCTATGGGTGCTATGAGGAGACTGAGTTCCTGATAGAAGTTTGTCTGAACTTCTGAAGGCATTCCTATGATACCAGCTCCTGGTACCAGGAGGTGTTAGTTATTATTGTTAAGCACTGTATTTTTTAGTATGAGCTAAAGTTGTGCTCCATAGGCCTCTGCATATGGACCCAATTTTAGCTCACACTCAAAATGGATAGACTGTGCCATTGGCCTATGTCTTTTCCCAGCAGAGCTGCATCTGTAATGTAAACTTTCATTGATCAGGTATTCTATAGCATAGCTTCTTAATTGATCAGGACTTGTGAACATCTAGAACTTAATAATAATAATAGCTAATATCTGTTTGGTACCCATTATACACCAAACATTACAAAGCTCATTTAATTGTATCTTCACAATAGCCCTTTGGAATGGAACTATTATATCCCCATTTTACAGATGAGAAGATGGTGAATCAGAGTGAATTTCCCAAGATATGTGCTAATAATTGATAGAGCTGAGATTTTCAAATCAGGTCTCTATGGCTTTAGTACATGATGTTTTCACAACAATACTACTATCACCAGAATATTAGTTTTATGCAACTAATGTTGCATATGTACTTATGCGACACTGAAAGATACTAAAGTGCCTTTTGAATCATCAAAGCAGGCTGCTTTTTTTCCAACTTAGCAGTGTATATCGTATGTATAAATTATTTCCTAGAAATACAAATATAAATATAAGTAGTAATTTATTATTTTATATTTTTAATATATATTACATTGTTATAAGGGTTATAGTATCAGTTTGAACAAAGGAATTTCAGAGCATGGATTGGTAGTAGTACTGCAATCGGACCTGATAATGCCAGAAATAATTCTGATCAGAGAACAGAGAGTAGGGAGTTCCATCCAGGGAGAATATCATGAACGAAAGGTCAAAAAGATGTATCCAAATAGATGGCATGTCTCAGGAAAATGACAAGTAATTTGTTGTGTCCAGAGCAGAATGTGTACTGCTGGTTGAAAGAGTGGGAAAAGGAGAATAAATTGTGAAGGGGCTCGGATGTTCCTTATTCTATTAGCATTGGTGTGTGTGTGTGTGTGTGTGTGTGTGTGTGTGTGTGTGTTTTGGGAGGTGGTTGATGCTAAAGTCAATGGGAAAGAATTTTAGTAATAATATTAGATCTGCAATATAATCATTGATTCACTGCTTACCCTATGATGTTAGAGAACTTACCTAATGTTTTTAAGCCTCAGCTTTTTAAAAACAGAGAATATGGTCTTTATCTTGGTCTGTTGTTGAAAACATTAAATGAGATTACATAAACAAAGCACAAACATAGATGCATAGAAATGATACATGTGCTTTTCAACCTCTTCTGAACTGATTATTTACTTGACTTGAATATGCCATTATTCAATTATATTAGATAAGTAGCAATTTACTATATTTGCACAAGAAAACTTATGAACCAAGTTCTCCTAAGTTGAGTAGTAGCTAACTTCTTTCTCTACTTATATGGGCCCTGCATGTGCACTAATGTGACAGGGTATAAAGAAGAATAAATTACTTTGAAATAATAACTCAGATGCCAAGGGATGAACCTGATGGACAATTACTAAGAACATCACTTCATCAATATAGATATATGTTTGTCATTCATTTATTTGTACATTCATTCATTCATCCAAAGAACATGTAACAAATACTATATGCCAGGTACCACGCTAAGTGACAGTGAAGCAGAGATGTCTATGAAATGCTTCCTCGTCTTACAGAGTTCTCTCAGAGTCTAATTGCAAGTAGCCATGATTCATCTTAGCCACCTATAAATTATTCACATGCACATTTTTTTTACTTCTAAGGAAATTTATGACCTCAACAATGTATATATGTCACCTATATGTTTTAAGATTTTTTTTCAAGGCCCATACTGAAGATCTAAACATTCTGTGAGCCCATTATAAGCATCCAGTAGCTACTGTTCAAATTTATTTTTTCGTCTGATCCCTAAACCTCAATAATCTCTTTCAAGAATGCCTTTACCTCTTTGTCCAATGGAAAGAGGTCACTCTAAGTGCATTTTAATGTGTGCTGAAAACAGGCAGCACAGCTGAAGCCTGATTGAAAATCTGATCTTGTCTCTAATGTCACAAGGACATCCTCAGACAATGACTGAAGAGCTATGCACTAGTACCCAGCTGGATCCCTGATCCTTACATTGACAGATGCATTATCAACAGAGACATTGATTTAGAATGAATTAAGTAACCAATTTCCATTTTCAAGCCTCCAATTCCATTTTAGCACCAGGAGATATTAACCACTATTCTTGTAGGTGAAACCTGATTGTGTTAAGGAGGGTACCTGGACAATTGGAGGGAGCCAGGATAGGAAATTAGAGTTCTAAGTTCTGTTCCCATCTCTAGCCTGCTGGGTCACCCTGAGAAACTCACATTGTGACTGAGTCTCAGCTTCTAAAAATCAAATAAATGTTACTTTCTCTAATCCTGAAAAAAATTTTGAATTACTGATTTGCTATGTACAACACTCTCAAGGTAACTATATGCAAGGAATTGCTGTAAATGCAAGAGTTTGCAAATTATTGAAATGAAACACTGGGTTGGCCTTGAAATATACTACTTTTCATTTGTGTAGCCAGCAAACTAAAGAGCAAAGTGAAGCACTTAAATGCTCTCATTTCCATCATGATTCCAGCAGATTGATTGAGCATAGCAGAGGAGGAAGGGAAGAAAATAAATCTTATGTACAAAGTCATTGTAAGATATACCAAAATATGAATATTGTGTAATAATTCTTCTGGATATAATTGTGCTACATTAAATATTTTAAAGACATATTGATGCTATTTGTCATCAAAAAAATTTAAACAACAAAGGTGTAACCCGAATTATATTGAGACAAATTGTGAATACACCGTTTTACCCTAGAGTATTTTCTCCCTTTCTCACTTTTTCTAATAGCATAATTATATAGTATTTTATAATTCACATATAAGTCAATTCATTTTAGCTAGTATGATTCTCTTTATTTCATACTTGAAGAAACTGAAGCTCAGGGAGATTGTTATTTGCTAACATTTCCTATCTAGGACTAAAACTCTTGCATTCTGCATCCATTGCTAGTGATCTGTCTGCCACAGAATGCTGTGTGTACTAAATTGTGGTACAACTAAAAAGAGCTATGACATCCGAGACATTCAAAAGATTAATTTGAGCCAAAGGCTTCATGGAAAGAAGATTGCAGTATTGAAGTGGGATACTTGAAGTATGGCATTTATTCATATCAGAGAACATTCAAACACATGGAGCTTTACCTTATTTTTAACCTCATGATGATACCCATAGTTTCTAAAAGTAAATGGTTCCTTATATTTTATTAGTGGTGTGTTTTATAGACTCTATTTGGGGGAGTTCCATTAAAAACAAGGACAAATACCTTTGGGAAATGTTGCATATAATATCCTTTTCTTGGAGATTGATAGTGCATATTAGTAACATGTTTTGAGAAATCCTGTAAAGAAGAATTTTGTTCAAGTTTGTTAAACTTGGCTTTAATTTCTTTTTCTTGTTTTAAATCCAACGCCTATTAAACCTCTCCTGGAACACTAATATTTACAGGAAATGCAATTTGGAAAATAGAAAGCAACAGTACCATTTCTCTTATTAACTGCATCACTCTTTTTTCTTCCATAATTATCCTTTTTAAAGTATAGTTATTTTCTTTGAGAGAGAGAAGACATAGACTGTAAAACTGGGGGAGGGACAGAGAGAGAGAGGAAGAGAGAGAATCCCAAACAGGCTCTTCACTGTCAATGCAGAGCCTGATGTGGGGCTCAAACTCACGAACTGTGAGATCATGACCTGGGTCAAAGTCAGATGCTTAACGAACTGAGACACCCAGGAACCGCTAACTATCCTTTTTTTAAAAAAATTATTTATTTGTTTTGAGAGAGAGAGAGAGAGAGAGAGAGAGAGAGAGAGAGAGAGAACACATACAAGAGCAAACAGATGAAGGTCAGAGGGAGGAAGAGAGAAAATCCCAAGCAGACTCTGTGCTGACAGCTTGCTGACAGCATGGAGCCTGAAGCCTGACTTGGGGCTTGATCTCACGAAGTGTGAAATCAGGATCTGAGCTGAAATCAGGAGTGGGTCACTAAACTAACTCAGCCAGCCAGACACCCCCATAATTATCCTTTATGTGAAAACTAAAAGAATCCAACATAAATTGATGGTGAATATGGCAGTACTCATAGTTAGTATCATTAGAGTGGAAACCTAGGCCAGGATCTGTTTTTCCTATACTTACTAAAGAGCCTCACACATCACAGTTGCTCATTATATCCCAATGATGTTTCTGTAAAATTGACGTATAAATCTGTTCTGCACATTTTTTATCCATGAGAAGAATAAAATAATTTCAAGATATCTTGGAAAAATAAGTATTCAAAAATATTAGGCATTTATCTTTCTAAGAGCTGAGAGCTTAAACAGTTGTTTTTAAAAATATTTCCTGTGATTTCATAAACAGGTCATTTTATGGAATCTTTCCATTGCTCTTATTGAACTCTTGAGCTTAATCAAATACTGGTTGTGAGGTAATGATTTCTTTGTTGCTTTCTGGATATAACTCTTTTTGTGGCCTATTGTGATAGACTGAATTTTGCTAATACTGATGTACCTATCAGAATAAAGCCATATACTTGTGTGCTTTGTCACAAGGTCTTGAAATATCAAATCATCCCTGATGGCCAACCTCTTGGGAAAGGTACATCTATTTTGTACCAGAAACAGAAACTGAGAGGCAGAATTCTGTGTTATAGACTAGGAATCTCTCTCCTTTCAACTTACTAAGATGTCCAACGGTACTTTTAGATGGTGCATTGAAAGATTTTTCCTTTTACATGAAGGAATTCTGGAAGATATGAAATAAGAAATCTAGGCAACATGCTGTTGATGGTGTACTAGACTTGTGTGACTGATGTACTGATACTGCAAGACCATAAAGAAAATTGGTGCTAAGGCCCTCAAACCCTGGAAAAAAATCCAGACATGGTAGGACTCAAGAGTTGAATGTTTACCTCTCTAGTTTCATTCATTATTTCTCAATTTTTCACCAGACTCCTATGAAACAAATTTATTAAACATATTTCAGAATCTTGAATGGGTTACTCTCCCTCCCGTGTTGGTACTTTTCACATTCTATTCCCTCTACCTGGAATATTTTCCCTGGACCCTATTTCCAATCCAATTTGATAAATTCCTACACATGCTTCAGTTCTTCCCTCAGATGTTATTTTTTTCTGGGAAGATATTCTTGATGCCTGTATTCTTTCATTTAGGATATAATTTCTTTTTTTAACATAATTTATTGGCAAATTGGTTTCCATACAACACCCAGTGCTCATCCGAGCAAGTGCCCTCCTCAATGCCCATCACCCACCTTCCCCTCTCCCCCACCCCCATGAACCCTCAGTTTCTTCTCAGTATCCAAGAGTCTCTTATGGTTTGCCTCCCTCCCTCCCTCTCTGTAATTTCCCCCCCTTTCCCTCCCCCATGGTCTCTGTTAAGTTTTTCAAGATCCACCTATGAGTGAAAACATATGGTATCTGTCTTTCTCTGCCTGAATTATTTCACTTAGCATAATACCCTACAGTTCCATCCACATTACTGCAAATGGCCAGATTTCATTCTTTCTCATTGCTAAGTAGTATTCCATTGTATATATAAACCACATCTTCTTTATCCATTCCTCAGTTGATGGACATTTAGCCTCTTTCCATAATCTAACTACTGTTGAAAGTACTGCTATAAACATTGGGGTACACGTGCCCCTATGCATCAACACTCCTGTATCCGTTGGGTAAATTCCTAGCAGTGCTATTGCTGGGTCATAGGGTAGATCTATTTTTAATTTTTTGGGGAACCTCCACACTGTTTTCCAGAGCAGCTACACCAGTTTGCATTCCCACCAACAGTGCAAGAGGGTTCCCGTTTCTTCACATACTTTCCAGCATCTATAATCCCCTGATTTCTTGATTTTAGCCACTCTGACTGGCATAAGGTGGTACCTCAGTGTGGTTTTGATTTGTATTTCCCTGATAAGGAGTGACGTTGAGCATCTTTTCATGTGCCTGTTGGCCATCTGGATGTCTTCTTTGGAAGACTGTCTATTCACATCTTCTACCCATTTCTTCACTGGATTATTTGTTTTTCGGATGTGGAGTTTGGTGTGTTCTTTGTACATTTTGGATACTATCCCTTTATCTGATATGTCATTTGCAAATATATTTTCCCATTCCATCAGTTGCCTTTTAGTTTTATTGAGTGTTTCCTTTGCAGTGCAGAAGATTTTATCTTGATGAGGTCACAATAGTTCATTTTTGCTTTTAATTCTCTTGCTTTTGGAGATGTGTAGAGTAAGAAATTGCTGTGGCTGAGGTCAAAGAGGTTTTTCCCTGCTTTCTCCTCTAGGGTTTTGATGGTTTTTGTCTCACATTCAGGTCCTTTATCCATTTTGAGTTTATTTTTGAGTATGGTGTGAGAAAGTGATCTAGTTTCATTCTTCTGCATGTTGCTGTCCAGCTCTACCAGCACCACTTGTTAAAGAGACTGTCTTTTTTCCAAAGTATACTCTTTTCTGCTTTGTCAAAGATTAGTTGGCCTTACATTTGTGGGTCCAATTCTGGGGTCTCTATTCTATTCCATTGGTCTATGTGTCTGTTTTTGTGCCAATACCATACTGTCTTGATGATTACAGCTTTGTAATAGAAGCTAAAGCCTGGGATTGTGATGCCTCCTGCTCTGGATTTCTTCCTCAATATTATTACTTTGGCTATTCAGGGTCTTTTATGGTTCCATATAAATTTTAGGATTCTTTGCTCTAGCTTTCAGAAGAATATTGGTGCAATTTTGAATGGGATTGCATTGAATGTATACATTGCTTTGGGTAGTATTGACATTTTAACCATATTTATTCTTCCAATCCATGAGCACGGAATGTTTCTCCATTTGTGTCTTCAATTTCCTTCATAAGGTTTCTATACTTTTCAGCATACAGATTTTTTACATCGTTAGTTAGGTTTATTCATAGGTATTTTATGGTTCTTGGTGCAATTTGTGTCTTCAGTTTCCTTCATAAGGTTTCTATAGTTTTCAGCATACAAATCTTTTACATCTTTAGTTAGGTTTATTCGTGGGTATTTTATGGTTCTTGGTGCAATTGTGAATGGGATCATTTTCTTGATTTCTCTTTCTATTGCTTCATTTATTGATGTATAAAAATGCAACTGATTGCTGCGCATTGGTTTTGTACCCTGCGACTTTTCTGAATTCATTTATCGGTTCTAGCACACTTTTGGTGGAGTCTTCCGGGTTTTCCGTGTAGAGTATGATGTTGTCTGAGAAAAGTGAAAATTTGATTTCATATTTGCCAATTTTGATGCCTTTGATTTCGTTTTGTTGTTGGATTGCTGATGCTAGAAATTCCAGCACTATGTTAAACAAAAGCAGTGAGAGAGGACATCTCTGTTGTGTTCCTGATGTCAGGGAGAAAGCTCTCAGTTTTTCCCCATTGAGGATGATGTTAGCTGTGGGCTTTTCATAAATGGGTTTTCTTTTGTTGAAGTATGTTCCTTCTATCCCGACTTTCTTGAGGGTTTTTATTAAGAAAGGATGCTGTATTTTGTCAAATGCTTTTTTTTTATTCTATTCATAGGATCATATGGTTCTAATTCTTCTATTAATATGATGTCTCACATTGATTGATTTGCAAATATTGAACCAGCCCTGCAGCCCAGGAATGAATCCCACTTGATCATGATGAATAATTCTTTTTATATGCTGTTGAATTAGATTTGCTAGTATCTTGTTGAGAATTTTTACATCCATATTCATCACAGATATTGGCCTGTAATTTTCCTTTTTCGTGGGGTCTCTGTCTGGTTTGGGAATCAAAGTAACGCTGCTTCATAGAATAAGTCTGGAAGTTTTCCTTCCCTTTCTATTTTTTGGAACAGCTTGAGAAGGATCAGTACTAACTCTGCTTTAAATGTCTGGTAGAATTCCTCTGGGAAGCCATATGGTCCAGGAATCCTATTTGTTGGGATATTTTTGATAAATGATTCAATTTCTTCACTAGTTATGGGTCTGTTCAAATTTTCTATTTCTTCCCGTTTGTGTTTGGGTAGTATGTGTGTGTGTTAGGAATATGTCCATTTCTTCCAGGTTGTCCAATTTGTTGGCTTATAATTTTTCATCGTATTTTCTGATAATTGTATTTTGAGGGATTGGTTGTAATAATTCCATTTCATTCATGATTTTATCTATATGTGTCTTCTGTCTTTTATTTTTGAAAATCTTGCTAGAGGTTTATCAATTTTCTTTAGTTTTTCAAAAACCAGCTGTTAGATTCATTGACCTGTTCTACTGGTTTTTTTTGTGGGGGGGATTCTATATTGTTTATTTGTGCTCTGATCTTTATTATTTCTCTTCCTTTGCTGGCCTTGGGGTTTCTTGTTCTTCTGCTTCTACCTCCTTTAGGTGTGCTGTTAGATTTTCTATTTGGATTTTTCTTGTTTCTTGAGATAGGACTGGATTGCAATGTATTTTCTTCACAGGACTGCCTTTGCTGCATCCCAGAGTCTGGACTGTCGTGTTTTCATTTTCATTTGTTTCCATATGTTTTTTTTTATTTCTTCCTTAATTGCTTGGTTGACCCATTCATTCCTTTCTTTATTTGTTTTTTTACTATATGAAATTTATTTTCAAATTGGTTTCCATACAACACCCAGTGCTCATCCAAAAAGGTGCCCTCCTCAATACCCATCACGCAACCTCCCCTCCCTCCCACCCCCCATCAACCCTCAGTTTGTTCTCAGTTTTTAACAGTCTCTTATGCTTGGCTCTCTCCCACTCTAACCTCTTTTTTTTTTCCTTCCCCTCACCCATGGGTTTCTGTTAAGTTTCTCAGGATCCACATAAGAGTGAAACCATATGGTATCTGTCTTTCTCTGTATGGCTTATTTCACTTAGCATCACACTCTCCAGTTCCATCCACGTTGCTACAAAAGGCCATATTTCATTTTTTCTCATTGCCATGTAGTATTCCATTGTGTATATAAACCACAATTTCTTTATCCATTCATCAGTTGATGGACATTTAGTCTCTTTCCATAATTTGGCTATTGTTGAGAGTGCTGCTATAAACATTGGGGTACAAGTGCCCCTATGCATGAGTACTCCCGTATCCCTTGGATAAATTCCTAGCAGTGCTATTGCTGGGTCATAGGGTAGGTCTATTTTTAATTTTCTGAGGAACCTCCACACTGCTTTCCAGAGCGGCTGCACCAATTTGCATTCCCACCAACAGTGCAAGAGGGTTCCCGTTTCTCCACATCCTCTCCAGCATCTAGAGTCTCCTGATTTGTTCATTTTGGCCACTCTGACTGGCGTGAGGTGATATCTGAGTGTGGTTTTGATTTGTATTTCCCTGATAAGGAGCGACATTGAACATCTTTTCATGTGCCTGTTGGCCATCTGGATGTCTTCTTTAGAGAAGTGTCTGTTCATGTTTTCTGCCCATTTCTTCACTGGGTTATTTGTTTTTCGGGTGTGGAGTTTGGTGAGCTCTTTATAGATTTTGGATACTAGCCCTTTGTCTGATATGTCATTTGCAAATATGTTTTCCCATTCCGTTGGTTGCCTTTTAGTTTTGTTGGTTGTTTCCTTTGCTGTGCAGAATCTTTTTATCTTCATCAGGTCCCAGTAATTCACTTTTGCTTTTAATTCCCTTTCCTTTGGGGATGTGTCCAGTAAGAGATTGCTATGGCTGAGGTCAGAGAGGTCTTTTCCTGCTTTCTCCTCTAAGGTTTTGATGGTTTCCTGTCTCACATTCAGGTCCTTTATCCATTTTGAGTTTATTTTTGTGAATGGTGTGAGAAAGTGGTCTAGTTTCAACCTTCTGCATGTTGCTGTCCAGTTCTCCCAGCACCATTTGTTAAAGAGACTGTCTTTTTTCCATTGGATGTTCTTTCCTGCTTTGTCAAAGATGAGTCGGCCATACGTTTGGGGGTCTAGTTCTGGGGTTTCTATTCTATTCCATTGGTCTCTGTGTCTGTTTTTTTGCCAATACCATGCTGTCTTGATGATTACAGCTTTGTAGTAGAGGCTAAAGTCTGGGATTGGGATGCCTCCTGCTTTGGTCTTCTTCAAAATTACTTTGGCTATTCGGGGGCTTTTGTGGTTCCATATGAATTTTAGGATTGCTTGTTCTAGTTTCGAGAAGAATGCTGGTGCAATTTTGATTGGGATTGCATTGAACGCATAGATAGCTTCGGGTAGTATTGACATTTTGACAATATTTATTCTTCCAATCCATGAGCAGGGAATGTCTTTCCATTCTTTAAATCTTCTTCAATTACCTTCATAAGTTTTCTATAGTTTTCAGCATACAGATCGTTTACATCTTTGGTTAGATTTATTCCTAGGTATGTTATGCTTCTTGGTGCAAATGTGAATGGGATCAGTTTCTTTATTTGTCTTTCTGTTGCTTCATTGTTAGTGTAAAAGAATGCAACTGATTTCTGAACATTGATTTTGTATCCTGCAACTTTGCTGAATTCATGAGTCAATTCTAGCAGACTTTTGGTGGAGTCTATCGGATTTTCCATGTATTATATCATGTCATCTGCAAAAAGCGAAAGCTTGACTTCATCTTTGCCAATTTGATGCCTTTGATTTCCTTTTGTTTGATTGCTGATGCTAGAACTTCCAGCACTATGTTAAACAACAGCGGTGAGAGTGGGCATCCCTGTCGTGTTCCTGATCTCAGGGAAAAAGCTCTCAGTTTTTCCCCATTGAGGATGATGTTAGCTGTGGGCTTTTCATAAATGGCTTTTATGATCTTTAAGTATGTTCTTTCTATCCCGACTTTCTCAAGGATTTTTATTAAGAAAGGTTGCTGGATTTTGTCAAAGGCCTTTTCTGCATCGATTGACAGGATCATATGGTTCTTCTCTTTTTTTTTTTTGTTAATGTGATGTATCACATTGATTGATTTGCAAATGTTGAACCAGCCCTGCATCCCAGGAATGAATCCCACTTGATCATGGTGAATAATTCTTTTTATATGCCGTTGAATTTGATTTGCTAGTATCTTATTGAGAATTTTTGCATCCATATTCATCAGGGATATTGGCCGGTACATCTCTTTTTTTACTGGGTCTCTGGCTGGCTTAGGAATCAAAGTAATACTGGCTTCATAGAATGAGTCTAGAAGTTTTCCTTCCCTTTCTATTTCTTGGAATAGCTTGAGAAGGATAGGTATTATCTCTGCTTTAAACGTCTGGTAGAACTCCCCTGGGAAGCCATCTGGTCCTGGACACTTATTTGTTGGGAGATTTTTGATAACCGATTCAATTTCTTCGCTGGTTATGGGTCTGTTCAAGCTTTCTATTTCCTCCTGATTGAGTTTTGGAAGAGTGTGGGTGTTCAGGAATTTGTCCATTTCTTCCAGGTTGTCCAATTTGTTGGCATATAATTTTTCATAATATTCCCTGATAATTGCTTGTATTTGTGAGGGATTGGTTGTAAAATTCCATTTTCATTCATGATTTTATCTATTTGGGTCATCTCCCTTTTCTTTTTGAGAAGCCTGGCTTGAGGTTTGTCAATTTTGTTTATTTTTTCAAAACACCAACTCTTGGTTTCGTTGATCTGCTCTACAGTTTTTTTAGATTCTATATTGTTTATTTCTGCTCTGATCTTTATTCTTTCTCTTCTTCTGCTGGGTTTAGGCTGCCTTTGCTGTTCTGCTTCTAGTTCCTTTAGGTGTGCTGTTAGATTTTGTATTTGGGATTTTTCTTGTTTCTTAAGATAGGCCTGGATTGCAATGTATTTTCCTCTCAGGACTGCCTTCGCTGCGTCCCAAAGCGTTTGGATTGTTGTATTTTCATTTTCGTTTGTTTCCATATGTTTTTTAATTTCTTCTCTAATTGTCTGGTTGACCCACTCATTCTTTAGTAGGGTGTTCTTTAACCTCCATGCTTTTGGAGCTTTTCCAGACTTTTTCCTGTGGTTGATTTCAAGCTTCATAGCATTGTGGTCTGAAAGTATGCATGGTATAATTTCAATTCTGGTAAACTTATGAAGGGCTGTTTTGTGACCCAGTATATGATCTATCTTGGAGAATGTTCCATGTGCACTTGAGAAGAAAGTATATTCTGTTGCTTTGGGATGCAGAGTTCTAAATATATCTGTCAAGTCCATCTGATCCAATGTGTCATTCAGGGCCCTTGTTTCTTTATTGACCGTGTGTCTAGATGATCTATCCATTTCTGAAAGTGGGGTGTTAAAGTCCCCTGCAATTACCACATTCTTCTCAATAAGGTTGCTTATGTTTATGAGTAGTTGTTTTATATATTTGGGGGCTCCGGTATTCGGCGCATAGACATTTATAATTCTTAGCTCTTCCTGATGGATAGGCCCTGTAACTATTATACAATGCCCTTCTTCATCTCTTGTTACAGCCTTTAATTTAAAGTCTAGTTTGTCTGATATAAGTATGGCTACTCCAGCTTTCTTTTGGCTTCCAGTAGCATGATAAATAGTTCTCCATCCCCTCACTCTCAATCTAAAGGTGTCCTCAGGTCTAAAATGAATCTCTTGTAGAGAGCAAATAGATGGGTCTTGTTTTTTTATCCATTCTGATGCCCTATGTCGTTTGGTTGGCGCATTTAGTCCATTTACATTCAGTGTTATTATAGAAAGATATGGGTTTAGAGTCATTGTGATGTCTGCATGTTTTATGCTTGTAGTGATGTCTCTGGTACTTTGTCTCACAGGATCCCCCTTAGGATCTCTTGTAGGGCTGGTTTAGTGGTGACAAATTCCTTCAGTTTTTGTTTGTTTGGGAAGACCTTTATCTCTCCTTCTATTCTAAATGACAGACTTGCTGGATAAAGGATTATCGGCTGCATTTTTTTTCTGTTTAGCACACTGAAGCTATCGTGCCAATTCTTTCTGGCCTGCCAAGTGTCAAAAGAGAGATCAGTCACGAGTCTTATAGGTCTCCCTTTATATGTGAGGGCACGTTTATCCCTTGCTGCTTTCAGAATGTTCTCTTTATCCTTGTATTTTGCCAGTTTCACTATGATATGTTGTGCAGAAGATTGATTCTAGTTACGTCTGAAGGGAGTTCTCTTTTCCTCTTGGATTTCAATGCCTTTTTCCTTCCCCAGTTCAGGGAAGTTCTCAGCTATTATTTCTTCAAGTACCCCTTCAGCACCTTTCCCTCTCTCTTCCTCCTCTGGGATACCAATTATGCGTATATTATTTCTTTTTAGTGTATCACTTAGTTCTCTAATTTTCCCCTCATGCTCCTGGATTTTTTTATCTCTCTTTCTCTCAGCTTCCTCTTTTTCCATAACTTTATCTTCTAGTTCACCTATTCTCTCCTCTGCCTCTTCAATCCGAGCTGTCGTTGTTTCCATTTTGTTTTGCATTTCGTTTAAAGTGCTTTTCAACACCTCGTGACTGTTCCTTAGTCCCTTGATCTCTGTAGCAAGAGATTCTCTGCTGTCCTCTACACTGTTTTCAAGCCCAGTGATTAATTTTATGACTATTATTCTAAATTCACTTTCTGTTATATTATTTAAATCCTTTTTGATCAGTTCATTAGCTGTTGTTATTTCCTGGAGATTCTTCTGAGGGGAATTCTTCCGTTTGGTCATTTTGGATAGTCCCTGGCGTGGTGAGGACCTGCAGGCACTTCCCCTGTGCTGTGGTGTATAACTGGAGTTGGTGGGCGGGGCCACAGTCAAACCTGATGTCTGTCCCCAGCCCACCACTGGGGCCACAGTCAGACTGGTGTGTGCCTTCTCTTCCCCTCTCCTAGGGGCGGGATTCACTGTGGGGTGGCGTGGCCCGTCTGGGCTACTTGCACACTGCCAGGCTTGTGATGCTGGGGATCTGGCGTATTAGCTGGGGTGGGTAGGAAAGGTGCACGGGGGTGGAGGGGCAGGCTTAGCTCGCTTCTCCTTAGGTGATCCACTTCAGGAGGGGCCCCTCTTCCGTGGGCCTCTCGTCTGCGCTTGGCTCCGGAGACTCCGTTCTGCTAATCCTCTGGCTGTTTTCTGGGTTATTTAGGCAGGTGTAGGTGGAATCTAAGTGATCAGCAGGACGTTCGGTGAGCCCAGCGTCCTCCTACGCCGCCATCTTCCCTCTCTCCTCGCCAAAATAATTTCTCCAGAGTAATTAACAGGCGTTATCTACCTAAGGAATGGAACAAATAGGAAATTCACGTTCTAAGGAGCTGCCTTGTTTGTGCCAGTGGCCCCACGCTAGCTCTTTATTAATTGCACCACCTGGGATGCTGATAGCAAGCTGAGCTTTGGAACATTTCAGGCCTGGCATGGAATGCAGTTTTACACAAGTGTCTTGTGGTTCAAAAATCCGATTTCACAGCTTATCTTCCGTTAGATGAAAGTGTTTACGGTGTGTCTGGAGCTGGAGTAAGTTCCTGCGGGTGCCCAAGAGCAGGGGCCTCCTCTCTCCTCTCATTAATTTGCTGATGCTTAACTGCACTGACGCAGCGGTGAGATACCGGGGAGAGAGCGACCCATTCATTCTTTTAAAAAAAATTAACGTTTATTCATTTTTTGAGAGACAGAGACAGAGCGTGAGTGGGGGAGGGGCAGAGAGAGGGAGACACAGAATCTGAAGCAGGCTCCAGGCTCTGAACTGACAGCACAGAGTCCAACTCGGGGCTTGAAGCCACAAACCATGAGATCATGACCTGAGCCAAACTCGGATGCTTAACCGACTGAGCCACACAGGTGCCCCAACCCATTCATTCTTTAGTAGTATGTTCTTTAACCTCCATGTATATGGAGGTTTTCCAAACTTTTTCCTGTGGTTGATTTCAACTTTCATAGCATTGTCATCTGAAAGTGTGCATGGTATGATCTCAATTCTTTTATATTTATTGAGGGCTGTTTTGTGACCCAGTATGTGATCTATCTTGGAGAATGTTCCATGTGCACTTGAGAAGAATATGTCTTCTGCTGATTTTGAATGAAAAGTTCTGAACATATCTGTCAAACCTTTCTGGTCCAGTGTATCATTCAGGGCCATTGTTCCTTTACTGATTTTCTGCCTAGATGATCTGTCCATTGTTGTATGTTGAGTATTAAAATCCCCTGCAATTATTGTATTCTTATCAATAAGATTGCTTATGTTTGTGATTAATTGTTTTATATATTTGGGTCCTGTCAAATTGGGTACATAAACATTTATAATTGTTAGCTCTCCTTGATGGATAGACCCCATAATTATTATATAATGTTTTTCTTCATCTCTTGTTACAGCCTTCAGTTTAAAATCTAGTTTGTCTGATATAAGTATGGCTACTCCAGCTTTCTTTTGACTTCCAGTAGCATGATAGATGGTTCTCCATCCCTTCACTTTCAATATGAAGGTGTCCAAAGATCTAAAATGGGTCTCTTGTAAGCAGGAAATAGATGGGTATTGCTTTTTTATATCCATTCTGATATCCTATCTTTTGGTTGGAGCATTTAGTCCATTTACATTCAGCGTTATTATTGAAAGATATGGATTTAGTGTCATTGTGTTATCTGTAGGATTCATGCTTGTAGTGATGCCTCTGTTCCTTATAGTCTTTGCAACATTCCACTCACAGAGTCCTCCTTAGGATCTCTTGTAGGGCTGGGTTAATGGTGACAAACTCCTTCAGTTTTTATTTCTCTGGGAAAACCTTTATCTCTCCTTCTATTCTGAATGGCAGTCTTGATGGATAAAGCGTTCTTGGCTCCATAGTTTTCCTATTCAGCACATTTAATATTTCCTGCCATTCCCTTCTGACCTGCCAAGTTTCAGTAGACAGGTCTGCTACTACCCTTATGTGTCTACCTTTGTAGGTTAAGGCCCCTTTGTCCCTAGCTGCTTTCAGAATTCTCTTTATCTTTGTATTTTGCCAGTTACACTATGATATGCTGTGCAGAAGATTGATTCCTGTTATGTCTGAAGGGAGTTCTCTGTGCCTCCTGGATTTCAGTGTCTGTTTCTTTCCCCAGATTGGGGATGTTCTAAGCTATGATTTGTTCAAGTATACCTTTGGCCTCTTTCTCTCTCTCTTCTTTTTCTTGAACTTCTATGATACAGATATTATTATATTTTATGGAGTCTCTTCTCTAATTCTCCTCCTCATGGTCCAGAAGTTTTTCTCTCTCTTGTTCTGAGCTTCATATGTTTCCATAATTTTGTCTTCTATTTCATCTATTCTCCCCTCTGCCTCTTCATTCATCATTGTCAACGCATCTAGTTTATTTTGCACCTCATTTACAGCATTTTTTATAATCGATCATGACTATTTTTTAGTTCCTTGACCTCTGCAGCAATAGATTCTCTGCTGACTTCTTCAAGCCCAACAATTAATCTTATGACTGTTATTCTAGATTCTTGATCAGATATATTGTTTATATCTGTTTTGATCAATTCTTCGGCTGTCATTTTTTTCCTGGCGTTTCTTTTGAGAATTCTTCTGTTTTGTCATTTTGGCTAGATTTCTGTCCCTTATGTGTTTTAAAAGCTTGTTATGTGTCCTGCACCTGCGAGGACTACTATATTAAAGAAGGGTCATACACTGTCCAGGGCCTGGCCCTTCAGAAGGTGTTTTTTGAAGTGTGTTACTTGCTCTCTGTTGTTGTGACTCTGATTGCTTTATCTCCCTACTCCTCATGATGTTTTGGACGCTCCACCATGTTGATTGAAGTTGCCCTGTAAAAAACAAAACAAAAGGAAAAACAAAAGAAAAACAGAAAACCAAAACCAAAACAAAAAGAAACAATGGGGGTAGTGAGGGCAGTGTTGGTGGAAGATTTCTTATCCCATACAAAGAGAGAAATGAGACAGGGGTGGGGGAAAAGGAAAAGAGAAAAAAAAATCGGCCAGGCTGAGAAATTATATGGCTTAATCCAGAGAGTGAGGAAAATAAAGAAGGGGATATAGAACAGGTATAAAGAAAATAGATTAAATATTTTTGCTTAGACAAACAACCAGAATAGCCCGACTAGTGGAGGGAAGAAATGAGAAGGAGAAATGTAAGAGAAAAACGTATATAATAAGAATTGTCCAAGAATTAAATCAGAAAATGCAAAACTGCTGTGTGCTTTAGAACCGGTGGCAGCACTGGTGTGGAGGCGAGGCTGTCTGATTCATCAGCATCTATCCTGCTCCAGTAGATACACAGTTACCAGGCACAGAGGAACGTGGTTTGGTGTGGGCAGGTCCCGCCTCCCCTGTGGGCCCACTGTAGTTCCCTGAAGCCCCACCTTATTGGTGATGGGGAGAAAAATGGCAACACCCCAGTCTCTCCTCCACAGACCAGGTGTCCAGTACCACTCTGTTCCACCATCTTTGCAGTGCTGTGGGCATGAAAAAGGTGGTTTGTCCATCTCCAATGATGCCCTGCTTCCCTGGCACTCAGCTGGGATTTAAACTCTGATGTCTTAAAGGGTTCTACCCCATGCACCCTGGTTCCAGGGAAGTGCCACTCTGCTCCACTGATAAATGGCCTCTCTCTGGTGGGTGCAGGTAGGGTCCTTCATCCCTTGAATGGTTATATACCTTCTTCCCACAGCCCTTGAAGGAGGAGATTGCTTTCTCCCACTGTGGACTGTGCCTCTGAACTAGTTACCAAGCCTGGGGATGGCTCTCCTCCTCCACAGGTGCATGAACAGGGCAGCCAGCCCCAGCCTGGAGAAAACCCCACAGTTAGAGATTGGATCTTTCTCCATCCTCAGTCCATGGTTTTTCTCTTGTACAAATACAGTCCTACACTTCTACAGCGTCTCTTTCTCTTTTCTTTGCCTCTCTGCAGAAGGGGATCCCTCCCTTAAGTGCCTACACTACCTATTTTATCTCTCCCAGTTCCCAGTCATGTACCTTATGACCTTCCAGTTGTCCCCGTGGGCCCCTGGAGATGTGTCTGTCACTCTGCAGCCCAGACTCTTAGAATTGCAAGTTCCTTGGCCTCAACACTGCTGTGTTTGAGGGACGAGGGAACTTTAGGTTCCCCTAATTCTCCATCATGTTGGATCTCTTCTCCCTAAAGAACTGAGGTGATGCAGACAAGTCCATGCCTTTTTCTCACCCTCCCCAAGACCTTGCATCTAAGTGGCAGCTGAAGAACCTACATTTGGTATTTTAAAATGCATTTTTCAGACGCATGCAGATAAAGTTTTATCCTCCCTTTCATATGAAGATTTTATTTATTTAAAATATAGGATAAGTGGTTTTCAAAGAAACCCCATTGTTATTTTTTTCTGTCAGCTGCCCATATCTGTCTCTGTTTGTTTGAGACTCTAACCATAATCCTTAAACAGAAATGGTGAAAAGGAGGAATCAACCAGGCTAGCAGTTGACAATGTACTGGGTCAGGGCATAGGGGTGCAAGAGCACATGACTCCACGGGTACCAAGCAGTCCAGGTGTGGCCACTTGCTGCTAACAAAATCCAATGACAGACAGATGGGTGGTGGTGAAAACAAGAAAGGAATTTATTTCATTGAGGCCAACACCAGGAAGACAGTGGACTAATGTCTCAATTACTGTCTCCAAAGTGATGAAAATACGTCCATGTTTATATAAGGAAAATGTGTTACAAAAATTGGTGGGTAAATCCAGGTGGGCAGGAAAGGTCAGGTTGATCATTGTCTTAGGTCGATCATTGTCGTATGGCCAGTCCCAGGTGGGGTTCTTGCTGGCTCAGGACCATCCGTATTGCTTGAGGGGGTAGTTTCAGTTCCCATCAGAGAATGCTCTGCCCACAGGGTCTCATGGTACATTTTTCTGGGAAATTGCGTTCAGTAATCTAATGGTTTGGTTATGAAAGGATTAAAAGAAAACAACCTCAGAAGGTTGACAGGTGACATTATTCTAGAAAGGTGAGACTGTGCTGATGTTTTTTCCCCCTTAACTTCAAACTTTAGTTTCAGATAGGATGAAACTCTCTAACATTAAATTTTTTGTTGAATGAATTGAAGAACATTTAATTAATCATATATTAGTCAATCATTAAGCAAGAGCCGTGAAGCTCCTTTGCTATGCCTAGCCATTTGCTAGATGTTACAGAAGGTATAATAATATTTCCAGACCTAAAAATTCTTGTTATCCTGTTGGGTAAACAAACAAGTCTCACAAATAAATCCTGAGATAATTTTACAAATTGTGAGTGTAAGGAATGTATTACAAAATGCATTTTTATGTAAGTTCAAGAAAAATAGAGATCACTGTGGGCTGGGGCCTTCAGGAAAATCAGGCAAAGATTCTCCAGAGGATGGAATATCCTAGCTGGTCCTTGAAAGACTGTAGTATGCTTTTACTTGTTAGAGGTTGAATGGACACTATTCATTTGCTTAAGAAATGTATGTTTAGTTAAAACTGTTAAATTACTAGAAGGAAAGGAGATGAACAGAGATGAGGGGAAGACAAATAATATTCTCTGCGATACAGGAAACTAGCTTGATAAAGGGGCTGGCCTATCAGTTTTGTTTGTTTGAATGCAAATTATGACAATAATATACATTAAAGTATAGGCTCATCTACCCACACTCTTCTCTTGTGCTCATTTCTTATGGAAGACAAGACAGATTTAGAACTGTAGCTTAGAATAATAGTAAACACTTATATAGCACTTGCTCTATGTCAGGAACTGTTCTAACCACTTTCCAACTATTCATTTATTTCAGTTTCATAACACTGTAAGTCTTAATGGAATAAAAAAAAACTAAGGTACAGAGAAATACAGTAACTTGCCCAAGGTCATATAACTAATAACTACCAGAACCAGGATTTGAACCAGGAAGCTTCTTTCCAGTTTTTAAATACTATTCACTGTGGCTTAGGTTATACTGTACTTGCAAAACTTTAGTTGACTTCTAGGTATATCTATATGTGGTTAAACTTCTGTCCTTGGTGCTTCTTAGATCTCTAATTTATTTTTTCCATATATTGTGTAGCTTCTGAGGAAATTTGTTGGGAGTGTTGATCCAGGGATCAGGGAGGAGATTATGTATTTAAGAAAAATAAAACTTTTCAGTATCTCTGTAATCATGATATAAATTATTGAATAGTTAGCTGGTTTCTTTGATCAAGCTCTAATGTAGCAGTGAGTTGAGGACTATATTAATCTACCAGCTGACTATATGCCAACACGGTGTAACTTGTACACCCTCAATAAGACAGGTCAGGATCCTACAGCAGATAACTGTCTAGCTGTCTCAGTAGCTCTCCTACAGTGAGCAGACATTCTGAGGAGGTACAAATATTTTTCCACCAGCCTCTGTCTTCTCATTTGTTTGGTCGTCCTCTATCATGGAGTTTTTCTTCTTTTATGTACTTAAGTTTTTTAATGGTTATTTATTTTTGAGGGAGAGAGAGTAACAGAGCGTTAGTGGGGAGTGGCAGAGAGAGAGGGAGACGTAGAATTTGAAGCAGGCTCCAGGCTCTGAGCTGTCAGCACAGAGCCAGACATGGGACTTGAACCCACAAGCTGTGAGATTATGACCTGAGCCAAAGTTGGGTGCTTAACTGACTGAGCCACCCAGGCACCCCTATCGTGGAGTCTTTCTGACAAGATTTATATTTATGAGTAATAACTGTTTCTTATATTTAGCCCTCCAAAAATCTAGACCAACTACAACAAAAGTACTTGATGGATAAGTCAAGTTGGTAATGGATAGTAAAGCTATGCTTGATGTAGGTATTGACATTGGATAAGTTTCAATTCCTTTAGTTTTTGAGAACCTGTACCCAAAGCATAAACATTTCTGCCAAGCTCCTTCACAATTTTTTTTCTGAATTCAAATCTGGATGGAAAAGCTAAGCACATCTGCTAGGGTCATGTTTGCCCAGCATACTGCATAAGGCCTTTGCTCTTTCACCTTCCCCAGTGGCTCAAACTAATGCCCACCCTCATGCTTTTCTCAGTGCTGATCCTGTTAAAAAAATATTTCACACTTCCCCCAACCTGATAACAGATCTCGAGGCCTGCATTAGAAATAGAAAATAGTTCAGTTTCATTAAAATGCTGAGGTTCTACCTCAAAATATTATTTTGTTTATTTTGCCTTTGTTTGGGAAGGTAGAGGAAGGGAATTCCACTATGCTTATCACAGTGATTGACAGAAATGAAGCATGAAAGAGAGCAACTGTGTTTATGAGCCATGGACGTGAAAACTAGACAAGACCTGGATCATATATTTTTAACAACTCAATAAATTTCTTTCACCCATTCCCCAAATCTTCACATTCCAGCCAGAAAAGAATGACATCAGGTTTCAGCTAGAAATGAATTTTTGTTTGTGAAGGTTGGAAAGTTATAAGACTATAAGACATATTTTTTAAATGAAACTGCAGTTTCCTCCAGAATCTCACTCAAATGTAGTCCTTGGGGCCATGCTATTCATATAGGAAAGAAAACCTTATAGCAAACTCTTTGTGCTACTTCAGGAACTAAATTTTCTTGGACGAGTCTGAGACAGCCTATTTTTATGCCATGGTCTGTATTGTTCTCCCACTGTATTAGAGGAAAGTCTGACTTCCCTTACTCTCCTAAACCCTTGACATTAGAGTGGACTCAGGAGAGAATTGGTTATGGTAAACACATTTTGTGAAGGACGTTTGAGAAGTTTAGACCCAATCAATGGGCAAGCTGTGCCTATGTCTGATATCCTATGTCTCATTTCTGGGAAGTCCTGATGAAAGACAACATTTGTCTTCCAGAGCTAAAATCCATTTTTCCCTTTAATTATATATTCCTCCACCTTAAAGATATTCTTCTACCCTTATTGAGGCAATACATTGAAAAGAACACAGACTTTGAAGGAAAACAGATTGGAAACATGGCTGTGCAAAATAGTAGCTTTGAGTGAAGTCTTGGAAAAACAGTGAATAGGTCTTACTCTGTTTTTGTCCTCTGTAAATAGCAAATAATAGTACTCATCCTGCAGGATTATTCAGAGCAGATGGCATACATATATACAAATGAGATATAAATCTATATAAATATAACAAATACTGAAGTCCCTACTCTATATATTTCTTATGGTGATGTTTCCATTTATCCTCAAATGTGAATGATAGGTCTTAAGAAACGTGTTGTCATTTTCTTCCCTGTTTTCTCTTGTTTCTTACTTTTCACTATGGTTAATTTATTTTGGAAGGTGCTCCTAAGTACATGCTGAATGAATTTGATTGAAAAGAAATGTTACAAGGGATTCTTTTTCCCAAGGACGTTGGTTAATTGTTAGTCATCCAAAGTAACAGTTTTCAAAAGGAGAGTGGGTCTCCATTATTATAGTGTAGAACTGCCCTGGATCCTAGACTATAGGCACAAACATCTACATGATACAATTTGAGAACAGTTAGCAAAAACGTCCGCCCTAACCCTAATGATCTTCATTATAATGGCCTTGCCACCTGCCCCTATCTCCTACCACATGCCTTTTTGTATGGTAAAGAACATATTACATGATGCCAACTTTGTAAATTGTGACACATATGCCATGGTATTCTTTGTCCCCTAACAGTGTAGAAATTGCAAAATGTCCATGACTTTGAAAAAGGAAAGAGGAATAATTGTTACAGTTTTGGATATTTCAGCTGACAGTATCACTTATGAAATATCTACCTAGCAGATTTTCTTCCCTCTACCCAGCTCTCATATATTTATTTTTATTAGTTCTTCCATATATTTATTCAGCATATTTTACTTGACACTTTTTATGTATGAGACACTCTTTTAATTGTTGGGAAGAGAATGGAGAACAAGGCAAATGAAGACTGTTCTTAAGGACTTTACATTGTAGTGGGAGGATCAGACAGTAAAAAGTAAACAAATAAGATAATTATAGTTGTGAAAAGAGCTGTGATGAAAATAAACATGCTGATGAGATAGACTGATTGTAAGGCCCTCTTTTATATTGGGTGGTCAAAGGCCTCTCCCATAAGGTGGCATTTAAACTGAGGCATGAATGGTGAGAATAAGCCAGCAGTGCTGAGAAATGGGAAGGTCCTCTGATATGGGAAAGAAATAGACATGCTGAAGAAATGAAAGAAATTGGTGTGGCTTGATTGTACTACACAAGGAGGTAAGGAGTATGGGGCGGGGTTGGGTGGGGGCGGAGATGAAGCTCTGTAAGCCAAGGTAAACAGTCTGAATTTCATTGCAATGTGAATGGAAGACTATTGTAGAATTCTAACTCACTGACTATTGTCCAATTTACATTTTTAAATGATTATCTTTTGTGTGACTAATGGACTTTAGCTAAACATAGGAAGAAACTGGAACTCTTGTTATGAGGCAATGAGAGAATTCCAGGTGAAAGATGATGGTGATAGAATTTTGGATTCCATGAATTCTATTATAATTCTTGGAATATAATTTTAAAAGTACAGATAGTTAAATGTGTTTATATTTAGGACATATTTAGGAGATATGGCTGCTAGAAATCATATTGGATTGGATATAGGAGATAAGGGAAAAAGAGAAATCAGGGATGGTTCCTAGGTTTGGAACTTGAGCAACAAGTAAACAATTGTTATAGTTGATGTGATAGGGAAGGCAGGAGATGGGAGAATTTTGTTTTGTTTCTGACATGTTATATTTGAGATGCCTATTACATACTCAGAGATGGGAAGTAAGGAAGTGATTTTTTAAAATGGAGGGGATATGACAACATAATGTAGAAGGCAGCCTAATGAGGCTCTCAGTAGCCAAATTTGAGGAAATTTAATCATAAAGAATGATGGGAATGATTTAAAATACATTGTTTTTAAGAGTCAGTGACTTTATAAGAATGTTCACATTCACACAAAAAAGGTAATGTAGATAAGAATAGAAATAGCTTTTTTATATTGCATGAATGCATAAATGTAGAAGAAAAATAAAATTTTAAAAATTTGATTTTGCAACTACCAATTTAATAGCTGGTTTGGCAAGGATCATCAATGGTACTAAAGCCCTAAGGTGAAAAGTTTTTGAGGATTAGGATATTACATTGTCTCAAAGATTAGTCTTCTTTACATTGGAGCAAATGATGGAAACCATTTCCTAAATAAGTAAACAAAACATCAACAACATGGAACAAAGTGACATTATGTGGTTTCTAATAAGAGACACTGAGAGGAGTGCAATACCACCTACATGATATTCTTGCCAAAATGTTTATGCTGAATCCACTTGTGATGAATTGATTAGACAAACCTATATTGTGGGACATTCTACAAAAGTGGTATGTAATTCTCAAAATTGTCAGGGTCATCAAGGATATACACACACATACATAAACATAAATTTTGAAGAATATTCTAGATTGAAGGGATTAAAAGAAACTTAAGAAATATGAAAGCTAAAAACATGTGATCCTGAATTGGATTCTAAGGGAAAAGAACTATAAAGAACATTATTAGAATAATTGGAATATTTAAATATGGTTAATATATTTGATAAAATTATATTAATGTTGGCTTTCTCGGTTGGTATGGTACTGTGGTTATATAGGGGGATGTCTTTGTTCTTAGGAGATGCACACTAAATTATTTAGGGGTGATGTCTTATTATACCTGCAATGTACTTTCAAACAGTTCATCAAAAAAAGCATATGTAGATAGATAAGTATAGATATAGATAGATATATACATATATATGAGACAGAGGAACTTAATATAATAAAATGGTAACAGAATTTAGATGAAGGGTATTATTCAACACCTTGAAATTATGCATAGGTTTGGATTTTTTTTTTCAAAATAAAATGTTGGGGAAAAATGGGGTATCCCAGTGGATAGTCAGGTAGAATACAGGAAATTCAGGGTTATCTAATATTCAGAGATTTAGCTGGGTAAGTAGACTACACCACGGTAATCTTTCAGCAGATATCAGATAGTCAGCTTTTTAGTATGCACTTGTGGGTAGACCCTAAGGTGACCCCCAATGCTATCCTGACCTGTATTGTCCACAGATTTGTGTAATTCTTCCCCTTAAGTGTGGGTGAGACCTGTGAATTGCCTCTATCCAATAAAATAAGGTGAGGGGATAGTCACTCCCTGATTATATAACATGGAGATTATATAACATGGAGAGTCTTATATAGACTCTTAGCACTGGAATGTGATTCTCCTTGCTGGCTCAATAAAGTAAGCCACCATGTTGCAGGATCCCACATGACAAAAAAACTGTAGGGCCTCTAAAAACTGTGAGATCTTTCTAGAATCTGAGGGCAACTTCTGGCTGAGAAAAATCCAGCCAGAAAAATCTAGGGTTATCAGTCATACAAAGAAAAGGAAATTAATTCTACCAACAACTTAATTGAGCCTCCAGATGAGAACACTCCCTGGCCAATATCTTGATTATAGCCTTGTAAGACCCACAGCTGAGGAACCAGATAAACTGTTCCCGGACTTCTGACCCACAGAAACTATAAGATAGTGATATGTATTGTTTTGAGCTACTAAATTTGTGGTAATTTGTTGTAGTCTGAACTGAACACTCCAAAAGAATGCAAAATCAGGGTAGGACTAACAGCAAGTACAATTGAACTTATCTAGGGTCACAGAACTTCTAAGTAGGGTAGCTGGCATTTTGAGTTCAGACAGCCTTGCTTCAGAGCCATGCTTGTACACTTAGTCACTGTTATACTACTCTTTGCTAAGGATTGCATTGCATTTTGTTACTAAAGTTCCATAATTTATTTGACAAATTCGTATCATCGGGCATATATTTCCAGTTTTTACATTACACCTAAATCCACAATACACACCTTTACACAAACATCTTTGTGCATGTTTTTTACTCTTTTATTAGATTATATTTTCAGTAGCCTTACTTAAACAAAACCATTTTCAGTTCTTGACTACTGTAGATCTATTAGTATAGAGATATTTTAAGACTAATTATTTTGTAAATAATGATAATAGCTATGATTTAATTAATTCTTACAATACAGCAAACATTGTGCTGACTGATTTATATTAATTATCTCATTTAACCTTCACAATGATGTCATGAAATATGTACTATCACTATCTATTGTTTCAGATAAGGATATGGAGGTGCAGAAATATTAAGTAATTTGTCCAAGGTCACATAGTAAATAAACATTCAAATCCAGCTCAGTCTGACTCTAGATCCTGTTTAGTGATTACTATTCTCTCCTTCATGGAGTAGGCATGCACAGCAGATTGAAGGAGGAATAGATATTAGAAGGCTGTTATAGTAAAGTAGAAAGAGCAGATTAAGACAATATTCTCAAAGTGGTCCCCAGACAACAACATCAACTCCACGTGGGATCATTTAAACATGCAAATTCTTGGGCCTCTCTTAGATCTACTGACTCAGAAACTCTGGGAGTGGGGCCCAGTTATCTGTATTTTAACGATCCCTCAAGGGATTTTGATGCCTGCTAAAATTTTGGAACCACTGGACTGTGATAGCAGTGGAAAATGAGAGACAAGGGGAGAAATATGACTTGAAGAAGATATAAGTAATTTTAGAGTTCAGTATGTTTAAAGTATGGATGGATGAAAGGAAGAATGTGATCACATAGAAGAAAAGAGGGAAAGAATCATCCTTATGTTTTCTCCATCAGTTTGATTTTAGGCAACTTTTGACAGGTACATTCTGGGTACACAAAAATAACAGTAAATGCTAAGTTATTTTCATTACTGCCTCCCCAACTACCTTAATAGTTAAAGTAAAACATCAAGATGTTTGCATTCTGCATTGAGGTAAGTGGGAGGGGTGGTGGCAGTGAGAAGTGTGTAGTTACCCATTAAGCATAAAAGAAAAAAAGAGATGCAAGGCTCCTGTGATAATGAAAGGATTGTAGAAGTTAATTTTAAACACATGCACATGTGGCTGCTATGATAGCTTGTGTCAAGGAGATGACTATATTAATAAAAGCAGTATTATGGCAAATGTATGTAATAAAACACCTCAGCATTAACTGGGCTATATAAGAAGCCCTACTGTTTTCAGATGCTTGCCTTTCAACCTTATTGGAAATTAAAAACTAAGTCCCTTGTGAGGAAAACCTGTTCCACCTGAAATAGTATCAAAAGACTTCATCTCAAATTAATTGCACTAGTATTTGTAATGGCTGAAGAAAACACCAGAAGTTAATGACAAACAAACCCATCTCATGAGCTAAGTTTCTGAGGAATTGCCTCTGATCACCTAAACTAATAAGGAGAACATATTTTGAAAATATTTAGCAGTTTTCAAAGCATTTTAAAATTTTCCCTCTTAATTGAGATGCATACACTGGTAAGTGAGGCAAAGAAAGTCTTTTTGTTCTTATTTTATGGTAGGGGGGTGGATGGAGACATAGAGTTCTATGACAAAGGCCTTGTTTTAGGTCAAGTTGTCATCCTTGGCCAGGTTTATTCTGTGTAACTTCCTCTTCCCTTAAGGTGAGTTCTATTTAAGAAGGTTCCTCATTCTTCCATGCAATATATTTCTACGTGGTTTACCTCACTAGTTGTCAGATGAGACTAGTTATGTCTGAATTGCAGCAGAACACAGGTTTGAGATCAAGCTCAGGTTCCCCCACCCTGGACTTTTTCTTTCATTTAAAATTATATTGTGCAACTATATTTTAATTAAAAATTAATATATATGGAATATTATCCTGTGTCATTAAAATATTTTTCTAATATATAATTATTTCTAGTTTTACATTCTTATTATTTTCAGAAGTATCCTTATGCATAGATATTTGTGTGTATCTTTTGACTTCTCAGGACAAAATCCTAGCTGTGGAATTACTGTGCCCAAAGACTATTATCATTTGCAAAGCTTTTGGTACATATTGTCACAATATCCCCACCAAAGAATTTACCTATTTACATTCCACCCAAAGGTAGTTGATATCGTACCTTTCCCTGAACCGTTGCTAATAATGCCCATTTGATAGGTGAACCTGGTCTCTTATTTTTGTGATTCGCAATTTTGGTGACTAGTAGATTGAATAATATCTATTTGTAAATAGATTGTCCACTTGCCTTTCCTCTTCTGTTAATTCTCTATTCACCTCTTTAGTTCAGACATTGGCAAATTTTTGTTGAAAAGGATCAGATAGTCAACATTTTAGGCTTTGTGGCCAAATCGTTTCTCTATCACAGCTACTTATCTCTGCCATTGTAGTGCAAAGTAGCCATTATACAATGCATAAATAAATAGGCATGGATGTGTTCCAATAAAACTTTATTTACAAAGAGAGGCTGTGGTTCAGATTTGGCTCAGAGGCTATAGTCGGCCAACCCCTGATTTAGTTCATTATGCTAGTGGAGGTATTTATCACTTTATTATTGATTTTTGAAAGTTTGTGTAAGAGTTAAGGACAATTAGCCCTTTGTAATCTAGGTTGAAAATGCCTCCGAGTATGTTCTAAAATTTTATATATTTAAATATGTTATAATTTTTCTGTTTGTTTTGGCTTGATTTTTATGCTTAACAAGATTTTCCCCACCATAAAAAGAGACAACTATTTACCCATGTTTTCTTATAGCCCTTTTATGGTTTAATTTTTATGGTTTGCTTTTAAATCCACTTGGAAATAATTTTGGTGAGGCCTGAAGTAGAGAGCTAACTTCATATTTTCCAACAAATAGTCAACCAATGGCGTCAGCACCTTTTATTAAATAAACCTTCTTTGCCAGTGAGGCTTCTTTAAAGCCAAGTCTGTACTAAACTGATGTGTTTCTATTGATCTTAGAGGTGTTGTCCTTTGAGTCTAGCATCTGAAAATAATGGCTCTAGAAACTGTAGGGAAGCCTCTCAAACTCCCTTTGTACTTACTTTAGTCCAGTTTGAAATGTATCAAGAATTCTGCCTTAACTACAGCTATTGGTATTGTTGTAGCTGCTGCTGTCTTCACACTTTTATTTTTCATATATCTCTGTCTCTTTGCATTTGTGTATAGCTTTATATTGCTCATTGGGAGACATGCCTTTCTTACAAAGCCAGAAAATATGTGATTCCTCCTTCTGTTGTAATTTAGCCTTGCTTTACTATTCTCACTTGTGATGGATTTAGTTTCCTTATGGTATGGAACTAGTTGTCTATACTACATCACGTGTCCTTCTGGTATTTTTTTAATCTGTGCCTAAAAAACATATTTTTTTAAATTATCTGACTGTAAGGATAGCTTAAGGCTTCTTGGACTTCTAAGGAACTGTACACAGAACTACTGATCAGGGTAATTTGACTTTTTTCTTTCATAATTTCACTGACCATAATGACATATTCCCACTATAGTAGTACTTCACCTTGACAATTTCGTCTCTATAATCTTTCTGACAATATAATCATAGTAGGACCTTCTGGACTCCCTGGATATTCTCAATACAGTTGTCATTCTCTGTTCTCAGTTCTCAGCTTCTTAGAAGTATTCTGAGGGGTTAGATGTACTTTCCCCATGGTTTGAGAAATGAAGGAATGGTTTCCACATAGAAAACCACTGGGATGTTTAACCCCCAAACCCTGGGAAATAGTAGTTTCTTCTGAATTCCTTTTCTGTTTTTAGTTGAAAAATTACTGAGTCCAGGGGCTCCTGGGTGACTCAGTTGGTTAAGTGTCCAAGTGTTGGTTTTGGCTCAAATCACGATCTCATGGCTTCATGAGTTTGAGCTAGTAGCGTAGAGCCTGCTTGAGATATTCTTGCCCCTGTCCCTCCCCTACTTTTGCTATCTCTGTCTCTCTTAAAATAAATAAAGTTTAAAAAAATAATAAAAAAATAAAAATTACCGAGTCCTTACAACTTCAGGAAAATATACAAAATGGTTGTGTCTAAAATATATAATCTGTGACCCGTATTCAAATTTCTGTTTTCCTAAAAGGTCATTTTCAAATCTTTGATTTCCTTCTGATTCCACTAGGTATATAGTTTGATGGAGGCTGGGCCATATGCAAAAAATCATACATAGAATCTGGAGTTATAAGTTCCTCAAAACTCTGAGATTAATCAAAACCTTTTTAAAGTATAAGGTCTAATTTTAGTGATAACTAGGTAAAATTTTTAGTGCTAGAATATCAGTAAATATATTTTATTAAATTTGAAAGTTGAAAAAAGCATAACATTAATCTGCAGTGATAGTGTAGATTTTAAAAAGTGGATTAATCAAAAATTTTCAAAAAGCAGTTACCTCTATATAATTACAGTGTTTTGTATGTTAAATGAAACTTTGGTTTATGCTGTTCCAAGTACCTTGCAAAGATTTACTTGTAATCCTGGCAGTGCCCTTATAAGTTTTGTTAAGTAAGCTTGATTTGTTATGCATTACAAAGAAACCAGGGCATGGATGTAAAATGACTTGTCCAAGGATATGTAGCCTGCTAATCAGTAAATGGGACCCTTTGTGTCTCACCAATATCTTTATGCCTAACCTCACATATCTGGAAGTGACTTTGGGTGTGACAAACTCTTTCCTATTATCACAAAGAGGTCTCAAGTGAAGCAAATGCATCTACCTTTTCTAGGAAGCATCTCTCTTCCTCCCCCTTGGCTCTGATCATGGCATTCTTCCATTTTCTTTCTGTGCTTATAAACACAGCTTATATTACATGGACTTGCCTTTTTTAGGAATTTAATAAAATGATCAAAACATGAGTGTTTTCTTTGTTCTAAATTTGAATGAAAGCTTCTTGACACTAGAAATAATATGATCTTTGTTTCTTCTATCTGTCTTAGTACCTAGTTAAGGGCTGCAGGACTGTGTGTGGGCCTGATAGTGATTCTTTCTAAGGAACATCTACTTAATTGACATAGTAGAGTAGAATAAATAATTGACTAGGATTGTATGTTTGTAGCTAACCATCCTTTCCCTCTGGATACTGATTCCTTTCTGTAAGAAAAGGGGGGACTAAAGTATTTTATCTCCACAGCTTCTTACAGTTTTAGAATACTATGATTCCCTAAAATTTCCTACTTTCTTTTTATAGTACTACTACAGCACAGTTCTCACACACATAAATTTTGGAGTCAGATATACTTAGATTAGAGAATCAGCTCTATCACTCTTATAATGTTGAGCAAGTCATTTCACCTCCCCAAACTTCTTTTTTCTTTATTGGTAAAATGAATATAATAATATCTTTCTCACAAAGTCATTATGAGATAGTGCATGCAACCTGCTTTGTACAGTTAATAGTACATAGAAATAACTCAATAAATGTTAACTGTAGCTATAAGCTATATTAGGGCCAGCACTTGATAAAATTGTGATAAAATCAGTTATAGTTGGGCAATTCCCTTTCCCCCTTTTCTGTGTCCTCAGTTCTGTCATTTTCTCTGTGGTCACTCCTTCTTCACTCAACAACACATCTAGTTAAAAGGTATTGAGGTGTTGAGAGAGGACTTCTGCTGTGAGCTCCATGACAGTATAATAGTGTAGTCACCATGTCTCTAAGCTAGCCATGTATATACATTGCTAATATAGATATTTGAGTCTAATTTTCCATTTCCCACTTAATAAATTTCCCTGGTAATTAATACTGAATATCTGACTCCAAGAACCATGCCTCAAGAGAGTTTTTTTGCATGCAGTGTGCATTAGTTATTAGGAACTGCCTAGTACATATTTATAAAACTGATTATAGGCCTGTTTCCTGTCACTTATAGAATGTTTATAATAATTCCACAAGTTCAGCCAGACTATGTCTCTCCATGATGCTTTATATTTGCAGAGAAAGAAATCTTTATTATAAGACAGATTACATGCTCACATGTATCACTTTTTTTGAGTGTAGCTTATTTTCAGCCTGGTGGGAATGATATAACCTTCCATTAAAATTTCAATAAAGAAGAGGAAATTAAAAGAGAGGTATACCACTCATCTTTTCCCAAATTCTGTTCTGTTGATAGAAGTGAGATTTCAGATCAGTGGTAGATTCTCTTGCCAATTCCAAGTATCACTATTATGCTGTTCTATTGAAATCACTAATAACCTCTCTCTCTCTTTCTTTCTCCCTCACTCATTTTCTCTCTTCACTTCCTCTTTCTTAAATTATTTTTTTTACTTACATTCAAGTTAGTTATCATATAGTTCAACAATGATTTCAGGAGTATATTCCTTAGTTCCCCTTACCCATTTAGCCCATCCCCCCTCCCACAACCCCTCCAGGAACCCTCTGTTTGTTCTCCATATTTAAGAGCCTCTTATGTTTTGTCCCCCCTCCCTGTTTTTATATTATTTTTGCTTTCCTTCCTTTATGTTCATCTGTTTTGTATCTTAAATTCCTCATATGAGTGAAGTCATATGATATTTGTCTTTCTCTGACTAATTTCGCTTAGCATGAAACCCTCTAGTTCTATCCATGTAGTTGCAAATGGCAAGATTTCATTCTTTTTGATTGCTGAGTAATACTCCATTATATATATATATATACCACATGTTCTTTATCCATTCATCCATTGATGGACATTTGGACATGTGGCTCTTTCCACACATTGGCTATTGTTTATAGTGCTGCTATAAACATTGGGGTGCATGTGCCCCTTCGAAACACACCTGTATACCTTGGATAAATACCTAGTCCTGCAATTGCTGAGTCATAGGGTAGTTCTATTTTCAATTTTTTAGAAAACCTCCATACTGTTTTCTAGAGTAGCTGCACCAGTTTGCATTCCCTCAAACAGTGCAGTAGAGATCCTCTTTCTCCACATCCTTGCCAATATCTCTTGTTGCCTGAGTTGTTAATGTTAGCCATTCTGACAGGTGTCAGGTGTTATCTCATTGTGGTTTTGTTTTGTATTTCCCTGAAGATGAGTGATGTTGAGCATTTATTCATGTGTTGGTAGGCCATTTGGAAGTCTTCTTTGGAGAAGCGTCTATTCATGTCTCTTGCCCATATCTTCACTGGATTATTTGTTTTTTGGGTGTTGAGTTTGATAACTTCTTTATAGATTTTGGATACTAACTCTTAATCTGATATGTCATTTGCAAATATCTTCTCCCATTCCATTGGTGGCCTTTTAGTTTTGCTGATTGTTTCCTTCGCTGTACAGAAGACTTTTATTTTGATGAGGTCCCAATAGTTCATTTTTGCTATTGTTTCCCTTGCCTTCAGAGACGTGTTAAGAAGTTGCTGCTGCCAAGATCAAAGAGGTTTTTACCTGCTTTCTCCTCAAGGATTTTTATGGCTTTCTGTCTTACATTTAGTCTTTCATCCATTTTGAGTTTATTTTTGTGTATGGTGTAAGAAAGTGGTCCAGGTTCATTTTCTGCATGTCACTGTCTGGTTTTCCCAGCACGACTTGCGAAAGAGACTGTCTTTATTACATTGCATATTCTTTCCTCCTTTGTCAAAGATTAGTTAGCCATACATTTGTGGCTCCATTTCTGGGTTTTCTATTCTGTTCCATTGATCTGTGCCAGTACCATACTGTCTTGATGATTACAGCTTTGTGATACAGCTTCAAGTCTGGGATTGTGATGCCTCCTGCTTTGGTTTTCTTTTTCAAGATTGCTTTGGCTACTTGGGGTCTTTTCTGGTTCCATACAAATTTTAGGATTGCTTGTTCTAGCTCTGTGAATAATTCTGGTGTTATTTTGATAGGTATTGCATTGAATATGTAGATTGCTTTGGGTAGTATTGACATTTTAACAATATTTGTTCTTCCTATCCAGGAGCATGGAGTCTTTTTTCCATTTTTTTGTGTCTTCTTCAATTTCTTTCATAAGCTTTCTGTAGTTTTCAGTGTATAGAGTTTCTACTTCTTTGGTGAGATTTATTTCTAGGTATTTTATGGGTTTTGGTGCAATTGTAAATGGGATTGATACCTTGATTTCTCTTTCTGTTGCTTCATTATTAGTGTATAGGAATGCAACCAATTTCTGTGCATTGATTTTGTATCCTGCAAATTTGCTGAATTCATGGATCTGTTCTAGCAGTTTTTGGTGGAATCTTTTGGGTTTTCCACATACAGTATCATGTCATCTACAAAGGGTGAAAGTTTGAACTCCTCCTGGCTGATTTGGATGCCTTTTATTTCTTTGTGTTGTCTCATTGCTGAGGCTAAGACTTCCAATACTATGTTGAATAACAGTGGTGAGAGTGGCTATCCCTGTCTTGTTCCTGACCTTGGGGGGAAAGCTGTCAGTTTTTCCCCATTGAGGATAATATTAATGTTAGGTCTTTTGTATATGGCTTTTATGATCTTGAGGTATGATCCTTCTACCCCTACTTTCTTGAGGGTTTTTACCAAGAAACGATGCTGTATTTTATCAAATACTTTCTCTGCATCTATTGAGAGAATCATGTGGTTCTTGTCCTTTCTTTTATTGATGTGATGAATCATATTGTTGTTTTGAGGATTTAACCAGCCCTGCATCCCAGGTATAAATCCCACTTGGTGAACAATTTTTTAATGTATTGTTGGATCCGGTTAGCTAATATCTTATGGAGGATTTTTGTATCCATGTTCATTAGGGAAATTGGTCTATAGTTCTCCTTTTTAGTGGGTTCTTTGTCTGGTTTTGGAATCAAGGTAATGCTGGCTTCATAGAAAGAGTCTGGAAGTGTTCCTTCCATTTCTATTTTTTTGGCACAGGTTCAAAAAAATAAGTGTTAACTCTTCCTTAAATGTTTGGTAGAATTCCCCTGAAAAGCCATCTGCCCCTGAACTCTAGTTTTTTGGAAAATTTTTGATTAATAATTCTATTTCTTTACTGGGTGTGGGTCTGTTCAAATTTTCTATTTCTTCCTGTTTCAGTTTTGGTAGTTTATATGTTACTAGGAATTTTTCCATTTCCTCCAGATTGCCCATTTTATTGGCATATAATTGCTCATAATATTCTCTTATTATTGTTTGTATTTCTGCTGTGTTGGTTGTGATCTGTTCTCTTTCATTCTTGATTTTATTTATTTAGGTCCTTTCCTTTTTCTATCTGATCAAACTGGCTAGTAGCTTATCAATTTTGTTAATTCTTTCAAAGAACCAGCTTCTGGTTTCATTGATCTGTTTTACTGTTTTGCTTTTTTTTTTTTTTTTTTTTTTTTGGTTTCAATGGCATTGATTTCTGTTTTAATCTTTATTATTTCCTGTATTCTTCTGGTTTTAGGTTTTATTTGCTGTTCTTTTTCCAGAACCTTAACGTGTAAGGTTAGGTTCTGTATGTGAGACCTTTCTTCCTTCTTTAGGAAGGCCTGGATTGCTATATACTTCCCTCTTATGACCGCCTTTGCTGCATCCCAGATTTTTGGGTTGTGGTGTTATCATTTTCATTGGCTTTCATGTAATTTTTAATTTCCTCTTTAACTTCTTGGTTAACCCATTCATTCTTTAGTAGGATGTTCTTTAGTCTCCAAGTATTTGTTGTCTTTCCAAATTTTTTCTTGTGGTTGATTTCGAGTTTCACAGCATTGTGGTCTGAAAATATGCATGGTAGAATCTCGATATTTTGTTGAAGGCTGATTTGTGTCCCAGTATGTAATCTATTCTGCAGAACATTCCATGTGCACTGGAGAAGAATGTGTATTCTGCTTTAGGATGAAATGTTCTGAATGTATCTGTTAAGTCTATCTGGTCCAGTGTGTCATTCAAAGCCATTATTTCCTTGTTGATTTTCTGTTTAGATGATCTTTTCATTGGTGTGAGTGGGGTGTTGAAGTCCCCTACTATTTTGGTATTATTATCAATGAGTTTCTTTATGTTTGTGATTAATTGATTTATATATTTTGGTGCCACCACATTTATAGCATGTTTATAATTGTTAGGTCTTCTTGGTGGATAGGCCCCTTAATTATGATATAATACCATTCTTCATCTCTTGTTACAGTCTTTATTTTGAAGTCTAGATTGTCTGATATAAGTATGGCTACTCTGGCTTTCTTTTGTCTACTATTAGCATGATAGATGGTTCTCCATCCCCTTACTTTCAATCTGAAGGTGTCTTTAGGTCTAAAGTGGGTCTAAATGCTTATAAACAGTATAGTTGGATCTTGTTTTCTTATCCATTCTGCTACCCTATGTCTTTTGATTGGGGCATTTTAGTTCAATGACCTTTAGAGTGAGTACTGAAAGATATGAATTTATTGCCATTATGTTGCTTGTAGAGTTTGAGTTTCTGGTGGTTTTCTCTGGTCCCTTCTAGTCTTTGTTGTTTTTGGTCTTTTTGGTTTTTTTCCCATCTTTTCTCCCCTCAGAGAGTCCCCCTTAAAATTTCTTACAGGGCTGGTTTAGTGGTCATGGACTCCTTTAATTTTTGTTTGGGAAAATTTTAATCTCTCCTTCTATTTTGAATGACAGCCTTGCTTTATAAAGAATTCTTGGCTGCATATTTTTCTGATTCAGCACATTGAATATATCCTGCCACTGCTTTCTGGCCTGCCAAGTTTCTGTGGATAGGTCTGCTGCAAACCTAATCTGTCTTCCCTTGTAGTTTAAGGACTGTTTTTCCCTTGCTGGTTTCCTGATTCTTTCCTTGCCTGAGTATTTTGTGAATTTGACTATGATATGCCTTGTGGATGGTTGGTTTTTGTTGAATCTTATGGGAGTCTTCTGTGCTTTCTGGATTTTTATGTCTGTATCTTTCCCTAGGTTAGGAACATTTTCCACTATGATTTGCTCACATTACCCTTTTACCCCTTTTTCTGTGTCTTCATCTTCTGGGAAACCCTATAATTCTTATGTTGTTCCTTTTTTAATGAGTTACTGGTTTCTCTAATTCTTAAATCGTGCTCTTTTGTCTTAATCACCCTCTGTTTTTCTGCTTCATTATTCTCCATAAGTTTGTCCTCTATATCGCTGATTCACTGCTCTGCCTCTTCTATCCTTGCCACCATGGCATCCATTTGATATTGCAGCTCAGTTATAGCATTTTTTTATTTCATCCTGACTGGCTTTTCATTCTTTTATCTCTGCAGAGAGGGATTCTAATTTATTTTCAACCCCAGTTTGTATTCTTATTATCATGATTTTAAATTCTAGTTCAGACATCTCACTTGTGTCTGTGTGGATTAAGTCCCTGGCTGTCGTTTCTTCCTGCCCTTTCTTTTGGGGTGAATTCTTTCATTCCATCATTTTGAGGGGAGAAAAGGAATTAATAAGGTAACAAAAACATTAAAATTAAAACATTAAAAACAACACACACAGAAAAAAAATCAAAGAAAGGGTACTAGATCCTAGGTGTATTTTGGTCTGGTTATTGAAAGGAGCTTGATAGATTAGAGAAAAAGGGGAAGAGAAAAAAAAAGGAAAACGTTTGAAAATTTGAAAAAATGAATTCAATGAAATCGAACAAAATGAAATGATGGAAGTAAAATAGAATTTGAAAATTTTACAAAAAAGTAAAACATATAGTAGACAAAAATTAAAGAAAAATATTTTTAATAAAAATTGAAAATAAAAATAAAATTTCTATCTTTCTGTGTTCCAGAAAAATAAAAGAAACAAAAAAGAGAAAAAAAAAAGAAAATTGAATAGATGGACCAACAAACAGACCCAAATATGATTGAAATTACATCGTTTTCCCCTAGAAGACAGACTCTGAAGCACTTTAGAGTCTGTAAACTAAGCAAGGGGAGAGAGTTGTGGTGTTCCTGAAAAGGAGGTGTGTCCAGTTGGGTGGGGCTTAGTGTAACAGCTCCATTCTCCACTAGATGGCGCTGCTTAGCTTATTGGGGTGGATTATTGTGGTGCTTGTAGGTGTGTATGCACATCCACTGGAGGGGTGAAAATGGCGTCACCCAGCTACCCAATCTCTAGTATTGGAACTCTGTTCTCCCTAGTCAGTTATTGCACACCTGTCCTTTGTCTCTGGTTTCCATCCACTCACCACTTTTACACTGTTCGTGACCAAGCCATCAGGTTGCCAGGCAGCACCTCCCTCTTGAGTTTTATCTCACATGTGGCTGTGTTTCCCAACCCCTCACTTCTGAAGGACTGCAGCTTTGTCCTGCTCAGACCTTCTGGGAAAGGGTCTCACTGAGCAATGGCTAGGTGCCAGCTGCACCCAGGAATGTTCACAGGACTGTGCTGCTGCCAATGCCCAGAGACTGTAGCTGGGTGCCAGCCTTCCCTAGAAAATGTTCATGCAATCATGTAGCAGCAGCATTTCTGGGATTATGTAAAATCACAACACACATCTGGAACCAGGCTTCAACCTTAGTGACTTTGTTCCAGCACCAGCGAATGTGGCTGTTCTCCAGGGTCTGCTGGCACCTTTGCCTGTGGGGTGGGGGCACACAGCCTCTACCAAATTTCCTCCTCAAAGGGGAACTGCCTGTTCCCATGTGACCTGAGGACTGCCCGGACTTCACTCTGCTCCTGGGGATTCGCCCTTCCCACCAGAGCATCACCAGGTATCGATCGACCTGTGGAGTTTTAGACTCTGTGCTCCCCCTGTTTATAGATTCTTAATGAAATTTAAAACCTCTCCTTTCTCCCTTTTTAATTCAGTCCCTGTGGCTATTTCCACTTTTCCATTTCCTCTCCAGCTGCTTTTCGGGGGGGGGCGTGCTTTTCCCATACTGTCCCCCTGTCTATGTCCTCTATCCGCAAGCAAAAACAGCTCCCTGCCCTCTGGCTTCTCTCTCCCCCAGTTCACCTCTCCACACCACATATGCTGAGTTCTGTGGTTCAGGTTGTGAAGATTGTTGTGTTAATCCTCAGATCAGTTTTCTAGGTATGCAGGATGTTTTAGTGTTGAACTGGCTTCATTTCAGGGATGAGAGATGCAAAAAAAAAACTCCATGCTGTCCCGTTATCTTGATTCCTCCTTTTTCACTTCCTCGTATTCGCTCTTTCTCAGACACACCTGTACATACACAGTAGAGATGGGTTGTGATAAGTATGTAATTAATATTAGAAATATCCCTAAAGTCAAAGCAGTGAGGTCCATTTGAATGGGTTTTGGTCATTTTTGGTCAGGCCAGGTACTAATTTTATATCAGGTTGGAAAATGTTCATGAGGTGGGATTTGTGGGGCATTACTAAGGCAGTGTCTTTCAAAGGCAGGTTTCTCTACTTTCACACTATTAAGGTATAGCACCAATGTTTAGCAGTATACTGAACTTAATTTACTAGAAGCCAGCAGCACCCATCCCCTTTCTTCTTGTGGCCAAAAAAAAATGTCTCCAGATATTGCCACATATTCCTGGAGGACAAAACTATTCCGAGCTGAGAACTACTGTTTTAAGGCTGTCTCCTTTCCCCTGCCTCTTCCCCATTGATAATTATCACAGATGCAATAAAACAAATTCATTTGAGAATTTGTTTCCAACTAGCCATAGTTAAAAGTACAGACACTTTTTAGGGAAAGAATAAGATAGTCACCATTGATTTTCAATCTTTTCTGCACACACACTGGGATCACTTGTAGATCTTTACAATGTACTGTTGTCTGGGTGGCATTTTTTCCCTATGACTCTTATGTTTTGTGTGTGACATGGGTATAGGGATGTTTAAAAACTCTTCTTGTGATTCTAATGTACTTCAAAGTGGGAGAATTACTGTTCTTCATATTTCACTTAAGAAATGAGCATTGAAAATTTAGTCTTGTTAGGAGCTTGATAATATACAAGTCAAGAAAGCATGGCTTCTGTGCTGGACTATGGACTTTCCAGAGAGGAAAATTATAGATACGAATTGAATGGCAGCTAATGTTGCTACCAGACCACAGAGAGTCTTAGAGATTACTTTGCACCACACTCTGTATTCTGGAAACCCACCCTGACCCTCCTTCAACTTGACACAAATAAACGCATAAAAATGCTATTTTAATCTAGGAACAACTATTTTAAGATAAAATTTATTGATAGAAAAACTAATGTTAGGTTAATACCAAGGCAGTAATGAAGGGAAATAAAGTAACCAAAAGACAAGATCTTCCAAAGCAGAGCATGGTATAGAATAGAAAATGGATGAGTTTTCTTAGTCCCAGAGGTAAACGATACATATCTACCTTAGTGTCACACATCTGATTTTATGCAGATAGTGACAGCTAGCAAAGGCATCTCTGTCCTCATCTGGCTGCTTCTCTGGATCACAGCCCAGCCACCAGTAACTGCAACAGAATTGGGCTTACAGGGAAGTCTGGCTGAGCACCTGATAGGCATGGAACAGAGAGCTGTGTTTTGTACTTAAAATAATCATTGTAGGTTAACAGTTGACAAAGTAAATATTTCACCATTAACTTAGAGCTTTGTTACGTCCATGCAATAATCAATCATTTTTGCCAAAACCAAAAATGTTATGTAGCTATAGAATGTCACCAGCTTCACTTACCAGCCTGTTAGGTGTGAATCTGTCATTCTTTTAATTTCCTAATTTCATCTTGGACTAATTTGTGTTTTTAGCTGCTATTTTAGGAAAAATACTTTAATAATCCTAATCTTTTTCATTGGCCCTAAAAATACTTACTAGAATGATAAGTATGAATTATATATGCCCTTACTAAATGTTACTCATACTGTGGTCAGGGGATTGGCAACAGCAGCATCACTTGGGAGCTTATTAGAAATGCAAAATCAAAGGCCCACTGGCCCAAACTATTGAAAGGTAATCTGAATTTTTAACAAGATCCTCAGGTGATTCTTTTTTTTAAATTTTTTTAAATGTTTATTTATTTTTAAGAGAGAGACAGAGTGTGAGTGGGGGAGAGGCAAAAAGAGAGGGAGATACAGATACAGAATCCAAAACAGGCTCCAGGCTCTGAGCTGTCAGCACAGAGACTGACCTGGGGCTCGAACCCATGAACCAACCACAAGATCATGACTCAGGTGATTCTTTATGCACAAGAAAAGTTGGGAAACATGTAGCTAGACAAAGTTCTTTTAAGATTCAACGTAGGACACCTGAGTGGCTCAGTTGGTGAAGCATCGACTTTGGCATGATTTCACTGTTCATGAGTTCAGACCCCACATTGGGCTCTCTGCTGTCAATGCAGAGTCCACTTTGGATCCTCTGTCCCTCTCTCTCTGTGCCCCTCCCCCTCTCAAAAATAAAGAAATTAACTTTAAAAAAAGATTCAATGTGAGGAGCATCTGGGTGGTTCAGTCAGCTGAGCATTCAGCTCTTGATTTCAGCTCAGTTCATGATCTCATGGTCTTGAGATCCAGCCTCTGCTTAGAATTCTCTCTCTCCCTCTCTCTCTCTGTCTCTCTCCCACTCGCTTGCTTAATCTCTCTCTCTCTCTCAAAATAAATAAATAAACATTTTAAAAAAAGATTAATTGTGCATTGTGGAATCTCCCTAGGCCTTATTTTTTAGTCTGGTGAATAATTATGAATTTACATTCTCTAGGCTTGATCTATTTAGCTCACTTCTCCAAATTATCACTAAGTATCTGCTGTGTTCCAAGTACTGGAAAGTAGTAGTTAATAAAATATTCTTTGATCTTAAAGCTTTGTCATTCTCCTCATGCTCAGGATTACTGGAGTTCTCCTCTTTTGAACCTCTTCCAAATGTTGTGATATGAGTGACGAAGGCCCAATCTGCAGCTGGTGTTAAATGAGAGAAGAGAATTTCCAAGCAGATTACAGGAATATTTTCCTAACTGAGTCTTGTGCTTCTTCACGTACTCCTTCTAATTGTTTATCCAAATAGCAATCTTACGATCTTTTGACAGCTCTCATCATTTTCTCCTTGACATCTATGATCTAATCAGAATGGCCTTTCAGTGCCTTGAAAGCATGAAGCTCTGTCGTACCTTAGTGACTTCACAGATTTTTTCCTCTTACTGTGGAATCTTCTCATCTGGTTAAATTTCACTAATTCTTTGGGACATATCTTAAGTGGAACACTTTAGAGAAGCTTTCCCTGACTTTCTCTTAACCTAAATTAGCTCCTCTTGATATCATCTCTAATCCCACTCCTTTATCTTTCTTTTGTAACATTTACAAAATTGTGAATATCGTTTATAATTGTATGTATATTTGGGTGATTGTCTATTAACTGTCTATTTTACCATAATCTAAGCTCCATGAGGATAGGAACTTTGATTCTTTACCTTGAATCCCTATGGCTCAAAGTGTTTGGCACATAATGCATGCTCAATAAATACTTGTTGAATATAGTGTGTATTTTCTTTTACCAGCATATCTAATATTAATTCCCCCAGCCACCATTCTTTAACTTATTATCCTATTTTGTTTTATTTATAACAATTATCATTAGATGAAACTTTCTTGTTGATTAATGCATTTTCATGTTATTGTCTCTCTCCTCCAACTAGACTATCAATTCCATGAGAGTGTAGGCTTTGAAGTAGAGCCCCAGGTTTGACTGTCAGCTTTACTACTTAGTGCATATGTACCTGTGAGAAAGTCACTTAAACAAGCTCCCATGCATGCCTCATTATTTAAATGGTGATGATCCTTGTCTCTGTCTCATTAGCCTGTTGTGAGGATTAAATGAAAGATTATGTATAAGCCACCTAGTGGAGTGACTGCCCATAGAAAGCATTATATTAGTTGCTAACTATTATGATAATACTAGTTGTTATTATTATTATTATTATAGTTATATAATATAGATAGTTATATAATATAGTTATATAATATATAGTTATTTTTCATACTATGCTTTTTTAATGTTTATTTATTTTTGAGAGAGAGAAAAAGAGACAGAATATGAGTGGGGAGAGACCAGAGAGAGAGACACACAGAATCCAAAGCAGGCTCCTGGCTCTGAGCTGTCAGCACAGAGCCCCATGTGGGGCTCGAACTCATGAACCGTGAGATCATGACCTGAGCTGAAGTCGGACACTGAACCAACTGAGCCACCCAGGCACCCCTTATTCATATTATTATTTGCATTAGTTTTCTTGACAAATTGATCAGTATTAGTCACATAGTTGGTGCTCCATAAAATATTTGGACTATATCAAGGAAAATGTTATGCTTTATTATCCAGTAAGTGATATTTTGTGTGGCTGTTGGTGAGTAATGCCAGTTTATCAAGTTTCATAGAAGTTATTTATCTGACATGATATACTATAAATTTTCCCATTATGACTATGGGTGGAAGGGAAGTAAGTTAGCCTTTGTTGCTGTACTGCTGATTTTTGAGAAAAAGGATGACACTTCCTAACATCTAGATCCAATTCTAGTCCTTTAGTCAGTGTGACTCTGGATATTCTGCTCTTAGAACAGCTATTCAATTAAGCTCTTAGTACACATCCCATTCCCACCCCCATTTGTCCCATGGTAAATATAAATTTTAAATTTATTTTAGTGATAATGTGAAGACAATTTCTGCCTGAGCAGTGTCTTCTAAGGGTAGAATTGGATGCTAACTTAAATTCTGTTTTTTTCCCTTTATGCAAATGTTTGAACACTGAGACAAGTTTGAGCATGAAGATTCAAGCACCTAATCCAACCCTCTCTATACATATATGAAATAGAGAAGCTTAGTGATTTATCATCCTCTGTGTTTTATTGTACTGCCATATTTTTGTATATTTAAGTTTGGTTAATACAGTCTTGACAGCAGGGTGGAATATAATTTAAATTTTAATATTTTTAGCTACAACAATGTATTATTTCCACATATGGAAAGATACTAGTTCTCTGATTGATATAGTAGAAGGGACAACTATATATCATCAGGTTGCTTTTTTAAATAGAAGTGAAAAATCACCTTATCATGTTGCTGATATCATGATATAATAGACACTTTGAATTATTCACTAAATTTCTTGGTGCCAAAGTTCCCATCAAGTTTTGGATTATATATTGTAGATATTTAAAAAGAATCTTAAAAGGAATTATTTAATTTTCAAAATTGGTTTTTCAACATTACAGAACCATTATAATAAAGTCACTCAATAATACTTGAGTGGGTTGAATCATGTCTCTCCAAAGACAAAGTCCCAAATGGAAATATCTTATAAAGCCGATATTCATACTATGTCTGGATATCAGCCTTATAAAGGGGCCCTGCAGTGTTGATTTTGGACTACAAAAATGAAATTTTCAGTAGCATCAATTAGAAGTAAGTGAAAATTAGAGAACCAGAGATTGTTTTATCTGGAAACAAATATATATTTGCTTATGTGGAAACAAGCATATGCCATAAGTATAGGGCAATAGTTGGCCTACTTTCAGGTCTATGAATCAGACATCTAGTTATTCAAAACCCATAAGCAGGAATCTGCTTTCAGTTCATATGTGCTCTGAGTGAAAGAGGGTGTACTTTTTTATAGAACTCTGCAGAAATGAGCAGTATTTGACTCAGTTTAGAATAACAATGGATTGATGTGCCAGGTCCTTATTGGTCTTGTTTAACATTGTCTTTACAACTGTGCCTGGTGCATGGTAGATATGAAGTATATATTTGTTGAATGAATAAACAAATTTCTGTTATTTTTAATAATAAAATCACAGAGCCCTTTTTCAGTTATTACTTGGAATTCTAAGACTCTCCCTAGGGCCTAAGATATCCTTGGAGCAAAATTTGAAAACCACAGGTAATGTGATTAATGCATGTAACATTAAAAACTGAGATGAAACAAGTTAAAACTAGATAGTTCTAGTCCTCCTCAATTACTCTGAATCCTAAAGCATCTTCTTGCCTCCGCTGTCCTACTTTCTTATATTGTATCTCCAAGAGACAGTAGAGGAAATACTAATAAAGGAGATAAGATGGGGCAAAATGTAGAAAGAAATGTGAAAGCGATGGTGAATTGATTTTCACACTCTGGAAAAGTGAAATGAGATAAAACCTCATGTAAAGAAAAATAGTATAATTTTTTTTCTGGTATTTTTTATGAATGAATATTACTGATAGAATATTTTCTGGAGTACAGTAGATCAGCTTAGGTAGAAGTAAGCAGCACATCTGTTTGAAGAGGGGGAAAAGGATGCTGGAACAAACCCTAGAATATGGCAAACA